>NC_090437.1:164837932-165462932 GCF_031143425.1 Pleurodeles waltl
TTCAATATACTTCTGATGAATATGGCACAGCCCGTGCCCTGCCATTAGTGCACACAGAACATGACCCAAGTTCATTGCATGAAGTCACCAGGGGCGGTTCGATCAAAGGTGTGTGGGGGCGTTGACCCCCTGACCACCACACTGCGACCCTCTACACACACAGGCATATTCTTTCGCTCTCATGCTTTCCATGGAACTCTCACCTGTTTAGGGGGAGGGCCATGACGGACCTGTCTCTCCTGGTGACATAGCAGCAGCTCAATGGAACCACATGAAGCTGTGTTAACTGAATTGTGCATGTTAGAAAGGTTGTTGTTTTCACTGTGCCAGCCTGACATACACAGTTCAGGCTTCTGCAACCAGCAGCTGAAAGGCAGCTGAGAAGCAGAAACACAGTCCCATAGGTGTCCGGTGGAGCACTGTGTTTGCCTGCCCCAGCCAATCCGAGCACCGCTCTCATGCGGTTTAGCACTGTAAGCAGCAAGAGAGCAGTCCTTGGAATGGCTCGGATGCGTCTGTCCAGCAAGAAGCACACGTCAGGAAGAACTTCGGGTCTGTTTGCAGCCTTACGTGTGATACAGAAGATAATCAAGCGAAGGTACGTTTGTTGTTAATTTTAAGGGGTTGAAAATAATGTATGTGCCCCACCACTTTCATAAGGTAGGAGTACCACTGCATTTACCGCGTCCTATGCAAACACAATACAGCTTGAAGTTAGGCCCTGTGCTTATTAAACACAGGTACAATCCACATCCATGCCAAGTGTGCTGTTAATAGATTCATTGGCTTTTTGGGATCCCCTACAACTTATGGTCTCCTGCACTAGCTTTTCCCCAACCATCGTGCAGCCACTCCTAGCTGTCCAAAACCTATACCTTTGAAGTCTTGTGAAGATTAAGCGCTCTAGAATGATTCCAGGTTAATCTTTAGCACTCTATAAAACTATTAAATATATAAATACACAATTGGAGGAACCAAAGCTATAGGTCTTCAAAGAGTTACATTTTTCGTTCTCCCCTTGCTCTGATTGGTTCAATAGATTGTGGCTCTTTCAAAATAATACCCTGTTGGTTATGGGAATCTCAGGCATGTCCTGGAATCCTGAGACTAAATACGTGATTTCCCCCAAAGATTACTGTTTTGTAGAAATGTAGGCCATGCTAAGGCTCACCCTGGTGATAATGCCTTATTCAGCACAGCCAGATTCACAGACCCGAAAATGTAACATGGCAAATCATCAAAAAAACTAAAACAAGCATGCACCTCTCGTCAATCAAATGTCTGGTATGGGGTTTGAAATTCAAAGCCACGCCCACAAACCATGGCTAACTAAAAGAATACTTGCCTTTTATTTTTCCCCTCCTTTTTTCCAGCTGAATCGGTCGAAATGATTCTAAAAATCGTGTCTTTATTAATGAAGTTAATTCAAACCAAACCTGGTGCTGAGCTGAGCACCACGTCGAGTGATCATTGATCTTAAATTCCCCATAAGAGCTGGATGGATAACAAATCGTCTAGAACCTCTTATGTGTGTTTACCAGCCCCCTCGAGGAATAAGCACAAAGCTCAACATTATGTCAGTCAGACACGCACACACATTTTTCTGGGACATTTTCTTGCAGTACATAGCCAGATACCCAAACTACTAAATATATGCTGCTGCAATTCAAAAATAAGCCCGAACAATAACCAGAGTTCTTGTTGCAAATACTTTAATGTATATGAGAATTTTTATTTATTCTTTTATTTTTATATATGCATTGTATTTTATAATGGGTGCCATTGCTTTATGAAAATGTGAATTAATCGCTTAACAACATATCTATCAATCATTTCAACGAACAAAAGTAATTCATATTAGTAGGTTACAATTGGTGCAGACACATAAGTTTAACTAAAACAACTAAACGACTCTGAGATAGAAACTAGCAAAGACTGGCAAACTAACAATGGAATGTTGGAAAGAAAACAGCTTATTGTTTACAAAAACGGCTTCCATGGTAATGATCAAACAGGTTTTTCGAAGTTATGCAGCAGTGTTGCGGCTTGAGATGGTCTGATGCAGCAACAAAGGTGAAGAGTTCGCAGATCTGCTTCCAAACATTGTATCTCCTTCTAAGAACACTCTTCCGTCACGGATGACACAAACATGGTAACCCAGAAATTCTCTCTCTGCAGCCCAACTGCAGACAGCCTCCAGAATGGCGGGAGAAATAGCTCTGCTTAGGGAATATAACAAACAGGCTAGTCATTAGCAGATTGTAAATATAGTTGTTAAACTTTTTAAAGCCCCAAACTTCCATTGCTGCCTGGTTTGTCTGAGACTACCAAAGGAGAAGGCTGAAGCGGCTCCAAATCTGCCAGAAAGAGAGCAATATTAATTTTTTGTCAACTGTTTTTATAGATTTTCCATAGACACGACAGTAACCATGACATTAACATGAGCACATAAGGCCGTCAATTAAGTTAGATAGCAATTAACAGGTACAGATTCGAAAAAACAGAGCACGACCACATTTCTATAGACGGCTCAATAAAAAAAATGGAAAAAGAAACGATACACAACATCATCTTACAATGAAATACATTTCCAGCCAAAGTGCCCTTTGTCGTGTATTGGAAGAATGCCCTAAATGAACAGAAGTAATATAGGTAAAAACATTGAAACATTCCTGAATGGTCCTCAAGGTGGGGAGAGATGGGAGGGATCCAAGTCCGGCCCGGGAGGGACTTCATTTGTGTTCTGTCAAAGTGGGATATAGAACAACAGACGGATGGGAGAATAGTCACACCTGGAAGAGGTGAAGCGCCCTGGTATGAGTGGGACATGAGAAAAGCAGATAGCCTCCTGAAAGAAATTGTACTAGAGGACCTTAAATAAAATCAAAGCCTTGCCGGGTATCTGCCAGTATGTCCGCCGTGCTCTCCAACGTGAGGGCTTGCCAGAGGCAAGCATGTCACTGAGACATGGAGGAAGCCTTGGGTTTCTTCCATGCTGGAGAAAAGGCCATCTTGGATGCCCCCAAACAAATCAAGAATGTAGAGCGGTCACCTTGAGTTTGGTGTTTAAGGGCTGGAGCCCGGAGACTTAGAAGTACGAACTCTGGAGTGCATGGGAGTAGGTAACCCAAAACGCCTTTTATTTGAGCTAGAATTTCAGTCCAATAGGTTAATATGGTTGCACAATCCCACCAAATATGTATAAAGTCGCCTAATAGCTCACAACCTCTCCAGCATTGATCTGAAGTGTTTGGGAAAAGTTTCTGGAGTTTTGCTGGTTGTAGGTTCCAATTGTAAAGCACTTTATAGTGCACCTCCCGGAGGCCCAATGAACAGTTAAATTTAGAGATGTCGCTCCAGAGTTTCCGCCATTGCTTATCAGTGATTGGAGTTCCAAGTGTAAGTTCCCAAAAAGTGATATTGTGTGGAGCAGGAATGTGTGAAGCGGACTTCAGGAGTGAATAAAGAAAGGATATTCTCCCTCGCATGGTCCCTGCTCTTCTCACAAATTGCTCTATAGGGATCAGGTCTCTAGTGGCAGCCACTCGCACAGTTGGTTGTAAAGCCCAGTGTTTCAGTTGGGTGTAGTGGTAAATCTCTGAAATAGGTAACTGAAAGTTGCAGCAACAGATCTTGAATGTCAGAATGTCCCCCCATTGAAAAGATATGACACAGTAAGGCAGTCGCCTTCCTGCCAGCAATCAAAAGGGTGCCGCTGCAGTGCTGGCTGGAAGGCCACATTATAGTAGATAGGTGTGTAGGGAGAGGGGAACGTCACCAAGCCATTTAAACGAGTCATACTATCCCAAACTTTCAACGTGGTAGCAGTCAGGGTGCTTAGGTTCCACAGGATATCCCAAATTGTCCTGCCCACCACGCTCTATCCATGTGGAGCCAATATTGATCAGAGGCTTTAAGCGACGATTCATCTATGAGTCTTAGTTGAGCCACTTTATAGTAGGCAATTGTTCAGGCAAAGCCAGCCCACCAGCATCTCGAGGGAGCGTCAGCAATTGGCATGATAGAGGGGCCCTAGGGTTTTGCCAAATAAACTTTGTTTTCCACGTGCAGCTGGTAGAGAAGAAATCTCTTTGTAACTTGAGAGGGAGCCCCCTGAAAGAGGTACAGAATACACAGTAATTTTGACTGCATTAATGTGTCTATGCCAAGTCAAATACAGTGAGGTCCATCACTCAAAATCTTCTTTTAATTGCCACAATAAGGGATGGTAATTTGCTTTGTGTAGATCAGCTATTTTGGGAGTAATCTTTATCCTGAGGTTAGTTATGTCTTTCTTCACCCATTAGAAGGGGGAGGAGGCCGCTATTTCCTCCATCTCCACTGGTGGGACAGTTAAATTAAGCAAGAAAGATTTACCAAGATTAACATGAAATTCAGCCACTGATTTAAAAAGTTGGAGTTCTATTTGTAGGGCTAGGTGCGATGTCTGGGAGGAGGTAAGGGACCGCAAATAAGGACATCTTGTGTTCAACAGAGCTAAAGAAGAGGCCATGAATAGAGGGATGGGCCGGTATCTTTGCAGCAAGAGGTTCGATACTGGGAGCAAAAAGCAAATGGGACATCCCTGTATCATTCCTCGAGTGAGATCAAAGTAGTCAGAAGCTGGTGGAATGCACAGTTAGCTTGTATCATAGTAATAAAGTGTTCCCCAAATTCAAACCGACTTAGTGTGTGTGGAAAAGGAAGTTCTAATCCACTCGGTCCAAAGACTTTTCACCGTCTAACACTTGGAGAATTGTCAGGATGTTCTTTTTAGTGACTTTCTCGACGAAGTGGACCACCGGTCTTAGCTTATCATGGGTCTGCCTTCCTTTAATGAAGCCAGATTGATCTGGGTATATCAATTCTGCCATGATGTCTGTAATCTATTATCCAAGATTTTAATGTATAATTTGACATTGATGTTAAGTAGGGAAATTGGCCAATAGAATGCACAGAATTGAGGGAGAACAGAGATCAGGACTTCTCCCATTGTGGTAGTCAAAGTGTGTGAGTCAACAATATGATTAAATAGCTCCGTCAAGTGTGGGACGAGGTATGAGCTGAAGGTCTTCTAAAAATGTGCATTGAATCTGTTGGAGCTTGAGGGTGTCAATAGCATCTTGTACCTCTTCTCTAGTTATTGCGCTATTTAAGGCACCATTAAGGGCTGGAGGAACTTGAAATAGGGTAATTTCATCCAGGTAGGCTAGATGTGCACTAGTGTCTGTAGGATCGGAGGTGTATAGCTGTTTGTAAAAATCTCTCAACACCTCAGCCTTCTCCATCTCTCTGTAGAGAATAGCCACAGATTCCTCTTGTATTTCGCATATGGATTTCTTTTTCTGCTTAATCCTCAATTGTTCCGCTAGTAATGTACCCACCTTGTTGCCCTGTACATAGGTATTTTTCCTAAGGCGTAGGAGTGTCAGTTGCACTCCATTGGAATATATAGCTTTGAGTTCACCTCTCAATGCAGTGACCTTCCTCTGAAGAATAAGAGTAGGTGTAGCCTTATGGGCCCCATTGGCCTGAAGCAGTTCTGTTTCTAATGCCTGTCATTCCCTGGCTTTTTGTTGAGGCAGGATAGTCATCAGAGATAAGCATTTACCCCGAATAACTGCCTTAAATGCAGCCCAGTTAGTGGAGTGAGTGCTGTCATGGGGCCTATTCAGTTGGAAATAGTCCCTAATCGTTTTGCGGATTTTGTCTCTGAAGAGACGATCACACATTAGGATATTAGGAAAAAAACATCTACGAAAAGAATGGGCTGCAGGGTCCAATCTAATACCACTTCCACCAGAGCATGATCTGAAAAGGAAGTGGGCTGTATAGTAGCAGTTAAAATGGTGTATCATAGAAGTTGGCTAATAAATATGTGATCAAGTCTAGAATAGGTGTGATGGGAATGGGGTGAGTAGTCCTCCAAGCAACAAGCAGGCCTAGTGGCGTAGGGTCAATTCTTTAAAAAAAAATTTTTTATAGTGAATGAACTGGCCTATGTCCTGTGGTAGTGAGTACTGTCTATGGCGGTATCTCAAATCAGATTAAATTCTCCCATCTGTATAATATCCCCCTCAGCAAACCCGGCCAGTAGGACAGAAAAGAGAGGAGAAATTCAGATTGACCCAAGTTCGGTGCATAAATCATTGTGATGGTGCATAGGTGGCCCTAAAAAAAAACCTTTGACCATCAATATTCTCCCTTCTCTACCCGATGTGGTGCCCATGACCTGAAACTTCACCGAGCAATGGAAGAGGAGCATCAGTCCAGTATGTCTTGTGATGGCTGATGATTTGTATATGAAAGGATATAATTTGTAACACAGTCTGTGGTCTTCACTGCATTTCAAATGTGCGTCTTGGAGGGCTATGATATCAAGGCGTCTGTCAAGAATATTTTTCCATATTTGGTGACCTTTAGTGGGGGAGTTCAAATCCTTCTCGTTCCATGTTAAGGCGTTACATACCATTTAACAAATCAAAACATTTATGTGCTAAAAGTCTTAACTCAAAGATATAGAAGAGAAGGCAATTCAACCCCTCCCGGGCATTGTTCCCCCTCCAGCCCACCCTGCCCTCAATCCCTCCCCTAACCTGAAGACACAAGTCCATACACGAAACAAAGTAAAAAGTAAGAAAAATAAACAACAAGAACTCAGGAGTTTGTGCTCTCTTTTAACTAACAATTCCAACTAAAGAACAAACTTGACAGTCATATTGGACACATACCTGTGGAACCACCCCGCAGATTGCAGCTATTTTTATCTAAAGAAAAACCTGATATCCGGCATAGTTTAAACTACTTGTGTAACATCATGGAAGTGAGCAGCACATGTGATGGCAGTAAGGAATGTTCCCCAGCAGATTATGCTCTACATGTGCACCTAAAGTCTCTTAAAGTATAAATATGTGAGAAAGCAAGATATAGAATGTGTGCTATGCACAGCCCTCTTGATCGTAGAGTGCCAAGAGTTCAATTTACAAAAAGGAATACAAGGAAGCCAGATGTAGAATTTATCTCTTGCTGACGCGATGTCCCCTTAACTGAGGGTGCCATGCTCGTGTTGTAGATTTGTTGGTGGGATCCGAAGAGATCTCGTCAAAACTCCTGACTGACTCAGGGAATGCTGGCAGTGTGAGACCCAACATAGAGGCTGTATCTTCAAATGCTGTAAAGTGATATAGCTTACTGTGGAGCTTGAAGGTGATATCAAAGGGTTAGGTCCATCGATATTTGACCCGATCTCTGTACAGGGATTCTGTCACCAGCTAAAACTGCAGGCGGCGTGCTAAAGTACTGGGAGCAATGTCATTAGAGAGGGAACAAACCGCCTCCTGGAATGAGACAGTGTCTCTTTTTTGGACCGCTTGGGAGAGCAGTTCTGTAGTTTTGAATGAGTGCAGTTTAGCAAGGATGCCCCTTGGTCTCTTGCCGCCTCCTGAGAGTTGAGGCCCCACCCTATGTACTTGTTCCAGCTGTACCTCAGGATGTTCATCACCCGAGAGGTTTGAGCACAGGCTGACTATGAAGGCCTCCAGATCAGTGCCCTCTACTCCTTCCTCCAGTCTGTGCACTCGAATATTATCTCACCTAGAATGGTTTTCTTAATCTTCACACTTGAGAAGAGCCATTTGAAGTTACAAATGAAGGCATTCTGTGATGCACTCTATTGGTTGTTGGCAGTGTTCCATGTCCTGCTGCTTTGATTGCAGGTCTAATGTGTGCGTTCCGAGTGAGTCAATATCAGCTTGGAGGGAGACAAAACGGGAGTTGATTTCAGCCTTGAATGAATCGAAGGAGGTGGCAATGTCAGATTTGAGCTCTTCCCTGGGTTCAGTCTTGAAATCATTTGAAGAGGAAAGGAGCTCCGCTTTAGTTAAGACTATGGTTGCTTCAATAGGGGGGTCCTACTGGTTGTCCTTGCTTCTGATGGGGCGAAGTAGCTAGGCAACCTATTACTCTGGGCTTTGTGTGATTGCATATCTATAGCACGTGGTGCAGGAGTTCAAATGGGAATGATCATTAAGGGTTTACTCCCCCGCAGATCCCTTAAGTTCAATACACCGGGGTTGTGCCACTTCAAAATGATTGACAGCTTAGTGGACTCACAACCAGCATTATGTTACCAGAAGAGATGAGGGAGGTAAACCGCAAAGCTCTTGTAGTTAGCGGTGAACTCCCATCATAATCAGGCAATTACCAGTGCTCAGAGATAGCTTGGATCCCTCCATGAATCCCATGACGCTTGCTGTGTAAAAGGCTACACTACACGGTCAAAGGAACACAGGGCCATCCCCACAAAGCTAGTCTGGTATAAGTGCCACCCACCTCAGTTGTGATGCAGTGAGGGCCTCAAGCAGGATCTGCAGTTTGCCCTCACATGCTGGGACTCTATGCGGAGGTCTATGGCCGTCACCTCACTGCGTTCTGGCATTATCAGGGCCGAAAGGGAGGACTACACATTCCGTCCAAGGATCGCACCCCACTCTCCTTACTGTGTCCCAAAGCTCAACCTGGATGATCACTACATCAGCTGACAACTGGTGAGACCCGGTGTATGCTTAGCTCTGAAGCCTCATCTTAATTCCTGCTGCCACCATGTTGCTTCAGGCTGCTTCAATGCACCACTGTCTTCCAGGGCTGATTTCCACCGACAGAGGGGTGGAAACAGGGGGCCCTATTTATACTTTTCGACGCACAACTGCGCCAACGCAGTTGTGCGTCAAAAAATCTAACGCCATTCTGAAGCGCCATGCGGGCGCCGTATTTATTCAATGACGTTAGCCGGCGTTAGCCGGCGGAGCTGCCTGGTGTGTGTGAAAACAAATGACGTACACCAGGCAGCGCCGGCGTAGGGGAATATGGAGCTTGGGCGCCAAAAAATGGGGCAAGTCAGGCTGAGGCAAAATATTCGCCTCAACCCGATTTGCGCCATTTCTTTAACTCCCAACCCCCATTGAAATGACTCCTGTCTTAGCAAAGACAGGAGTCATGCCCCCTTACCCAATGGCCATGCCCAGGGGACTTCTGTCCCCTGGGCATGGTCATTGGGCATAGTGGCATGTAGGGGGGCGCAAATCAGGCCCCCCTATGCCACAATAAAAAAAATAAAAAATTACTTACCTGAACTTACCTTATGTTCCCTGGGATAGGTCCCTCCATCCTTAGGCGTCCTCCTGGGGTGGGCAAGGGTGACAGGGGGGGTCCCTGGGGGCATGGGAGGGCACCTCTGGGCTCCTTCCGAGCCCACAGGTCCCCTAACGCCTGCCCTGACCAGGCGCTAAAAAACTACGCAAAAGCGGCTGGACGTCATTTTTTTTGACCCGCCCACTCCCGGGCGTGATTTTTGCCCAGGAGTGTAAATATGGCGCACATGCCTCGGAGTCAATTTTTTAGACGGGAACGCCTACCTTGCATATCATTAACGCAAAGTAGGTGTCCACGCTAAAAAGTGACGCAAACTCCATGGACTTTGGCGCTAGACGCGTCTAACGCCAGAGTATAAATATGGAGTTAGTTTTGCGTCGAATTTGCGTTAAAAAAAACGACGCAAATCCAGCGCAAACGGAGTATAAATATGCCCCAGAGTACTTAATATATCACTCAAGTCAATTCATCATTCTCATTGCTTGCATGGAGCATAAACAGGTGGATGACATCAGATGCAGTGATATATGCAGGGTGTTTAGCAGAGCCTCCATGGATGATGGTTGGCCAGAGAGCAATGTTTTATCACATAGAAGATGCAGTAAACTAATATCTTGGTTTCTTGTATAATGCTCACTTTCACACTTCTGTGGTTTCCGAGAGCTGTGAAGTAACTGTTACTCAATTAAAAGTTCCTCATTGTACTGACATCCGAAGGATGGAAGGCTGAATTGGCCTCCTTGAAATTTCAACATGTTATGAGCAATATCACCAGATGGTGGCAGCACGTATTTAACTCAGTGAACCATTGGCTGGCTATATGAAACTAGTATGGGTTCAAAAGTAGTGACACGCCTTTACATTCTTGTGAATTGACGGAAACATCTGGTTACAGTTTTCGAATGAAACTAATAATTCCTGTCAGGTTGGAGTTAACAAGTTGTAAAGTTAAATCTCAGATGTAGCAGGTCATTAACTACTTGTGGATAGCCACTGGTTTCTGCCCTCAACCACCTCTAGGTCAACACCAACATTTTTGCTTTTTGTCTCAGGTCACTGAGGAATGGCGCTTTCAGGTTCAGTTGTACACAAATGACACTCAGGCAATGGTTATTGTGGGTCCAGGATTTAATTTTTCGTCATCAGAGGGTGACCTAGAGCAACAGAGAGAGAGGCAGACACGGGAGAAATAAGAAGGGAGATATAGAAGGACAGGGACAAAGGGGGTGGGGTGAAAAAGCAGCTGCAAGAGTGAGATAAGTGCAGTATAGTGAAAGAAGGCAGAATGAGGTGGAATCAGGAAGGGAAACCTTGGTACTTGACAAACATTGCATTCAGAAGCACCAACAGCAAGCTCTTAAGAAAATGTTTGAGACCCTACATTTATTTATGTATGTATTTGTTTACAAATTAGGCACTACATTTAGGTTTGCTGCTAAACCGCCTGGTGATGAAAGTTAAATCATATGAATAGTCCCACTCTAAACAGCCTAAACAGTAAATGTACTGCAGCAAGATAGTGCTGTTGAGGCACAGCAAAATGTACAGTTAAGTAATATTTGGTTGCATGTAATTGTATTTATATAGCGCTTACTACCCCTGATGAGGCATAGAAGCCCTTTTCTACGAGTAGCTTGGTACTCAAGACCCAAAAAGGATTAGTGGTAGATTAGTGTTGGGAAATTTAAAATTTTAAATTAGTGTTGGGAAGTTAATTTGAGCGGTGGACATGTGAGTCTGTTAGTTGGATGAAATAGGGAAATGGAGGGATAGAAGAGGGAAGAGACTAGAAAGTGTTATGTAGGAGATCATAGCAGTAAGATTAGGTTTGGGGTGAGTAAAATGAGAGATGGCGGAGGGAAGAGTCTCTAGGTAATGGATTAGGGAGATCATAATAGTAAACTTGGGTTTGGGATGAGTCAAAGAAAGGATATATGAGGGAGGAATTTAAAAAGAGTTGTTAGGTAGATCATAGTAGTAAAAGGAGGTTTGGGGTGATCCAGGTAGGGATGGAGGAGGAAACAGTCTTAAAAAGGTTGCTTTGGAGATCATAGTTGTAGAATGAGGATTGGGATGAGCCGGACGGTGCAGGTAGAGGGTATATTGAGAGAGATATAGGGTGAGACATAGAGTAGTGCATTGGAGAGAGTCAAAGTTTTTTTCTTCTACACTTTGAGTAAAGTAATAAATATATAGGTACATAATTACATAGGGAGAGTATATATGTATAAGGAAGATAATATATCATGATGTAAAGTTGTATTTTATAAAGTCACATTTTCAAGTGTTGATGTACTTTAAGTTAATTTGTGTATTTTTCTACTAATATTTTATCTATGATTTTATCTTTTTTCAATATTTCAATAGTGAAGCACTTGTAGATAAAAGTTATGATAATAATTAAATATTGTGATAGATAAATAAAACAGAGACTCATAAGCATCTAATCAAATTACTTATATGAAAACTATGCATAGAATAATATAGATATATATTTCACCATAAGTAATATATACATTTGCTAAGCACAACTAAAGAAATCTATATAGTTTAAATATATAATTATTGTACATATTTGTACAAAGAAATACACATCTACATACATCTAATCAAATTACAAATGTTTATATACATAGGTACATTAGTGTTTGAGTATGGTAGTTATCTAGGAAAGAGTCAACTTTTGAGTATTCGTCTGAAGATAATGTGTGCATATGTGTGTGCTGTGGTGCTGTGTGTGTGGGCGTCTGTGAGAGAGGGAGAGTAGCCAAATGTCTTTTGCCAGTTCACATACCTGTTATTTGGATGATTGGTGTGTGCCTTGCCAGGCTTGAAGTATGTCATGTCTCTGGGATAATTTTGAGTATGGCATCTTGATAGGATCCACAGAATGCCTTTAAGAAAGACCAGCTGTGGGGTGGTAGATTAGTGTGTTTTATGGTATATTATTGTATGAAGAATGGAATTCTGCTGTGAGTTTAGGGAGGTCCATCAAGGGCCATTGGAATTATGCGATTCTGTGGCTCGCAACATAATGATGGATTTGCCACACGTGCTTCATAATGCTGCATCTGTGGTATAATTTGAAACTTTTACAAAAAATAAATATCTTGCTCAAATAAATTAAAAGTTACTAAACACAGAGCACAAAACACAGTTCTGCATTGAGGCAGAGACTTTGCAGAGATTAACAATCCACCTTTCAGTTGCACTGCATAATTTGCCTTTTCTTGTTGCATTCATTTATCAACCCGACTGCATAATTTGGTCCTCTACTGCTGCATAATCTGAGTGGCCTGGAGTCCAACTATTTGGTATGTGAATTATTAGATGTGTGAATTAATGGAAAATGAAACTGAGTAAACACATTGGAGGAAACCAAATTATGGAAAATGAATTTTAAAGAAAGACAATTTTAAGGAAATACAAAAAAATCGAAAATTAAAGGAATCATTTTAACGGAAAGATAATTTTGAGGAAAAATCCAGAATTACATTAAACTTGGGTGGAGTTCGGGACTAGTTTGGTTTTTTTTGGGTTCAAGGATGGGTGATGTTTAGGGTGATGAGAGATTTTTAGGAGTCTGAATAATTGGAGTTTCTGGCATAGAAAGGGGTCGTTAGGCTTCAGAGATGGGGGGAGTGATGGATGGCATAGTCTTTTTAGGGATTCACTGATAAGAGTGGTTTAGGTGTGTGAGGTGGTTTTAGGTTTCAGGGATGGTGGAGTGTAAGGGTGTTGACACAATTTAGTGTTCACAGATGGGTAGGGTTTAAGGCTGTGAGGGGTTTAAGGTTTAATTATAGGTAGTGCCTGGGGTGGTGCAGTGTTTGAGGGTTCAGAATGGGGTGGAGTTTGGGTGGTGAGGAGCGTTTAGGGATTAAGGGATGGGTGGAGTTTAAATGTAGAAAGATGTTTTTAGGGCTTAGTGATTAGTAGTTTAGGGTGATAAAAGTTCTTATTGGGTCATGGATGGCTGGCTTTTAAGGGTGGTGAGGGTTTTTTAAGGAGCAGGGATGGGTGGAGTTTGGGTGTGCTGTGGAATTTTAAGGGGTAAGGGATGGGTGAGTTTATTAGGAAGAGAGTTTTAGAGATCTGGAACGGGTGGAGTTACGGATAGTGAGTGATTTTATGGTTGAGGGATGGTGGACTTTTGGTATAGAAAGGACTTTTAGTCATCTGGGATGAGTGTAGATTAGGTGTGGTGAGGGGTTTAGGAGACAGGAGTCAATGGCGTTTAGAGGTTGTGAGGGGTCAGTGATGATTGATGTTTATTGGTGGTGATGGGTCATCAAATAAAAAACAACCAATTAATTGTTTGACAATGTAAAAAATATAAATATGAAATAATGCCCCTTGAAGGAAAGCCCTGAATAAATATCTCAGACAAAACTGTTTCTGAAAGCAAGACCTGCAACCATTCCATTTACACTTTAAAAATAAGCATTCAAAAGCTAATTTCGACCACAAATACATTTTATAAATTGGTTTCTATGAAAAGATAAATGCCATTCATTCTGAAAATTTCCATTAAACAGTTTAGTTGAGATGGAATCTCAGTAATGGTATTCCATGAATTTGTTTTTCTATGAAATCACATACAATCGCCCCCAAGCTGTGTTGGTTGCTTGTGTGTTTATCTAACTAGTGTGTTCTCTTGGAGTTTCTGATTGTGGTTATAGCTAATATTGTTGTAGCATGGTGATGCTCAACTATATGGAACATCTGTCCTATGTCTAATGCCTGCTAAGTATTTGGTATAGGTTTGTTGAATACTATGTGCTGTTTTCAAATAGAGGGTGGTGTTGCATGCACTGTGGCATCCAAATACCTCTTACAGATGCAAGGCTCTGCCACTCCTATGTCCAGGCTCACCCTTTGTGAACTTGTAGTTATGTGTGGAATGATGGCTGTAACTTTTTTTTGTGTGTGTGTTTGATAAATATTGCTTCATTCAATATTTTCTGCTAATGATTGAACATCATTTGCTTTCATCACTGTCGTGGGAAGCATATTCTAAATCTTAATTACATTAATTATTTAGTATGTTGGCTGGTATTTACACATTGGTGTCCTTTTGAAAAATTTGAAAATTATGTTTGTCTGTACTCCCATTTGCCTTTTAGAGCTAGAAAGCATGCTGTTTGTCACACAACAGAACACACATGAACCAAATAATGACATAAACCATAGATTGACAGCCTCTTTCTTATGGGGTTGCTGGTAGCACCTATCTTACTTATTTTTATCTCAACTGAGGTGGTTATGATTTTGCATTAGCTGCATTCAATGTCCACACAATTTAAACTTAGACACCCAGTATTGGCTCCACACAGGTTTGTTGCTGTTTGCTTGGTGTACTTGTTATGGGTTTGAAGCTGAGTTAATTTTGGCGTGGTTGAGTGACTTGTCAAATGAACACCCATACATCACATTCCAAACTGCACCCTGCTACATTTCTGGCAGCTCCTGACTAGTTGTATCTTTCAGGTTCTCCGTTGTTGTGTGCAGGGCCGGAATGGTAAGCTAAAGCAGCGCTGGCAAGTTTTGTTAGACCACACTCCCAATTGGGTGCATAGTGAGCGAGCCTGTCTACTACCATGGGGCTTGGTAGGGTTCTCTCCCTCAAAAATTGTGGGGAAAATGGCAAATACGGTGCATTCTACAACACATTTAATTGTATATTCAATTGTATGAGTTTTGAAAGTATTGTAAATGATTACCCTACAGTGCACCAGGATAAGGCAATCTTTATTGTGGTTCTTCAATGATTTCCTTGCATTACCTGTAATAGGGTCTCTCATCTCTCCTTAGCCCCTGTCTCACATTTATTTCATTTGTTTTATAGTGCCTCTCTTACCAGTGTAGGGTGTTGAAGCACTTTACATCACACACACGCACAGAGATAATAACTCATACAGGGGTAAATCAGTGTATACCAAATGTTGACAAACGAGACTACAAGGTGCAGGATTCACATGTGATCCATACTGGTAGGCATTTTATAAGAGTGCTTGGTCTGGGGAAGCATTAACTCATGATTCAGAAACTAACACAGTGGTTAGGGTTGCCTTTACTAATGTCAATCTATTTCTACACAAACAAACCCTTTTTTAGCAAAATTAGGATAATCAAAGACTTGGAAAAACATAACTTTCCAACCTGTACCATGCAGTTTGCATGCGGCTCTTTGATGGCAGTTCATAGCTCACTGTTACAGATTATGATTGTGACTTATGAACTGCACTGTAACAAAAAGAGTTTTGTGACAAAATCACTAGCCCACTAAGCTATGTACATAAAATACTGTTCTGTGATCTGCATAGTATATGTTCTTTGCAGCAGGTATATTAACCCTCTGCGCTACCTTAGAGGAGTCAAAACTGCCAATAGACAAAACCCTGATCTCTCTCCAGCAGGTACATTAATCACCAGAGTTATCTCTTGCTACTTTTATGTTGCCTGAAAACTGTTGGATATACCAAAAAACTCTTCAGTGCTTGAAAAACTGCTGCACTGTTACAAAACCGGTAACAAAAGTAGCCATCTGTCCCCCACCCTTCCAGCCACCTGGGCAAACGGCCGATGTCCAGTACGGCCAGTCCAGCCTTGGTTGTCTGTTTTTCTAATCTTCATACTTGAATCGGTGGAAGTTATAGAGCACTACAGACCATTCTTTAAAAATGATGACTCCTTGGATAATTGTGCATCAAATAAACAAATAAATGTACTACTCATGCTTCCATACCATTTAACACTACTTTTAAACATTAAAATACCGGCTTAGGCAGTGTTTTAAGTGACTGGGGTGAGAAAAGTGTGTGGGGGGTTCTCCAGAAGGGGTGTAGTCAAAGGAGCAAAACTAGGAATCCTTTCCAAGAGGCATGGCCTATGTAATTAAGGACATGGCTTAAAATATGTAAATTAATAGCATATCCTTCATACAGCATGCCACCTGATCAGTATTTGGGTGTCTGAGAGTTTTCTTTTGCTACATCCAAACATGTAACACAACACTCAACACACATACGTATAACAAGCTAGAGTTATTGGCTTTGCCAATTCTTGTTAGCTGGATCATCTAACTGGATAAAGCAATGCTTTTGTTGTGAATAATTAACATTGAAAATGGTTCAATTCAGAAAATAAGAGACTATGAATTAAACATCACTAAAGTCTGTGGAAGAGACTCCTGTTCTGCCTTTCATACCACTTCCCTTTGCAGTTTCTCACTCTGTTAGGCACTTTAGGCCATTTTTTCCCCTCAATCACCTCATACTTTTCCATAATTACAATTGCCATATATGAGGCAATCACTCTATGCACTCTGCAGAGAGGCCAAGGATTGGATGGGCAAGTAGTCTGCACACATTTATAACCCACTGATAGACAATGTGAGAAGCTTACACTGCTATCTGCTTCTTTAGAGTGCTGAACAGTGTGCCACCATAAACATCCACATACCACATGAACTCACTCAGACACCTAAAGATGACTCAGTTCAAAGTATGCACTGTAAATCATTTGTTGTATGAAAAAAATACAGAACACAACATCTTGAAAAAAGCAAATACTTTTAGAGAATGCAAGATGAAGTAAATGTGTAATGTGAATAGGGATTGTATCCTTGACAAGGAATACCTTGAATTTTTACAGTAGTTGAAAATTTGATTAGTGTTTTGCCAGTAAAGTTAAAGACATGGTAGGACCTGTTTCAAAGAGATATTTTAATTTCTACTGGGTCTTAAACCAGGCAGGACCTGTCCCACTTAATGTCCTGGGATAAAAAAAAATACGCATCTTCCAATTAAAACAAGTGTTATTTGCTAAAATTCTGCTAGTTCGGGACAGAGGGAAACAATGCCAGGAGTAACGGGAACACACAAGTGCTCACAAAAGATGAACCAACATTAAAATAGGTTGGAAATGGTGTGCTGTGAACCACTATCGCAACATCACAAACAAGCCTTGGCAACAGGTCTCGCCTTTAAAATTCAGTTGCAATGTTAGCTACTGGCTTTGTCAATGCTTTTATGCTTGCAATAATTTAGGTGAAAAGCTGTTGAAGAATGCTGACCTATAGAACATGCAAAATTAATTCTGCATTATGCATGGTATTATTAGTAGAAACAATGGTGTTTAATATAATACCTTGTTTTCATAATGCAAGAGATCTATCTTTTTCTGAAACATATTATAAACAACGTGTAATTTGGAGTTAAACATCATTTTAAAGTTTTATGAATTTATGAACCTATGGGAGGAGATGTGGCCTCATGGCTACAGCTACTAACTTTGTAATGTAGTTAACCAGGTTTGAATCCGCCCTCAACTCCAAGTCCTATGTCCGGAGTGGGCACCCCCGGGACATAGCAGGAGCCTGCCCTGGGAGGTGGCAGTCCACAGGGCCACTTGCCCCCCCTCCAACAGGACATAGCCCCAGGGGGTCATGGTCCCCAGGGCACGGGGGTCCGATAGGGGCCCCTTTTATTTTTTTTACACATTCCCAGGGGGGTTGGAGGGTGGCTGTCACCAAGGCACATGTATTTAATTAGAAGCCCTGGGGGGAGGTGGTCCCTGGGGCATGGAGGGCCGCGGGCCTCCAACTTATTATAAACAAGGCAGCCCTGGGGAGGTGGCTGTCCCCAGGCCCCCCGTATATAAAATTTGAAGCCCTGGGAGGGTGGTGGTCACCAGGGCAGCGGGGAGGCCCTCGGGCCCTCCTGCATATAAAATAAAATGAAGGCTCCGGGGAGGGGTGGCCCTCGGAGCTCTGTGGTGGGGCAAGATCCCTCCGGGCCCCCCGATCCAGAGCTAAAGGGTCAGGGTGTTCCTACCCTGGCCCCTTTTATTTTATTTTTACTTTTTTTCTGCGACTTGGCTCAAGCCGAGTCCTAAGATGGCTGTCAACACTTCCTGGCAGAGCTGTGCATTTCCCTGCACGAGATTGTCTTTGTGCGCGAGTACTTCGCGACCAGAGATATACAAATTTGAATTTCCCTACATTTCTAAAAAAAAATACTGAACAGATTTACTCCAAATAAGCAAAAGCGTAATCTGCACACCGACAGCTAGCTTTCTGCCAAATTTGGTGAAATCCCATCCAGTGGTTCGGCCTCTTGTAGTGTCTAAAGAATCCTATGAAAACTAGCTTGGGAAATGCAACGTTTTTTTAGCTCCCTTTTTCTTGGCACTCGCTTGACGGATTACCCCGAAACTTTCCATGCACAACAAGAATCACTGCAACACGTTTTTTGGGAAAATTTCGTGAAAATTCATCAAACGCTTCCAAAGATATAGGCAAGTCAAAAAACACTTTTCCTATGGAAACATGGTCCTAACTATAACTATCTACTGCCGACCGTCAGTAGGTAATATATATAATGGCATGCGTGGAAAGGCATATTTGTTGTAAATGCATGCGTGGGAATGGCATGAGTGGTAATGCCTCATGCGTGGTTAAGCCTGCATGGTAATGGCATGCGGGGTACATCCTTCATTATAGAGGCTGTTTCCCCAACAGCACTAACCATAATTTCCATTACAAAATGAACGCCCTCATTTTGTTCCTTTCTATATTGTTACCAGTTTGACTCATTCAAGACGGCTTCAGGTGTGCTGCACTTTTGTCGTAAGTCAGACTCTTAGCGCTCTAGTTGTTCTTTAGAACACTCTGGTGGGCTGCAGTAGAACACAAAGGTTTCAACTGACAGGCTGCTCCTGTTGGAAGTGCAGGTTTCACTAAGAATGTCAGACTTCTTTCTCATATGCCTGAGAAAGATAGTGTGAATTTACAGAAAATATGCTCTCATTTTAGCTTCTGGAGCACCTTCCATCACCTCTATGGGAAAATCAACAGTTTTCTCTCCAAACATGATTCATGAAATCCCAGCAGTGTGAAATCACCTTAGAACACAGCACAATTCCTAAAATTAGTATGGTACCATCAACAAATTTGTTATCACCCTTTATATGTTCTCCTTTTTGTGACCCTCAAAACCTGCCATTCACTACAATGCATTTCAATGGGGTGCTGTTAGAAATGGAGTCTCTAGTCGCCAGTGATTTGCATTCTGTCCAAGAAGGAATCCTCACTCTAGACAGGGTAAGGGAATCACACAGCTAAGATAACCCCTGCTTACCCTCTTGGTAGCTTGGCATAGAAGTCAGGATTATCTCAGAGGCAATGTGTAAAGTATTTGTACACACACACACACATACACAGTAACACAGTGAAAACACCACAAAAGTACTCCACACCAGTTTAGATAAATAGCCAACATTTATCTAAGTAAAACAAGAACAAAAAAACAAATATGCAACATACACAAGCAAAAATATCATTTTAAAAAGATTAAATGTAATTGTAGTTCCTTGAAATCAATGAAGCATTTGACTGAGGTAAAGTACCTGAGATGCGTTGTAAGGAAATGCCTCCTTGGCATAGTTACCCCCTGACTTTTTGCCTTTGCTGCTGCTAAGTTATGATTTGAAAGTGTGCTGGGACCCTGCTAACCAGGCCCCTGCACCAGTGTTCTTTCCCTAAACTGTACCTTTGCCTCCACAATTGGCACAACCCTGGCACTCAGGTAAGTCCCTTGTAACTGGTACCCCTGGTACCAAGGGCCCTGATGCCACAGAAGGTTTCTAAGGGCTGCAGCATGTCTTATGCCACCCTAGGGACCCCTCACTCAGCACATGCACACTGCTTCACAGCTTGTGTGTGCTGGTGGGGAGAAAATGACTACATCAACATGGCACTTCCCTCAGAGTACCATGCCAACCTCCCACTGCCTATGGCATAGGTAAGTCACCCCTCTAGCAGGCCTTAGAGCCCTAAGGCAGGTGCACTATACCACAGGTGAGAGCATAGGTGCATGAGCACTATGCCGTTACAGTGTCTAAGCAAAACCTTAAACATTGTAAGTGCAGGGTAGCCATAAGAGTATATGGTCTGGGAGTCTGTCAAACACGAACTCCACAGCACCATAATGGCTACACTGAAAACTGGGAAGTTTGGTATCAAACTTCTCAGCACAATAAATGCACACTGATGCCGGTGTGCAATTTATTGTAAAATACACCCAGAGGGCATCTTAGATATGCCCCCTGAAAACATACCCGACTTCCAGTGTAGGCTGACTAGTTTCTGCCAGCCTGCCACACACCAGACATGTTGCTGGCCACATGGGGAGAGTGCCTTTGTCACTCTGTGGCCAGGAACAAAGCCTGTACTGGGTGGAGGTGCTTCTCACTTCCCCCTGCAGGAACTGTAACACCTGGCGGTGAACCTCAAAGGCTCACCCCCTTTGTTACAGCGCCATAGGGCATCCCAGCTAGTGGAGATGCCCACCCCTCCGGCCACTGCCCCCACTTTTGGCGGCAAGGCTGGAGGAGATAATGAGGAAAACAAGGAGGAGTCACCCACCAGTCAGGACAGCCCCTAAGGTGTCCTGAGCTGAGGTGACCTTCACTTTTAGAAATCCTCCATCTTGTGGATGGAGGATTCACCCAATAGGATTAGGGATGTGCCCCCCTCCCCTTAGGGAGAAGGCACAAAGAGGGTGTTGCCACCCTAAAGGACAGTAGCCATTGGCTGCTGCCCTCCCAGACCTAAACACACCTCTAAATTCAGTATTTAGGGGCTCCCCAGAACCTAGGAAGATAGATTCCTGCAACCTTAACAAGAAGAATAACTGCTGACCTGAAGCCCTGCAGTGAAGACGGAGACGACAACTGCTTTGGCCCCAGCCCTACCGGCCTGTCTCCCAACTTCGAAGAAAACTGCAACAGCGACGCATCCAACAGGGACCAGCGACCTCTGAAGCCTCAGAGGACTGCCCTGCAACCAAGGACCAAGAAACTCCTGTGAACAGCGGCCCTGTTCAACAATCTGCAACAAAGAAACGACTTTGAAGACTTCACGGTTCCCGCCAGAAGCATGAGACTTTCCACTCTGCACCCAACGCCCCCGGCTCGACCTGTGGAAAACCAACACTACAGGGAGGACTCCCCTGCGACTGCGAGCCCGTGAGTAGCCAGAGACGACCCCCCTGACCCCCCACAGGGATGCCTGCAGAGGAAACCCAGAGGCTACCCCTGACCGCGACTGCCTGTAACAAGGGACCCGACGCCTGGAACCAACACTGCACCCGCAACCCCCAGGACCTGAAGGAGCCGAACTCCAGTGACGGAGCGACCCCCAGGCGACCCTCTGCCTAGCCCAGGTGGTGGCTACCCCGAGGAGCCTCCCCTGTGCCTGCCTGCATCGTTGAAGAGACTCCCGGGTCTCCCCATTACTTCCTATCTGAAACCCGACGCCTGTTTGCACTCTGCACCCGGCCGCCCCTGTGCCGCTGAGGGTGTAATTTCTGTGCCTGCTTGTGTCCCCCCCGGTGCCCTACAAAACCCCCCTGGTCTGCCCCCCCGAGGACGCGGGTACTTACCTGCTGGCAGACTGGAACCGGGGCACCCCTGTTCTCCATTGAAGCCTATGTGTTTTGGGCACCACTTTGACCTCTGCACCTGACCGGCCTTGAGCTGCTGGTGTGGTAACTTTGGGGTTGCCTTACACCCCCAACAGTGGGCTACCTTGGACCCAACTTTGAACCCTGTAAGTGTTTTACTTACCTGTGAACTTAACCTCTACTTACCTCCCCCAGGAACTGTTGATTTTTGCAGTGTCCACTTTTAAAATTGCTTATTGCCATTTTTGCCAAAACTGTACATGCTATTGTGATTATTCAAAGATCCTAGAGTACCTAAGTGAAATACCTTTCATTTAAAGTATTACTTGTAAATCTTGAACCTGTGGTTCTTAAAATAAACTAAGAAAATATATTTTTCTATATAAAAACCTATTGGCCTGGAGTAAGTCTTTGAGTGTGTGTTCCTCACTTATTGCCTGTGTGTGTACAACAAATGCTTAACACTACCCTCTGATAAGCCTACTGCTCGACCACACTACCACAAAATAGAGTATTAGAATTATCTCTTTTTGCCACTATCTTACCTCTAAGGGGAACCCTTGGACACTGTGAACACTATTTCTTACTTTGAAATTGTATATACAGAGCCAACTTCCTACATGCATCAAAAACATAGACGATGCAGGCCACAGGGGAGGTGATGTGTTGAAAGAGTCGGAGATGCATTAGTTCCCTACTGTTGCAGGGGAGGTAATGTGTTGGTTACCTACTGCTAGGCAGGGGAGATGATGCATTGGTCCGGCATGAAGCATCGGTTCCTTACTGCGGTGCGGTGTCGATGAAGAAAATGGCACCCAGGGATGATGCATCAATGATGTGTCAAAAGTAAAACTGCGATGCGTCGATCTCACATCGATGAACCAGGTGCTGGGTCAGAGTCAGAGCGGTGCGTCATGGACTTCGATGATGTGGTGCTCGAACCTCACCTAGCAGTGGTTCTTCTAGCATGATGTGATGGAAATCTAGGGCCTGGATTGAAAACCGTGGTCAGTGCGTCAAGTGGGGATGACACTCAGGTGCGGGCAGCAGCGATGCATCGAATCCTTACAGGGGTGCGTCAGTTCGGAATGACGCTGTGAGTCAATTCTAGGATTTTCTTCTTGTAGCACCAAAAAGCTTCTTCAAGGGCCCAGCATTGGATTTGGCAACACTTGACCGGACAGGGCACTCAGCAGAGGAGCCCAGGTGCTGGCAGATGAAGTCTTTGATGTCCCTGAGTCTTTTTGACAGGAGGCAAGCTCAACTCAACCCTTGGACAACCTTGGAAAGCAGGATGTAGAAAGCAAAGTCCAGTCCTCAGACTCCCAGGAAAGAAGCAGCATGCAGCAGGACAGAACAACAAAGCAACAGGCATAGTGACAGTCCCTCCTACAGCATCCAGCTCTTCTTCCTGCCAGACTATCCTCGGTCCAGAAGTGTTCTAACTTTGTGGTGTCAGAGGTCCAGTACTTATATCCATTTCTGTCTTTGAAGTAGGTAGACTTCAAGGAGAAGTCTTTGCAAAAGACCCTTCATTTCTCTGCCCTGACCCCAGACACACTCAAGGGGGTTGGAAACTGCTTTGTGTGAGGACAGGCACGGCCCTATTCAGGTGCAAGTGTCAACTCCTCCCACCATTCTGAGGAAGACCCATCAGGAAATGCAGGTCACACCTCAGCCACCTTTGTGTGAGTGTCTAGAGTGAATTCACAAATAGCCCAACTGTCATCCTGACCCAGACGTGTATTCCACCAACAGGCGGAGACACAGAATGGTTAAGCAAGAAAATTCCCACTTTCTAAAAGTGTCATTTTCAGACTTACAATTCAAAATCCAACTTAATCAAAAGTTGTATTTTTAAATTGTGAGTTCAGAAACCCCAAACTCCATACCTCTATCTGCTCCCAATACGAAATTACACTTAAAAGATATTTCAAGGCAACCCCCATGTTACCATATGTGAGAGATAGTCCTTGTAGTAGAGAAAAACAAATTTAGCAGTATTTCACTATCAGGACATGTAAAACACACCGGTACAGGTCCTGCCTTTAAAATACACTGCATCCTGACCTTGGGGCTACCTTGGGCCTACTTTAAGGATGACTTACGTGTAGTAAAAGGGTAGGTTTGGGCCTGGCAAGTGGGTGCACTTGCCAGGTCATAAAGCTGCACACTCAGACACTGGATTAGCAGGTCCGAGACATGATTACAGAGCTACTTATGTGGGTGGGACAATCGGTGCTGCAGGCCCTCTAGTATCAGTTGATTTTCAGGCCCTGGGCACACATAGTGCACTTTACTAGGGACTTACTAGTAAATCAAATGTGCCAGTCATAGATAAACCTATCACCAATACATTTTAAACAGAGAGCATATGCAGTTTAGCACTGGTTAGCAGTGGTAAAGTGTCATTAGTCCTAAAGCCTCTTTACCAGGGACTTACTAGTAAATCAAATATGCCAGTCATAGATAAACTTATCACCAATACATTTTAAACAGAGAGCATATGCATTTTAGCAGTGGTAAAGTGTCCATAGTCCTAAAGCCAACAAAAACGGGTCAGAATAAGTAGGAGGAAGAAGGAAAAACGTTTGGGGATAACCCTGCAAAAAGGGCCAAGTCCAACAGGTGTAATGGTTCCAAGATGACTGCCATAACTTTCTAGTTGGAGTGCTGACAGTCAATCTGATCTCACCATGAGATTAGTGCTGAGGCTCTACCCAGATATACAAATTCGTTTTTTTAGTAGCTCAAAAACTTCTGAATGGATTTACGGCAAATAAGAAAAAGCGTCATCTGCGGACCAAAAGCTAGGGTTTTGCCAAATTTGGTATTATTCTGTCCAGTGGTTAGGGCTATAGTCGTGTTCAAAACTCGTATGGAAATTAACATGAAAAAATGCACTTTTTTTTACCCCCCGCCCCTTTTGCCTGGTCCCTGCTTGACAGATCCCCCCGTAATTTTCCATGTGCAACAAGAATCATCAGCAAAATTTTGAGGAACATTTTGTGAAGATTTGTCAAATGATGGCAAAGTTATAGGCAAGTCAAAAAATGCTTTTCCTATGGAAACATGTTCCCAACTATAACAACCTACTGGCGACTCCCACTAAACAAGCAACATATCCTTGATGTAAGTTTTGTCAGAAATGCAAATATTGCGTTTAATAGCGACTCAAAATGTTCTCTTAAATAGCAACATACCATAGGAAAACGAGATGTTATTGGTAAAACATCTAAAAGCAAAGGTAGAGTTTTGAAAACTATTCGTCATATACGGGCTTACTTTAAAAGCGTCCTTCGTGGCTGACCTCTACTTTCAAAAGTGGTGTGTGTTCGCATTGTTTTGCTTGCTTGACGTTTCCACGAAATATGTTGTTATAATTAGAGCTGTCTCTCACAAGTGTATGGATGCATAATACAAGAGTACTGTAAAAACAAAAGCTTGTAGCACTGCGTTCTTTGCTGTAGTCCTTGCCTTTGTTAAACAACAAAAAACTGGATTAATATAAAGGTTTTTTGTGTTTGGTAACATTCACATATGAAGTTTCACACAGTATAGCACCTCAGTTAGACAAACTCCTGTATACAGTGGTGTCAATAGACACATTTAATAAATGTCCTCCTTCGAAGCTAATCAACACAAAGGCATGCTTTCGGAGGGAGGGTGGAATTACATTAAAGGAGCACGTTCAAAGGTCCCTCTTGTTTGCATGTAAAGTGCTAATAAAACAACAGAGCTGCCCTCAGAAGTCATAACACTTACGGAACAATCCCGGAGGCTGGCTAAATTAAAAAACAAACTTTGAGGCTGCTCATGAGTGGCAGGACAAACAAATGATAATCTGGGGGGGTGGGGAAACGAGTGTGTTGGGGGGTGGGGATGTGGGGGTGTGAACTCTCCTCTCACTTGGTGTTCTGGAAGCAAGAGAAACAAGCATTTGCAATACAATGGGTCTCACATTTGCTCGAGTTAGAGCTATTAGGGTTGTAAACTCCTAACCGGACTTTTCTTGCCGCATAATTTGAAAATGAAAAGTAAAACAGTTTCACATAAGTGAGCTGATTCAAAGTGCCACAGCCGCCATGAGCAGAAGCGTGAAGGAGGCACACAAAGGAAAAGGAAGTTTGCTTGCGGTCAAACGTGTCGGCAAAAGTGCAATTAGCCATGTAACAGGGTCGATGTCCAAGGTGGTAACCAAAATTCCCCAAGTAGGGACAAACATAAAGCATTTACCAGTGATAACAAAGGATTTTTGAGGGGCAAGCCCATGGACGGTCGATATTGATGGGCATGACGTGGGTGTGGTTAAAAGCCCAAATAGATAACAATGCGTCGGAAAAGCAGCACTTGTGGCTGCTATGCTCAACCTAAAAATGTGTATCGCAATGTGAAGTTGTGGAAGGATGCAAGTAGGTAAATGTCAAAGATGGTACTCTCTCATGGAAGTACGAACCCAAGAAGAGGGAGGGAAGCCATCAAATAGGATGTATGCAAATTGTGGGGCCACAAAACCAATCAATGGTATGCAAAGTGTGGGATGTAAGCTATGTTCCGAAGTACCAATACAAATGGCCATTTATATCATTACTTGCAAACCGAGTCACGGAACTGATATAATTGGCCACTTATATTGGTACTCAGGAACAAATCCACATGACCGCATTTTGTGTTCTAATTGATAAGAACCCTCTTCAAAGCTAAATCTTTACTTTTCATGCTGCAATAATAAGGATGGTGGTGAGCTTATATTCAAAATAAATCCAATTGTATCTATTATGTGCATTCTTCTGCACATTTCAAAAACAGATGATCCAAAGTTGTGAAATCTAAAGGGTATTTTGTTTCTAAGCATTGCCCTAAATATGGACTTGCACATTTATTATGAAAGAGACCGAAACATCAACGTCTGTCCACTATCTGCTTCTTTAAAACCCGTTTGGCTTTTGTCCGCACAATTTTTTTTTGCTATTGCCGAATTTGGTCTGGGGCAAACTATCTTCTTGTAAGAGTGGGACAACTGTACTTTTAGTCATATTTATAGACTTGATGGAAAAATTTGAGGGTCATTAGTCTGTTGGATGTTGGAATTTGTGTAACCTCTCCTTTCTGTTCATGTCTATTGTTTGACCCTTTAAGTAAGAAATATTTGTTTGTTTTTTTGTGCCCAAGTGCTGAATTATTTTCGATATGATTACTTTAGTGCTCAGCACTCAGAGATATCTATATGTATATATTGTTGATCACATCTATTTATATTTCATGAGTTAGGGTTTAAATTATCCCAATCTCAGGCTTTTATTTGCTTAAAACCATTGGCAAAGCCACTAGGTCCCAAAGGTGACACCTAATGGCTTTGCCAATATTTCTTTCCTACATTATTCTTTTATTTGTTAGCTTGGTTGTGAGTATCAAGGGGATTTAAAGTCATTTGAAGGCCACCAAGAGCGCAATTCAGTACAACAGTGTTTACTTCATGCTGTAGCAGGGCCACATGAGTAGATCCAAGTTTTAACAGGAATTCCTTGAATGCACCTAATTCTCCTCACCCAGTGTCTTTGGTGTGTGAGCTAATAGCAGGTGTGCATGACTACACTCCTCTTGGAGTCCTCCATTACAGAGGTTTTTATATGATGCAAAGGAGCCATTCTTCAAGTTTATTTTGACTGATGTGTCTGTGTTTCAGTTGAAATTCGCAGACAACAAAGGTAACAGTATACCCAAGTCCTGGATATTTGGTCATAAGTGCCCACCTAGCCACACCATCTGTTGCTGGCTGATAGTTTATAAAAAGGCAAAAAGCAAGTACTTCTTGATCTATGTGTGTTGGAATAAAAGCATGGACGTGGCCAGAATACTATCCTTTGTATCACAGATGGGTCAAAACCCAGTTTGACAATTCAGGATGAGATTAGCATTGACAGTGGAAGTTACCAAGTCATCAAAAAGGATGTGAATGGAACCATTCCACTTCAACATCCAAGAGGACGTAACGCCTGGAGTTACTGGGCATCCCAAGTCACTATTATATGCAGAGAATGAAGAACCAAACCCCTGGAATCTGGAAATAGGGTGATAAACAAAAGAGAACAGTGGGCTGTGTTGTTTTGCTCAGTTGTTGGGGTCACATTTTAACACTATGGTGAGTATGCCTGTTGGGCTATATGCTGCTGCGCCCGCCGCACAGCGGCATTGACAGTGGCTCCATGTGGAGCCATCATCAATGTCCTGGCCCAGCAGAATGTCCATTATGCGGCCGGCAGGGTCTCAAGGGGGCTGGCGGTCTATGAAAAGACCGCCAGCATGAACTCGGTGGGGTTTCCCACCGTGTTCACAATGAGCCCCAAAATCTTTTTAATATGTAGGCACCTGGCCGAGTGATACTACATATATGTTTTCCACTGCATCCATACCTGTGAATGGAGACATCCTTAGAGAAGGAAGCAGTCGGACAATCTTAACCACCAAAGATTTCCATTTGGAGATGTTTGTTAATATTCGAACTGCACCAACCAAGCCCAATGGCAAATGGGCAACACTGGTCCGAAAAAGTGTCGACCTTTTTGCTGTAAATATAAACCTATGTTTTTTCTACCTGCTCAATACATGTCCTTTGACAGGCGGTGACACAGGTTTGTAAAGTAAGCAGATGGTGTCTGAAGGCCTGAGTGTTGCTTTGCCTGCATTTAATGAAGGAAAGATTCCCTGTCCGCTGGATACTATGCCTTAATTCGTTTACACATGCTTACCTTGGAAGCACTTTCTTAAAAGGAAACTGTCTTTTTTTACAATGTGTATAAAAAAAGGAAAATTGCATTAACTAAATAGTTGTAATGGTTCAGTTTGAATGATATGTATTCTGTTACTAATTGTGTACTCAGGACACATAGTTGAATTGCTCCGAAAGTCTCTTTATGTTAGCTACCTCCTGCACCCCAAAACAGACCACTTACCTCTAAATAGGCAACTCTGAGACAACAGAGACCAGTGATGCCAAGGAAAAGAGGCTGGGAGGAATCATTCAGCCCCCTTGAACACAAGGTGAACTAGGCCAGGCCGTCCCTCAGTCTATAACCTTGAACAGGTGAGGCAAGATCAGCAGGGGCTGCCAGGCGCTTGGGGTGACACAGCGCAGGGAAATAAGGGTTACGTTTGCTACAAAGCCTCTATGGCATTACTTTATGTCATGTCACTCCCTGTAATGTCGCTTCTGAAGTTTTCAAGCAGGTAAGAGCTTGTTGCCACCCTTCCCACAGGGAGATTTCATGTAAGCACTTCTGGGGCACTGCAAAGCATCTGAGTCCCTCAGACCCAGAAGTCACTTTCCACTACTATTAGTATAATAGTCGGATTAACCACTAGTTCCTCCGTCACTGCTTTCATCCTTCAATGAAGCTCTTCTGGAGTTAGAGCCGAGGGATGTCCGTATCCAACATGACTGGACCCTGCACAACTGTGGCATCTTCCTGATCTCCTCCTGCACCTAGAGCCAGATTGGCAAGATGTCTGCAGGCCAGAGAGTAAGGTAACATCCCTTAATTAAAGTACACATTCATTACTTCCTGTTAACAGAGGACAACAATACTACACGAACCTTTGATGAATCTTATGACTTAGATTTGTATTTGACAGGCTTATGTTTCTTAACCGTTAATTTATTAGTGGTTATTAAACATTGCCTAAACTTCCAGCCAGCCCTCAGACCATATGCCCTGTCTGCAGCTCTCAGCGCCTTTTTATTTTATTTATTATTTCATTTTTGTAGCACACACCTTGTCCTTGGTTTTCAGAGTGCTGAACAATAGAATCTATCTATCTATCTATCTATCTATCTATCTATCTATCTATCTATCTATCTATCTATCTATCTATCTATCTATCTATCTATCTATCTATCTATCTATCTCTCTGTCTATCTATCTATCTATCTCTCTGTCTATCTATCTATCTATCTATCTATCTATCTATCTATCTATCTATCTATCTATCTATCTATCTATCTATCTATCTATCTATCTATCTACAGAAAACAACAGAAGCCCCATTTGCCCTCCTCATCCACCCCCCTTCCACCTTCAGACGTTGGGGCACGCCAGTCCTCCAGACAGAGGAGCTGCACCCTGCTTCCCCATTGGAAAACCCCGTTTGCAGCGTCAGCACCGTCGGAAAGAACATTCTGTTTAGGGGGATCCTTCTGACCTCTTATCATCCATCTTCTTTCATTCTGTGACAGCCATCCATACTATGGTGGTAGCATAAAGGAAGAAATGAACAGTGTTTACACACACTGGGAGAAACGTCCAACATGCCATAGGCCCTCTTTTTTTTTTGTTTTTCAAAAACAGATGCCTGCTTTGAGGGACAATATTTTTTGCCGAAACTGCTTCTGCCCTATCATGCAAGTGGTTTCTGTGAGAAAAAAGAAGAACCCTAGCCCAGTGGCCTATTAGAAATATTGCCCATTAGCCTCTAAATGAGCCTTTTAATCATATTAGTTCACCATTTTTACGTTTTCCCATTGACTTGCATTGAGTACCCTGGGATTCTATGTTAACTCCATGTTAACAGTTGCTCCCATTGACTTTGACTGGAATAGTCAAAAACAATGTTCTCGATCAGCTCTCCAGACCTGTGTGTATAAATGTTGTCTAGAGCTCATTTCATTGAGCACATTGACTGCTACAGTGCAGGCCCAGTAATCCCACAAAGGGCCTGTTGAATATAGGTCAGATACTTGCATTCCACGTTGTTTGTCACCATGAGGGAACTTAAGTTTTGCTGGTGGGCTGCACTGGAGCTTCCCAAGAATGTCTCTGATCCCAAGGCTGATTAAATTAGCAAAAAGTAAACATGGAAAAATACAGAATGCCAAGAAAGAGTTAAGAGTTTTTTCTTCAAACATTTCACAACTTTCTGCTACCCTCAGTCGCTGTATATCGGCAACCACCACTTGCAAAGCAATCTTCCCTGTAATGCTTAAAAATGCTAACACTATCTCAAGCAGGTACACTTTAGTGCTGCCTAGGATATTTCTTAATAACTCTCACAGAGACATATTCCCTGTGCCTCGGTAGAGCCACAGAAGAAAACTGTGCTGTAAGCATACATGGCAACAACCGTGCTTCAGGCGGGATACTCCCCATGTTTAAAGCCAAATAAGGCGCCCACCTAAATCTGCCTCTGTTTCAATGTTAGTCAAAAAGCAAAATAAAATCCCCTGATTATTTTCCTTCTTTCTTGTTTCCAAATGTTGGCATCTATGGGTGTACAACTATCATAAATTGTACATTTTTGACAGATTTATTATATGGCGCTTTAAAACATTTATCAGTTCTGACCAGCATGTCTTATAATTTTACCTAAGTTATGCTTGTAGAAAGCAGGCTGTGTGCCAAGTGATACTCGGAGAATTTCCCAGAGGTCGAAACTGCAGCATGTTTTGTAATGATTCAGTTGTGTCAACAGGAAAGAAGCGAAGACATGAAAGCAGTTAGTCTGGAGCTGAGTGGCAGCTATATAGACATTGGCCAAACAGACACATGCTCCGGAGCAGCCTTGGAAGGTGCCTAAGACGTCAAATACTAACTTAAACAAGCATTTGCAATGCAATGGGTCTCGCGTTTGCTAGAACAATTAGCATTGTGAACTCCTAACCGGACGTTTCTTGTCACATATATTGAAAATAAAAAGTAAAACAGTTTCACATAACTAACCGGACATTTCCTGTATTATAAACTGAAAAGTAAAAGTTTCACATAAGCGAGTCGATGGCAGCCATCAGCGCAAAGCAGACACACAAAGGGAAATATAAGTTTACTTGCAGTGAAACCTATCGGCAAAAGTGCAATTATCCATGTGACCAGCAAAAGTGCAATTATCTATGTAACCAGCAAATGTGCAATTACCTATGTAACAAGATCGATGTCATGCAAAGTGCTGGACTACTGCCCAGCGAGATCGCGCTGTTAAATAAAGAGAAAAAGTAGTCCAGAAACCGGACGGAAAACATGGAGCCTCATTTGTTTTCAGTAGTTGGTCACTGCGCTCGAGGAGGGCTAAACACCGGAAGAGGCATGACGTATGCATGGCTTTGACTAAAGAAAGCAAGGATATTTTAAAAGGCAAGCCCACGAACCAATGAAAGAGACGGAGGTGACATGGGCGTGGTTTGAAGCCCAAAGAAAGATTACAACACGGGACGGAGCGATTTGCGCTCGCCCCTAAAAACATAGCTGCATAGCTGAAAGGTGACTGGAGTTAAACTTTCTTCCATTTCAAAAATGCTCTGTAGTTGTGATAAGCTGTAGGACAAAAAAACAGCAGCTATGTTTGCCAATTGTGCACCAAAAAGTAAAGGTATGTCTCCGAATATCATGGTACAACAAGCATTGGCAAAGCCAACACGTCTGGCTATTTATTTTATTAAAGTGCTTCTTCAATGATTGTATGTTTTTATCTCTGTAGGTGGGTGGGTGCACAGCTGAGCACACAGATGTATGCATCGGTAGATAATTGCTGATCAATAAATGAGTCGTTCACTCAGTAACCAATTCATTTATGCATGCACATGCTCAAACATACTTACTTCTGCTCTTCTCAAGTAGGCCTCATTCATTTTCTCTGCCATCCATAGCCCATTTCTTCTCCTCCATACACTTGTATGCCATTTCATATAATATCCTCTTGACTGGATTTCGCATTTTGTGCACAGACTGGCAATCATCATCTTCCAGAAAGGAGACTTGGTTCTTGAAGGGCTAACAAGAAGTCAGACAGGTCAGGCAATATGTGTTCACCAGGACTGGGGTGAACAGAACAACACATGGTCAGAAGATGGTAGAGAAAGACCGGTTATCTTACAGCAACCAACAGATGCTGTTGCAAATGTTAGTATGGTTGTAAAGTGCCATAAATATCAGGCACTGGACAGCAACCATTACATGCTGCAGCTCATACTTGCAACACACAATGCAAACTATGGCATTTTACCTCATCTACCAGTAGGGGTGGCTCCTCTGCTAGGACGGAGGAGTGTCACCCACTCCCCCCCCCCTCTCTCCCCCCCATCAGGAGCAGGAACCTGCAAAACCTTTACAGTAAAAACATAATAAACTCTGGTGTGACGGGGAGGGAGGGGAAGTGCACAGCACTCCCCCTCAATGTGCATGTATGTTTGGAACCCCGTCTTGGACCGGCTAAACATACATGCACAGTAGGGTCTCTCCAACCCGGCACTGTGTTGCCAGGTTTGAGAAACAAGGCAGAGGCTCCCAGTCTGCCTGGGAGTGCCCAGGCTGGCCTCTCCCAGCCAATCCTGACGCTGCTTTGGGCAGAGTCAGGATTGGCCGAAGGGCAGGCTGGGGAGCCTGTGCCTGGAACGACGGAGGAAAGCAGAGCGGATCGAGCGGCGTGATGCAGTGTGGAATAAAGGTAAGTTTTGCTTTTTTTTTTTTTAAATAGAACAATGATATTGGTGCGACGCTCATTAGCCATTGTGGAGGAGCCACCCCTGCTTAAAAAACAGTACTAGCATGCCCAAAACAGCAAGAAGTCTTCTTAAAAGCCTCTGGCTTTCGATAAACAGAGGGGCGCAAGCCCACCCAACTAGATCAATCACTGAGTCTTATCCTTCCCTATTGTCCGCACCACATATCTCACTCTCCAAGAGTAGGACAAAAAGGCCCTGAAAGTCATTAGGGTTGACTCTGTCCCTTCTAAGTGGATGATAAACTATGGGTTTTATTGAAAATACAAATGTAAATTAGAAATATTTTATCTGTGAGAGTTCTGCTTAGGGGTCTTAGTTTTAAAAGCTTAACCTAGGAGTGCTAGACAAAACCTTGAAAGACAAAGCAAAGTGCAGGATGAAGATGAAAAAAAAGTGAAAGAATAAAAGAATTACAGATATTGATAGGTTTGTTATCTTTCCTGTTTTAGTACTTTAAGATCACCAGACTGTTCCATAATTTTCAATGTTCTACCACTTCATACAGAGGGCGTAGGTATTGTAGTATTAATATCTTTGCTATAAGCATATGGCTATAGTATTGTATTGGTTGCATCATTTATATAGCATTTCTTTTACCTCTGGTGATCATTGCTTAAATTGTCTGACACATTCTGTAATAATGAATTTAATGCTTGTGGACTCATTTTAAGGCTTGATATTTTGCCTGGATGTGTGGATTGAGTAATTGGAACTGAGACAATGAAGCTAAAAAAAAGAGTAATGAAGGTGAGGCCATGGCCAGGCTATCTCCTCTTGCAGAGCAGCAGGTGCTGCCAGAGATGCTGTCACAGGAACGTATCCAAAGGGAGGCCATGCTGCGGCCAAAAACAATCAAACTACAGCGGATTGACCCATCACGCTGTGAGGGATACGGGTGCGCACTTATAGTGTAAGCGCCACACTGCAACTTGGAGACTCACACAGCCACCATTCTGGCTGCCATAAAAGACACAAAAGTGACCCAGGAACTTAAAATTGATGCAGTGACACAGGAGGCGAACCTCCTCCGTGCAGATCACAAGAAATTAGTGGACTGTGTGACCAAGACAGAATCTAACTTGGCACTTAACAGACCAATGGTGGCTGAACACTCTTCCTATGTGCAAAGGTTACACTATTTAGATGGCCAAGCTGCAGGAGAGAATGGAAAACACAGAAGACTGCTTCTGTCATAATAACATCTGACTGATTGGAGTCCTGGAAGGGAAAGAGAGATTCCCAAAGGTAAACTTAAATGTTTAGTCTAAACGTGGACCAAAAGTCTAAGTTTCAGACTTTGGAATTTCACAAAGGCCATTTACGAGTACTAGTTTACCTTGGAAATTGGGCCCCTAGTACGGATATCTTCCTAGAAGACTTGTTGGTATTAATGGTGCTGGCAGGGAAAATGTCCAAAAGGTTTGGTGTGGAATGTGCCCACCTGGTCCCAGGTCGGCCGCCACCACCTGGGCTTGCCGTGACCTATTGTGGCCCGGCTACTTAATTTGTGGGACAGAGATGCCATTTTACATTCAGCACCAACTCCTGGTCCATGCAGTGTGGAGGGTCAAACCTTCAACATTTATCATGAGTACACAGTTCTGGTCCAATGCGAAAGGGACACCTTTCTATGGGTTAAGCAACATTGAGGACTTTCGATCTCCAGTATGCCTTTTTGTTCCCAGTAAAACAGAATCAACAAGCAGGACTGCTCATACTTCTTCACTACCGTGATTGGCTTGAGTAACAAGGGCACCAGTTTCTCCCCGACAGTAGAGAAAGTACCAATACTGAACCCTGGCAGGAGCAGAGGAGAAATCGACGATGCAAGGTCCCCCCTGAGAGCGGCACCAAAAAAGGTACAAGCCGAGTCCAAGAGGGCGAAAGTGGTTTCGGGGCTGCAGCCTGAAAATAGATGAGAAGCATTGGCTGGGGAGGCAAATGATTCCCCAGATGAGGATGCTCCCGGAGATGGAACCCCTGAGGGCGCGCTGCTGCTACCTGTCACACTAATGACGGCTCACAAGATTACCAGAGATGCATCCCCTCGGCTGGGGCATGTGAAATGTGTGGGGTAGCTGGTCCCCACCAGGAGACAGCCAAAGAAGTCATTGTGATACCATGGGTCACGCCCAGACCCCAGTAGGGAATCTGTGACTACAGTTTCTTCATGTTAGTGTTAAAAACATTTTGTGTACCAGGGCAACGGACATACGGTGAATTGGGGTGCCAGCCAGTTTGAAGGCTGTAGCATGGTAAGGTATGGAATGAGGGGTAGTTGGAATTAAGTTAATTGTTTAACAGTGATACTGGCTCACCAGGAGTGTAGGGGGGGCATACACGATCCTGGCATGGTGTGCAAGTGCTGGGGTAGGTTTCTGATACCTGTTGGATGGCTCGACATACCCTCAGACTGGTGACCTGGAACATTAATAGACTGGGGAATCAAATGAAATGGGGTCTAGTGGCTAAGGCCGTAGCTAGATACGCTGCAGATGCCGTCTTCTTGCAGGAAACGCATTTGAGGGAAACCAATGTGGCTGTGCTGGGAAGGGGGACATGCACTGTGTTACGTCATGCTGGCTATTCCTCTAGTTCTAGGTGAGTGGCGTTCCTAATGATGGAAACAGTTGTGTTTCATGTACAGAAGATGTGGGCGGATGACCTGGGGAGATGTACGGCAGTACTGAGTGAATGGGAGCTGCTTACCCTTGTTAATGTTTATGTCCCAATGGGGCTTCAAACGGATACCCTAGCATACCTGGGCAGACTGCTCACAGAGATACCACAGGCCACCACCATAATGGGGGGGAGGGGGCACTTTAATATTTAATAATATAGCGCTGGATGCTCGTCTTGATACGGCTTAGGCTAGGGAGACCCACCATACCGAAGCAAGAAAACTTGATAATTTAATTCAGGCTGTAGGTATGGGAGATGTTTGTAGAACACTCCATGGGACCTGTAGGGGTTATTCGTTCTACTCAGGCACCCATTATGCCCATTCCTGTATAGTCGTTTTCTTCATCCCGGTTGAGATCCTTCAAAGATTTGTGGAGGGGAAGTGGAGGATGAAGGCAGGAGTGTGTGGCAATGTGCACTTGTGGGAAGGGAACTGCTGAGCCTAGAAGAGGACAGTGTACAGTGGCCTTCGGAGGCCATGAGGGCACATCTATGTAAAATCGAGGAATATTGCTCCCTGGCGTCAGATGCGTTAAAAATGTATTACATGGCGCAAGCGAATCGGCTGTACAAAGTAGCCAATAAAGCGGGGAAGATGCTAGCATGGACCGGCAAGAGGAAGCAAAGCAGACACTATGGCCCTCATTCCAACCCTGGCGGTCATAGACCGCCAGGGTGGATGTCGACGGAAGCACCGCCAACAGGCTGGCGGTGCTTCATTTGGCATTCCAACCGCGGCGGTACAGCCGCGGTCGCCCAGCCGGGTCTGGCGGTTTCCCGCCGGATTTCCCCCGGCTGGGAGAATCCTCCATGGCCGCGCTGCAAGCAGCGCTGCCATGGGGATTCCGACCCCCTTCCCGCCAGCCTGTTTCTGGCGGTTTTTGCCGCCAGGAACAGGATGGCGGGAACGGGCGTCGTGTGGCCCCTGGGGGCCCCTGCACTGCCCATGCCACTCGCATGGGCAGTGCAGGGGCCCCCTAACAGGGCCCCAGCATGATTTTCACTGTCTGCATAGCAGACAGTGAAAATCGCGACGGGTGCAACTGCACCCGTCGCACCCCTGCAACACCGCCGGCTCCATTCGGAGCCGGCTTCTGTGTTGCAGGGCCTTTCCCGCTGGGCCGGCGGGCGCTCCCTTGGCGGGCACCCGCCGGCCCAGCGGGAAAGTCTGAATGGCCCCTGCGGTCTTTTGACCGCAAAGCGGCCAAGTGGCGGCGTAAGTTTGGCGGGTGGCAACCGCCGCCTGCCAAACTTGGAATGACCACCTATGTCTGGGAGATCGTAAGCCTTGATGGGGGGCTGGTAGTGGTCTCTGAAGCTGTAGCAGAGATGATGGTGGCCCACTTGCAGGACTTCAGTAGTCGTGCACGGCCATCAATGGAAGGCCTGCACTGTTTTGTGGGGGACCGCCCATGCAAAAAGCCGGAAAAACATTGGGCACTAGAGTTTGAGGATCATTTAACCCTTCAGGAGGTACAGCAGGCATTAATTCAGTTATAGTCATCGAAGTTATTGGACCCGAATGGGATCCTAGAAGAATTTTTCAAGAACTTTGTGGGTACCATAACCCCATATCTCCGCAAATTGTTCAATGAGGCATATCAAATCCCTAAGGCAGGGAAACCTATGTATGGATAAGATATGTACCGACCGATATTGCCGCTTAACTCAGATGCTAAGGTGCTCTCCAAAGTGCTGGCAAACAGTCTGCAGTAAGTGATTCAGGATTTGGTACACTCGGACCAGAATTGATTTATGCCCCACAGGTCAACTAGGCTCAGTCTCCACCGACTACATAACAACATTGCTGTGGATAGGGGAAGTGTCCTTTCTTCCTTGAAATTATGAAAAAAATGGGCTTCAAACCAAAACTTTTACTATGGCTTGCGCTCCTCCATTAGACTCCGACTGCCTGGGTTAAAGTGAATGGTATACCGCCCCTGGAGTTCCCCATTGACCGGGGCACGAGGCAGGGCTGCCCCTGTCACCTATGCTGTTTGCCCTAGCAACAGAGGCGCTCCGGAGTGGATTAGGGTGGATGCTTAGATATGGGGCTGGAGGTGGGTGGAGGCGTGGGAGAAGAGGATCTCTCTCTGTGCTGATGACATCCTTTTAAATTTAGCAAAGCCAGAATTGTCCCTGTCCCAGGTGGGGGACATTTTTGCAATTTATGACAGGTACTCGGAATTGTGTATTAACTGGTAGAAATCCCTCATATTCCCAATGTGGACCTGGGATCCAGGATAGCCTCCCCATGCCGCTTAATGTGGTATAAGACCACTTTAGATACCTGGGACTCTGGGTGTCGGTTGATGAGAGTAATCATCAGTGGAGTAACAAAACTTGAAGAGCCCCCCCCTGCAAAGTACCTTGAGGGAGTCCTCTCACCCCTGGATCCAGTCAGGTGTTTGCTGCCTGTGCAGTGGGGGCTGCAGGGGCCCTTGCTACGCCAATGGTACTCATTATGAGGATAACGTAGCCTCACTCCTACACAGATTAGGGATGGATGTCACCCACTGGAAGGTACTCCCATTGTCCTTGATGGGAAGGGCTGCCCTTCTCAAATTCACGTATGTCTTGCAGAATAGTCTGCAAGCTCTACCGGAAGCTTTCTTCAACAAAATAAATAGGCAGGTGAGGACCCTGCTTTGGCTGAATGGCCCTCTGCCTATAGCTTTCCACACCCTCCAGAAGGTGAACATAGGACCATAGAAAAGCTCTGCCGAAAATCCGCAAGTACTCTGAAGCCGACCAGGACAGTACTGAAAACGAGTGGGCATAAGCAGCATTATAGAACCAAGCCTTCCAGCATGATCGTGATGCGCTGGGTGCCAAGGGTTACATTTACATGCTCTAAAGTGGAAAGATCAGCCCAGTTGCACCAGTGGCAACCAGAAGAGTGCTTTCAGTTTGGCATACCCTGCAGAGGGAAATGGGGTAGAAGACAAGATTGATGCAAAAAACATTCCTTTGAAGGGGTACAAGGTCGGACGCAGTATCGACCTTGCAGGGGTTTAGAAACTGGGATCTTATCTGCCTCTTCATATTGGGGGATGTATGGGAAGTTAATGGTATAATCCCGTTTGATCACCTAAGAGAGGAATATGACATGGCACCCACACAAATCTTTAAATATTTAAAGATGAAGCATGCCCTGCAGGCGAAAATAGCCCCTGATGAGGAAACAGATACTGCTAATAGATGGCCATCTATTTTTCAAAAGTATAGATGTGGCTCCTTTGCCAATGTGGGCATCTGGTTTTGATATATTATCTTTATTAGACAACCATCACTGTAGATTAGTTCCCAATTTATAGGATGAATTTATTGAACTTATTTCCTCGTTTTATTATTATTTCCCACTACATCATCAATATGCTTGGTGTTTGCACACATTTACTGCCACCATGGGGTTGCCCCCCCCTTGTTTTTCCAGATTGTACCTTTCAGAGGTGTCTTTTTCCATCATACTTACCTTGAGCTGACATGTTTATTCTCTCTGTAGACACCTTATAATGTATTTCTAAATGTGGGTTTTTATTGATGCATAGACTGTTGTAAGGTCATTTCTGATCTGATGTTTAGTTATACACTTTGTAGACCTTATTTGGAAGAAATATTTGCTTCAATTGATTGGACTTTTGGAAAAAAGACAGAATTCTTGCAAAGGTAATTGCTTGTTAAATATGTTGTTGGAAAGTATATTACTGACTTATGTCACTTCATTTTATTGGGTGATTTGTTTCTTTTTCCTGCACTTTTCTCGTCACACTTCAACAGTGGCTCAGCTTTTCATCCCACACCTTCACCAAGTCCTATCTTATCAGTAATCACAATCTATCTTGCTTGAGAGATATCCTGAATGCTCTGAGGTTTATCCATGATGCTGCGTGCATTTGCATACCAACCATCGGATGCATGGCATGTTGATTCTGCCTTTGGCTTTTAGTCACCATTGCATGTATGCATATCTATAGGCCAGCATCATGTTCCTCCTCTAGTGTTGATCCTCTGCCAGAGGAAATCTAACTTAGATACCTTTAGTGACATGAATCCATAAACATTTGGAGAAACAATTGTAAAGCATTTTGAAACTTTTCCCTCAGTGGATGTTTTTTTACCTTTAATTGATAATCTCAACTATTTTCACTATGGGGAGTGGTTGCCTGTTATAACAGCAAATCAATTTTGTAAACTATATTTCTTGCTTTTTTCTCTTTACAGCCTTGAAAAAGCATCAGGTTTTCAACCATGTAAGGGGTGAAACATGTGTTGGCTGTCTTTCTCAACTCTTGCATTACAGGAGTTTTTGATGAACAATATGACTATGATCATGTTTTGAATGTTCTAGAACATGTGAACTGTTTAAAATTGACTCTTAACGCATTGCCTAAGAATGATCCCAACATTTAATTTTTGGGTGGTCTCACCTACTCTTTCATAGTAATGGATGGCCATATGACGGCCAGGACAATCTATTGGTCCCTCGTGAACACTACACCGAGAAAATTAACACACTTAAAGGCAGATACAGGGAAGCTAGAGGATAGTGGCTGGCGGGAAGCATTGCAATTTCCCAGGGAGGTGGCCATACATACTCAGTTCCATCTGCTTTAACTTAAAATTCTCCACAGAGTCTATTATACCAAGGCACTCTTGCATAAGATGGGAAGAGCCACAGATGATGCATGCCTGTGTGCCTATGGCCAGCGCAGCTCCTTTTTCACATGCTGTGGAGTTGCCCTGTGAGCCATATATTTTGGGGAGGGGTGAAAACTAGATTTGAAACGGCTATCAGGATGACTATAATAAGGCAGACCCCATTGATGATGTTGGGAATATGAGGTGCTTCCCACATTACATCCTACCAGAAAACTTTGGGATACCTCAGCTTTCTGCTGGTAAAAATGAAAATTGCAGAGAAATGGGAGAGTGTGGTGGGTCCGCGGCTGTGGGGCTGGAACCCGGCGATTGATGTATGTTGTGTTAAGGAGAAATTACTCTACGAAGGTCTGGAGTGTCCAAAACATTTAGCGAAAGTGTGGGGAGGGTGGTTTGTGGGAGAGTAGGGATTGGAAGCTGTGTCACCTCACATCGGGCCTGTGACCTTTCGGGCATGGTGGAGGCACAATCGTATTAGAACTGTGTACCAGGAACTGACTCACCTCAGCACGACGCTCTAGTGACGAGACTGGACTCACATGCTAGCCGCCTGGGTTGTGAGGCATGGAGGGGGAAGATCAGCTATCACTGCAGTGTTTTATAAGTTGGATATTTGTGGATGTTCTTTAAATGTCAATAAAATATGTTATAAAATAAGAGTAATGAAGATTACTGACATGCAAGTTGTTTTTTATCTTCTTATCCATCGCCCCAGTGCTGACAATATGAGGATGTATCCAAGCTGAACAAAAAGACAGACAACGAAAAATAATTCACAAGTGACACTTTACCAATACACACAGTGAGACAGTTGTAATAACTAACAAAAGGAAATAGTACTAATGAGATTCTACTGATGCTAAAACTTGAGCTCCAAAATATGATGAAAAATCACCATCAATCCGAAGTATAAAATGAGTCATAAATAACTGGGGAGTACAATAGGTTGCTGCAAAAATATATATTTGATTCAGGCTTGCTTAAACCTGGCCCAGGACTTTGCTACTTCCCACAAAGGCATTCTCTGTTCTGGTCATTGTAATGTTTGCTCCATTATGGAATAAGCTTTAGAAATCAAGAATCGTAACCAACAACTCAACGTCATGACAGATGGAAGCAGTCCCTGGGTTGCAGTCTCAAAAGTAACAAAGCAGGCATCCCACTTCCTAAAGGATACTGTGTGCTCTAGATAAATATTGATATTTATGTATTTTCTTCTGACTGTGGACACAGGAAAAATAGTTGAACTAAACCTAATCCATAAAGGAATTTAGATGGAACTTTTGGTAAAAAGTAAGGGGCATATTTATACTCTGTTTGCGCTGGAATTGCGTTGTTTTTTTTGACGCAATTCCGACGCAAAACTAACTCCATATTTATACTTTGGCGTTAGACGCGTCTAGCGCCAAAGTCCATGGAGTTTGCGTCATTTTTTAGCGTGGACACTTACTTTGCGTTAATGATATGCAAGGTAGGCGTTCCCGTCTAAAAAAGTGACTCCGAGGCATGTGCGCCGTATTTACACTCCCGGGAGTGGGCGGGTCAAAAAAAATGACGTCCAGCCGCTTTTGCGTCGTTTTTTAGCGCCTGGTCAGGGCAGGCGTTAAGGGACCTGTGGGCTCGGAAGGAGCCCAGAGGTGCCCTCCCATGCCCCCAGGGACCCCCCCTGTCACCCTTGCCCACCCCAGGAGGACGACTAAGGATGGAGGGACCCATCCCAGGGAACATAAGGTAAGTTCAGGTAAGTATTAATTTTTTTTTTTGTGGCATGGGGGGCCTGATTTGTGCCCCCCTACATGCCACTATGCCCAAGGACCATGCCCAGGGGACAGAAGTCCCCTGGGCATGGCCATTGGGCAAGGGGGCATGACTCCTGTCTTTGCTAAGACAGGAGTCATTTCAATGGGGGTTGGGAGTCGAAAATAATGGCGCAAATCGGGTTGAGGCGATAATTTTGCCTCAGCCTGACTTGCCCCATTTTGTGGCGCCCAAGCTCCATATTCCCCTACGCCGGCGCTGCCTGGTGTACGTCATTTTTTTTTACGCACACCAGGCAGCGCCGCCGGCTAACGTCATTGAATAAATACGGCGCCCGCATGGTGCTTCAGAATGGCGTTAGCCGACGTTAGATTTTTTGACGCACAACTGCGTTGGCGCAGTTGTGCGTCGAAAAGTATAAATATGGCCCTAAGAGTCTAGCCTGAGCACCACTTTGTCCTGAAACAATGCAAAAACGAGTGGGGATACTAGAAGAGCTACCAACTCTCAAATATGTCTGCCAGAATAAATGACTTCTAGACAAATGCACTGTGGCTGAAAGGCACTTTAAACTAACTGTCTAAAATGGCTCAAAGGGAGGCTTCTGTGGGTCTTGTAAAACCAGTTATAAATCCAAAGGAGGAACTGGAGTGTGAAAAGGTGGTTGTCAGAGAAAAAAAACGTCTAGGCAGTCTGGAAACTAGCTCAGAATTTGAAGGAACATTGGATCCCCTTGTAGCTTGGATCACTGCCCATTGACCTTTCAAGTCAGATACTACTAATCACAAGGAAAAAACATCCTGCAAAAAATCAAGGATCTTGAATCGCTTTACATAAGCTTTTTAGAAGCAAACCATGTTTGGAAATATTGTCAATCCTAAGTATGCACCTTAAAGTTGCAGTACATTAGAATAATTGAATGCTGATTGCCACCTCTTTACAGCAACCATGAGCTTAAAATCTCATCCTCTAAAGCCCCGAATCGAGGTCTGCAAAGTGACCATCCCAGTAGCTGTAACACTCGAATAAGAGCGGGTTATACTGGGAAGACCCATTCAGGTCAAAGTGAACATTTCAGACACAGTTGGAACCATATTTTGCAAGGCCAATGCAGTACTACTAGTATGACATCCACTCACGACTTTGTGAGCTAAAGGAAACAGAGGGAATGCATAATCCAAGCTTTCGCTGATAGCACAAGCGAACAAAAGTTGGGGAGAAGGGCTTTGCTTTCTTAGGCACGTAGGTCCAGCCAGGAAAGACTGAATGTGGCTATCTTCTAAAAAAATTAAAAAAACACCAGACACATGAATACTGAGGATGGAAAATTCCTGCTTACACTAGCCGTCAGAGAGAGGAGATAAGTGTTAACCCAACTCCCAATTGTCCTAGTCAGTGCATACAGCTTCCTAACACGGAAATCTCCTTGATGGATTATGTATGTCATTGCAGATGATCTGCCTGTTTTTTAAAATTATTTTTGTTTGCATGGAAGTCAAAAAGAAACCAAGTGACGTTAGGTACGAGCATGAGGATAAGCAGTATTGTGGAACTTTGCAATATATATCCAGTAAATATTAACCCTTCCCCATCACTCGCCCCGCCCGATCTGCTGTCTCTGTTGATCCTTACTGCCTTATCTTTCAGTAGAGGGGCAAAATGGAGGAGAGTCAGCCAACTCTTTCCAATTGGAAAAGTAGGATCTTTGTTCTTGATTTCAGAGACCCTGGACTGAGTTCTCCAAAGAAGCCCCCGCCCTATTTGGCTCACATCTGTCATAACTGTAGGGTTTGGAGGCTTCAAGAGACAGCTTGACCTAAATGCTTATGTTTCAGCCACTGTTGCAGGTCTTGTCTGATTTTCAGAATCACAGAGATCATTAACTAGTTTATTCTGGAGACCACCATTAGAGCAGATGTTGAATCAATAGGTGAAGCTATCATCTGGCCCAAGATACTATCATGACACACACTACCTTGTGACCCGGCATTCTCAGCCATTGTCGTATTGGAGCTTCCTTTCTTTCCAACAGCCTGGAGGGAAACAGCAGCTTATCAGATATTGCCTTGGTAGAAACGCAGTTGTTCCATTGGTCACAGGTGGGACTTTTTCCTGTTGATTGAAAACTTGTGTGATCAGAGAATGTTCAAGTATTTTTGTACCTCTTTGCATCCATTACAAAAAGAGCAGCAACAAATTAGCCAATTGTCTAAATATGAATATACTTGGACACCTTATTAGTGCAGAAGACTCATCTATGGTGCCTTACTTTTGGACAAGCCCTCCGAGTTAATTAATGCCAAAAGTAAGAACTTAAAATTGAAAATGTCCTCCTACAGCAAAGAATCTTAGAAATCTTTGTGTGTTTGGGCGTATATACAGAGAAGCATCTAGGAGGCCCAGAAAGGCTAAACTAGTCCCTGATTTTACGAGTGGAATTAACATTTGCAGTATTTCCATCTCAAATGTGTGTTGCACACCAAGGGTACTGACAGCATTTAAATTCATTACCAGTGGAAACCCCCCACTGAATGCTTTTGGACTAGAAAGAGGATGGAATAACAGCTTTGCCCCCTTTCTTTTTCTGAGTCTGGAATGATTGCTGCCTTGTCCATCAGATCAGAAGAACCTGACCCATCTCCTGGAGACGAATCAAGCACCAAGATTTTAAGTTATTCAAATCTTTTCTGGAGGAGCTCTTGAAAAATAATTTCATATTCTTATTTTCTGATTCCAGGATCCATAGTCCGAAACCGTGGCGTTCTATACGTTGAAAGAATTCTTGAACTGATCCTCCACTTTGAGTAGCCCCCTGGCATGCTCAGGAGTTGGCCATGGGTCAGACTGGGAGGTGGAGACTTGCTAGGATCTGTCAGCTGCAGGGATGCCCCGGCCACTCCCCTGCCTCGAAAGGAATGTCTTGATCCTTTCATAGTTGTAGAGGGCCCAAAGAATTTTCTACCCAAAGCCTCTACCTCAGCCAACTGACCGCACCAGTGCCATTGAGAGAGCGTAGCTTATATAATCTATATTAACATGAAATGTTTATGAATTAATGTGTGATAATGCTGCATAGAAACTATAATAATAATTTTGCTTAAACGTGCACCTAAAATGTGACCACAGGGAGTGGCCGTCAATGTACTCGTGGACTAATAATGATTACTAAAATGTTTATATATTACTATTATATTAAATAAGTTTATACTAATCATTAATAATGATATCATTGAATTTGTGCTGAAATCCTTATAGGCCTTAAGTTAGCATGACTCGAAGCTTAGCTGTGTGGCTTTCATATTAAATGTCTTTTTCCTATCTCGCAGTGTGCTGACTCACAAAAGGACACAACCTTATTATTTTTTTTCTCCAAACTAGAAGACGAATGTAACTATGCTAGATCCGTTCCCATGATTTTTTCCTTGCTTGTAGAATAATGTTAAAACAAAATGAAACAGTGTAGATTAATGTAATGTACAAGGTCATTCAACCCGGTGAAGACAATGGAGCTACTGACCAAAAGATGTGCAAGGAATTACAGAAAGATTAAATCATACCAGATGTGCCACCTCTGAAGACACCAAATAAGAGGACCAATCAGAGACTTGTAAATCAATATGGGGTGAAAGAGTAGGTGACCTATTGTGTTTTCTGATAGGTTAAAGATAGTGGGGTATAACATATGTCCAATAGAATTTTGGGGGAATGTACAACGAAAAAGGGATAAAAACCCATGTCACAGGGGGTCATTTAGGTGGGTTAGGGAATGCTATTGATTTTATCCAGAAACTCTGTCACTCTGTTTGGTGACTTGTTGGTTTACTTAAAACCATCCTCGCCCTAAGATTTGTCCATTTTACACTTTACCTCCTTATGAGGAATGTGCACTTTTTGTCCCGGAGCTGAGTCCTGACTGATGGCGATTTGACTGATGTCCTGAAGACGAAGACTGAACCTGTGCGCTGACCTAAACTTTGGAGAGTAATTATGACAATGCAATTGTGATTTGTCTGTTTGCTTTTCCTTTCTAGGTACCAACTGCTTACTTTTGACAGAGACCATAGTTAGATGTTTTTCCAAATTGGTGTTCTAAATTGTTTTGCATGAAGCCCAACATGCTAATGCTAATCAGTGGTTAGGACAGGTGTTCACTAAACTGACGCAAATAGACAAACGACCGAATCTATGCTTTGTTGAACTGACGCGTTATTGACACTCTGCTAAATTGATCTATGTTCACACCGTGTTATGTTCTGATGTTTGTGATTCTCGTATTAATGAAATCTTACCAAAGTTGCCATATCGTGACTATGCTATTATGTTTCTTGGTGTTGAGATTAACACATCTGCTCTTAGATCTGTAATCAATAGGGAATAAAACTCATAAAATTCTACTAAACTGGTGTGGTTATTCATGGCTGTAAGGTCATGGTAGAATCTTGGATTGATTAACGACTTTGACTAAAGTGAAATGTAGTGTCGTGATAAATATTGATGACAATATTGACGTATTGATTGACATATTGATTAGCTATCTCGTCCTAAGGTGCCTCTCAACTGGGTCAAAAGATTCATTGGCCTAAAACGAGTCCTGATGTGTAATAAATTATCATAGAGGGACGCGTTATCACCATCATTTTATGATTTTCTCCCGACTCCTTTACCACCTCTTCTAAATGCTTACCGAGCGGTTTTGCACCTGAAAACTGAAGACGCATAAGCAGATGTGTCAGCTTTGGTGCGTACAAACATCTGTACTCTAAGTGCCGCCCAGGACGCGGACGCTACTGCTGCAACGCATGGATTCTCCATCAGAGAGAACACAACCTACTGTTCTAAAGCTGACAGTGTTCGAACAGTCCACCCCGTTGCAATTAATCTGAGAGTACGAAAATCACCAAGAAGCGACTGGACAGTAAATGCAGCAGATGTACCCGCTCAGATCGCAAGTTTTGATGCCACATGGGATATTTTCACTGTCATCTTAATTATTCTATCCAGAGCATTAGCCGGGGAGGGCTCGTCTGTGATAACAGTGCCCTGTGGAGATAATTAATGTATCCAGCTTTACATTGCAAGCAAATTCATCTGTAACGTTTTCCCGTGGATACCTTTTCAATATAATTCCTGTCAATCAACTTTTCGTCGTTCTTTCCGTTCTGTATATTACTTTCCTTGCAGCCTGGCCTCTTCTAGTTCGATCATGGGTTATTGATGTGCAGGGCAGCTTTTGGTTTGAGAACTGCAACCATTGCCGTCTTAACCATTTGCTGAATTAATGACCAATGAGGCACCCCGGTAGGATGACCAAGCTCTTCAACTGTCTGTTATCATCAATATAATGTATTTTCCTTGTGCTTTTTCTTTGTTCAATGACCGACAAAACACTATAGCGCCATCTGAAAATATAGAATGCAGATTATCAGGAAGTAATATGATGTTTCGTGAAACCAAATCTCATTGTGTCAGAGGTCAAGCGATACTGCCGCTATGTTGAAACTGGCCATTGCGGTCACACTTAACAAAGAACCTGAGCGCAAGCCACACGGCTAAGGCAGCAACTTTACAAACTTCGTAAGGGACCCCCACATTGTCATAGTGGTATGCGCCGAAACCACTAATGCTTCCCAATAATCATGCGCTGACCGAACATGGTCGCAAAGGAGAGTCCAACATGCACTAGGAGAAATACATTCTCCTACCTCAGAACTGCCGGATCAGGTCCCTAAATCGGACAAGGCAACATATAAAAAATATAGTTTAACCTCTTGCTTGCTAAAAGGACAAACGTGAGGCAGCACCAAAACATATACATTGTGCTGCTATAGCAGGACAACACCAATATTCAATAGTCACTATTGATCGTACCATGATACATACCAAGGAAGAAAAATAAGAGGTAAGATTTACTCATTTTACACGCCTTGCAATGTAATGCAGTAATCGAATTTTCAACGTAGCTCAGAGCCAAATCTTTTAAGATTGTCCAGCTGCTGCTATCTTGCCCTGTGCTGGCCCTCTTAAAGTCTGCCTTTTGCTATGCACCTAGAGGTGAGTGTGTGCTCTTAACCATAGGAATCATACTGGAAGTATACCCTTCCAGTACAAATTCCTGTGTTTCAACAAATATAGAAGGATTCAACACATTGAATGTCTACTGCGCATTTGAGCAGACATGTAAAGTCTGAGTTATTTTCCTCCTTGTTAGCGCCTGCTTCAAGAAGACATTAGTTTTTGACACAAAGCCCAGTTTGCCTATCTTAGTAGATCGGCATTAGCGTTACAAACTATAGTTGTTTGTACTATAATGGCCCCTAGGGGGAAAACATTGTAAAGGGCTTTTTGGGCAGAAAAGGGTACCATTACAGGGCAGAAGGCCTTTTGTGCTGGAAAGTAAATACCAATGCATTGCTCTATTCAGCCTTTGCCTGACTTTGTGTCGCTTTGCAACGTGTTAGTTTGGTCCTGGATGTGTTTTGGAATGCGCCGCTTTTTGGGCTGTCAAGGAAGCGGAGGAGTTGGAGTTGGGCTAATGGTTCATAGTTAAAATTATGGTCGCTATAGGGGAAAAATAATTTTTTTTGCTGGGATAACTAAATCATGTCTGTGCTACCAGGAGTAACCTCATATTGTTAGGACTGGGATGAGGAAGAGACACTAGGAGGTAATGGGCATGAGCCAAGCAAGTAAAATGTGGAACCAAAGAGATGGGGGAGAGGCAGGTAATTAATTTGCTGTGCATTCTAGCACTATATACTAGTACTTAAGCATACTTTTAAATCTCTCGCCAACTTCTGTAGCCTTTGCTGCAAATCCTCCTCTGTCAGCCATCCGCCTTTCAAACGTCAGACTGGTCAGCAGTGGCATCCATCACACCTGAGATACAAAAGCGAATGTTGGGACCAGAATGCCCCCTCCATGGTGTACAACTTTATGTATCCGGTACCCTGGTTTTTATTTTGGCCCCAGACTCATACTAATCTAGTGTGTGTTCATAGGCCTAGGCCTGTTTATTGATATAGGTGAGTTCCTGGGCCTGGTCAGTCACACAAAGCGTGGCCTCATTTGTTTGACAGTGGACTACTATCCTTGTAATTATTTAGCATGTTGAGCCCTGAAGACAGCATACCGTGTTTCGTGAATCAGTACTTGTGAGCAGATATTTTTATTTGTGTCACATGAGAAGACCACTGATGAAAAGTTCCATTACAACGCACTAACCCAGGTCCTACAGCAAACATCCCTAGTGTATGTTTGCACATTTAATGTGCCTGGCCTGCATGGTGCATAAATTGTGTGTATGAATGTTCCAGGGTAGTTGAGAACTTGGGTTCCATTTTTCTAAGCCCTTGAGTTGCTCATGTGCATAAGATGGAGGTGAGATTGTTTTCACAGACAGTGGAAGTGTTTTGCTGACCTTCCTGAAGCCTGAGTGAGGGGATCTAGACACTGAAGTGGGGAAAGAGGAGACAGGACTCCCATTAGAAATCTGATTAGATACTTTTGCTGCAATGAGCTGCTGATTTATCAACCCTCCCTCCTCCATCTCCCCTACCCCCCAACCATGGCCATTGGCCATTTGGTGGCTGGTAGGGGATAAGGGTGGGACTGCAGTCTCTGTTGTTAAGAGATTGAAAGTTCTTTTAGGGGAGGACATCCTTTTTTTCTGATCACTGTTCAGAGTGGATGTGGATAGCCAGGTGCAGAAAGCTTGCACCTCTGTTTACCTGTGTTGTGCGTACTCCAAACTGGAGCCAATCCTACTGTGAACAAAATCACTTTGCACAAAGACTGTGTCTGATAGACAGGCTGTAAAGGACACATAATAGAAGGACTGACACAAACTGGTTTTGAGAGTGCAGACAGAGAATCCACGCCTCTTCTATTCTTTATCAGTTCCCAAAGTGGGAGTTGCTGACACACTTGTTGCTCCAGTTCCAAGTTTGTTTTGATCAAGGAAGTGGATTCTCTGTGGAGTACAAGAGGAATGTTGTACAGCCAGAATTAGTGTCTGATTCACAGCCAGCTTCCTATAATTGAGGGAACATCACCTGGGGTTGTTTGGGGAGAAAGAACTGTCTTCATGTCCTGAAGACCCTGGAGGCTGACTGAAGCAGAAGTAGCTGACATCCAAGCTGAGGGTCCATCTGCCCAGAGATGCTTGAGAGAGGCTAACCAGCATGCTCTCGGATAGGATTGTCAACTCTGTTGCCTAAACCGGTATACTCTGGCACTGTCGATGTGTGCCTGAGCAGACTGTGTGCAGTGACCATGAAAGTAGCCTGTACCTTAGCTCTGTTCTGAAGCGCATCTGAAGCAGACTGCGTCAATGTGACTCTGCAAGTGGACTGTACCATGGCACTGTCTTGAAGTGTGCCCAAGTGAACTGTGTAACTGTGACCCTGAACATTTGTGCCCAAAGTAGAACAAGAGCTGCAAGTCAGGAAATGAGGCCGAAGTGGACTGCATTGCCATGATGGCTGACCAGAACTGTGCAGACCAAGCCACTGACCATCAATGTGAGTGGTGTAGGAGCTGCACAACACCCTGAAATGTGTTTGTGTTGGTCTTTTGGCCTCTGACCCTAGCAGGGGTGGCTGCTTCGCAATGGTGAAGGAGCGTCGCCCTACTGGCTGAGCCAGCAGCTGAAAAAATAAAACTATATTTTACTATTGATTTATTTTTCAGCTGCTGGCTTGGCCAGCATGTGCAGGGAGGGGGGGTGCTGTAAGAAAGGAAGGGAAGGGGAGGAGGAGTGGAGTGCACTAGGGGCCCATGTCAGTTTGGCTGGCTATCTTAGGCTAGCCAAACTGATATGTGCACTAAGGCTTCTCCAACCTGGCTGTGTTGCATAGCTGGGTTGGAGAACCTACACAGACCCCAGTGCACTGTCTGAGCGGCAGAACAAGTCGCTCAGACCAATCCTGATGCTGCTCTCATGCTAGCCATAGAATGAGAGCAGAGCCATGATTGCAGGGGAGCCTGTGCCAGGAGAGCAGAGGATCGAGGCGGCAGGCAGCGTCGTCGTCAGAATGGTAAGTGTTTATTTTTTTAAATATTATTTTATTTCTCACCCCCAGCCCTCCCCTTGAGAGTTTTGGTGGCAACTGGACCTAGCTAACTCAACCTGCACTCAAAGCAGACCTGCGAACAACCTGAGACTGCCCCAACAACCAGACAACAGGTAGCCAGATGTGTTAACTTTTCGGTGTCCAATTGTCTAATAAATACATGAGGCCATCCTTAGGACAAAGTGTCAGATTTTTATACAGGTATGTAGGCCCTTGTCAAATAATGAAACAATAAGTATAACAGATGCTTAATGGTTAGTAAATCCTTGTACACTACTACCATGGTGGATTGAGCTGGGTGACGCTTGCACCTTTACCCATGCGTATCTGTTTGGACTGAGGAGTACCGCATTGATGTATTTCTGCACCCGATTGTCTGTTTGGATCAATAGTTCATGATTCTCTAATGGCACATTCTCATGGTTGGTCCAATACTTATTAGATGAATGCAGACCTAAACTTCAACGTAGTGTTCACCACAATTACTTAATCTAAATGAGTGTGAAATCCCTTGCCTCAAGAAAAACTCTTTTGAATCATAAGGAGGACTATATAATTGGGTGGTCCCCTTGTTGCCTCGGATCACCATTTGGACCTGCTATAATCTGGGGGTGACAGCAGGAAAATGAAATGTATTTATTTATGACCCTTCTTTTGTGATTAATCAATTGTACCTGATATTGACATATGCAGAAATATCCCTCGTATTATATATATTCTATTGTTGACTAGCTATTCACTCCATATTGTAATAAGGAGGGCAGATATATTCTTTACTGCGTATCCTTAATTAAAAAACTAAGCAGAAATGTTCTTCTTTGAGGGATTCTTCTGTGGATGGAAAACCAATGTCCAAGCATTTATGGGACAGGGCAGAAGAACATTCATAATGCAGCAACACACGCATAGTTGGAATAACTGCAAAATCAGAGGTTCCTACTGCAGGGTTATTACTTGAGGATTCGTCACGGAAAATGGTCCTAAAAGGAAATGCATGGAAGATTTTCACCTTGGACCGGGTGTTTCGTGTTTCTGGAAGCTGCCCTCTCCATCAGCACTCCCAGAACAATGGTGGGAAAGATGTAAAATTATAATGACTGGGACCATATCCTGGAACTATCATTTACTAATGGCCCCTGAACGATCCATCACTTTAAACCATCCATGTATCCAGACAACATGGTTGCCGTGCGTTCGCAAAGACACTCATTCAAGAGAGTCAAAAGACGCTTGTGTCAGTTGGGCCTTCGACATGTATTGCTCTGACAAGCAAAACTTTAGATGGTTAGAACACACATCTGTTCCTGTCTGCGAAGGAGGTGACAAGATGGTTGGAAGCCAAGGGTTATTCCCCTCTCACTGACTGTGATGGAGATTCTGATTGAAATGCCCTCAAGACGACATAGGAAGAACTCAAGGAGAATATTCGTAGGCAGACCCACAAAAGAACAAATAGAGGAAGTAAGGGCCCCTCACTTGGATGGTAAACGTGTTCTCCTGATGACTTTTAAGGTGGAGCTGTTTACTGGTTAAATGTTTTTTAGTTTTGTTTTGATGGCTGTGGCTACCTTTGAGCTATACAAAAAAATGAGAGGGACTGGGAGAATTATGGTCCAGTGTACAGTCTCCCAGAGTCTACGTGTATAAGTGAAAATAGGACACTGTTCCAATAAGTGTGTATGCAGGGAGAGAGAAGGGGTCAGTATTGGCAGGAGAGTCCTCATGCATCCACTAGGATGCTGAGCATTATCATTGGGCTATCTCCTTCGTCAGACCGGCACTGCAATGTCTGGCGGACCAACCACACATGGTGGTGGCACTCAACCGAAAATGATGTAGCAGAGAAAGTGAGGTCTACAAGAAATACTGAGAAAAGGAGAGAAAAAAAATTACAGTTAAAATTGACTCTGACCCATAAGCATCATAATTTAATGAATCAGGATAAGGATCAGGCCAAGATTAAAAAGAAACAGTGGGAGTTGGAAAGGGGAGTAATGTCCCACAGAACTCCAGAGGAAGGAAAAAGGAAGTGTACCTAGTCCTAACAAAAAGTGGTCAACATGTTTCGCGCCGCTATGGTCACAAAAATGATCCTATGGCGCTTCATCAGGACCTAAATAACTACTTCTCCTAATTACATAAAACAAGTGCAATAAGTGCTAACTAGTCACTTACAGAATGAAGACAACTTTGTCACCGTCACTTAGTCAGTAGGTCACCCTAATCCACATGTTATAACCCAATACGGGATTTCTTCGTACCACAAAAACCCTCCTTGTATGAAAGGATGGGCCCCATCGGGATAGCGATAAGCATCAGTGGTCGAGGCTTGTATAGTCAACCCACTCGTGTGGCCACCGGGTGGATAACCTACCCCTGCTCCACGTTCCAGAAAACAGTGTACTATTTTCACTTATATACCTTTGAGCTATAGCCTGGCAATGGGAGTTGGGTACATGTTTTAACTCCTGCAGTGGTCCTCACGGATAATGTGTTAATTTTGGTGCACAGTAAATGCCCCTTTTTAAAAGCTGACACTCTGCCTGACCATACTTCAATGGTTTCGTGTGATGCATGGGTGACCCACTTTATGGGTATTTTTGACTTCCATATAGTAGATAAATCTCCGGCAGAGGACAAAGGAGTATCAATCAAGTCTCAAATCCCATTACAAATCCCTTTAGAGGAGGTTCTTCTCACTATAAGTGTGAGTTCCAGAGGGAAAGCATCAGGGTCAGATGGGGTCCAGGCAGATGCTTTTAAAGCTGAAGGGAAATTATGGGGTCCCATTCTGACTAGGGCACTCAGTCAGCTGTTGAGGGCTCGATTCCCCCCTCCTTTGCTATTTCAACTATAATCCCCATTTTTAAAAAGGGGAATAAATCTTACTCAAAATGTTATTGACCTATTTCCCTCCTAGATTCTTCAGCTAAACTGATGAGAAAGGTCCTCCTACAAAGACTGGAGAATTGGGCTGAAAATTATTTAATCATATATGAGGTACAATACGGGTTTAGGAGAGGGCAGGGAGATTGTAGAGCAATGTGTAACCCTTGAACTACTTCTAGGGAAATATATTAAAGCTAAAACTGGGTCTCTCTATTTATGCTTTGTTGACTTAAGTAGCACATTTGATCTGGTGGTCCATTCAATTCTCTGGTCTACTTTGGTTTTCCTGGGTGCCCCAAGGAATATTATTAGCATCCTTGCAAGCTTGTATGAAAACCTACAGGCTATGCAGTGGTATGGCACCAATGAAGAATGTTGTACCTTTTTTAAGATCAAGATGGGTATCAGACAGTGGTGCGTGCTGGCACCATTCTTGTTTTCACTCTACATTAATGGGGTGGATGACACCCTACAGACTTTGCAGGCTGGTGCACCTATTGTCAATGGCTGCTCGGTTCCAATACTATTGTACGCCGATGACAACGTCTTATTATCCAGGATACTGATTGGCCTACAAAGATTAATGGACACCATTGGGTATTTCATGGCATCAAGGTAAATGAAAATAAATAAGGAAAAACATTCAGGATGGTGTGTGGGAAAATAATGCAGGACTTTCTATACTGAGGGTTCCCCAAATGCTAATGTAAATTCCTTTTGTTATCTAGGGATTTTATTTTCTGACACTGGATCATGGGCAAACAAGTCTCAAATACGCAGCTGAAATAGAGTTGAATATGTGAGGGAGTATTTAGGTTCTCCCATAAAATCAGTCGTTGGCCAGATAAGGAGATGAATGATATATACCAAGTGAGAGGTGTACCAACTGCTACCTATGGGGGGAGGACTATGATATTATACACCCAGTAAATCCCTTCAGACAGAGGAGACTCGTTTCCTCAAATGTTTGTTGTGTGTACCTAGATCGGCATCATCCTTTATAACTCTAAAGGAAACTGGCCTGTACTTTTTAGAGGACGTTTTAGCTTTAAAACATTTACTACTATGGCAGTCTATTTGGGCAAAAAATGAAACTAGTTTTTCAAAGTCTATTATCCTAGACTGTCTTGCTTCAGATCACGCTCTTAAGATTCCCTGGTTGTCTTATATAAATGATTCTTTTAGTTCATTGTTTAATCTACCTGTTCCAGGTGACCCCAAAGTTGCCTTTCTATTGAGAAGAGTGTAATTAAGGCCTCTTTAGTGAAGTACAGACATGAACAAAGAATCTAGGAAGCAAACAGTTATGACATATTTATTAAGTGATTTGCCAGACAGTTGTCAATCATATCTTATCTGGGTAACCAATAGCCAGCACAGTTTTGTCATAACCAGACTGCAGTTGGGCACTGTTCATTACTTGGTTGCCCTTCCTGTTATGAAAAAATGTCCTACAAGTATGGCCCCCTGTCCCTGTGATGGTGTATCAATACAAAGCAGGCAGCATTGTATCATATTTTGTGTTTTTATGCAGGTTTAAGGAGACGTTATTTAAAATAAATTTTTATTGCACAAAATATCAGGGATTTTAAAACTGCTGCACGCCATATATTTGCACTTAAGTATCCTCTTGTATGTCTTAGTACTGCACTTCATATTTGGAGCGCTATACACCTTAGGAAAAGGATTGTTTTGTAGTACAGATTTTAGGGACAATTTGAATGTTTAAAATTTTTACAGCTTCTTTATTTTTTTAAAAAAAAAGCTCTATTGATGATATATTTTATGATCTTTTATGGTATCAGTATTTGTACAGAATAAAAAATTTGAATTGAAATTGAACTGCATTCAAGATATAAACATGGATAGATGATTTGCTCCAATGCCTGAAGCTCAATGTTGCGTAATAATCACTTGGTTTAACTCAAGGATAGAACACAGACACTTGAGTGATGCCTGAAGAGATATGTACCAACTAACATGAGATTATTCTTGTTATTCCTTGATGCATCACTTACACACGAGGATAGATATTTTCTTATGTACATTGGACTTAAGCCAGAGAATTACCACCATGGAATATTTGGGGTGTACATTCTCAGACCACGGTCTGCTAAAGATGACCCTTGGAGGGGCGGGGGTAATGCCATCCTCTTTTGCATCCAGAAGGCTTCTTTGATATCACTTATGCAACTACAGCAGGCAAATAAATACACCATTATGTTACAGAGAATGTAGGAATGGCCTCAGGAATGAGTATTAAGACAGTATATTTTTTCAGGGACACATTGAGGAATGAGATTGTGGAAGATGCATACTAGAAAAGATACGCCAGGAGACACTGAGGTGACACATCAGCTGGTGGCAACCAGGTCCAAATATATGGACTCTCTTTCTAAAAATGTGTTATGTGCAATGAAGGTGAGGGGAAGCCTGAATAGCATTGACATGCCCACCATCACACAAGAACAGCAAACTGAACTTGATGGCCCACTGGCACTGGGGGAGGTCACAGCTGCAATATATCAGTTGGGCCAGGAGCATGACTCTCTGGCAGGATGCATGCAGATAGAATTTTATGCAAAATATAAAACCCAATTGGCACAAAGGGTATTGGCATTATTTAAGATGTCTAAAAGGAAGGGGGTGTTGCCACAGTCGAAGAAGATGGCAGCAGTGTTGGTGTTACCTAAACCAGGCATGGATCCTTTGGATGTGGTGGCATATCATCCTTGTCTTTATTAAATTTAGATTGCAAATTCTTAAGTAATATCTAGTTAATAGATTGGTAGCTTTGGCACCATCCTTGGTACACCATGACCAAAATGGTTTAAAGCACAACGTAAATCCCTCCTCACTCTCCATTGTCTTTTCGGTACAATGGCTAGTGTACCAAGGGTGAGGCCCATTCCATGGGTGTTATCTCTGGATATTGAGAAGCACTCAATACTGTGGGCTGCTCCTGCCTCTGGGAGGTACTTTGGAAGATAGGTATAAATGGTCTATATTTGGGATGGGTACAGTTACATTCGGCAGAGACAGAGTTCAAACAGGTAGGGTTGTCTCAGAACCATGGCAAGTTGAGAGAGGCAGGGTTGTCACCTGTCCTCACTGCTGTTTGTCTTGGCAATGGAGCCTTTTGCTTGTTTGATACACACCAAGGAATCCGATTGGGGAATACGATTATGCAACAATTGTTACTGGTCTATCTACGGAGGGAAGCTACCGCAACTGCACTGTTGTCACTACTGGAAGATTTTGGTAATCCTTCAAAGTTGAAAGGTAATTGTGCAGTCATGTCTTTGACCGCTATGAGAACTTGCTGATCAGGAGCATGCTCTTCTGTCCCTGCCGCAAATGGTGCAAAATCTGGATACTTTCAAGTATTTGGTTATGAATGTGTACCATATGGAGGCACCAGGGCCGGCACTACACGTGGGCAGAGTGGGCAGCTGCCCAGGGTCCCGCGACTATTTACATGCAAGAGGGGCCTCACAGCAGTGCCTTTTAAAAGAATCGATTAAGATGGTGGTGCAGTGCTGTGAGGCCCAGGGTAGGGGGCCCTGCCCATGGGCCTCGCAGCCACCGTCCGAAAGGGCTTTAGTAATCCAATCGCTGGTGGTTTGGGGGAGGAGGAAAAAGCCAGAAAAAGACGGACATGGCAGGGTTTATCAAAGCTCATTTCCTTTGGCCTTGAAGTGCTGCATCATGCTGCAAGGTCCAGGTATGGGCCCCCTTCCCTGGGCCCTGCCGTCATTATCTACTGCTGCGTGGCCTGTGGCTAGGGGTCCCCCCTCTCTTTGGCCTCAGTGCTGTGAAGCCCAGGGGATGAAACCTGGGCATCGCAGCACATTGAGTAGTTTAGCCAGTAGGGAACCAGGGACAGGTCCTGGTGTTGGCTCTAAAACCTGTAATTCTGGGGAAATTATGAAATCTCTCAATGCCTAAAAAAACCCTGACCTTTTGTAATAGGATTGGTACTTTTGTAAAGCACTCCAAAGATCTTGGGTCAAATTTGTGCTATATAAAAGTTCAGAAAAAGGAACCACAACGCCATGTCACAGTCACCTCACATCCTGGCAATATGCATTATGCCTGACTTATGAACCCCTTGCTGAATGGATGGGTGGAAGGGTGGGTGAATGGAAGAGTGAAAGGGAGGGTGGATGGAGTAATAGGGTGGATGGAGTGAAAGGGTGGATGGATGGATGAATGAAAAGATAGATAAAGGATGGATGGATGAGTGAAAGGATGGGTGAGTGAAAGATTGGATAGATAAGTGAAAGTGAGGGTGGAGGTGTGGAAGAAAGGATGAATGGATGAGTGAAAATGTGAATGGATGGACAGATGAGTGAATGGTTTGATGAATAACTGAAAGGATGGGTGGATAGATGTAAGGGTAAATGGATGGTTGAGGGAGAGGATGGAGTGAACGTGTGAATGAATGGATGAGAGATAGGATGGATGGATAATCAAAAGGATAGGTGGATGGATGAGTGATTGGGTGGGTGGAAGAATGGATGAGTGAAATGATGGATGGATGGCTAGGTTTGAAGATGGATGCGGAGGTTTGGATATGGATAGGAACACAGATGGACGGACATACAGAATGGTGAAAGACCGAATGAATGGGTGGCAGAATGTAAAAGGGAAATGATGAACATCAGCAGGTGGATGGTAAGATGAAAGGATGAATGGATAGATGCTTAGATGGAAGAGACAAGAAAACTCTTCCAGGGAGGGTTGTGATGACTTGCTTCGCTTGATTGGTGCTATAAAAGCATTGGTTCAAAGTGTGGAGGGGTATTTCAGTTTTCTGGCTCCCTTGCCTATGTGTGACATTTCTGTATTTGCCATGTGTGTACTTATGGCATATCTACATCATATGTATAACATTTTGTAACCACCCAACTGCTACTTGAAAGTTACACTAGTAATTGTAAATTGTAGCATGTTTTACTGTAAGTGTAAGGTTCTGAGGGTAGTCTTATAGTGCCATGAGCTGTGCTTGAGGTATATATTGTGCTTGTTGTAATATGCAAGGTGTCTGCAGCACACATAGAAAGAGGAAAAATCCTCTCAAAATTGTTTTTTGAGTAGGAAGATGCCCTTTCCTGCACACAAAAGAACCCTACATGCAACGCAGGCACCCTTGCACCATGGTGCAAGGGTGCCTGCATTGGCGCTAGGCTGCCTATTGTGCACGAGCACTTGGGAAAGGATAGGAATGTCCCGTATTGCCTTAACTATGGCACAATCCTGCCCTTTCCCAGTCATGCAGTGCAGCGCAGCAAGGTGAACTGCTCTGCTGTACGGCGCCACTTTGTCTTAAATATGACCCTGTAACTCTCAGCAGCTTAGAGGAGCCTCACATCTTACCTTTCGCCCGGGGCCCCAAAAGCCCTAGGACCAGCCCTGGGAGGTACAGATAGTCGGTGGAAACCTGGGCAGGGCAGTGTCTCTCTCTGACGTTCTGGATAAGATTGCCATTGTCACCATAGGGTAGGGAAGCTATTGAAAAAATGCATGTGCTCCTGAAGCTTCTATATTTTTTCTCAGCCTTACCGTTGATTGTGTGCAGAATATTTTTTAACTATCATGTTACAGTGTTTGAGTCATGTTATTAAAATGTTCCATACTTTAGTCACTCAGAAGGCAGATATTTATGAGATTAGGAGACATAACATGAATTATGCTGCTACATCTGCATTGCACTATTATGTTTTATTATATTACACTTATTTTTATGCAAATTTCATAAAAACTAAAATATAATAAATATATACAGAACAAAACAATTACCTAGGACATGCACCTTAGTGAGCTGTTAGTGCATACCACAGATGGAACGTGCCTAACACTCCTTTGTTATGCTTTTAGGGTGTGTGTGTAACTAATGTATGCGCAGAAGTCTGTGCATCATTGATGTGATCTTGTGGGCCAACTACACACCCTTGTATGCCTGTGAACTCACAATGGAATGTTAAGCATAGCTAGTGCTGTTTTTTTTGTAGGAAAACAAAAGTAGAAAATGCCAAAGATGGTGTGGACATTTACAGGCTGGAACTTGAGAAAATCCCCCAAAAAGTGTTCCTTTCATAGACCTCCCTCCTGTAGCAGACTCACAGTTTAGGAGAATGGACACCAAAGCCTCACTGACAATGAGTGGCATACTTCATCATCACGTCTGCTCTTGTACCAATGTTATTCGCTTAGTGACCTTGAAGTGCTTGTTTCCTAACACCAGTAAGGGTGGGAATTATTTGAATGACCATTTATTATTATCCTCGTGGCCACAAATCTAAAGATCGTCTCTCTCCCTTTGCTTGTGTTGCCCCCTACCCTCAGTATGGGAAAAACTCTAGCACCGGCACTGAGCGGTTGTCCTGATTATTCGGCCTGATAGGAGGTCCTATCAGAACTTAATTGCTAGGAAGGAATCTGTGAACTATCTGTGCACTTGGGGGTGTGAGGAGGGGTGCTTCCAGGATCCTTCTAAGTGTCACGGTCTTTAAAAGTTCCCTGTTGTTGACTAGCTACTGACCGCAAATAGGAGGGATGAATAAATAGTAAACCACGACTGAGGTTGCCCTGAAGGATCCAGCCTATGCTAGCACTAGAGTTAAGTAGGGCAAGTTGAAAGTGATGGAGTCTCAAGAGTCCATTCCTAGAAAGATAGTTTCTCACAAGAAGGTGAGATGAGGTTTAGTTGTAGAATAGCTCTGAATAAGGGGATGCCTCTCTGTCCTACAAATATGTGTGTGCCACAGACAGTATGGGAGAAGGACCAAGTGCCGGTATGAGTGATGAGTGAATGGGAGCAAGCTTTGTAAAGACATAAACCAGTACAGAGTCTACATATACAGAACTGTCTAATCTTGCCAGTGCACAATGAGGAGGGTTCTAATGCGCCACAGTGTGTTGGGCTCAAACGCTTAAATCTGACTGGTGAAAAAAAATGTTATTCCTGTACAATGAAAAAACTCAGCCAAATGATATGAGGGACCCATTAATGTTCAGAGGGAGAGCAAGCTTTGAGAGAATGACCCTCTCATGGAGCGAACTGTGAGGACAATCTGTATAACAAGTAAACGCAGAGCCATTGTTCCCGACAAATCTGACAGGGGTATATCAAGATTGTGTCAATTGAAATGTCTGCTACCCTATATGGAAAGGTGGTAGGTTGTACCAGGATGTAAAAGCTTTCTTCCATATACTGGAGCACCTACATCAGGCATTTAACAATTAATTCTCCAAATTCCCTGTGAGGACCAACAGGACTTAGGAAGCGATGTCAACAATGAATTGAAATAAGAGCTGCCTCAAAAAGTGGAAGAAGCAGGAGCATGGGTGGAAGAGTGGAAGTTCAATTTAAAGTACAAATGATATAGTGTACAAAAATGTGGACATTGAGGGATGGAATGACAAGTGAGGAATGAATCGCCCATTACTGAATGTTACTTAGGGGCAGTGGAGGCACTGGACGAAATATAATATAACATGGTTCACCAGATTGATCTAAACTCAATGCACCCACTTGTAGTGTTTATCCTGGTACTGGGTTCTACAAGCATGGAACAGCGACATATTTATGGAAGGATTCAGGTTGCTGATTTTCAATGAGGTGTAGAAGTTGAGATCCCCTCTCCTTTTTTTCAGTTACAGCACAATGTCTATCCCTAGCGCATAGAAAGGGGTTGTTGTGTTAAATGGGACATTCATAACCTGATCTGTGAATCGCTCCCCTCCCACATTCCCCAATTGCTACCAGGACAGATCAAACGCTTTCAGTTGTATATTAATACTAGTCACTTAAAACGTATCCTTCATACAGATGCCTTCGTCTTTGCAATGACAGCTGTTTGGTTTTCCGGTTGGGTGTGGACAAGGACACAGGGCCTGGAAACTTCTGTTTCCAAGTGCAGTAAAGGGAAGAATCTAGTTGTATTTAATGCCTCTACGAGGTGGAAAAAGTTAGGTTTCATCACAATTCAAGCGAGAAAAATGTTGATTTTATCAACATTTATCAAGACACAGAAGTAAATATTATAAATAAGAATGACATCCAGCGTGACGTTCAAATTTGAATATTTTAAACCCTTTTTTAATAAATTATTTAAAAATGCTAGGCAGGTGTTGGAAAGATAGAGTCGATAGCCTCTGTGCCTTCCACAAAATCACGATTTCACTCCCCACATTATGAGTACAAATCTCAACTAGACGGCCAGAAGGCTGACATTCACGTTTTAAGCCAGTAATAATAACAACATTTGTTTGAAGATAATTGGCAGGTTAATACTGACAGTGGACCAAGTGACATTGTGTCCTATGTTGAGATTGGCATGTTTGTGGCCGGCACAGCCCACAAGATCACAAGCTTTCAAATGTCTTTATTGTTCATCTTAATCTGATCAGATTTTCGTAGAAAACAATGATAATCTTTTCCTGTTGGCTCGCTTTTCCCTGCATGTTCAGGAATGTATTCTTTTTAATGTTTTCTAAGGGTAGACTATTATTGTGTTTTCGGAAATCACTCAACTATGAACCACACGTAGAAAAGCTAATATAACAAAGTTTTTCCTGAGCAAGCACTGTGGACGAACATTTCAGAGTGGTGGTGTAGTAAACGGTTGCCGTTCTCCCCTCCTCCTGTCGGTCCCACTCCTGTGGGCTGCTCTTCACTGTCTTCTAGAGGGCTCACTATGCCTTAGACCCACAACTGTGGAGTTTGTGGTAACAAAGGGTTGTTCCATCTCCACTTCTCGGTGGGTTCCATAGAACCTCAACTGTGGTATCATCTGAGCGAAACTCCACCTGATCATAAAAGGAGCCCTTCCCATTCGCCTAACAAACACAGTTGACAAAAGATGGAAATTCGAAAAGGTAACGATGGTGCCTATATTTAAACACGGCACTGTCCCTCACATTTCTTTCTGCTTTTTGCCAAGCACAGCCACAAGTTTGTCACCAGAGATTTGGAGTACACCCCGAACGTTACACACAGCACCAACATTCTACTAGCACACACGAACGGAAAAGCTACCTACGCTATAACCTCAAAATGCTATAGAAATGTCAATATAAAAGAGCCCGGTTAATATTTTACCATCTCTTCCTAAAGGTAAGCAGTGTCAGAACTTGGAAATGTCAGTTGAATTTCATAACTGTACCTTCAAAAATTGTCTTATGGTATTTTAACCAATCCTAACATTACCTTCACTTTAACTGTGGATTTTTCATAGTTGTAGATATATGTGTATGTTACATGTTTAGATTATGTTATTGTACAAAAAGCATTGGTATCAAAACCCATATTTCATATTTCACATGGACCCATTAAAGCGTGGAAACTATTTCATGAGTCCCTTTGAAATGTGGGTTTCATCGTCATAATGACAGGCCCAAACCATTCAGTTTCAGTGTAGGGAGGATCCTACAACTGTCTCTGGGTGTGTGATCGAAACTACAAGTTTATAAAATTCAAATTCCCTCGATAGACCATGGATTAATGCTTAATTAAAAGACAGTACCCATCACATTGACTTGATTCTTGACCTAGCTTCGGTTTTTTCACAATAATTACCTATTACTGTGTTACATACACTATTGATTGATTTTGTGCATTATTTTTCTTTATTCTGTTTTTCTCTATTTGTACCACAGCGCAGTGCGACCCACAACATAAGTGATAATACTTGAAAAATCGTTGATCATTAAAACAAAAAACTGTATAGTACCTGGCATTTTTTCCTGTACTGCCAATACGTTCTATGTTGCATTCTTAGGCATGTAATATGGTCTGAGCACTTAATATTGTCCATACGAGGCCTTGGAACCATCAGTCACTATCGACTCCTAAAAGGCTAATAATACATACAGTCCTCAAATTGTTCCTCCTAATATGAAATCGCCCATTTTACTTGTTTGTGCTACCCATGTTTTGACTGCTTGTTGGGGACCAGCCTCTTTCAGGCCCTCCTTGGGAGCACCAGCTCTTATCCATCAGGGCCGTAACATAAAAAGAGAACAGTGAACCTATTACCATCTTACTACAAAATATTGTAGTTTAGCAATCTACATTAGCATTTAAAAACACTATACTGTTTTTTTCAAATCAGAACATTAATACTGTAAGAGAAAATAAAGTAGAAAAAAACATTAACTTCTCTAGAAATGTTTAATTTTGTGCACACATAGCAGTGTCACCCAGGTGATTTTTCCTTCCTCTTTATATGGCCGTAGCAGCAGGTCTGTGGAGCAACACATGACACTGGCGCTTCCTAAAATGTAGTGGTTCATGGGGTTACATTTTCAATTCCTGCTTACCTCAGTTCACGGGTGACGTTCCTTACCACTGTCACTTTCCCCTTCAAGCTTCTACTAAGGCCCAGTAGCAATGCACCTCATTTTTATATTGAACTGGAAAGTAAGATGTCCTGTCTTCTCTATTGCTGCTGGGCTTATGCAAACCAAGGCTCCAATGAGGGTTGGGACAGCCAGGGCCTGCAATCAGCAAGCTTCCACCTTTGACTTCCTCTAACCATCTCCTTCATCTGCTACTCTAACTAGCTCATCAAAGTTGCCATGACCCCAGAGTGTGCCAAGAGTCACCTTGAACCTCTATCTCCACCAGGAACGGCCAAAGCTATCTGTAGCTTTGCCTGCCAGTTGTAAAATGTCCACTGGGCTCCAGGACTTAATGAGGGAGGCCAACACGCACATCAGTGCTCTATCCTTGACACCAGAGAAGGTCAGAGCTTACCACATAGGAGCCACCACAGCACCTCCATACTAAGAACAGGACAAGGTAAGTCATCATTATATTTATATTTAAATGTATAAAATGAGAGGGCTTCAGCCTACAAAGGATTTGTGTGCTCCCTAGCCTAAAGGTCTTTGTCGGGTTTTTGCTCCCTGGATCTCAGCATGCCAGTTAGATGGGTTCCTCGTTATTTATGCCTTCCCCAGCATACAGCGGAGCCGGAGATTGAGAGCCCTAATGAGCTTTGGTTGTCCCAGGGTACAGAGGACTCCTACAGTCCGCCAGGCTAGACGCCAGGTTGTGTAGTTCAGCTAATCTTGTAGCTGGTTGAAAGCTTCAAAATCTAGTTTGAATAGTTTGGATGATTATTTTGGTTGTTTCTCATATGGCTTCCACCCAGCAGCGACCATCAGTGTTCCTTGCCAGGTTAAATATTCATTTTATTGAGTTATTTCGTCATGTCTGGTGTTTGAACTCTTTGTCATGCAGCCCAGTGATAGTGTAGCATCTTGCAGTGATACCTCTGAACTTAAACTTAACCCATATCGCTCAAGTCCTTGCCAGGTTGGACTTATTGCTCAACATTGTTTTTCTGTAACTCTAATCATGATTCATCATCATGGAGGGTCTGTTCCAGGTCTAATGTAAAAGATCATCAGGAGGCAAAAAAAAGTTTCAGATGACAGGACAGCAACGCTCCAGAGCTGTCCATCTGATATTACTCATGTCACCATGTTAAGGGACCCACAAACAGTAGTATTATTCTATTTCTTCTTACGGACACTCTTGGTGTGCTTAAAGCTAGGGGATACCCTAAAATTGTCTTTCTACCACGTGAGCACCAATGGACTAGCGTATTGATCACCATATTGCAGAGTTCCGTTTGTGGTGTTTTTTCTTATAATTTTTGCTGGCGCAGCATGTCTTCATCTTTGAGGAGATACGTACTGGTCACTTGTGGGTAAATTTTAGAGCTCTCCATGCTTCCATAAGTGGGACATATTTTTACCCAGAGGTGATCAACTACACCAGAATGAAAGGGAACAAGGAAGTGCTTTTGATCACCTGACGTTGTTAAGAAGGAAATATCTAAAACACTAGTGGCGCTCCATTTTAGCTGCCGCAGAGCAAAATGTTTTGGAGTTGTATGAGGTGATACTGGACACTTTACATTTTGCACCAGTATTAAAAAAAACTCCATAAGCCACTTACACTATTGGTTCAAGTAAGACAAACTGATACTCCTCCATACAGATTGGTATCTCTTCAAAGGGATTGGGTGGGTCACCTTTGTTAATGAATTATCCATCTTAAAATGCGGCTTTCTCTCAGATACTGCATTAAGTCATTCCCATACAAAGAAAGTGGATCCTCTTGCAAGCAGTGTCAGATAGTCTAGATTGTCACTATTTGTATAAGCAGCTGGATGGTTGCAATGACACTAATAATATTGCTTATCAGCAGTAATGGTTGTAACGACTTTAATAATATTGTTTATCATACAAGTTTATTCATTTAGTGTTTTGTTGCAGAACTCGATTGTTATTAACAAACTTGGGTAAAAGTTGCAAAATTTGGAGTCAACCAACATTTTAGGACCTCTAAATAAGGTGAGCAGGTCAGGTCATGTTGCATTCTGGTTGTCACCACAAATCAAGTCTGTGGAGCAGCATCTGTTGGTAGTGGGAAAGTTGGTTGCAGGAATTCATAACGGGAGAGGGTGTGGAAAAACCTGCCAGTTGCCTTGGTCTGGAAGGGGGGATGCTGACTCTTTTGTGGAAGATTGCCTCTTTCTGTCGAAATCCTTACGCATGCTTCTCGTATGTCTGTTTCTCCAGGCCCGCCTGGCCGTCTGCCATCTCATCGACGTCTCTTGTTCATGGAAATAAGTAACCCTGACCGTCAATGCAGAGAAGGGCTCACAGCAGTCAATTTGTTTAGGAAGTGCTCAAGTGATTAAACGATTTGTGAGACTAGCCTTCAGTTTGGAAGTAGTCCTTGTCAATCCAAGGATATAGGTTCATGTTAATCTCTCTTAATATGAATTTTCAAATGACATATTGCCTCCTTCTCAACATAGGGGCACATTTATAATGCCCTAGTGCCACCTTGTGCCACATTAACGTCATTATGTTTCACGTTAATGTGGCCCAACAAGGCCGATATCCCTGTGTTGTATTTACAGAGTGGCGCAATGCATGCATTGGGCAACTCTGTAACCCTTTGCGCTACATTATAACTGCGCCAGGCATAATGTATGCAAAGGGGGCATTCCGGAAAAATGGCGTGAGAAAATCTATGAGATTTCCTTGCACCATTTTTTATGGCACTTTTAACGCCTGCTCAAGAGCAGGCGTTAAAAGGGGGCTTCCATTCTTTATAATGGGGCCCTACGTACTCTGCAGGAGTAGCACCAATATTTTGTGTCATGAGAAATGACACTACTGCCCAATGACTTGCGTCATGGTGCGCCGTATTTAAAATACGGCATACACATGGTGGCGGTAGGGGGGGCGCTAAGGGGCGCAGGGAAAGTGGCGCTGCACTGAGTGCAGCGCCCCTTTCCATAAATCTGCCCCATAGTTCCTTCTGAATGCATAGTTCACGTCAGAACCTATAACCACTAACTAATATTTCAAAAATGATGTCCGGTTGCATCCGTTTATCTTGAAAGTGTATGCTCAACATGGCAGGGCGATTAATTTCCCTTCTGTTATGACGATGTGTGTTCTCCATTACTGTTGTGTGATTTTTATTGAGCATAGACCTTTTCACAACTGATATGCACAATCAAGTCGCATTTTCAAAGAACCTCTACACCCATACCAGCCAACAGCAGTAGGTAGACAATCAAAATAAGCAACCCTTACTTGGGACATTAATTCTTGTCTATGGAAATAGAGACGGTTATCCTAGGCACCTCAAATGCTCAAAGAAAAAGCTAAGCTTCCTCCTAAAAACAAGGGGACATATTTATGGTCTGTTTGCGCCAAATTTGCGTCATTTTTTTACACAAATTCAGCGCAAACCTAACTCCATATTTATATTTTGACATTGGACACATCTAATGTCAAAATATAAGTTTGCACCATTTTTTGGATGCGTGCACCTACCTTGCGACAAACAGATGCAAGGTAGGCGTTGCCATCTAAAAAACAATGCTAACCCCATAGCCCCATATTTATCCCCCCGTGCTAAAATGATGCATGGGTGGGAGGAGGGGCCAAATAATGGTGCAAAGCTTGCTTTGCACCGTTATTTAACGCCTGGGTCAGACCAGGCGTTAAGGGACCTGGGGATCCATTTCCATGGTTAAACACCATGGAATGGGTCCCCAGGTGCCCTCCCCAAGCCCCAGGAACACCCCAACCCACACAAGGGGGACACCAGAGGATGGGGGACCTCATCCCAGGTAACTATGGTAAGTATTGGTAAGTATTTTAAACATTTTCTTTAAAGTGCCATCAGAGACCCTAACTTGGGGCCCCCTGAATGGCACAGGGTGCAATGGCAATGCCCAGGGGACACTTGTCCCCTGGGCTGGCCATAGGGGTGGTGGGCATGACTCCTGTCCTTCCCAAGACAGGAGTCAAGTTTTTGCTGGTTGTGCGCCAGAAAATGGCGCTAGTCTGGTGAGGGGCATTTCTTTTGCCTCTAACCAGGCTACCATCATTTTCTGACGCACGCCTCCCTCCTTCCCTACCGCCACCCTCACCCCGATAGCGTCTTCTTCTAAGACTCTAGCCTAAGTTTAGCGCCGGCTTGTGCAATTCAATAAATATGGCATCCGGCTGGCGTTGTTAAATGACGCAAGCCGGTGCTAAAAATTTTGCCGCAAAACTGCATTAGCATAAATATGGGCCAAGGTTTGGCAAAGCCACTAGGTCTTGCCTTTGTGACCTAAACTGTGCCAATGCAACACAGCAATTCTGAATGCTTTTGCTAATGCTGTATATTATCTGGAAAGGACAAAAACGGCACAATGAAGCATGTACGTGAGTGGTGACAGATTTGTGTGCCTGCATCACCATGCATGCACGCACCAAGAGAATGATGTTAGCATATTATTTATTTACCAATGGTAGAACTCCATTTGGATTGGTACATTTAAAAAAATGCTATTTTATCACCACAAAAGCGCTTTTTGTGCTGTAGAGCAGCCAAGTAGCAACTGGCCACTGCTGGACTGCCAAAGAAAATAAAATGAATTAAAAAAAATGTTTTGGTTTGGATGCGAGGAGCAAAGAGGGAGCAAGTTACAGGGGACCTCCAAATAAGTAAGAAGTCGGGAGGGGTGAGAAAATAATAAACATGCTTCTGGAGGGGGATGAGGGAGTAACATAGAGCGTGTGGGGGGAGGGGCGGCATTCGTGGAGGAGGGAGCAGGACACAAGGGGGCTTTCGCCTACATAGACAAGAGCTAAAAAGCATTGGCAAAGCCAATAGGCTTTGGCTATGTAAGAGGTATTGGCTTTGCCAATATATTTGAGCTATGTTGTACACCAGCATGCTGCTGTTCAGCATGACTAAAAGTCAGTGGCATAAGTGAGAGAGGCATGGAGTGGAGCACTCTATAGTGTAGTAGACTTGATTATTATGGAGTGGTGTGAAGTGGCAAGGATTGTTGCAAAGTGGAGCATCGTGCAGTAGAGAGGAGAGTTGTGGGGTGGCATGAAGTGGAGTGTCGTAAAGTGGAGTATTGTGGAGTGAAGTGCAGTAGAATGGAGTGTCATAAAGTGAAGTGTTATGGAGTGGTGTGGAGTGTCATAAAGGGGTATGTTGAGTGCAGAGAAGTGTTGTAAAGTGGAATGTGATAAAGTGAAGTAAAGTGGAGTGGAATGTTGTAATCTGGAGTGTCGTGGAGTAGAGTGGACAGTCCTAAAGTAGAGTGTTGTGAGTGGAGTGTCGTAAAGATGAGTGTCGTGGAGAAGAGTGGAGTAGAGTGGAGTGTCATGTATGGTTGTGGAGTGTCATGAAGTGTCGTAAAACCGAGAGTCATGGATTAGAGTGGACCTGAGTGTTGTAAAGTGGAGGGGAGTGTCATAAGTGGCATGTTGGGGAGGAGAGTGGATTGTTATAGAGTGGAGTGTCGTGGAGTAGCTTGTTGTGGGTGTTGTAAAGTTGGAGTGTCATGGAGAAGAGTGGCGTGTTTTGGAGTGGCATAAAGTAGAGTGTTATGGGCTGTTGTATACTGGAGTGTTGTGGCGTTGAGAGTCATGGAATGGAATTGAGTGTTGTGTAGTGGAGGGAGTAGAGTAGAGTGTCGTAAAGTGGAAGGGCATGAAGTGGAGAGCACTGTCATACAGCTGCATGGCGTTTAGTGAAGAAGAGTGTTGTAGAGTGGCATACAATGTTGTGGAGTGGCATAGAGCAGAGAGGAGTGGCAGAGAGGTGTTGTGTAGAGTGAAGTAGAGTGTTTTAGAGTAGATTGATGCAGAGTGGAGTGGCATAGAGTGGATCGTTGTAGAATAGTGAAATGCTATAGAGTGGAGTAGAGTGTTGCAGAGTGGAGTGGCTTAGAGGTGAGTAGAGTGTTGTACAGTGGAGTGGTATAGAGTGTCAGAGTAGAGTGGCATATTGTAGTGTGGTGTGGCACAGAGTGGAGCAGTTTGTCGCAGAATAGGATGGAGTAAAGTGCTATTGAGTTTTCTAGAGCACTGTAGAGTGGAGTAGTGCTGTAGAGTGGCATAGAGTGGAGAGGAGTTTAAAAGAGTAGAGCATCATGTACTGGTATATTGTGGAGTAGAGTGTTTTATTGTGGAGTGTCGTAGAGTGGAGTGGAGTAGAGTGACCTAGAGTGAAGTTGCATAAAGTACATTGGTGCAGAGTAGATTGGCATAGAGTGCATTGGCTTTGAGTAAAGTGGTGTAGGGTGCATTAGTGTAGAGTGCAGTGACACAGAGTAGAGTGGCGTAGAGTAGAGAGGTGCAGAATAGAGTGGAGGGGCACAGTGTAGATTTCAGTGGCATAAAGGGCAATAGCGTAAAGTGGAGTGGCGCAGGGTAGAGGGGCCTAGAGTGGAGTGGTGTAGAGTGCACAGGTGTATAGTCCCATGGCGCAGAGTAACCTGTTTCAGCATAGAGTTAAGTGAGGTAGAGTGGAGTGGGGCAAGGTAGAGTCCAGACGTGTAGAGTGGCGTAGACTGCAGTGGCAAAGAGTGCAGTGGAGTGATGCAGAGTAGAGTGATGTAGAGTGTAGTGGCATAGAGTATATTGGTCTAGTGTGCAGGAGCATGGTGTAGAGTTGAGTGGTGCAAAATAGAGTGCAGTGGCTTAGAGTGCAGCAGCATACAGGGCAGTGGTGCAGAGTAGCGTAGAATGCAGTACAGTGGTATAGAGTGAATTGGCATAAAGTACTGTGACGTAGAGTGGAGCGATGCAGAACAGAGTGCATTGGTGTGAAGTGCAGTAGAGTGGCATAGAATTGAGTAGTGCAAAATGGTGTGCAGCGGCATGGAGTGCAGTGGTGCAGATTGCAATGGTGCAGAGTGCAGCAGTGCAGAATAGAGTGGCTAGAGTGCAGTTTGTGGCGTGAAGTGGTGCAGAATAGATTAGAGTGGATTGGCGTATAGTGCAGTGGCGTAGAGTAGAGTGATGCAGAGTGGCTTTGAGTGTAGTGGCATACAGTGCATTGGCGCAGATTGCAGTAAAGTGGCATAGAGTACAGTGGTGCAGAGTGAACAGCAAAGTGGCATAAAGTCCAGTGGTGGGGAGTTTGAGTCTTGGATAGTAGTGTGTTTTAGGGTGCAGTGTCATAGAGTGCATTGGTATAGAGTTGAGTGGTGCAGAGGCATAGTTTACAGTGGTGCAGATTATCATAGAACGGCATAGAGTGCAGTGGTGTAGAATGCAGTGACATAGAGTATTGCAGAGTAGAGTACAGTGGTGTAGAGAGCAGTGGTGCAGAGTAGACTGGTGTAGATTGCAGCAGTGTAGAGTGCATTGATTTTGAGTAAAGTGGAGTAGGGGCATTGGCATAGAGTGCAGTGGTTAGAGTAGAGTCAAATGGTGTAGAGTAGAGTTGTGTAAAGAAGAGTAGAGTGTGCAGCACACTTTGCAGTGATGTAGAGGGTAGTGGCGCAGAGTGAAGTAGCACAGAGTGGAGTGGTGCTAAGTGCAATGGCTTAGAATAGATTGTTTCAGAGTACAGTGAAGTGGTGAAGAGCGAGTGGGGCATGACAGAGTAGAGTGCTGCAAGGTAGAGTGCAGTGCATAGAGAAGAGTGGCATAGAGTGCTATGGTGCATAGTAGAGTAGAGTGGCTTAAAGTGAACTGGCGTAGAGATCACTGCCATATAGTGGAGTGGGACAGAGTAGAGTGCATTGGCATAGAGTGAAGTGATGTAGAATGGAGTGGTCTGGAGTAGAGTCAGTGACATAGTGTGCACTGATGTAGAGTGGAGTGGTACAGAGTAGACAGGTTACCCCCTGTCAAAGCAATGATCCTCACTCTAGTCAGGGTAAAAGAGAATCACACTCAGTTAACCCATCCTCATCCCCTTGGTAGCTTGGCATGAGCAGGTAGGCTTAACTTCAGAGACAAGGTGTAAGTATTTGTACCAACACACACAGTAATACAGTAAAAATACTAACAAATGACTCAAAACAAAACAAGATACAAATGACAAAGATCAAACATACACAAGTCAAGTTAGGAATTTTTAAAGATTAAACTCAAAAATAGCACTTAGAAACACAAAATGCTTTAATGAGGTGATAACACAGCGTAGTGATGGAGTCGTTCCCAACAATCTGACGCCAATGGTGCCAGGTAGGAGTCACGCAGACCCCCAGGTACAGTACCTTAGTGAAATGTGAAAACAAGCCGGTGCGCGAAATCGTGGATCGCAGCATCGCTGGATCCAAGGCAGCAGCGGTTCTAATGCTGCGGAGCAAAGGAGCGGAGGTGTCACAAAGAGGCGTCAGGCCCTTGCTGAGGAGCGGTGGAGGTGTGGCGGTGTAGGTGTGAAGGACTGAATCTGCGTACTTCGGGATGGAGTCGATATCCGATGGTCAAGACGTGGAGCGGCACTTCCACTGAGTCGCGGACTTCGGCAGGGCTGCAGCGAGGGTCGTCGCACTCCAACGAGGACCACGGCTTCGGTTGCAGGCGCGTCACAGGATTTGGTAGCGGCATCGGTCCGGGGTCATCTGAAGTTGGTTTTCTTGGATTTTCACCAGCTTCTCCTTTCAAGGGTCCAGGGACTGGATAGGGCACCACTTGGCAGGGCAAGAGTCCCAGCAGAAAGTCCAGGTGCTGGTAGAGGACGTCTTTGACGGCCCTGAGACTGCACAACAAGGCCAAGCTGAGTCCAAGCCCTTGGAGAGTCTTCTCAAGCAGGAATATACCATAAAGTCCAGTCTTTGTCCCCTTTCACAGGCAGAAGCAGCAACTGCAAGATAGCCCAACAAAGCACAGTCACAGGCAGGGGCAGCACTTCTCCTCAGCTTTTCAGCTGTTCTCCTTGGCAGAGGTTCCTATTGAATCCAGAAGTGATCTAATCTTCAGGGGTTTTGGGTCCACTACTAATACTCCTTTCTGCCTTTGTAGTAGGCAAACTTCAAAGGAAAGTCTCTCTTGTTTATAAGATCCTGCCTTGGCCAGGCCAGGCCCCAGACACACACCAGGGGGCTGGAGACTGCATTGTGTGAGGGCAGGCACACTCCTCCCCTCCCTCCCAGCGCAGATAGCTCATCAAGATATGCAGGCTACACCCCAGCTCCCTTTGTGTCACTGTCTAGAGAGAGGTGCAAATAGCCCAACTGTCAAACTGACAGGCAGCCCCCATGTTAACCTATGAGGGAGTTAGGCCTTACACAGTGAAAACCGAATTCGGCAGTATTTCACTGTCAGGACATATAAAACACATTAGTATATATCCTACCTTAAACATACACTGCACCCTGCCCACAGAACTACCTAGGGCCTCCTTTAGGAGTGCCTTACATGCATGGAAAGGGAAGGTTTAGGCATGGCAAGTAGGTACGCTTGCAAAGTCGAATTGGCAGTTTAAAACTGCACACACAGGCACTGTAATGGCAGGTCTGAGCCATGTTTACAGGGCTAATGATGTGGGTGGCACAACCAGTGCTGGAGGCCCACTAGTAGCATTTGATTTACAGGCCCTGGACACCTCTAGTGCACTGTACTAGGGACATATAAGTAAATCAAATATGACAATCAGGGAAAGCCAATTACACATACATTTTACATAGGAGCATTTGCACTTTAGAACTGGATAGCAGTGGTAAAGTGCCCAGAGTATCAGAGTATCAAAATCAGCAAAAACAGAGTCCAGCACACATCAGCACACATCAACAACCTGGGAGGCAAAAAGTTAGGGGAGATCACACCAAGGATGGCAAGTCTAACAGAATGGCGTGAAGTGCAGTGGTGTAGAATGTAGTGGGATAGAGTGTTGCAGAGTAGAGTAGAGTGGTGTAGAGAGCAGTGGTGCAGAGTAAACTGGAGTAGAGCGCAGTAGTGTAAAGTGCATTGATTTTGAGTAAAGTGGTGTAGGGGCATTGGCATAGAGTGCACTGGCTGGAGTAGAGTGAAGTGGTGTTTGAGTAGAGTTGTGTAAAGAAGAGTACAGTGTGCAGCGTACATTGCAGTGATGTAGAGGGTAGTGGCGCAGAGCGAAGTGGCACAGAGTGGAGTGGCGCTGAGTGCAATGGCGTAGAGTAGATTGTTTCAGAGTACAAAGAAGTAGTGTACAGCGAGTGGTGCATGACAGAGTGGAGTGCTGCAAGGTAGAGTGCATTGGGAGAGAAGAGTGGTATAGAGTGCTATGGTGCATAGTAGATTAGAGTAACATAAAATGAATTGGCATAGGGTACAGTGGCATAGAGTGGAGTGGGACAAAGTAGAGTGCACTGGCATAGAGTGCAGTGTTGCAGAATAGAGTGGCATAGAATGAAGTGGCCTAGACTGGAGTGGTGTAGAGTGCAGTGGTGAAGAGTGAATTGGCATGGAGTAGAGTGGTCCAGAGTAGAGTAGAGAAGTGTAGAGTGAAGTGATGTAGAATGGAGTGGCAAGGAGAAGAGTGCAGTGACGTAGTGTGCAGTGATGTACAGTGGAGTAGTGCAGAGTAGAATGCATAAGTAGAGAGTGGTGCAGAGTAGAGCAGAGTAGGGTAAAGTGGAGTATGTATGGTGTGGTAGAGCACTGCCATTAAAGACAACACATCTTCAATTGAAATGACCATTACAGACATACAGTTTTACTGATAAAAGAATGCAGAGCACACATGATAATGAGTGGAAATGCCATCACCTAGTGCAGTGTTTCCCAAATTGTGCGCCGCGGCTCCCTGGTGTGCCACCAGAACTCACCAGGGGCGCTGTACCCTTCTAGGGAACACTGAAATGCTTTCATTTTCATACTACCAAATGGCCCCATTCTAAAAATACATCACATTTAGAATGGAGCTGGACTGTAGTATTAAAAAGAACGAATCACAGTGGAAATAAATTGAACTTGTTAGGGTTTAGCAATGTTATGTTGTAAGTTGTAAAACCCATCAAGTTGGATTTTTTTCCACTGTGAGTCTTTCATACTACCATACAGCTAACAAAGCTGCATGGTAGTATGAAAGGGAAAGACTTTCAGTGGATAACAAATCAAACTTGATGGATTTTACAATAGACATTGTAACATTGCAAAAACCTAACAAGTTTGATTTATCTGCACTGCGATTCTCTCTGTTTCATACTACTGTACGTCTCCATCCTAAAGACAAGTTACGTTTAGAACGGAGCTGAACAGTAGTATGAAAAAGAAAGAATCACAGTGGAAATAAATGAAACTTCTTAGCGTTTTGCAATGTTATATAGTAAATTGTAAAACCCATCAAGTTTGATTTGTTTCCATTGTTTAATAATTTATAAATAAAAACGTACCTGAAATCTCTCCTCTGAAACACACAGTTGCTGCAGTTAAATATGCATGCACAGGACATTGAGGCAGTGGTAATCCTAAAGACATTTTGTGCCTCTTCAATCCATTTACAGCCTTTCCCTGCCCCTTCAGTTCACTCCTGCAGCTTTCTCCCAATGTGGAGCTTTTCCGTCATTCTCTTCCTTCGTCTTTCCCATATGTGCCTTTGCTCGCAGTAAATGCCTGATGCATAAAACTAAGGCCCATATTTATGAAATGTTTGCGCCGCATTTGCCTAAATTTTTAATGCAAAAGCGGTGCAAATTTACAAAATATAATTATAATATGTAAGTTTGCGCCGCTTTTGCGTAAAAAAAATAATGCAAATGCAGCGCAAACGTTTCATAAATATGGGCCTAAGTGCCAGTCCTTAAATAATAAGTGCTGGTGCCCCCCACTGGAAACCCAGTGCTTACTTTGTAAATAAAAATGTGCTGGTGCTCAAAGCTCTCTTTTGAAACAAGCAGATGCTGCATTGAAATGTGCGAGCCTTCTCGGGCCTCTTTAATCCACTTACAGCCACTCCCTACTCCTTCAGCACACTTATGCAGCTTCCTACTTTCTCCCTTTGTGAAGCCTTTTAGTTTTTCTCTTCCTCCACTTTTCCCATATGTATCTTTTGCTCTTACTAAATGTCTGATGCAGAAAACCAGAAACCACCTGCTCAAACTAAGCCCTGCGGAAACCACTGGCTCAAATTAAGCACTGTTTGCACTGCGATTCTTTCTCTTTCATACTACCATACTGCTCCATTCTCAAGATGTTATGTTTGGAACAGAGCCCTACGGTAGTATGAAAAAGAAAGAATCAGTGCAAAAATCAAACTTGTGGGAATGCCATGTGGGGGTGTTATGGAAGCGACAGCTGTCGGCATCTGGAATGGTTTGGACCAGCGCATGACGTCTTGCCTAATAAATAAAGGGCGTGTCTGTTTAGGCAGGGTCAGGCACAATCAGGACAGTGATGCAGTGTTATTTCTGTCTGTGTTCTGCAGCTACTCAGGAAAAGAGGGTAATTATGAAATTACTAATATGTCAACATGTAAGAGGAAAGTGGGAGATAAAGGGGGACGTGGCCTGGCCTGCCGGCAAGATGGCCATCACTGAGTGAGGCTCCGCCGGGCTTAGGGCCCAATCTCAGCATTTCTCCTGGCGGAGGAGCAGATTGAGCGCTAGTGTGGCGCTGTGGGGTGCTTTTGCCCCGGTGAAGACATCGGTGCTCGTGGCGGGCCCAGGGCAGGCAGCTGGAGGAGATTTTTTCCCGCCTGTAGAAGTGCGGCCGCGTGATGCGGCGCGGCCTGCTGGCGGGCGTCCTTTCTTTTGGTTCGGGCACCTACTGGGGGGTCCAGCGGTCGTGGAGCTGGCTGGTGGTGCGGAGCGGCTAGGAGGGGGACTGCCTTCCTCCTGGCTGTGCTTTATCGGCGGCCGTATCGGGCCATGGTGGGGGAGCGGTCCTGGAGCTGGGTTGCCGGTCAGGTGGCTGGCGGTAGCTGGGGCCTAACTGCCAGGGCTGCTGGAGTGCTCAGATTGCTGGCGGCTAACTGGTGGTAGTCGCTGGTAGTCTAGGGGTGTTCTGGGGCACCCCGGGCGGACTAGTGGACACGCTGTGGGCCCCTGGGAACAGTTATGGCCCCTAGCTTTCTGGAGCTATCTGGAGTCAGTCGCCAGCTGGGTCGGGCCGGAGGAGGAGGATGTGAGGAGGGACCGCTAATTTGCTCCAGTTGTGCAGTGCGCTTTGGCCCTGATTGCTCATACGGTCGATACACCCATGGAAGGGGTGGCCAGTCCCGTGGAGGGTGGGTCTGGGCCTGCCCTGGTTTTCCACTCTCCCTTTCTGACGCTACATTTGGGTTTGGCGATACGCCCTTGCCGGGGGGCCCTGCGCCACATTTCGACTCTTTTGATTGGTACCTTGTGAGTGTTGGTGTAGCGATTTGGTGCCTCGTTTTTGCTGTGTCTGGAGGGTGCGGACGGGCCCTCTGGTCCCTCTGCTGCCGCAATTGGTGGTGAGGGCACCTCAGATTGCTGCTTTGTTGCTCTGTTGCTGATGGATTATTGGTGGCTGGCGTAGACGAAGAATGGGCTAGTCCAAGCAAAAACAGTCCAGACTCACCTTGACCGCATCAGGGCCCGGGTGGATGATCATGACTCCAGGTTTGAGCAGCTGGAGGCGCGGGCGTCAGATCTGGAGGATGGTCGGCAAGGTGATCGTGAACAGTTGCTACAGATGGAGAGAGTCTTAGAGGTTACTCGCAACAAGAATGAGGATCTGGAGGCACGTTCGCGCCGCAACAACATTTGCATAATAGGCCTGCTGGAGTCTACTGATATGGGCCGGATGGAGGACTTTGTGCAGGGCATGATTTCTGATCTTTTCCCGGGTGAGCTTTCTCGGCTGTTGGTGGTTGAGAGGGCTCATAGGTCCCTGGGACCTCGGCCTCCGCCTGGGACCCCTCAGCGCCCTATTATTGCTCACTTGATGAACTATCTAGATAGAGATGTCATTCTTAGGCTGGCCTGGGAGCGACGACCTTTGATTTATAAGAACTCTGAACTCACTTTCTTCCCCGACTACACTCCGGGTGTGCAGGCTGCGCGGCGTGCCTTTTTACAGGTCAAGCACACCCTGAGCCAAACAAGGAGAAGTTTTCGCTATTATACGCTGCTAAACTCAGGGTGCAGCATGATGGGAAACAGCTGTTTTTCACCAACCCGAAGCAAGCAGCTAAATTTGCTAAATCGGTGCCAAGGCGGTCGGAGGATTTGAGCCCGGAGGGCCCTCGGGCTGAGAGAGCTGCCTTGAGTGACAATGACTGATTCGTGCAAGATTGGTGGCTGGGGTTTCCGTGATGTGACCGCCGGGGTTCTGCATGATAAGCTCCTTTCCTGTTATGGCTGCTCTGCCGATTTTGCTTTGCTGTTCAGCCTTTTTGCCCTCCTCCCACATTCCTGATGGGATGGTGGGTTGGATGGCCGGTCTACGCCCTTGGGATGAGTCCTGATTTCAGAATTTGTATTGTAAAAGGATTTTGGGATTTTGAGATGTTAGGGGGGGTGGGATTATGCTTCAGCCTGTTTGGGGGTCTGTGTGGGTGGGGGTTTGGGAAGTTTGCTATAAGTGATGTTTCTGTCTACTTTCTTCCTTTTTTCTCTTCTTCTCTGTGTAAGGCTGGCGGGCAGATTGGGGCGATATGGAGGTGACTTGCATTTGCTGAGAGATTGCGATGGGCTCGAGTAAGGTGGCAGCTGTTCGCTGTCTAACCTGGAACGTGCGTGGGTTGAATGATCAGCGTAAGGCGCGCCTCGTGTCTGCCTATGTTAAGCGCCACAGAATAGATATTTGCATGCTTCAGGAGACGCATTTGGTTGCTGCCACTAGGGACCGGCTGAGGGCTGGCTGGGCCGGGGAATTCCACTGCTCTGTGTTTTCGCACTATGCGCGTGGGGTGGCGATCTTGCTGCGTAAGGGATTGCAGTGGCGCACGCACAAAGTGGTTCTGGATCCGAATGATCGCTATGTGGTTCTGAGTGGTACGTTGCTCGACAGATCTTGTAGACTTGTTTCTGTATATGGCCCTAACACGGATGATCCTGTGTTCTTTCGCGAGCTGTGGCGCTTGGTGGAGTCAGTGGGCGGGTGTGTGGTGATCTGGGGCGGTGATTTTAATGTGATTCTGGACCCTGCAGTGGATCGCGAGAGTGTGGCCAGGGTGCAGCATGTTGCGGCTGCCAGAGCGCTACAGTCTGTGATGGACGATGGGGCCTTGGTGGACTTGTGGAGGGCGAGGCATGGTAATGATAGAGAAGGCACATGTGTGAACTATGCACATAGTAGCTGGTCGAGTATTGACCGCTGGTTGGGCACGAGAGACGTGGAGCTCTGGACTTGTTCGGTGGACCACCTGCCTCGTACTTTATCAGATCACTCATCGGTCCGGCTGGTGCTAGAGGTGCCTTGTGGACTGGGGCGAGCCTTTCTGTGGCGATTGCCGCACGGGGTGCTTTGGGATCGTGCATTCCTGGAAGAAATTAGTGAGGCCATACTCCGTTTCTTTGCTGACAACTGTGGGTCTGTGAACTCGGCCTGCACCTTATGGGAGACATTTAAGGTGGTTATCCGTGGGGTGTGCCTCTCTAAACAGCATGGGGTCGGGCCCCTCGGGCTCTGATTGGCTGCGCGACGCCTCCTTTTGTCAAGAGCAGCTGATGATTTTGTGGGACCTGACCCCGGAGGGTTCTCGACCTAGGGATATTTGGGCTCCGCTGCGCGTGTATCTGGATGCCTTGAAGGGTGGCTGAGGTGGTATTTTGTGAGTAAATGCGCAGCTAGGAGTTTGGTGTGCTTTCGCTCTCTCTCGGGTGTGGGAAATGTGACACTGATTTGTTATAGGCGCTTCTGTGCTCTTCTTCTGCCTGCCTTCTTTCCTGTTTCTCTCTTTTTCTTTTTATTTGTGAGTTTGGTAGTTGTTATAGCCTGATAAATACATGGTGTGCCGCCTTGAGACTGTTCAGTGGCAGTTGTGCCTATTCTGCGGAGACTGGGGCCACTAATGACTCTGGTGAGCCTTGCTATGGCTCATGTACCTATGACTAATTTGCTATTCCCTTTAATAGGTGGCGCCCAGGAATTGTGCGGAACTTGGACTTAGACATGTTTTTGCACCTAGATATTCGGGCTGTCTTGTTTTGTTTTGTCATATGTTGTCTTGTTCTATGCACAATAAATCATAAATAAACATGGGGAAAAAAAAAGAGGAAAGTGGGAGATAAAAAAAAAAGAATCGGGAGAATGTATTTCTCCCCTTGAGGCCTGACACTGGTCTATTGTCATATGTGGGACTTCCAAGTGTGGTGCTGCAGGATCTGAGATCAAAAATGCTAATTTGCTTTTTTTTTTTACTTGCCAGGAGCAAGGTGAAAGTGCTATGGCAGTCAGAAAGAGCGTGACAAAAATGTTGTGCACTGGCCTGCAGCCAGATTACTGGCAGTGCGTACTCCAAGTCACTAAAGATAAGTCCCTATCGCAGAAGCCTTTTGTCAGCTTCATCCCAATGATTTTTTAGGGAGAAAAATGGAAGTACTCCCGAGTCCTGGCTTACATCCCCCCACCTGTAAAAAAAAAAGTGACATAATGGGAATTGCGGCCAATGGCCAATAGGTCAAGGGAGTCATGGTTCGAAAACGTTTGGGAACCACTGACCTAGTGTATTAAATTGTTTTAATCGTATTAAAATATTTGTTTCCACCACACTTCAGAATTACCAAAAAGTGTTTCATTAGTGCTTTCCTAATTCTGACATATTCTGAAATATCTGCAGTTCATTTACAGACGTTTAAATTTTGTTGTGTGATAAAAAAATAATAACATTGTACAGCCTTCCTCCAGCACACCACCAGTAGAAAGCATGATGTCACATGAATCCTCTCACTTTGAAATCAGAGAAAGAAAAGTAAACACCAAGCTCAATCAATCAATCAGTGATTTCTAAAGCATGGCTAATCACCCGTATGGTCTCAAAGCGCTGTTTGTGGGTGTGCTGCTCAATCGAAGAGCCAGGACTGGAGGTCCTTCCTGAACTGTATCAGTGATGCGGTCTGCCTGAGTTGAGAGGTAGCGTGTTCCATGTCTGGGCTGCAAGGTCAGAGAAGGATTTCCCTCCTGCTGTGCTTTTCTGGATCTTGGGAATGGCTGCGAGGGTAAGCTGGGAAGAACAGAGATCTGTTGGTATGTAGAAGGTGAGGCTGTGGTTGAGGTATACCAGTCCTATGTTGTGTGGTGCCTTGTAGGTGTGGATCAGCAGTTTGTATGTGATGCGCTTCTTGACTGGGAGCCAGTGTAGGTCTCTGAGGTGGGAGGAGATGTGGCTGTGCCGGGGAATGTACAGGATGAGTCTGGCTGCTGCATTCTGGATTCTTTGTAGTCTTAATTGTAGTTTCTTGGTGATACCAGCATAGTGCGTTGCCTTAGTCCAGTTTGCTAGTGACGAGTGCATGGGTGACTGTCTTCCTGGTGTCGGAGGGGATCCACTTGAAAATCTTTTAAAGGAGTCAGAGGGTGTGGAAGCATGATGGTGAGACTGCGTTGACTTGGCGGGTCATGGATGGAGAGAAGTCCAAGATGATGCCCAGATTACGTGTGCGGTCTGTGGGACCAAGGGTGTTTCCCAGTATGGTGGGCCACACGGAGTCGTTCCAGGCAGAAGGCATGGAGCCAATTACTAAGATCTCCGTCTATTCCGAGTTGAGTTTGAGGCAGCTGGCTTCCATCCAGGCAGTGACTGCTCTCATCCTGTTGTGTTCATTTTTCTTGGCCTTGGCAGGGTCATAGTCGGCGCGGGCTACCATGTTTAGCCCGTGTTGTTTGATGATCTTGGCTAGCGGGGCCATGTAGATGTTGAAAAGCGTCAGGCTGAGGGATGATCCTTGAGGCACTCCACAACATGTGTCCTTGGGTTCTGACGTGAACGGCGGTAGTGTAGTCTGACACTCTGTGTTCTTCTGGTGAGAAAGGACCTGATCCCAGCTGTCTCGGAAGACAGAGCCTGACATGTCACCACTGTCTTTGAATGCACAGCAAATGTGACAAGATAAGAACATGATTTAAAGGCCTGTTTACAGAAAGTGAGTACTGGTAGAAGATTACAGTAAAGGGTATGGGCCATGGAAGAGACAAACTCAAGCTAGAGAGCCTAACACAAATAAACCCAGCCATAGAAAGCAAACAAATGTGAGTTGCAAACCACAAAGGCAATGGTAAGCAATGGGTGGAATGCATTCTGAGGGTAGGTTTCTGAATGTTCCTGAGATATTATTAGCAAACCGGACTGATGCGCAGTCGGTAGGGTTTTTTTTAAACAGGACACATGGCTAGTGTGCATGCAATAAATAAAATCAGAAAGGATGCTTTTCTGCTTAGACCAGATCTCTTCGTTGACTGATCTTCTCTTAGCATTAGGCAGTAAGGCAATACTTTCTGATTGGAAGCTCACGCCTGTCACCACCTTCCAGAAATGGTGGAACGTGCTATGCTCCATCCGATGGGCTGATGATGTTTTATATGCCAAACAACATGGTATTTCCTGCTCCAGACATCTATGGCACACTTTTGATGTATACCTACAAAAGAGTAAACCCCTATAGATGTCCTCCTTTCACCTTCTGATTTCCTCTTACAAGGGCTCGCCTGTTGATCGCGGCAGCATTCCATGCCCTGCAGAGATAATGCTCACGACAGATACCATTGATCATGTGTAGCCTGTTCTTTTTTTCCCCCTTCTCTTTCTTTCTTTTCTCCCTATCTTGGTAAGGGTTTTTGTTTTTCCTTTCTTTATATTTCTTTTTTTAGCATGACATTTCTAACAGATATTACTCCATGCTTGTGTTGTAGATCTTTGAAAAGATTTATTTTTATGGTATACTAATGTTTGATTGCATTTGTATATGTATTTTGTCTCTTTAGTTTATCACGAGTGCTTGTGTGACTTATATGTAGAAAAAGAGGAGTTTAAGGTTTGGCAAGTACTGTTAGATGCCAATTCGAAGTGGCAGTGAAAGTGCACACACAGGCCTTGCTATGGCAGGCCTGAGCCATGGTGAAGGTCTTCTTTTGTGGGTGGCACAACCAGTGCTGCAGGCCCACAAGTGGCATTTGTAAGGAAACGGCTCCCTGTTGCAGTTACCCCCCACTTTTTGCGTGATACTGATGCTGACTTGACTGAGAAGTGTGATGGGACCCTGCTAACCAGGCCCCAGCACCAGTGTTCTTTCACCTGATTTATACTTTTTTAGCGCTGCATTTGCGTAATTTTTGTTGGAAAAGCAGCACAAACTTACAAAATATAATTGAATTTTGTATGTTTGCTTCACTTTTGCATCAGAAAACTATGCAAATGCAGCGCTAAAAAAGTATAAATCAGGCCCTAAAAATGAAGTTAAATGCAGAAATGACAGTAGGTCAAGAGAGCGATGCCCAGTTGTATTTAGCAGGCATTTCTTCTCGGATGCCTTAACCTTCAGGGTGCAACTCAACAGGATTTCCATTACCTCTTTGTTTTCAACTGTTACCTCCATAGGGTAGTGGGATTCATCTGAAATAGATTTGTTCGTAAATTCAAGGCAGACCAGTGTTCTTAAACTAAAGAGAAATAGAAATAGGCCACTCATCCAAACACTTAACTTTTATACTTCGAAGAACAATGCAGATGCATTTTCTTCTATATGGTTTGCTTCATTTTCTTTAGTGGCCTTGCCCTTTTTGCGACTAAGGGCCTGATTTAGATGTTGGCTGTAACAGTCCCGCCATCAAATTTTTGACTGAAAACCCATCTGCGACAGTCCACCAGACATATTTAGATGTTGGCAGTCCCATAAATGAAAGCCTGCAATCGAACCACCGTCCCCGCCAAGAAACACCGCCCACATCAACAGCGGAATAGGGAAAAGTGCCTGCCAGCTGAACCCTAGACTCACTTTCTGCCGTGCAGATTTGGATGTGCTCTACCACAGAGAAAAAAATAGAGGTCCGACCTCCATGTTTCACCCCTGTCTTCGACTGGACATGAGTGGACAACACCTGTCATCGCTGCTTCCACCGACCCATGGAAAAAACATGTCACCCCCATCGCTGGCCTCAAAGGTAGGGACAGTGCATTGCCAGGGTACGTTGGGTTGGCACTGCACAGGAGGTTGGGCTTCAGAAGACATATAAATGTCACAGTAATTTTTTTTATCACTGTGGCATCCATATGTCGGGACATGAGTGGGTTAGATACAGATGGGGCCACCCTGGTACACAACACATACCGCACACATACAAAACTGTCATTATGGTGCTAGTAACCATGAGCAAATGAATGCGGGCAACACAATAACTGTACATTCACACCTGTCAACTGTGACCATGTGTGCTTATTGCCAGGAGACCTGTACCTGTCATGCTGTGCTGCAAGTTGTGTGTGTGAGTCAGTACATGTATGTGTGTGCGATTCAATTGACTGAGGTGAAGGGAGCTGGAATGGGTGATGTGGTTGTGTCTGTATGTGTGTCACTTGCATGTGAGACCGATGTTGTTGTGTATGCTTTGTTGCCAGGTGACACATTCAGGTAAATGTGGTTGTTGTGTGGTGGTCATTGTCATGCTGTATGTAGTTGTGCATGTGTGAGTGTGTTTGTGTAGCTGAGTGTGTAGTTGTGTTGTTTGTTGTGGCTGTGTTGGGTGTGGGTGCAGTGTCAATGGTGTGTGCATGTTGTGGCATGGATGTATGTCAGTGTGTGTGTTCGGCTTGTACAGGTTGTGTTGTGTTGGAATGGCAATGTGTTATTGTCTGAATACGGTATGTTGTGTGGTGTGTAGTTCTGCGGTACACATATGGCTAAAGGACTGTGTGTTTGTGTCACTTACTGCTCTTCATTGAATGAGGTCCACTGGGTTTCGTCGCCGTCTTCCTCCATCAGCAATCCGTCACCATTCAATCCGCTTGCAGAACTGTAACATCTAAATACGATGGGCGGAACTCTGTTGGCTTGACGGTCTTTTTGGGTTCGCTGTCAGCCCCTAAGGGCCTGACTGACAACCTGGCAGATGGGTTACTCTGTCACAACTGTGACGGATGTCCCGTCCGCCTAAATCTAAATCCCATTATGTAGAATGGAATTTAGGTTTCAGCGGACAGGACATCCATCACTTTTGTGACGGTGTAACCCGTCCAGCAAGTTCTACATCAGGCCATAAATCATATTACGTTTTGTCTGGAAATATTTCTCATACAGTCCCAGATTGATTTAACGTGATGCCCGCGTTGTTGAACGCAGTGTATTAGCTCAGCGGCTGCTCCTCAAAGACAAAGGAAGACAAAGCTCTGGCAAGGGGAGAAGCAGACAGCGCAGAGTGGCTACATTGTAACTTGGGGGGCGGGTGACACTTGGGCTCAGATCCCGGCTTCCTCACTTGACTAAATCGTGTGATGTTAGGCAAATCACTGTGCCAGATTTACATTTCTTTTAAAGAGGGTACCAAATAAAAACAATATTTGACAAAAATATAGGTCACGTGACAATCTAACTGAACTACCTGTTGGCGACCTCAAGTCAGCATGAGGGCATCAGGGAGCGACGTTCTTTGAAAGTTCCGAACTTCATGTTTAGAAACTATGCATTTTATTGAACTATGCTTTCAGGCTCAGGTTGTACTCTGCTTTTGAAATTGCTGGCTTACCCACTCTACACATTCCAGCAATCGTGTTTATGCTTTTAAAGTTGGCTTGGTAAATCTTGTACACACGATCGCTTTGGCTATGTAAGTACGTACCAGTAAAGGCGTTATCCGGAGAAAATAGCTTTCGAACATGTTAATGGTTAAACGTTTAACCAAAACAGGTATAAAGGTTTAGGCAACTACTACACGAAACGGTTTTTGTGGATCATTAGAGGTGTTAACGTTTAGCTGTAGTACATATGTAACAGAGCTGGTTTGACAGTGGCTGTTACACATGTGCATGTGGGAATGTTAAATGCATGTAATGTTTTGATTGCATCATTGCGCAACTAAATAGCCGCTCATTATACAATCAATTTCAATGATACAACAACAAACCCTTCTATTAAAGTATCACGGAACACATAATCTAAAAAGGTTTCTGTTTTGATAACGTGGTACTATTTACTTGGCTTGATGGGCATGTATAGTTTATACTGGCGGAAAGCACGGTCACCCCGTGGTTTTGGTAACATTTCACTGGTAGATTTTTTTCGGCAGTCGAGTTACAAGTATGTATTTTGAAACTAAATAGATTTTAAAAAACTGTGACTGCAAAGTCACATCACCACCCAGCGGTTAAATCAGGAACAATTGAAAAGAGGTGCAGTATAGAAGTACAGACTGAGTTTAACGCACAGACTCAGTTTAACAGGCACGCGTATGGTTGTCGGGTTAAAACCTGCTGAACCTAAAGTTGCGTCAACCCAATGTGACCCCTTATACCAGTGGCGCAACGCAAAATGATGGACCCCTGAAAAGTATGATGACCGGGTGCTTGGGTCGCCCATATCTCACAGATATTCATTGACTTTGGGACAGGGTCCGATTGGGACCCAAAATGGGCCCGGGCAGCCCCCCACAAATGGCCTACATTTGATGAGTACGACGTTTGACAAAACATTTTTTAGTATCAGGAGGCTAAATTTTGGAGGAATGTGTGGCACATTAAGCATTTTAAAGCTTGCATGGTCTGTAGCATTGGTGAAGATCGGAAACACTGTATCTGTAAAAACTGAATATTTATTGCAGTCTCAAGGCGTTGTACAAGTTTTCAAGAATCCCACTCCCGATCAATTAGGTCCTCAACCTTGATTATAACATCAATCAGAAATCTAGTACAGAGCCAAGGGGCAAAAGGCGTTGGCTCATGATCCCTGGGAAAAGAACCCACATGACAACAAATGTGAAAAAGTGGTTCTGAAATTTCTTCTCTTGAGTATCCACTACAGAGGGGTTTTGTAGAATTTACAGTGGCGCTCACCCTAGTTTCTGCCTCCTTTTTATAATACCAGTAATTAATAATGGCCTATTATTCACTAGTATAATAGAAAAAAAATGGCCACGTTAGCTGCAGCCCGAGGCAGTACCTCAGTCTGATGGCTGGCAAGGGTGCACAGAGGCACCTGCAGCAGCTATCAGAGAGATTTACCAGGACTAGCAGAGTCCTGGCCTTGCCCTCCGGTTCTTGCCAGGCCCCAAGACCTCCCTATTATTTACATGCTGTAGTGTCACTGGTACTGGTAGCCCTGGGCACTTTTGTCGTAATCCCTACTGTGCCCAGGGCTACCCATCAATCATGCTGTCAGCTCATCCTCGTCCACCTCATCACAAGGGAGAGGGGTAGGCAAGAGCCTCACTCACCTCCCCCTAATTTATGACAAGATGAGAGAAGGTACGGTGAAAAGGCAAGAAACTGACAGCTGTAGCCTTTGCATCACTGTGCAGAATCCAACTTTGTGCTTCTTTTCCAGAGGATGGAAGAAGTTATGGCACTGCCCTAAGAGTCTACCCAGTACCATCAGCTGAAGCACATCGTGTCTGGTAGCTGAAGGTAAGTAAGTAAGATAGAAGCCTGTGAAATGTTGTGTGACACTGTATGTATGTGTGTGAGTGATAGTGGAACTGAGATTGACTGAGTTAGAGGGAGTGGGAAAAAGTGAGACTAAGTAAGAATAAGAGACTGAATAAAAGTAAGTGCAAGTGAGTGAGAGCTAGAGTGACTGAGTGAGTGAGTGAGTGAGAATGAAGAAGAGTGAAGAAGGCAGTTCTTGGTATATGATGTACCCAAGCACATAAGCTGTAATTAATGAGGCGCATGGGACACCTGTGGCAAAATGCTGGTGCTGACATACTGGGCATAATTCGTGATATAAGGGAAACCTATGGCAAAATGCAGGCACTGGTATATTGGAGACAATTCTTGGCATTTGGGATGGAGCACCAATGGCAAAATGCTGGTGCTGGCACACTCCAGGAAATTTGTTGCCTATGGTAAAATGCTGGCACTGACATATTGGAGCTCAATCTTGGCATATAGGAAATCTACAGCAAGATGCTAGTGTTACCATTTTCACAATATTTCTGGACATTAGGGAGGACAACAATGGCATAATAGGTGGAGAATGCAGGCAACCACAACAGAAGAAATTTTGACCAATGGATTCCCCATTTTCTATAATTATTTTTGTATGTATATAACCTAGTGGTGGTTGCCACTAGTAAGTCTAGTAAGTTATAGGTAGGACTTAGTTTCTATAAAAAAACCTTTTTTGTTTTGATAATAACTTTGGCGCTGTCTGATGAATCTTCACAAAATATCCCCCCAAAAAATAAAACACTCATCTCAGCTGCTGTCACAGTCTGGAAAGTTTCAGGGTGAGCGGTCAAACAGGGCCAAGAAAAAAGGTGGTGGGGGCAAAAACTTTTTCGCCATTCATTTTTCCAAAGGTATTTTGAACATGAATAGCGACCGAACCACTAGGTGGATTTACCCAAATTTGACAAAAAGTTAGTTCTTGGTCTAGAAAGTGACCTTTTTGTTATTTGGTGTAAATCAGTTTAGCAGTTTTTGAGAAATTAAATAAAAAACAAATTTGTATATAGAGGGATGCGAGAGCTCCCGGAATCCTCTCAATCTCATGCTGAGATCTGATTGGCTGCCAACACTTCAACAAGGAAGTGTTGGCAGTCATCTTGGGACTCGGCTTCAGCTGACTGCCAGAAAAAAAGGTAAAAAAATAAAAAAGGGGACAGGGTAGGGACACCTTGACCCCTTATCTCTGGTGCTGGGGTCCCAGAGCCCCCCCCAAGAGCAAAAAATAATAAATAAATAAATGTTTTTGCTGCAAATTGCAGCAGAACTGCGGATCTGGTGAAAGTTTAAAATAAAAAATACTAGCACTGGCTCCTGCACTTGTTTTTAATGATGTCTCCAGGTGGGCCAGGTCCTGGGAGTCGTTGAAAAAGCGGGGGGGTGCACGGGGCCCTTCATCTAGGGCTTCTCCCTGTACCAAAACAATGTTTTAATGTAGGAGAAGCTGCCTGTGGCCTCCCCCAGAGCCTACCAACTCCCTGGGGATTAATTAAATCTGTATGCAGGGGCGGCCTCTTGAAGACCCTGCACCCCTGGGGACCGCTGACTCCCTGGGGCAAAGATTAAATTGTGTGCGGGGGTCATGTCACCCCGCATTCTGGGAACCACCACCTCCACGAGGCAAATGTTGAAATGTATGCGTGGGCCCTGCAGCCCCACGAACTGCCACTTCCCCCGGGCAACTGTTGAACGGTATGCAGGGTGGTCACGTGGTCCCGCAGCGTCAGGGATCAGTACCTCTTCAGGGCTAAAATATAAGAATGGAGGGGGTCCGTTGAGGATCCCCAGCAACCGCCACCTCCCAAGGGCAAGTACAACATTGTAGGGGGGCCACACAGCCCCACTCGTGGAGCTATAGATGGCCTTGGGAACCACCATCCCCAGGGCCGGCTCCTGCTATGTCCCAGGGTGCCCAACCCTGGGATATCCCTGTTTGCTTTTGCTTGGTGGGAGCTGACAGCTTACATCAAGCAAAATAAAACATAACTCTCTCTCTGCAAGCAGGAGCTGTCAAAAATCTCCCGCTTGCAGAAAGCAGAGTTTCCATCTGTTTCCCTGCATGCAAATATGTGTGCAGGGAAACAGTTGAATACATTGCTCCCGCAAGCAAGGACCTGCTATTTCAAGCATCTCCCTGCTTGCAGGAGCAATGCTGGCTCCCGCAGGACGCAGGGAGCTGACTAGGACCGCTGGGTCCTTAAGACTCCCATAAAGGAATGGAAGAGAGAGAGAGAGATTGTTATTGCAATGCAATAACTTCAAAGTGTCACACTGGCAACATGTTTGGTTCAAATGGTATTGTTACGTTTTGATGAACGACAGACCAGGGACACTTCTGGCCTAATAGTAAAGCTCTTGGACTGTCACTCAGTAGGTTGAAAGTTCAAATGCTAGTATCTCATGGCAGTAAGCCTGTTTATTTTCAAGTGTTTTCACTGTTAAACATTTCTAGTAAAGGAACATTGAAGTATTTTCCAATCAAAATCTGTGGGTTGAATATCATAGGTAAGTCTGGACAAAGCACAGTAGGCAGTCATTTCTAGCCTAGTGATTGAGGTCTCAGACCCTTACACTGAAGGTTGAGGGTTCCAATCTAGGCGAGACTGTGGTCAATTCCATGCCCTAGTTTCTTTTCAACTTGATAAGGTACGTACTGAAAGGTGATCTCACTCTTTTTAATTGACAAATACATTTTTCTTTTTGATTTGTCCGCAAATATCCAATTCTAAGCATGTCATTCATCAAATCTTAAAAAACTCCCTGTCTCTCTCCCTCTCACTCTCTCTAAAAGCTTTGCATGGCACAGGGTTGAGTGGTTATAGGGACTTGGTTGCAGGGTCTGGCCTATATATAACCTACTAACAGCCGCCAGGTAGGTAGTTATAGTTAGGACCTAGCTTCTATAGGAACAGCGTTTTTTGTTTTGCCAATAACGTTTTTGGTACTTAATGAAGCTTCATAACATTTTCAAAACGTATACTTCAGTGGGTTCAGCTGCTATCTTGAAAGTTTAGGGATGATCTGTCAAGCGGGGACCAAGAAAAAGAGGGGGTCCCAAAACATATTTTCCCCATGCATTTTCCTATAGGCATTTTGAAAAACAAGTAAAGCCCGAACTGCTGGACACAATTACACAACATTTGGCAGAAAGCTACCTCTTGGTCCAGAAAGTGTGCTTCTGTGATTTGGTGTAAATACATCCAGTAGTTTTGGAGTAATTAGAGATGAAAAAATATAGATCTCAAGGGACGCTGATCCTCTGCGGATCCAACTGTCCCAGTGCTGATATCTGATTGGCTGCCAACTCTTCAACAAGGAAGTGTTGGCAGCCATCTTGGCACTCGGCAAGAGCCAAGTCCCACAAATAAAGTTAAAAGAAATAGAAAAGGGGCCAGGGTAGGGTCACCCTGAACCTCTAGCCTTGGTCTAGGGGTCGTTTACGGACCGCGCCAGAGATAAAAAGGATTTATTTTAATCTCTGAAAAATCAGAGAATCCACAGATTTTTATGACATTTTTTAAAAAAAGGGATGGTCTCTCGCCCTTTCCTTTTATGTGGCCCCCAGGTGGGTCAGGTCCTGGGGCATTAAAAAAGGAGAGGGGTCCATGCCCCCCTAGGGCTTATATTAGCCCAGGGGACTACCACCTATCCAGGGTGATTAGCTAAAAATGTGCAGGAAGGCCATGCGGCCCCCCACACCACAGGGACCACCACTTCCCTAGGACTAAATCTTTATTTTATATGGGGGAGGCCTGTATGGCCTCCCCCACAGCACTGGGGACTGCCAGTTCCCTGGGGCTAAATACAGAATTTGTGCGGAGTGGCCCACCTGTTCTCCTGCAGCCTCAGGGATCGCCACCTCCCCGGGGCTAAATCTTTATTTTATCTGGGGGAGGCTTGTAAGGCCTCCCCCACAGCCCTGGGAACCGCCACCTCCTCTGGGGTAAATACATGAATGTGTGCAGGCCCCGCTGCGGGGATCGCCACCTCCTGAGGGTTGAAATAAATAATGAAGGGGGTCTGTTGCGGACCACTGGCCTCTGGGACTACCACCTTCTTGAGGCAAAGTTAAACATTGGAGGGGGGAGCGAATAATGACATTGGGTACCACCAACCCCCAGTTCTGGCTCCTGCTATGTCCCATGGTGCCCACCCCCGGGACATAGCTGTTTGCTCTGACTTGGCAGGAGCTTTGACAGCTCCCACTAAGTCAGAGCAAACACTCTGCTTCCAATGGGTGAGAGCTGTCAAAGTGCTCTCACTCACTGGAAGCAGAGGTTTCATCTCTTTCCCTGCCCGGAGACATGTGGGAAGGGAAAGAGATTAAACTATTGCTCTTGCACACAAGGACCTGTATGTTTAGCAGCTCCCTGTGTGCAATAGCAATGCCCGCTCCCACAGGAGGTGGGGAGCCAGCTGGGACCGCAGGGGCCTTGAGGCTCCCGCCACAGTCCCATTGCACACTGGGTGCCCTAGGGAGCACTCAGGACAGATGGCTGCCCCCATTGAGATGGGATCCCCAGGAACAAAATCGACCTGGGGAGGGGGGGGCCAATTAATGAAGGCCAGGGGATGGTGTCCCTGGGGCCAAAATCAGCCCAGGGACGGGGACCGCGTGGCCTCCCCCTCCTTTTAATGAAGGCCAAGACACAGGGCATGGGATCCCTGGGACCGATATGGGCCTGAGGAGAAGGGCCCCATGGCCCCCATCCTAGACACTGGCAATATACCCTATGAGGTAGCACTTAGTAACTAACTAGTAGAAAGTACTCCAGTTGGATAGACATTTTGTGCAAAACTGTGGGCTCTTGTTGGATAAACGAGCAGGTAAGTTTCCATTCTCGCCACGATGCTCATTTCACAGAAATTAAACCTCAACAAGAAGCACTTACCAATATAGATGTAGCAGGTGCCCCTGATGAAGCTCCACTTCTGAAGAGGACACATTTTCCTACGTCCTGGGCTTGGCGAAGGCAAATCAAGTGTGTTTACTCTGCAATTCCATATTGAAAAACGATCTGGAATTCTTTGTGAAAATGAATGCATCTTTCATCTATTGGAGCGCAATCTGTATGACTGTGACTAGTGGGTTCTTTCTTCTCCACTCCTGGTGAGAGCAGAGTCCATGATTCTCCCTTTAAATTGCTACAGGTTTGCAAATGTGCAGTTCATCTGGAAGCTCCGCCTGCTTGGCCCCGCCCCATCCAACTTAGTAGTATGCAAAGGTCTTTAAGCCTTTTCCCAGGATGATGGACAGCTTATCAAAGGGCCACCCAGTGTGTTTCCCACCTGTTTTGGTGGCACGTTCTTGATGCCGAGGAATATGAGGAAATCCCCACCAAACAAAGAAGCACTTATGTCATATAGCTAAGAGGAAGGACTATGGTTTGGTGGAGACTTACTTCTTTGTAGTCTTGTTGGCCTCTATCTAGGAGGATCCGTGTTATCACAGAATTCTGGTGAAAGATGCACAAGGAACAATCACATTGGCAAACACACACAAGGTCGCTGGAGACATTTCCGTGTGGTCCATTATGCAGCTGTAGTGTAGGAAACACAATGGACATTTACCCAATGAGGTAGCACTTACTAACTAACCTGTAGAAAGTACTTCAGTTGGGTAGACCTTTTGTGCAAAACTGTGGGCTCTTATTGGGTAAACGGTCTGGTGCGGTTCCTTTGAGGCTGAGACACTCACACAGCTTCTGACAACCCACACAGACACTCACACACCCACTCACAGACCCACTCAGACACTCATGCACACACACACAGACCCAATCAGAGACTCATGTACTCAAACACAGACCCACTGAGACACTCACATGCCCCCTCATAGACCCACTTAGACACTCATGCACCCACTCACAGACCCTCTCAGACACTCATGCACCCACTCACAGACCCTCTCAGACATTCATACACTCACTCATAGATGCACTCAGAGACTCATGTACCCACTCAGAGACCTATTCAGATACTCACAGATCCACTTAGACACTCACACACCAACGCACCCACTCAAAGACCTACTCAGACATTCACACACCCACTCACAGACCCACTCAGACACTCTCACACCCACTCACAGACCTACTCAGACACTTATGCACTCACACACTCACTGTCAAAGGTTAGAGGTTACAGTTAGGAATAAAAAATAAAAAAACCCTTATAAATTCATTTAAAAAACAAAAGGTTACATGGACGTTATGGTTAGGAAACAACATAAACAAACCTTTAGAAATTCACTGAAAAAAACAAAGGTTACAGGGATGTTATAGTTAGGAAATTGCATTAACAAAAACCTTAGAAATTCACTGAAAAAAACAAAGGTTACAGGGACGTTATGTTAGGCTCACGTTTCACTAGTACAAAACCAGTGTAATTCAGCCATTATAGTTACTTGAGATAACTATAACTTACGCCCGCAATACACTGCTTATGACCTCACATATTACATCACTCATGACATGGTCAATGACATCACTGATTACATCACTCATGACATTATCCACAGAGGTACTTAAACACCCACTCACACCCCATACAACCTCTCATACACCGGCTCATGCCGCCACACAACCATTCACATACCTATTCACAGACCTGTACAAGAACTCACACAACCCTTCACTCATCCATTGAACCACTCACACATCCACTCACTATACTCATGGAGGCACTCACACAACCACTCACTTACCCATACAGCTACTCATACAACCAGTCACTTAACCATACAGTCACTCACAGAGCTACACACTCATCCATACAGCTACTTACACATACACTTACCTATACAGCTCCTCCCACACCCACACACTCACCCATTCAACCTGTCAACACAGTCACTCATTCAACCATACAAGCACTCACACACTCACCCATGCAACCACTTACACATCCATTCACACATCCATACAAGCACTCACACATCTGCTCACTCAGCCATACATCCATTAACACAGACACTTACTCTACAATACAGCCACTCATACAGCAACTCACTTAACCAAACAGCCACTCAAACAGCCCCTCACTCACCCATAGAACCACTCACATTGCCTCTCACTCTCCCATACAGCCACCGCCACACCCACTTACCAATATAGTCAGTCACACAGCTATTCACTCACCCACACAGTTACTTACATACACTACCTATTTGTCCAAACAGGCACTCACACACACACCCATACAGACACTCAGACACCCACTCACACACAGATACACACAGTCACACAGCCACTCATATAATATATGTTATAAATAGTATCACTCAGTAGCACAGAAAGTATACTATTTTAACCATTGTAGTGCTTTGTTATATGTGCTTAACTTTTAAAAACTTTTAGAAAACCCTCACACTCACTGGATGATGTCATCTATGATGTCATTTGAGATGTCGTCGGTGATGTCACTGACCATATCATGAGTGATGTAGTATGTGAAGTCATAAGCAGTGCTTGGCGGGAGCAAAATTTATAGTTAGCTCAGGTAACTTACTATAACTGCTGAATTTAACTGGTTTTGTAGGAGTGAAATGTGAGCCTAATTAAGTCCCTGTAACCTTTGGATTTTTCAGTGAATACATAATTGCAACATTTTGCCAGTGAAAATTTGTAAGTAATTCTTAGCATAACAAAGTGCCCATGGCATGTTGGACCCACCCATATCAACATTCTAGCCATGGCACATAGAGATAATTATTAACTTACTGGGATAACATACATGCACACCCTCTGTACATTTTTAATAAAATGGGGTCACCTCCTGGGGAGTGTCTACCTTCAGTGACTTACTGCACCTTTAAATTACTTCAGTATTTAATAGGTGTACTTTCAGAGCCAGTGTTTTAGTAGAATTATGTGAAAGTCAAAATACATTATTCAACCTCGTTTTTTAAGACAAATTAGGGAAAAACACCCCTGGAACCTTCATAGAAGTTCGCTTTGCTTGCTCGCTGAATTTCAGAGCAAATATTACACCACTCCACTTTCAAAGCAGCTTTTTGATTTTGTTCATTCCCTGTATGTAAGGGACAGGCATAATTCATTTTGTTATTTAATTTCATAGAGCTATGTGTCCCAGTATAGGATGTCATAGTGATTTACATCACACCCACATACTGTACACATAAAATGAATTATACAAGTGTGTAAATCAATTTATAGGAAATGATACATAAGACAATGAGGGTTACAAGGTGTAGAAGTCGCATATCTTCCTATTGGTTGGTGTTATATGTTAAGAGTGCTTGGTCTTATGAAAAACAAACCAAGAATTAAAACATGACACAGCGGTTGGGGTTGTCTGCACTAATGAGACATTATTACCACTCAAAAAACCCTTTTTTTAGCAATATCAAAATAAAGTAAGATTGATTAAAATGCAATAGGTTTCTAAGCATTGCATTGTGCATGCAGCTCCTTGATGCTGGTTCAAAGCTCCGTGCTGCAGTGGAAAGATTATAACTAGGGCCCCTAGAATTGTGTGTTTTTCCGCAGTCATGGTGCTTTCCATGTAATTATGGATCCTCCATCTGCTGCAATAATATGCCGATTTTAAGGAAATAATTTGTTTCTAGCTCGGTCAGTTTAAAAGTTACTAGAAAATTGGTTCCTGTGCATTGTAAGGCTCAAATGATGACTGGTCATCATTCAGTTGTTGATTTCTGTACTTGATTGTTAAACTGTTACTAATGAGTTACCCCTACTAGTTTAAAATGTTTTAAAGTGACAAAATAAAAAGCAATACCATCACAAAAGTTGTATCATTTGCCTTTTCTTGCAACAAAATTTTGTCAACTCTGCCACATTATTTGGTCCTTCCCTGCCACATAATTACAGTGGCCATGAATATCACTTATGAGCAGCACCTAACAAAAAGACTTTGAAACAGTAACCCACTGTCCTTTTTATATAAAACATAAATCTGTGATCTGCTAACCACAAGCGATTTGCAGCAGGTACATAAATTCTCTCTGCTAATTTATGCTGAGTTAAAACTGACTAGAAAAAACACGGATCTCTACAGCATGTATGTGGAAAAACAGGCATTTGCCGGGTAAATTACTTAATGAAATTCGGACCAGCCTAGTTGAATGAAAAATTACCACAACACCCGACTTGGCCTTCCAACGACGACTTTCAACATTTGTGCACCCCCACACCCCCTGCCACTATGACTTAGAAATGAAGTCCTGGTGGAGAAGGGGTCAGGTGGAAGGTGAATGACATGGCAATGGTGCAAGCCCCTGTATCCTTGCCCCTATCTCAAAGCATAGCGCTATGTTTCTCTAGCCAGCGTGACGGTCCCAAAAGACAATGACCTGGGCATGAGGAGGGCAATAGGCCACATGGTGGGCAGCTGACAGAGGCCCAAAAGTGCATTTCCCTGCTGGCACTTAGGCACTGGCCTTATGGGCCAATGGCTGATTGCCCACTTTGCCAATCTGACCCCGCCTTGGGCTGAATTGTGGCCCCCTGAAAGGTTGGGTGCGCCTGCTCTCAGCAGAAGCTGCAGGGGCCTGTACTGCGCGCAGTGATGTCTTAATGATGTTTGGGATCATTGCCAATACATCAATTTGGACCCTCTGTTCATAACAACTTTGATTTTTGCTACCAATTGTCTGTGAATTCCAGCCCACATGATGCCAAACTTTCCAAAATTTGCGGTTCATCACAGACAGTTAAAGTATGCCTAGCCAGGGGCTCTGAAAATCCCTATGATGAAATGGGGCGCAGATTAACAGAGGGAGAAGTATACTGAGGTGGGAGAATAAGCTCACTCTCTTAGGGAGCTTCTTGGAAGGTGGGGGCTCTGGGCAGTTGACCACTTTGCCCATGCCTTAAAACGTCTCTGGTTGTGCCCCCGCCTTAAACCCTGCGTCCTAACCCCTTTCGTCGTATTAATCATTCGAGAGCCATTGGTTGTCTACACAGCACACAACACATCATCATTCACATCCTGAACTGCAGGCCTTCTGTCTGCATGGCCCGATTTTGATTTCCTGATACAGACTTTAAAGGCTCACTCAACCAAAACTAATACTAGGTTTCAGGAAGGAACAGCCCTGGGGCCTGCAAGTGTAATTGTATAGCCGAGCAACAATCAAAACACGTGACTCTCATGTAACCCAGAAAACACTGAGCAGCTTTGTCTTCTGGACAAAAGAAAGCCTCGTGTAAGAACTTTGCTCAGCCTCTGCCTTCACGATGGCGTTAATAAATCTGTGCATGTTCCACAGCACAACAGCCATGCAGTTTCACATTAATTTTTCAAACATACCTTCATGATAAGATGATTTCTCCCCAGATTCTTAATGGATTGTATTGCCTTTGCTAAAAGAAATCTATATTCTGATCAAACATTCACTTCTTTTTTTTAAATGGGCCTGTCAAATGACGAGGAGTTTTCGTAAAACAGTACACTGGATGCAACACATCTGAATATAAATGTAATCTTGAAAGCTCTTAAATGTATCCATATAGCTTCAAGTCAAATACTGTCTTAATTTCTTAATTTGTGCCAGTGGTCGCAAGTGGTGGGAACCAGCACTTGTTTTTTAAGACCAGGACTTATTTTTCATTATCAGATTTTGACCTACAGCAAAAGATAAAAAGACAGAAAAACGAAAGATATAGAGAGAAAGAGAGGAAAACAGTGAAAGTGACAAACCAGGAATGAAGAAGAACCTGCACGAGTGAGATAAAGAGTCATTAAGTGGAGGGTGGTGGAAGAAAGCGACTTAAGGTGGAATCAAGACTAGACAACCTTGGTATTTGGAAACTTCAGTGATGAACCTATAAGATAATAAGCTTGACAAAGCCAATAGGTTTCGTTTTGTTGATCTCTTGAGCCTGCCAATGTTTTGTTGAAGCTGTGTAGTATCAACAAAAACTGGGAAAAAATGCGTGATGACAGCCAAGACTGCCAGGCTTGTCATTCTGAAGGCGCATGCTTGCATGATGACATGTCCATGTGTATACGTCACTAAGCATTTGCACATCTTTGGAGTGATGTGGTGCCAATTTCTTTTTTAGGTTTTGCCTTCACAGCATTTGTGTTGTGGCGAAATCGTTTGTCTTAGAAAAAAAATCTGAAAAGGGAGTTACAGCCCACCCACACCCTTACAACCCACCCACAGCCTTCCCATTTCTTACCACTGGCTGGCTTCTCCAGTCACTCACCTTTCCTTTCTCCTCATTGGTCGGCAGGAATATTCACGTCATCAGGTTGTACATCCTCTCTTCTCCTTTGGTCTTCGGCTGTTCTCCGGAGCTTTGAAGAAGTACTCCTTCCGGTTGGTGATCAGTGGCTGGCCCCAGCGTCCTTCCACATGGCACAGGCTTCTGAGGAACTTGTTTTTTACTTTCTTCCCAGCCGTCAGTGTGCCTGCAAAGTGGTCTAAAAGATCCCAGCCCTGCTCCTGAAGTGGCTTAACCAGAGGTTGGGGGGACAGGTGGGGGAATCAGCTTGTGTCCTTGATTGTCAGCCCCTGCCTCTAAGTCCCATAGGAAGGACAAATCAGGGGAAGAAAAGTCTGTAGCCTGGCAGGGGAATAGTGCGCCTAGCTGCTACCTACCCAAATTGTATCCTGCGTGCGACGCAGGCAGACTCATTTTATTTGATCACTCTATCGCTCAGAGAACGTGTTTTCACCTTTGAAACAGTAATTCAGTGAAAACGAGAAACCAGCTATCTTTATCTGTTTCTGCATCACTAATAATTACCAACAATAAGCATTCTAGTATGTTCCTTTGTTATGTGATGTGTCTTTAGGTTTTGAGATATTTTGTAACATCAATCACCGTAGGGCACCTTTAAGCTATTGTTGGTTTGGTATTACTCAGACAGGAACGATTTCACCAAAAGTAGCGAGTGTATTCTGTAAGTTTGTGCCGATTTTGCGTAAAAAAAAAGACGCAAATGTGGCGCTAAAAAAGTATAAATGCGGGCCTTGGTCTCTTTTCCTACTGGCTTTAGGCTGCTTGCAGGCCTGGTACGGATCAGATCATGTGACGGTCACATGCTTTCAGAGCCTCGGTTCAGCAGATTTACTGGTGCATCAAAACTTCTTAAGCAGCAATTTGCAGTTTACAAAAACTGCCCCAGGAGAGCAGGGATGTGACTCCATAACTTTGGGCTCTGAGTCCTCTAATTAGAGAGAGAGAGAGACGTGCTCTGTACTGACACTTACTGTGTTTTTTCTCTAAAACAAGAATCTCAACCGCTTCTAGTTTTAGATTTCAGATATGCAACAGTCTTCTGAAGTTTCACCTATAAAAACCACATACCAGGAGCTTATAGAGCAGCAGTTATAAAATAAGGAGATTCAATTTAACCTATGGCGGTCCCTCCTCAATGGTTGACGAGCGTCGCTCCACTGCTAATAAGGCAACAGAAAAATAAAATGATAATACATTATTAGCATTTTATTTTCCCACTGTCTAGGGCGGTGCGTAGCCAGCATCCTCCATGTCAGGAGGTAGCAGGAGTAGTGGTGTCAGTCTAAGTGCGTAAGTCAGTTTGGCCGACCGTCCAAGGCCGGCCAATATGACATGCACACTTAGGGGCATATTTATACTCTGTTTGCACCGAATTAGTGTAATTTTTTTAAACTCTAATTCGGTGCAAAACTAACTCCATATTTATACTTTGGTGCTAGACCCCTCTAGCACCAAATATATGGAGTTAAAGTCATTTTTTGAAAGTGGAGACCTACCTTGCCTTAATGAGATGCAAGGTAGGCGTTCTCGTGCAAAAAAATGACTCTATGGCCTTAACGCCATATTTAGGGGCATATTTATACTGTGCGGCATATTTATACTCTGCTTGCACTGAATTAGCGTAATTTTTTTTACTCTAATTCGGTGCAAATCTAACTCCATATTTATACTTTGGTGCTAGACCCATCTAGCACCAAGGCCCTGATTTATACTTTTTTTGCACCGCATTAACGTAATTTTTTGACGCAAAAGTGGCGCAAACTTACAAAATATTGGCCCTTATTTATACTTTTTGCTGTAAAACTGCACTAACTCAGTTTTGCACCAAAAAGTTTAGCACCGGCTTACACCATTTCTGTGCACCAGCCGGGCACCATATTTATGGAATGGTGCAAGTCGGTGCAAAGGGTAGGCTAGAGTTTTAAAAAATGACTTTAGTTGGGTGGGGCTGGCAGTATAGAAGAAGAGGGTTTAGCACCAAAAAATGGCTTTAGGCAGGTTAGAGTAAAAAGAAATGACTCTAACCAGATTAGCGTCATTTTATGGTGCTAAACCTATCATGCCACATGACTCCTGCCTTAGAAAAGGCAGGAGTCATGCCCACCACCCCAATGGCCAGCACAGAGGACAGGGGTCCCCTGGGCATGGCCATTGCACCCTGTGCCATGTATGGGGGCCCATTTCAGGGGCCCCTATGGCACTTTAAAAAATAAAATGCACTTACTTGTACTTACCGGGGATGGGGTCCCCCATCCTCGCAGTCCCTCTAGTGTGGGTGGGGGTGCCCCTGGGGCCCAGGGAGGGCACCTCTGGGCTTATTCCATGGTGTTCCTGTAGGAGGCTGGCCTGGTTTGTAGTGGTACCAAGGGGTACTTACACTCTGCACCAGGTCCAGTTATCCCTTATTAGTGTAGAAGAGGTGTCTAGCAGCTTAGGCTGATAGAAAAGGGTAGCTTAGCAGAGCAGCTTAGGCTGAACTAGGAGACGTGTAAAGCTCCTACTATACCACTGGTGTCACATGCACAATATCACAAGAAAACACAATACACAGATATACTAAAAATAAAGGTACTTTATTTTTATGACAATATGCCAAAAGTATCTCAGTGAGTACCCTCAGTATGAGGATGCCAAATATACACAAGATATATGTACACAATACCAAAAATATTCAGTAATAGCAAAAGGAAGTAATGCAAGCAATGTAAAGTTACAATAGATTGCAATAGGAGCACATAGGTATAGGGGCAACACAAACCATATACTCCAAAAGTGGAATGCGAACCACGAATGGACCCCAAACCTATGTGAGCTTGTAGAGGGTCGCTGGGACTGTAAGAAAACAGTGAGGGTTAGAAAAATAACCCACTCCAAGACCCTGAAAAGTAGGTGTAAAGTGCACTTAAGTTGCCCAGAGAGCACAGAAGTCGTGATAGGGGAAATCTGCAAGGAAGACCAACACCAGCAATGCAACAACAATGGATTTCCGGATGAGAGTACCTGTGGAACAAGGGGACCAAGTCCAAAAGTCACGATCAAGTCGGAAGTGGGCAGATGCCCAGGAAATGCCAGCTGTGGGTGCAAAGAAGCTGCCACCGGATGGTAGAAGCTGTGGATTCTGCAAGAACGAAGAGGACTAGGAACTTCCCCTTTGGAGGATGGATGCCCCACGTCGTGAAGAAGCTTGCAGAGGTGTTTCCATGCAGAAAGACCGCAAACAAGCCTTGCTAGCTGCAAGGGTCATGGTTAGGGTTTTTGGATGCTGCTGTGGCCCAGGAGGGACCAGGATGTCGCCAATTGCGTGAGGAGATAGAGGAGGCGCCCAGCAAGACAAGAAGCCCACTCAGAAGCAAGCAGCACCCGCAGAAGTGCCGGTACAGGCACTACAAAGAAGAGTGAACCGGAGCTCACTCGAAGTTACAAAGGAAGGTCCCACGACGCCGGAGGACAACTCAGGAGGTCGTGCACTGCAGGTTAGAGTGTCGGGGACCCAGGCTTGGCTGTGCACAAAGGAAACCCCGGAAGAGTGCACAGGAGCCGGAGCAGCTACAAATCACGCGGTACCCAGCAATGCAGTCTAGCGTGGGGAGGCAAGGACTTACCTCCACCAAACTTGGACTGAAGAGTCACTGGACTGTGGGAGTCACTTGGACAGAGTTTCTGAGTTCCAGGGACCACACTCGTTGTGCTGAGAGGGGACCCAGAGGACCGGTGATGCAGTCTTTTGGTGCCTTCGGTTGCAGGGGGAAGATTCCGTCGACCCACGGGAGATTTCTTCGGAGCTTCTAGTGCAGAGAGGAGGCAGACTACCCCCACAGTATGCACCACCAGGAAAACAGTCGAGAAGGCTGCCGGATCAGCGTTACAAGGTCGCAGTAGTCGTCTTTGCTACTTTGTTGCAGTTTTGCAGGAGTCCAGAGCAGTCAGCGGTCGATTCCTTGGCAGAAGGTGTAGAGAGAGATGCAGAGGAACTCTGATGAGCTCTTGCATTCGTTATCTAAAGAATTCCCCAAAGCAGAGACCCTAAATAGCCAGAAAAGGAGGTTTGGCTACTTAGGAAGGAGGATAGGCTAGCAACACAGGTAAGAGCCTATCAGAAGGAGTCTCTGACGTCACCTGCTGGCCCTGGCCACTCAGAGCAGTCCAGTGTGCCAGCAGCACCTCTGTTTCCAAGATGGCAGAGGTCTGGAGCACACTGGAGGAGCTCTGGGCACCTCCCAGGGGAGGTGCAGGTCAGGGGAGTGGTAACTCCCCTTCCCTTTGTCCAGTTACGCGCCAGAGCAGGGCTGGGGGATCCCTGAACCGGTGTAGACTGGCTTATGCAGAGATGGGCACCATCTGTGCCCATCAAAGCATTTCCAGAGGCTGGGGGAGGCTACTCCTCCCCAGCCCTGACATCTTTTTCCAAAGGGAGAGGGTGTAACACCCTCTCTCTGAGGAAGTCCTTTGTTCTGCCTTCCTGGGCCAAGCCTGGCTGGACCCCAGGAGGGCAGAAACCTGTCTGAGGGGTTGGCAGCAGCAGCAGCTGCAGTGAAACCCCAGGAAAGGTAGTTTGGCAGTACCCGGGTCTGTGCTAGAGACTGGGGGGATCATGGAATTGTCTCCCCAATGCCAGAATGGCATTGGGGTGACAATTCCATGATCTTAGACATGTTACATGGCCATGTTCGGAGTTACCATTGTGACGCTATACATATGTCGTGACATATGTATAGTGCACGCGTGTAATGGTGACCCCGCACTCACAAAGTCCGGGGAATTTGCCCTGAACAATGTGGGGGCACCTTGACTAGTGCCAGGGTGCCCACACACTAAGTAACTTAGCACCCAACCTTTACCAGGTAAAGGTTAGACATATAGGTGACTTATAAGTTACTTAAGTGCAGTGGTAAATGGCTGTGAAATAACGTGGACGTTATTTCACTCAGGCTGCAGTGGCAGGCCTGTGTAAGAATTGTCAGAGCTCCTTATGGGTGGCACAAGAAATGCTGCAGCCCATAGGGATCTCCTGGAACCCCAATACCCTGGGTACCTCACTACCATATACTAGGGAATTATAAGGGTGTTCCAGTATGCCAATGTAAATTGGTGAAATTGGTCACTAGCCTGTTAGTTACAATTTGGAACGAAATGAGAGAGCATAACCACTGAGGTTCTGGTTAGCAGAGCCTCAGTGAGACAGTTAGTCATCACACAGGTAACACATACAGGGCACACTTATGAGCACTGGGGCCCTGGCTGGCAGGGTCCCAGTGACACATACAACTAAAACAACATATATACAGTGAAATATGGGGGTAACATGCCAGGCAAGATGGTACTTTCCTACAGTTCCACCATGGAAATAGGCCCACAGGTCCCCTAACGCCTGCCCTGACCCAGGTCTTAAAAAATGGGGCAAAGCAAGCTTTGCCCCATTTTTTGACACCTCCTCCCTCGCACCATTTTTGCATGGGAGTATAAATATGGTGTTAAGGCCATAGAGTCATTTTTTGCACGGGAATGCCTACCTTGCATCTCATTAAGACAAGGTAGGTTTCCACTTCCAAAAAATGACTTTAACTCCATAAATTTGGCGCTAGATGGGTCTAGCACCAAAGTATAAATATGGAGTTAGTTTTGCACTGAATTAGAGTAAAAAAAAAATGACGCTAATTCAGTGGAAACAGAGTATAAATATGCCCCTTAGCTTCAAAAAATGATGCTAATCTGGTCAGAATCATTTATTTTGACTCAAAACTGCCTAACGTCATATTTTTTTAAGCTAGCCTACCCTTTGCACCGGCTTGCACCATTCCATAAATATGGTGCACAGCTGGTGCTAAAAAATGGTGCAAGCCGGTGCAAAACTGTGTTAGTGCAGTTTTGCTCCAAAAAGTATAAATAAGGCCCTTAGAACTCTGCACCCGGCTGTATTTCACAGCCGGGTGGAGACCAAGTGCAGGCGCCCACTATCTCATGGAGCAGCATTTTAGCCTGCTCAGGCCAATCCTGGCGCTTCTCTCATGCTGTGCAAAAGCATGAGAGAAGCATCTGGATTAGGTAGGAAGGGGAGCAAAGCAAGCACCAAGGCGGTGGTAGCAGCAGAAGAGAGGCAGCAAGGCGACAAGTAAGTTCCATTTTTTTTATCCCCCATGTCCTGACCAGCCCTGCCTGGTAGCAGCCGCCACTGAGTTTAACCCAGGGATGGACATTGTGGAGAAGCTGTGTCAGAGATCTTACTTGCCCTTTGGTCCAGAAACAAGTCAAGTGGGGTTTGGGGGGGTGGGTAAACATAGCAGCACAGAATCTAATTGGAAGCACATTGGGACCTCTACATTGGCTAATCCCCGTATTACAAGTGCCATTGATAGTGATGCATTTATATGGCAAAATGAACATCCACAAAATTTGTGACGGAGTACCCTCTCTGGCAAACACTAAATAAGGCCCCAAATTCTTACACTCTAAGCACTTAGCTACACATAATATTTCTGATAAATAGAAATACCCTTTGACATCTAATGCCTGGTAGCGTCCTTTCTATGCACCCAATCATGTCATAAGCTTATGTATGTATTATGATAAAATTAATAGAGGTTACACTTCTCAAACTAAGAAATATAATTTGAGCAAATTCTATGATTTATTTTTCATTATACAGCTTTTGAAGGCCGTACAATCTGTTATATTTTACAACAGCTAAAAAAAGATGTTTTATAGTACTTTTACGTCTGATATTTTCCTGTCATAAACTGCTGCCATCCACACCTCTCCTGTAAATATTCATACATGCTGGACTGTAGGCAACTTGAGTATTTGGATGAATAGATACTGCTGTTACCCACCTTTCAGCACATTTTGGCTTTGTCCAAACAGCCCAATGCTCTTAACTGAGGGAGAAAGCCATAGGTTTTCCCATAGGAGATTGAAGCCTTCTGGCATGTTCTCACATCATTATGTCTGTCATATTTCTGGGATTTGTTAAAACAAATTCATCACTTAGTATTTGTATTTGAGGTTCCCTTATTATTTGTCCTTAATCTCATTTTGCCTCTTGGTGAACTTCTTCCTGTCAGCACTAACCCAGGAAGGAATGTCCTATTAGAATATTCACAACCATGAAGGATCTGGGACTCTACTGCATCCTGGACTCAATCTAACAAAACTGCGTGGCTTTCTGGTCTCTAACTTAAAGCAGAGCCAAAATGTGATCTGCTTTTAGTTCCTTCAAATTCCATGGGTAATGTATCAGCCATGAAAGACCTCTTTCTTCCTATAAAAGCAGCACAAAACCTAAACATAAAGTAAATCTGAATCGCTCATCTTTGCATTTAGATGCTCAATAAACAGATGTATATAAGAGCATCCTCAATTAAGGATTGAAAAGATGGCTGCTGATTGTGGACATTTAGCAGCTGAGTTCCTGCAGCAATACTGGAATTGCCCTGGAGTGGCTGCTACCTGGTAACTAGACATGAAACACCCACCCAGAAGACTGCAACACCGGTGGCGCAGCCCTCTGGTTCATTTACAGTTTATGCATGTGTGGAATGTGAGAGATTGTGGCCCTCATTAAGACTTTGGTGGATGTAAACGCCCGCCCGCTCGCCAAAGCTGTGTGGTCAGAAAACCGCCAGTGCGGTGACCTGACTGAGAGGGCTATTAAGAGTTTCCGGCTGGGTCTGTGGGTGGAAACCGAATTTCCACCCATTGGCCCAGTGGGAAACAGCTCATAACATTGACGTCAGCTCATAATAGAGCAGGCAGCAATGCTGCAGTGTGTCGGGTGCAGCAGCACCCATCACGCTTTTCACTGTCTGCCAAGCAGACAGTGAAAAGCATAACGGGGCTGCCCATGGGGGCCCCTGCACTGCAATCACTATGTAAAAGCAGGCAGAGAGGGGACTTGTGATCCACAGGGCAGGACTGCTTGCAGCACTGCCCTGGTGGATTAAGCCCACCGGCACCCCAGGCTGTCGGCTGGTAAAAAGTGGAGGTGTTGGCGGTTCGACCATGGCACTTTCGGCACAGTCGTAATGTGGAGGCTGGACCGCCGCATTAGTGGCGGTCCGACCGACGTCGCAAGTCTGGCGGTCCTAGGACCGCCAGACTTGTAATGAGGAGCTGTGTGTCTGTATTCATGTGTGTGTCTTCAATCTTTACTCACTTCGACTCCGTTTCTCTCCTTTGTTTCATTCTCTGCACTTCTTGCTCTACGTCTTCATTTCTCTTTACTCCTGTTTATTACTTTACCTTCTTTCTGCATTTTTCTCTTCCTCACAATTTCTTTCCCTTTTTTGTTTCTTTCTGTTGCCTTTCTGGTTCTTTTGTTCATGCGATTTTTCTCATACTTACTGCTTCTCTGAAATGTGATACTATGAAAGACAACAGTACAGTGTCTCATGTGAACAGCACAGGGCATGTGATGCAAACCACCCTGTTCAAGTGATGAATACAAATTTGTCTTCCTCATTCCTGTCATTGCACAGTGAGCAGAGCTTTGAAAATGTCTACGAAGGCTGCACAGCCAGCTTGTTTTTTTTTCTGTCCTTGTTTTGAGCAGAAGAGCATTTTGGAAGGGTCATTTATGCATACTCTTGCTTACATTTCCTGTCTACTTTTGGAACTGCAGACCTGCCAACTTCACCAAAAACCTCAGTGTGAGGAGGGGGCTTTGCCTTGTGCCAAGAAGCACCTCAGAGGCACTTTTGCCCCCACCCCGGCTCCAAACCCCCTCCTCAAAAAAAACAAAAAGGTTGCTGAGGCTGCTGCTGATGTTCTAGGGTGTTTTCATACTCTTTAGTGGACATCAGTAGTTAAAAGCCTCCAAAAACGAGGTGAAAACCACTGTTTGCAGTGGTTTTCAGATCATTTTCCCTGTCACCATGTGATATTGGCTCCTCACCGGGAGACCATGTGAGGGGAGCCAATATCGTGTGTCACACGGTGGCACAGTATGAGTTATCAGATCTGGTGCTGATTCCATCTGGAGTTTGAACATGCTTCTGATTAGACTTCCTCAATATAGCTTCCAATGGACAGGTGAACTGGTGTTTTTAAACATGAGGTCGTATCAACAATGTCTTGTTGGTTTGTTCTTGTACAAAAGGAATATGGTAGCAGCATACTGATTCCATCTTTATTTCTGCTTAGTCTACAGAGTTCCCAATATATTAATATGGAGTTGTGCTCACTCTTGACTTTAAAACCAGCAATGTGATCTGATTGTAAACTGGCCACTCAAAGACATACTTTTTGCACATGAGCTACACAATAGTGGAGGCAGCCTGCCTTTGATTGGCAATGATTGTGCATATCTGGTAAAATGATTTGTGATGTATCAGTTGTAGTGAGTGCCCTTCTAGCCATTTCCCTTGGATGGGAAATCAATACATACCAAGTACATGGATGCTGCACTGTATGCATATCCCGATGCACAGCTCACTTAGGTATGGTCTTCAGAGTAATACAAGCAGACATGTGACTGGTGGTCACACAGTGCTGCTGTGTGTTTTTTTGTGCTTATAGTGTTATGCTACTGGCAAGCATCCTGATATAATTCACCAGCAAGGGGGACTTCGGACAAGCAACACCCTATCTTTGCATTTATTTTTCCATTGACAAAATGCATCTTGTCCATTGTTTTATATTTTACTCTCTGTATCTGGAAAAAAGGAAACCACCTGATTTTTTCATTATTCGTGTATGAGCAGCCCAAGACCATGCACTCATACAGGGACCTAGCACTGTTTTTTCAAACTGAATCCATACTCCACCTCCTTTCCCTAACTGCATCCAGACTTGTATATCATATACTCCTCAAACCATCCACCCTCCCTTCATCACGCCATTCCGTTGCCAAAGACAAAAGCTCGCCCATAAGAGAAACATATTAGCATTGCCAATGCTTGTTTATTTACCAATCTAAGATGGCAGAAACCACTTGGATCAGCAAATAAATAAAAAAAATGATTTTATGTGAAAAAATAAGCTTTCCAGGCAGGGAGTAGCTTGGCAGCCTTTGTCAGCTGCCGGGACCTCCAAAAAGTTAAAATCTAAAAAAAAAAAAAATGGTTGCGAATGGTGGCGGAGCAATACAGGAGCAGGTTGTGGGGAAAAATAGGGAGTGAGGGGCCAGGGAGTAAGTGAGGGGCTCAAAAGTTCATTTTGGCATGAAGCGAGGCCTGGGAGCTGCATTATTCAAATTACTACAAGAGGTGTGGAGCAATGGGGAAGTGGCTAAAAGCTGTCTGGTAGGCGAGACTGAGAAATGTGTGCCCCTGCAGTTATTTCTTTACAAATTGAGCACTTAGGCTCATATTTATACATTTTTAGAGCCGCATTTGTGCGCTTTTTGACGCAAAAGCAGCGCAAACTTACAAAATACAACTAACTAAGGCCCATATTTATACTTTTTTAGCGCAGCATTTGCGCTGCTTTTTGTCACAAAATCAGCGCAAACTTACAAAATCAAATTGTATTTTGGAAGTTTGCGCCGATTTTGCATCAAAAAACAACATAAATGCCGTGCAAAAAAAAGTATAAATATGGGCCTAAGTTTGCTCTGCTTTTGCGTCAAAAAGCGGCGCAAATGCGGCACTAAAAAAGTATAAATATGAGCCTTAGTGTTAAATACCACCCAACTTCCCAATGTATAGTCGATGTGGACAACAATTAGGGATAACATAGTATAGCACTTGCTCTTTAGTAATACTGGCACTGCCCTTGCTACCAGGTTGTTGAAGGGCTTTTGAGGGGGTTTGGGTGGGCAAGGAGCCAGCTATGAAATGTCTATAATGTTCACTGGAGTCAAAGGGTGCCATGATGGCACTTTTGCTATCCCTGGAATTGTGGTTATGCGGCAACCAACGTAAAACATGAAAAGAGGAGACTCAGGCTAAGCTGCGTAGCTAGTTTTTCTAGTGCATGGGTTTTATCAGTGTGTTGGAGTGTTTTTGCATTTTTCACTTCTGTACCAGCACTTTGCACCATAATATCCAAAGAAATAAATCATTCTGAAAGCCTGCATTCTGCCGGTGGTCAGAGTAACAAAATTAAATTTATTAAATAAACTATTTTGGTGTTTTTAAGCGAGTTTGCAAGGCGTCCTTTCCAGTCAAGTGAAATCGCCTTCTGTTTCCTTCTGATCCCAGTAGTGAGGAGGAAGCACCTAAGTGCTTTAGGTAAGAAACTTTGCAGTACACCTGGTCAGGGACACCGGTTCCTGCCAGCAAGAGAAGAGCTTAGGCCACCCCCATTGAGCCCACTGGGGCTTCTCATCCAGGAAAAGACTCTGATCGACACTTCATATCCATTCAACTCCAACCGCGTGTTGCAAGAGGGACATACGCGGAAATACAAGTCCATGTCAAAATGAGACCTGCTAGACCTGTGTGAAATCTGTTTCATATCGGCACCATCTGGATTTCTGTACCTGAATGGTTCATCAACTATTCCTCTGTTGCAAAATGTTTTTTTTGATCACCCGGTTTTGGACTTTTTACTATGGGTCACTCTTAGTGCATGTGTCTCACCAACGGTAATCACATGGTGAATGGACTGCGCATGTTTACCGCTAGTGCCTGCCTTTTAACATAAGTCCACTGCAAAGCAGCTAGGGTAAGGGGCACATAGCTGGTTACACATGAACATGTGTGCACACGTGTGAGGGCTGCATGTATAATACTACTGTCATGTGCAGACTGGTAACTTTGCACGGGTAGCCTGGTGCAAAGGGACTCCGCAGAGTTAGATATTGACCTGGGGTATGTCTTAAAATAGCCGTGGGCACTCAGGTAAATTCAATATGGTTTACTGTTTTGTCTGCACTTTATTGTACACATTGAGGGAAATCTGCCTTAGAGTGAAATTTCACTTCCCTTAGACCTACAAAGTCCAATGAGGTATGAAAGTGGGGTGGAGAATGTGCACCCAGTGCATATACGCAGGTCCCAAGCTAATACAGGTAAACTTTATGGGTCCTCCAGAATTTTCATGTTTCCTTGGTTCAGCTCAGGAACAGCGCTCAAGCCCTTTGTCACCCTGCTATGCCAAGTTAATTACTGTGCTCCCCTGCTGAAAGAACAAAGGCGTCCACACACAAAAGTAGTAAATAACAGTGCTTCCTTCGGCTCCTGAGGAGGAATGGGTGGGGAAGAAAATTTGCATCAATGTCCAACAGGGACTGGTCCTATGGATACATTTTATGTGTCCTAAAGGTGTAGACAAAGATACAGATTTTGTTTAATGTTTATTTTCATTGCTTTATTAACCCTTTTTGCTCACAATGATTTTGATCATTGTTAAAATATTTTATTGCCAATGTTTTTGCGTTATTAAGGACAACATTTAGACATGATTAATGATTATAGTGAATGGCTATAGTGGATTTTAGCGCATTCCTAGATTTACCAACACTGACAAACCCAGGTATGCGTTCAAATGCTATGCCTTCCCAGAGGAAGCGTGACAAGGAGAAATATCTTAATTTGTCCTCGTTGTTTTCTCTTTCTAAGTGTGCTGCGTTCTGCAGCACACTTAGAAAGAGGAACATGCCTCAGAGGATTGTATTTCAGCAGAAAGGTGCCCCTTCCTGCATGAAAACAATCCTGCCTGCCACGCAAGGCAAGCATCCTTGCACCATGGTGCAAGGGTACCTGTGTTGTTGTAAGGCAGCACATTGTGTGCCAGTGCAAGAAAAGGACAGGAATGGGCTGAATCATGTTAAATATGGCACATTCCTGCCTTTTCCCTTTGACGCAGTGCAGCGCAGCAATGTGGCCTACTGCACTGCACGAAATAATGAGAAATCTGCATCTATGACTCTACAATCAGCTGGCATTTTGAATATATGGCTCCACCAACCAGCTTCAAGACGGAATACACTGCAATATGTTGAATCCTAGTATAAAGCAACAACTTGCATCAGGTATAACCTCTAGCACAGTTCATTAAGGGGCATATTTATACTCTGTTTGTGCCGGAATTGCGTTGTTTTTTTTGACACAATTCCGACGCAAAACTAACTCCATATTTATACTTTGGCGTTAGACGCGTCTAGCGCCAAAGTCCATGGAGTTTGCGTCATTTTTTAGCGTGGACACCTACTTTGTGTTAATGATATGCAAGGTAGGCGTTCCCGTCTGAAAAATTGACTCCGAGGCATGTGCGCCGTATTTACACTCCCGGGCAAAATTCACGCCCGGGAGTGGGCGGGTCAAAAAAAATTACGTCCAGTCATGCCCCCTTGCCCAATGGCCATGCCCAGGGGACTTCTGTCCCCTGGGCATGGTCATTGGGCATAGTGGCATGTAGGGGGGCACAAATCAGGCCCCCCTATGCCAAAAAAAAAAAAAAAAAAAAAAACGTACCTTAATGTCCCTGGGATGGGTCCCTCCAGCCTTGGGTGTCCTCCTGGGGTGGGCAAGGGTGGCAGGGGGTGTCCCTGGGGGCATGGGAGGGCACCTCTGGGCTCCTTCCGAGCCCACAGGTCCCTTAACGCCTGCCCTGACCAGGCGCTAAAAAACGGCACAAAAGCGGCCGGACGTAATTTTTTTTGACCCGCCCACTCCCGGGCGTGAATTTTGCCTGGGAGTGTAAATACGGCGCACATGCCTCGGAGTCAATTTTTTAGACGGGAACGCCTACCTTGCATATCATTAACACAAAGTAGGTGTCCACGCTAAAAAATAACGCAAACTCCATGGACTTTGGCGCTAGATGCGTCTAACGCCAAAGTATAAATATGGAGATAGTTTTGCGTCGGAATTGCGTCAAAAAAAACGACGCAATTCCGGCGCAAACAGAGTATAAATATGCCCCTAATAACCTCCACACCCATGGATGTAGTGGTCATTATTTTCTGACTGTCCTCCGCTGCCAGGATTCTTCTGCCAGAGACATGCAGGAAGAAGCAAAATTAACCCATCCACCCTAAATAGGGCTGGTATGTAATGTCCTTCCTCCAAGATACCCTACTCCGTTGGGCCGTCAGAAGAAGATTTCCATCATTGGAGCCAAAACGGGGCTCTTCGACAGAAACATAGGGTCTGACCATCTCTAAAGGAGGCAGAGTACACTGTCTACCAAACTCGTAATAGGGCCCTATGTGCTTTGGTGCCTTCCAATTGATACGAATAGCTATACAAGTGCAGTTACAATAAGTCTGATGAATGTTCTTTCCTAACATGTACCCCAGACTTTTCAAGTTATACTTATTGTGTAGAAGTCCCCAACAGGGAGCAATCTTAACTTTTGACCTCCCTCAAGGCTGACACAGAAAGCTGCTTGCTCCAGGCCCACCCTATTCAGGGCCCATACTGACACTGTTAAACGTATTTATACATCACAAAAGCAGTTTTAGTACAATGGATTTACTTGGGACTTGATCCAGCACAGGCTGAAGCACCCCAACAAGATTAAGAACTCTCCTAACGTAATGGCAAAATTGTAATGCAAAACAACAATCTCAGATTGACAAAATATTTATGAATATGTTTGTAGCTTGTTTACAGATATAAATTGAATCCAGTTCCAATGTCTATATAACAGAAATTGCTATTCGTACATGTAGAATATTCTTTATTATGATATGATACTAAATATAGTCATACAAAGAATAATGTAATCTGTTAAACTGCAAACATATTCAGAGAGATTTGATAAATCTGAGATTATTAATGCTACCACCGCTAGTTAGTGTTTTTGGTTAGTCATTATGAGGTCAGTAATGTCAGCTGCCTCTAGGTGGCACCTTATGCCTCTAAATGAATTCCACCATAATGTTTTTGTTTCAAACGAGGCACTCGTGTTACCAGAAAACAAGAGTAGGGCCCAGCATTGAAATTTTTGACCTGGGCCCCATCCCACAAAAGCTTCTGGCATGATCTATCTGTCAGAGGGTCCATTACAGTGTTCCAGTCTCCACCAATCACTAATATGCCTGGGGCATCCTCACCAGTGTATCACTAAGGGCAGGTAGTGTTTGTGCATGCATATTTGGTTGGATATAAACTAAGCAGATATTTAGGGCACATCCCTGCCAACTCCTGGATTGCACCATGACCCTCAACCAGGGGATCCTACCAAGTGGACTGAGGGATGTATGGGGGTGGTTTCTTGATCAGTATTCCTACCTCCCTGGAATCGGATGTAAAACCCGAGTGTGCCATCAGCATATACCCCAGCTTGTTTAGGGCTTGATAGTATTACCCTTCAAGTGCATCTCTTGTATGAGAACTATTGCCCATATTTATACTTTTTTAGTGCTGCATTTGCGTCATCTTTTGATGCAAAAACAGCGCAGACTTGCAAAATACAATTGTGTTTTGTAAGTTTGCGACGTTTTTTGCGTCGAAAAGAAGCGCAAATGTGGCGCTAAAAAAGTATAAATATGGGCCTATATCTGGTGAGTGTCTTTTTCAAGTACAGTCCTTTTAATTTTACTTCTCAACCCATTAACATTCCAGGTCATTATCTGGAGCTCAGTCTTGGATGGAGGAGTCTTGCTATGTATATTAGTCAGCTATCGAGCCCCATACATCTTTGCAATTTGGTTCCCTTTGTAGATCACAAATGAGCCACTTGCATCAGTCACCCCGACTCATTAAAATGTTTGTACTGTGCTGCGCCATTGCTAACATATATAGCAATAAGAACTGTCATCAACATTTGTATTAAACAGACTCCCAGCACCCCCCAACCAGTCCCCCTGCAAAGCAGGCCTAAAACTGCCCGTCCTCTCAACATACAGCTACCCCTAAATGAACCTGTTATTGTTAGAACCTGACTTGTACACTACTCGAAAAACTGTGGCTCGTATGCCCAGCAGTCCACCATCCTAACTGCGTCAGTTATCCCTACCCACAACCTTCATGTTTACATGTAGCCTCAGCCTTCTAGTCACTAGCAGCTATTTACAGCACTCCATACCCCGCTCTCATGCAGGCTCGATCCATGTACTGAAGTCATCTGTTTGGCTCCCGCCAGTTTCTCACTGGTCATTCTGGTCATGAGCCGGCGACCAGCATTCCTCCTGTGGCACTTTGCTTCTCCTGTTGGTTTACATTTTTACCTGATGAGGCAGCAGCCCTCAAGCCAGTCCCACATCTCCTCGGGCATCTCAAAGTGCCAAGTCTTGCCAACAACGATGACCCTTAATCTCGCTGAGAACATCATCATATATTTCAAGTCTGCCTCGCCGGGGGCCTTCTTGACCTCTATGAAGTTGCGTAGTTGGCACTGGACCGGGAGTGTGATGCCCGGGAAAAACCAGATCGTCGCATTTTCATACTGGATGGAGTCCTTTGCTTAGGCTGCTTGTATATGGCATCTCGGTCGCTAAAATTGAATATCTGTGCTATGATGGTCCAAGGCGGTGCTCCTGATTAAGGCAGAGGGATTGGCACTCCATGCGCCCTTTCAAATGTAAAATAATGAGAAAGTCTTTTGGGCGCTAGATGTTTGGTGATGGGTTACTCCACAAATAATTCAACACTGGGCCCTTCAGCCTTTTCTGGGACCCACATGATTCTAATGTTATTGCGGCACACCCTTCCTTCTTGATCTTCAAGGCATGCTTCCATCTGAATGTGTGCCTTCTCTAGTTTGTCCACTTTTTCCTCCAGCGGTTTTGTGGTGTTCTGAAGGCTGCTCACAGTGGACTCAGTTGAGGTGTCCTTTTCAGACAGTTTCTGATAATCTGCCCGTAGCAGTGCGATGTCAATTGTCACAGCATCTAGTTTTGGTTCAAGAGTCCCCTTCAGGTCTTTTATGGCCATCATGATTTCTCTGAGCAAGAGTTCCTCTTCCCAGGGCAGACCCTCTTCCTGCCTCCCACGCAGACCCTCCACCACCGATGTGGGCGGGAGCACAACGGCATAGCGGTCCACTTTGTTGATCTGGTGCGGACGCCCCATCCCCCCCAACCATGCCAGAGCCAGGCACCTGCATGCAGTGTTGTCTGATCTCCCGCCGTCTTATGGGTCTTGAAGGTGTGGCAGTGTCCACTTTCACCTGGACACAGGGAAGTCATTGCCCGTGGCCCCCAATGGTACGAGGTCTTCACCCTGAGCAGGTAAAGATTCACCAGGCCAGCATTCTTCATCTTGTATTCCAGCTCTGCCCACTTCTCGAGGAGTCAGGGGGTCAACGAACAGCTCCCACCATCAGGGTCTCAGGGTCACCAAAGACTGCTAGCCCTCTCAGGAGCACCTGGGTTCAGACAATGATGTTCATCACCTCCCCACACACATAGGCCCTTTCACCCTTCAAGGGGGCTGAGTTGTTTTTAGCTGGCGAGGGATGGAGGCTTACCTTATTGACTACGGGTGGGCCAGCCGATCTGCCATGTCAGGCAGTCTGGTACATTTCTCGGGCCCAACCATGCCGCCCCACGGAGCAACACTGCGGGCATTCAGGAAGCAGTCAGCCCCTCCCCTTATGTGGCAAGGAAGGTGTCCAGTAAAGCAAGTCAGCAGCCACGGTTCAGCAAGGGCCACCCACTGAGTGTTCTCTGCCAGGGCCGGGGCCTCCACGCTGCTAGCTAACTCCTCCGTCTACTCCCCCACTGAGTCGCACCATGCAGGAATAGGGACTGCTGAGCGTCACAGGCTGCCCAGGCCACGTTGTGCTTGGCTCTGCTCCCAACATGTCTTGGGGGCCACAGTGCCCTCAATCGGGTCACTGGTGTTGTGTGGTCCCGGGGGGGAAGGTGGGAGGGGGGAGTCTGGAGATGCAGATAATGTACTGATTTATGGCCCAGATGCGGGATGGCCGATGTTGGTGCAGCAGGACTATTCTAAGCCGCGCCATTTTAAAAGCGTCAAGCCACGCCCCAGTGTTGCACATCTTGATGATATATTGAAGACCACCACACACATCTCAAGCTGCTTTTTCAGGCCTTGAACAAGGCCAAATTCCTCACCAAGGTTACCAAGCGCCAGAAAAAAAGAAATATCGGTTATAAAGCCTGAATAACAATGGGGTGGAGGAAAGATGCCTCCACTCCAAAGCAGGATCCATTCACTGGGCGGCCTCTAGTCACTCCATCAAATTTGGGCTTTCTTTAGTCGCATTGGAAGCTATGGGAATTTCGAACAAGACTTTAGGCCTCACCCTGACTACGCTAACCTACAAGAAACAGCCTTCCACTGGTATTTGGAGAGATGAATGTTAAACGTCTTCTGGTTGCTCAAAGCCCTCTATGGATTAGCCATAGTCAGAATTACATCACAGACATAGACAAGTTCAAGCAAGCGGAAGCAAATTTTAGCCCAGCTAGATGAAAGGGGTGCACTGCAACACCTCTTGAAATGAATCTGGTGATATTTGATGACCATGTCTTGACAGCACACCTGCACATTTTACGTTAGAAGCGAGAGGAATTTGAAGAAAAGTTAGTAGCATCAAAGACACAGGACAGAGAAGTCGAGGTGTAAGAGACAAGTTAGTTGATTTTGTGTAGTTTAGGACAGAAAGTATGATTATGATGGAAACATTACAAAGTAGAAAGACTCCGCCAGAGTGAAAAAGGCCACAGTGCCCAGGTACCCGCAAGTCATGGCTCTCTCTGCTGCTAGCCTTCATGGACGCCTTAGGCCTCATGGATCTTTGGAGATTGTATATTCCCCTGGACCACCAATATACATTCTACTCGGCAGCCTACTCTAGTGCCTTCCAACTCGACTACTTAATGATTCACCATATGAAATCCTCCAGGTTTACGGGGTTCAGACAGGAAGCTAGAAGGATATCTGACCACTCACCCCTAACAGTGATAATGTAGGGGATGCCCCCTAAGTCAAAGGCCATGCCGCTGACAGACTTTTGGGAAAACATAGGAACAGTTCAGTCTCCTAGTCTACTATGGGAGGCATTCAAAATGGTCTTTTGGGGTAAGAAAAAAAAAGAGAAATATGTAGCGTTGGACACGCTAGAAAGAGAAATACAGGAATTAGATGCAGAGGCCCCAAACCCACCATATGCACAGTGGTGCCATGTGCTTCGGCTTAAGTAGAGTGAGTTTTGGTCACTGGTTGAAGATATAGCTAGGAAGCACTCACTGTGCACTCAAAGATGTCTCTACGGATTCGGCAATAAAGCTGTCAGATTACTGGCGTGGTTAGAGAAACGCAATCAGGGACGAGGGGATGTGCTACGAATTCAAGATGTCACAGGCTCCTAGCGAGAGTCAGCTGGTGAAGCAATGAGATATTATACAATTAGTATGTCTGTGTTGTTGCAGTTGTAATGTGACATCACTGACTTCCTATTAGTGAGTCATTGTAATCTTGTTTCCTGTTCATTGTTCCTGTCATTAATATTAGCATTCTCACAGGCTTATGCCCCACTTGCATGTCACATGTAGTGTGGCAGTTTGGGGAATTGTCTGCGTCACATCCTCTAGGTGTAGGTTATGTCCAAATTATGTGTTGCCACCTTCTTGTCCTACTCAACGCTCCCTCTACGTCCATTAGCATGGTGAGGCCTTGCAACGGCTGTGAGTGTTCTGATGCCACTTGGGCTGCTGCATCTGTATGCAGCAGCCATAACAGAGGACCCACCCACCACACCAATAGTATGACCTGCCAGCTCCAACCCAGCTGAGGACTCTGATGACACTAGTACCACCTTTGAGAGGACAGTAGTGGGAGTACAGAGGGAGCTGGCCAAGGAGGTGCGGGTGGAGATGCAAAATATGGCAGTCAGCCTTGAGGGGATGCGCATGTGCAGTCAGCAGCCATGCAAGCACAACAATCCCTACTGCAAGGACTACAACAATGTGTGAGGGATTTCACCACAGCAGTTAGAGAGTTGCCACAACACCTGGCATCCCAAACATTTCACTGCGTGCACAAATGTAATCATGACCCCCTCAGGGCCAACCTGGCTACCTACCACAGTGATGTAACTGCTATACTCAAGAACCAGCAGCTCCTCCTTGCTGCAGTAATGCCCTTAATAGCCCCACAGTTGGCAGCTACTGGGAATTCTGACTCCAAGTCTTCAAACACTGAAGCGTGTGTTGCCCCTTCAAACCCACCAAGGGCAGGGGAGACGACACACACAACAGAAGATGAAGACGTGGAACAGATCACCTTCACCAGTAGGAGTAGCCGGTAGCACAAGTCCATGACACATGGGCACTGATTTCCTCTGTTTTGTGCTTGTTAACATTCCAGTCTTGCTACGGTTGGTAACATGCACTTTTCTCCAGCACACTGTTTACCTTACCACTATGCACTGCAATTGTCTCTCACTACCTCATTGGCAATTCATGTTCCTCTGCACTGAATGACACTTCACCACAGCATGTCCCTCACCATTGCACTTGTGTTGCGTCACAATAGAAGGCGTCCCACTAATGGACTTCCAATCCTGGACTATGTAAATATTGCACTACAGCACTTCAAAATAAATAGCACTTACACAACCACTTTCTCTCTGTGTAATGTGACACATCAACTGTGTAGGAGATTTGTGATGTATGAAACATGTCAATGGCCACAGAATGTCAATACAACAGTGTAGAAAGAATGTGGGCTGAGATCTATGCACAGGGGGCTGTATTTTATCATCATCTGTGTTTCCTTATGCTTATTTCTGAAGTTAAAAGATCACAAACAGTATAATGCTGTGTAGAAATGTCAGCTCGAAAGTATGTACAAGATGAACCTCAATGTGGCCGACATTCCCTTCAAGACAAACCTTATGTATGTGTCATCTGACTATAAACTTTAATCACACACACACACCATACAGCAGGAATGGATGTGTACAAGTGTATGGAAAATTATGTAACCTGAGAGTACAATGTAAGAAATGAAAGGTGTGAGTTATGTGTACAGAACTTCATAAGATTATAACATCACTCAGCTTATCAGGGTTCACATGAACATCAGGCTGCGGGCAGACGTCCCACAGTGCCCAAGATTCCAACACAGGACTCAAACGATGACAGATTTAAAAACACACCAACCTTTACAACACATTGTTAACCATAGTTACCTTGAGTTGTGGGTGTAATGGATGGCAGATGCATAGAGAAGTAGCTTTGTTGTAGCTGCCAATGAAACAGCTCATTTGGAAGTGGGAATAACCATGTCAAGAATGGGATTTGGTTGCAGGATGGAACACAAATGCAGATACTAAATTGACACTGTATACCCATGCAAAGGCCCTGATCCCCAAGCATATGACCCATACTGTAAAGGAGTATCTTAAACTGTATTTTATCAGTAGTAAAGGAAACTTAAACTTGGGGAAACACCTTAACTAACCTAACCTATCCTAACTATACATTACCCACAACTGGCCCTAACTACCCTAAGCTAAAATTACTTACCACATTTAACTAAACCCTCTAAACATCAACACCCCCACCCGCCTTATATGACGGGACACGTGTAGGACAACATATACTAACCTAAACACATACTAACTTATCCTAAACAAATATATATATATATATATAGTTATATAGATAGATAGAGATATATATATATATATATATATATATATATATATATATATATATATATACATGTATATAGATATATATAACTATCTCTATATATATATATATATATATTTTTTAATACACATAAATGCCAACATCATCCCCACCCACCCACCCACAAAAAAACATGTAATAATATAACACCATCCCCCCAACCCACTTATACTAACTAAACTAACAGCCTACTCTAACCTAACACTAAGCCCCCTAAACCTACTAAAAAAAAGAACGAGGAAAGAGGAGGGAGGGGAGGTAATTATATGTGAGGATCCGAAAGTCACAAATTGGCCCTTCACAGGATCTTCTTAATACCCCGCAGTCTCCTGCTATTGCGGGCCACCTCCTGCTGCAGCCTGTAAATCCGGCGCAACATACGTTGCATGTCACATTTTAGTGTCTGGAATTCTGTCATGTCCACTACAGCAGCTGGGGTTGTCTGAGTACCACTTGTAGAAACGGGTGCTGCTGCCGTGGTTGGTGGGGGAAGTGCAGGAGGTGCTGCTTGTGGGCCCTGGGCTGACAAGGTCGAGGGACCTGCTGGAGTGGCTGTCATCCCTGGGGCCACTGTGGTCTGAGCTGTGGTGGTTGTGGCAGTTGTGGGCAATGCCCTCCATACCCCTGTGGTTCTCTTGTGTCGATAGCTCCGTGCCATATTGCGGAACACAGCCTCCACATCGAGTATGTGGCAGTACCGCACTGCCCGCCTCTGAAATTCCCGTATCTCCTGGGCATTCATGTTGGCAGCTGTAAAAATAGAGACAGCCAAACCTTAGTAACATCCATGTGTGAAAAATCTACAGATGATATTCTAACACTTCATCAAAAATAGCACATACAATCCAAATCACAGTACAGATGATAGAATGTCCCTGAGGAATGGCATGCCAACGCAGCCTACCCATCAACTATCTAACAGCAAAGCAATGTACAACGTGTGTACTTAATTAAATGATCTGTGCATATTTGTACTGCTATTAGTCACATAACAAATGCAGCAAGTACTCAACATGTGCCAGGCCGACTAATAACTATCTTCAGGATCAAAATTAAGGCACGCAAGACCTGTGATTTGTATATGAAACTGCCATGACGGTATGCAGTTGGTAATCATGAGGGGGCATTGTAGTTTGGAACACATGAATGCTTGAATTACATGTCTGTCATCTACACTGTGATCATCACACCTAGGTACACATATTTTCTAGCCCTAACCCTGTGCCTCAGGGGGGGATGGACATGCAATACATACTTTCAAACATCAAGTACAACCACAAAGCTTTGGACAGCTGTCCCTGGGTTTAGTCAGTCCACCACAGGTAAGGAGGCCTGCCAACTAGGACTGAGTCAACCATTGGACAATCACATCTACATTTTTTTTTCTAATTGCGGACAATTGTCCACAACATTAGATCTCACTGACACCTTTTCAAAATAAAGCACATTGATGCAAGCACCCATCTGGCCTTGACCTGCATGCACGCCTATGACATTTCACTCAAGTGCTACGTAAATGGAGTACAACATGTGGAGCTAGATGCTGACGGGAAGTCACCCATACAGTCCTACATGTTCATTACTTAACAGGGATGCGCAAGTCTGTGTGTAAAACTTATGCATCACTGGTCTGTGTGAATTAGGGTATGACTTGCTGACTAAATTATGACACCGGACACCTCAAAATTAATGATTGGCATACATGTAGCAACAAATCACTTTGTTCTCCTGATCATGCCAATTGCGCAGCACTCGACTCCCAATATATGACTCTCTGCCGCAGAATGTCTAACTCTACCATGGAACAAAATGTCAACCTCCAGTCATGTCACATAAAGGATTACGTGCCAGCACATCATACCGTGCAATGAGTCAACACACAGGAGTCAATCACACAACAGCTGCAAACATAACACAGGACAAACATATTAACACTTACTGGATACGTCTGGGTCCGCAAAGTGAGCCACTTTACCATTTGTGTAGGGGGCTGGTCCACCTGTAAAACATGGAAGGGTGATATGTGCTCAATGACTGCTCACTGTACAAAACCTGGAACAACAAATCACTGTGTGTGACATTTTATATGATAGAGCTGCACATCAGGCATGTAGACACCCCAACAGACATACTACTGCAAACATGTATTGACACTGTCACTCCTGTGAGTGATAGACACACATATGCACACATGCACTGACCCTAACAATCATGTGCAGCCAAACATGAATACTCGATTTTGTGCTTAATTCATTCCAGAGGGTACTCCATTTCATCATTTGTAATTGGGAGACACATGCAATGCCACATTCCTGGTGCACTGCAATACCAGTTGCTCAGGTACTGTGGCTTGTGCATCAAGGGACAATGAGTAACTGTGTGATGCTCATGTGCGTTGATTTGAGTTCAGGAATTATTGTGCTTTCAGTGGTCCATTATATGTGTGACAGTGTTGTATTTAGGTTACACATGCCACATTGGCAGTGTACCCAGAGCCGTATATGCCCCCTATGACAACTTGATGGCAGGGATCCTGTGTGTTACTTGATGACAATGTTACGCTAAAAATGTCTTGGCCACTTATCTGATTCTAAACAACAAAAGATGTATGCTGACAGTGTCTAATTTGATAATCCGTGACAGAATGTTTGGGCACAGGTGTAGTCATTGCACATGAAATGTGTTACTCTGGGCCCTGTGTACCTATATCAGGTATTGTAAATCACACTTTATTAATTAACTTATAATTGCCAAGTTGAGTGATTAGTGGTAGTACAAGCAAACTCACACTGTCCGCTAATTAAAACATGGGTTAGCAAATGTCCTGCTTCTGCAATCATGATGAGGTAGGTCTCTATTTGAATGAGCCTTGGGAATGGCGGCACTCACAGGAATGCTGGCCTGCTGATCTTAGCATACCACCATGTCTGTGATAGCCTTCATACTGAGAAGTTGATAATTGTACATTTGCTGCACTATATCAGCAGGGGTGTACCAAAAGTAAAATAACAACCTATTTCATCACTTAAATGGTATAATGGAAGCAGTCAGTGGTCCCTTGCACAACATCATGCTAATAAATAGTTTGTGACCATGCATTCACAAAGAGCAGGGATCCCGTGATGAGGCATTCACTTCACAAAATTGTTGGGATATAAAGTGATACAGATGGTAACTGCACTAGCTCAGTACCAGCAATTGCGCCCAAGCCAAAAATGTTGTTGGGCCCTGCTACTCAATGATAGGATTTCAATGCCTACTCCGAAAAGCCACAAGATTAACCTGTTTTGTGCTACTGCAATCTGGTAGCATCCTGGCACAATTGGGTTTGGCCATGTGAAAGATTTTCTGTCCAGACGTAGACACACAGAAACAAACAACTTAGGGCCAGATGTGTATTTTTTTTGGGGTTGCACTTGCTTCATTTGTTTACGCTACAGCTATGGAAATTAGCAAAATAAATTTGATTGTAGCAAGTGTGCTATACTTTTGCATCCGGAAATAATGCAAATGCAGCACAAACAAAGTAGAAATATCGGCCTAAGATATTAGTAGAGGTTAGGAAGAGCTTTGTACGTATGGCCATGAATACTGTTCAGACATGGTTTTAAAAAACTGGGGACTACATTGGTTCCTTGTATTAGCATGTGAAATACATCCCATTCTTGGTACACTCACATACCCTGATTCATAATTTTGTTTGTGCCTCATTACCATCATCTATTGACGCCAAAGCGACATTAATTTGCAAGATAAATTTGTCTTTTGTGAGTTCTCGCAGCTTTTGCGTCAACAAATGACAGTAATGCGTTGCAAAATTTGTATAAATCAGGGCCACAGTTTGTTCAACTTGCATTCCACATGTCCACAAAGATTGCATGCAGCATGTCACAAAATCTGCTACTGTCACTACAGAGAATTGTACTGTACACAGTAGTCAAATTTGTACTCACCAACAGGGCCACCAATCACCACACCTAGGTGGTCCAGCTGGTCCCGCTCTCGGGCCACCAGGTCAGCCCAGCGATGCTTCAACTGCTGGTCGTTGCACTGGCTGTTGAATATTCTTCTTAGGTGGAACAGCACCTTTGCCCACCTGAGCCTCCTTGCCTCCGTGTGATACCCCTGTATCACCCGGCCCCCAGGCTCCAACATCAGGGGGAGGAAGTGGCACACCAGCCACAAAAATGCCCCTAGCTCCTCCTCAGCCATTCGTACCAGACGTGGCCTTCCAAAATAGGAGAGAAAAGGGTAAAGAGGGAAAAACAGGGAAAGGAGGTAGGTAAAGGAAACTTAACTAACCCACAGACAGCCCAACAATACCTCAACTAACAATACCCACAAACACACTCCCAACGGTACAAAGACAAATATAATCACAATAAATGACAAAAAAACACTTACACAGATTACAACAGACACTTACAAAACACAAAAATACAATAGCAATAGCACACAGGAGATAAATTCACAATATTTACAGAGACAACTCAAGACACAGCCACACAGTCTAGAATAATCACAGACTGTAAAGTGAAAGTGAAAGTACACCCACTGTACCATTTCTGTAAACCGAATATCCTATTCCATCACTTCCTGTCTCAAATGCGGACCGTTTCTTTTGCATTGCGTGTAATTTTATGACGCTTACAGGGTTTGCGTCAAAATGTTTTGACAATATGCATGAAAATTCCCGCATTCAAGGATCAATACATTTTAAATGGATAACCGATTTCCTGGGGTGCCGTATTAGAATTAACGCTAGGGACCAATTGATGTGTACTGTGTGTAAGCGGCATTTTTTAACGCACATGCATTATATTTTGATGCATATGCGTCTTTTTTATGCGTTTGCATAAATAAATCTGTCTTATACTGTGTTTGTGTGATTTTTCAATTATTTACATGCATGCAGCCTATAACTATACAAAGATAGGATGGTATGACTTGCAGTGTGTGTTCTAGTGTTTGGGCACATGTGGCAGACAATACTACTGCGGCCCATAATATTCATGTTGGTGTGCAGGATTAGCTCTCTTAACTAACGCAACAGCAACACAAACTTTGGAAATAAAATTAGTATTTTCTTGTTTGAGCAGGTGTTGCATCAATAGAGGGCAGCAAAGCTACGCAACTAAACAAATAGACTCATGGCCTGTGTGTTTATGTCTGTGAATTGGCTGTTCAAATTATTGTTGTGCCTCTGTGGGAACGACCGGAGAAAGGTTTGGCGTATTGTGCATGTATGAATGTGTTATAAATGTGTATAACCATCAGATGCCATTCATTGAGGTACATCAGTCATGATATATGTTTATTATATCTGTTGCGTTTTATGCTGTGTGTACTTCCTTGACTTTGGGGGCAAAACATTTCCCATGACGAACTATACACAGGATAGATCGAGGACGGTTGATAATGGCTATGTCAGATATGTTACCCCTCACATGTAGTGAAATGTTGGTTACCACTTCATGGTCACTTGTGTGTATACCATCCATGAGTCCATCATTTGAACCTGCTAGTTAGGTACAGTGTTTGTGACACAGAGTCTCAAATTCAATCATAAAATTGTCATGTACACCACAGTTTGAGTCCTGTAAATGTCCTATGTTTCTCCTGTGGATGTGGAGGACCAGCAGACCATGCTCGATGTGTTCACATATTTCCAGTGGTTCACTGCACAAAGGTGTCCAGTTCTAGTGTGTGGCCATGTGTACCCTGTGTCAGTATTGGCCTCCATGTTGTCACAGTTACGTGCAGGTCTAGTCATGAGTCTGTGGAGCCAACCCTTGAATTAACAGAGTACCCTTCAAAGCAGAATTGACCAAATGTCAAAGTTCAACTAACAACACACATGGGGATAGTCCAGCTATGGCACTGCAGAACTTTTATAAGGCTGACGACAGAGCAACCTTGGTGTGCTCAAATACGTTATGGATCAGTAATCGGAAACAGGCATGTTTCAACACAACATTTGTACACAGGGTGGGCTCTAACATTCCCACTGCAACAGGGAACAACAGTGCCTCTGTGCTGACTAATCTCACAGCTAATCACCACGCAAGCCCCATCAGAAGGTGGCGGCAGAAGTGAATCTGTGTCTGGACCGTCAGGGCACAAACATGTTTTGGCCTTGCATACACATTAGCAACCCTTGTTTGTTGTGCTGAAGGCACAGTACCAAATCCATGCATACAGCCATAGCACACTGTCACTGTTTGGCACTAATGAATACATGCAAAACCAGACAAGGAATGGGGGCTGGATTAGGCCATTTGAATACATGTCCCAGAACAGAATACGATGAGTAAACTGATTAAACTATACTGTACATTTGAGGATTCATCGTCAACCTACCAGACACAATACCCCAGGAGGAAACAGAGGGCATGGAAACAACTATAAGACAAATGTAGCCACAGAGAACCTCTATGGTTAACGCAAAGACTGGAAGCAGTCTGGCTAACAGGATGCAGGCTCTGTCAGGAACAAACATGAACAAGGCAAATACACAGTGAGCAGATTCTGACTGGGACAAGCAGGAACAATACTGTGGGAACAAAAAACAGTTTCTGCTGTGCTCTGCACTGTTACACAATCCCCCAAGGGCTCTGGTACACAAGTGATTTGTACACCAATGCACAACAAGGAGAATCAGAAAATGACAGCTTCTAAGAAGTTCCAGACAGCAGCAAGGGCAGGGCAGGTTCAAATGGCTGGTCTGCATGGAAGTGCTCATAGGTATGTGCACCTTCAGTCTCTCACAAGTCCTGGAGTTGAGAATCAAGTTCAAAGGGCCAACTGGACCTTTCACATGGGAAGCTGATTACAGGTCTTACCGACTACCAGGCAGTGCATTATCGGACCTGAAGTCCATGCAGACTGATGAACTATGACTATGGCATGCCATACAGAAGAGGGAAGCACACAGGAATCAGAATGGGAGTCTGGGTGTGTGTAGATGAAAGATTCTCAGGGTATAGATAGTCCATTTACAGTGCCCCCTAGAGAAAGGTGGGGAGAGACTTAAAACATGGCAGTGGCAGGACTTATTACCTGGGATGGACTGGGGAGGGCATGTCTTGTGAGCAATGCTTGTCATACCTGGGGCACTTGTGCTATCCATTTTCAGGTTTGGTGCACTTCTTGTCACACATGCTCCTTGCAGAGATAGCTGATGTCACACTTACTGATGTCAAGGGTCTGGTCATACATTCCTGTTACCAATGCAATTACACATCCACTGCCTCATGTATGAAGCACCTTTTTACCTTATGATTGATGGTGTCTTAGTTGTGTGTCATATGCTGCAATTGACCATGTTGGCAACATAGATGTGTCTCATAGCTGTGGTCCTCTGATATTGCCCTTCAAATGTGAAATAGACAGGATATATTTCATTAACACTGTGTGTGATGTTTGTTGTACATTCATAACCATCAAATGTGATGTGGCTTTTTCAGTATGCAAATTTGTATTTCTGCAATGCTCCACAAGGCTAAACTCTGATTATGATTCCTAGGGATCATGTGGTGCCTAAATAATTACCCAGAGCATGATTGAGTGATGAAGTGAGGTGTTTAATTACATATGATAACAAAGTGGTGATGGTGACTATAGTTAGAAGAAGTTTTGTACAATGTGTTGTCTCTGACACAATCCTGCAGCTGTGTTTAGATGTTCCCCCTCATTTTCATGGACTGCATCCTCCTCTTCCTCCTCTTCAGGCGTTTGTTGATCCAGTTCATATAGGGGGATGTTCCTCCTCACACATATGTTGTGCAGGATGGCACAGGTCAAAATGCTCTTGCAGACCATTTCAGGCGAATATAGGAGGCTGCCTCCGGTGATGTCCAGGCACCTGAATCTGGACTTCAGGATGCCAAAAGTCCGCTCAACTATGGTGCGTGTCCAACGATGTGCCTCATTATAGGCACGCTCTACTGCTGTGCTTGGTTTGGCAATTGGGGTCATGATCCATGGCTGGATCCCGTAACCCTGATCAGCTGAAAGAAAAAATGAGGGTAAGTTTTTTGTTGTTGGTTGCACCGTGATTGTCACTTTGCATAGCAGTTATCTTGTGTCGTCTGTGACTCATCTGTGTTTGTGGTATTGTGTGGGATCCTAGGCTTCTGTGATGTTCTTTCTACATTGGGTTGATTGACTATCAAAACAGGTGTTTGGCTGGTTGACATGACATCAGTGGTATATTTAGAAACTTGCTGTTGAGTGTGTATCTCCCATGCGTTATGCAATGTGAAAGAAGTGTCCGTGTGCCTTCACTGGAGGTGACATGATACTTACACACACACACACAATCGATTCCACTGTGGTGGTAACATGGTTGCAGTATATGGCCTGAACATCCCATCCTATTTGACATATATAATTGCAGGTGAAATGCAACAGTGAGGCCCTTTGATTTGGCTAGGTGAAAATACACAACACATCTCCATCAGTTAGCAGCACTGAAGTATTCACAATTGACAATGCACAATTATCCCATGTGTGACAAGTTCTATGCAAACCTATTTTTGTGCCCTCACTGAGTTGGCTCATGTGCAAATGTGTACCTACACTACTGAACTTGCTCCAGGTAAGCTGGCTAACTTGGTTGTGGAGGTGAAGGTTTTAGTGTAGGAAGGTCCATCTACCTGTACATCTGTTATGTATATGGGGAATTGTCTCAATCCTTATGTGTACCAGTGTAGACTTTGCATAAGTGTCACATGCACATGTTTTTATAACACAGTGCACTTCCTTATTGCTAGCCGTCAATGTCACGCCAGGAGTGATGTGAGATGTTGGTACTGCCTCAATAATTCAATGTCACCTTGATTAGAGTCAGCATCATCATGCTGTGTCTCATGGTGTTTGACCAGCAGCAACACACATTATACACCCCTTACACAGGACGTATTGCTTGGAAGGGTGTGGGATTGAGTGTTATTGATGTGATTTAGAAAGGTTCATCTTCCAAGTTGTACTGCCAGTTAAGGCCATGTCATTGTTACTGTGTGGTTTTAAATAGGTCCTGTGTGGCTCTGGAGTGGCATCTCTTGTTATTTGCATCTGTCATTTGTCCATAGGTGTGTATCCCATTGGGACAGGATATCAAACATGACTACCAGTGTCACATCTCAGTGTCTTCCTCACCACGTGTCAATGTAGTGGTGTATGTGTTGGATGCCCTACAGGGTTGCTGTGTGTAAATGACTAGGTTTCTGTACTTACTAACAAGTAGGCCATTGCCATATCGTCCTTCCTGGAAGTGCCGATTGATGGTGCTGTGGCAGAAGATGAATGAATCATGTACACTCCCAGGATACTTTGCCACGATGTTGGTGAACAATCAACGGTGATCCACAATGGCCTGCACATTGATGGAGTGTGTTGCAGTATAGGTGCTCAGTTGCAGCAGGTGGTACAATCCGGACAAGTGTGCAGTCAATGGCACTAAGCACGTGCGGGAAGCCATAAATTTGATAAAACCCCTGTTTTGTCTCCTGCTGCTTCTGCTGTGTGTTGGGGAAGCTGATGTGGCAGGGTGTGAGGGAGATGATGGCATCAAGTACCTTGGGAAGGAAGGCAGAGAATGAGAGCTGTGATATCCCGGCAACTAGGGCATCTGTGGTTTGAAAAGAGCCACTTGCCAACATGTGCAGGACAGCTAGCAGCTTGGGCTCCAGTGGAAGGATGTGGGGTGTCTGTAAGCTGGGTGCCAACTGTGGCTCAATGTGGTGCAGCAGCTGCTGTATGGCTTGCCAGTTTAGTCTGTACCTCTGGATGATGTCATGTTCCTTGAGGCCCTGAAGGGTTGTCCTGGTCCGGAACATCCTCTCCTGCCTTCTGCGTTAACTTTGGGGTCCATGTTGGTGTAGTGATAGCTGCTGCTGTTGCTCCTGTGCTCTGCGTCTTCGTGCATGCTGCATGAGTATCACCTCCATGTCTTCCTTTTTGAGCAATGATGTTGCTTGTTTGAGTTTTCCTTAAGTAGTGGTGTGTTTGCCCCATCTGAACGCCTGCCCTGACCCAGGTGTTAAAATTTGGCACAAATTGGGATTTCCGCCCTTTTCCAGCTCTACCTACCAGACGTGCGCCATTTTTGCGTGGTTGGATAAATATGGCGCACTCGTGTTTAAGTCATGTTTTGGACGAGAACGCCTAACTTGCATCTCATTGCAGCAAGGAGGTTTCACGCATCCAGAAAATGGCGCACACTTGGATATTTTGACGTTAGACAGGTCTAGCGTCAAAGTATAAATATGGTGTTAAGTTTACACCTGATTAGCGTAAAAAAAAATGACGCTAATCCGGCGCAAAGGGAGTATAAATATGGGCCAAAATTCGGTTGGTTTGAGAGTAGATTGGGATATGTTTATCCACTGCTTTCACCGCTTCAGGACAAGAAATATCACCTCATTTGTGCATTGGTGAAAAGGCCTGATTTTGTTGATGTGAAACAACTTTCGTAATTCTTTCGGGACACAGGTTTGAAACTAACACTTGACTTTGCTGATCTTTTCTAAGACTGTGTGGTGCAAGTCCGCTTATCATTCAGATCTAAGGGCATTACAAGCTCAAGTACGGACACATTTTGGCCCATCTGCTAAGATGTGATGGCAGCCTTGATCAGATCCTGCCTGGTATGAAAGGCCTTCTTTGCATTGTACATGACATAACCCAAGTCACTATCTTTCTGGGACTCAAACCTTAGTCAAACACAATATGTATTGCAGACACGAGGTTTCTGGCCCAAGCTTCCTTCATCTGGGACAGGGGACTCCAAAGAGGGCCCAAAGAGGTACACACAACTCCATTTTAACTCCCTCAAATGTGAACATCAAGCATGAATGAGGTCGTTCCAGAGCAGTATTATGCTGCTCAAAATCACTGCTGTGTGGTGATGGAATGCTGTAGAGAATTTACACTGACGTAAATGGCCTGCAAGGAGATCAATTCCAAAAATGATACTGTAAATTAGTAAATATATATGTGTTTAGTGAACATTGGTACATATTCTAAACTACAGGAATCGGCTCTTCAGGAATATTACTTCCATTAACAGCGGAGTGCATACTTGTGTCTCAATGAATTACTGTATGGAAATATGTAAAACTAATACATTGGTTAGATATGTGTTTCTTGCTGATACAGAAGCTCTCAATACTTATTTTTGCACCTTTTGTCTGGTGTTTCAATGTAGACCAATTGTTTGTATTTACAAAGTTGGTACACCTGTTTCTTCATTGTTTGCCTTTTTTTCATTGCATGATTATAAAACACTTGCTATTTGGTTTATTCTTGCTTGTGTCGTTCAGCGCATTCAAGGTCACTAAAGGCATAAATATTTACTAATTTGCAGAATATGTTTTGTAAATGATCTCCATGTAGGCCATTTCCTTCAGTTTATACAGTTTTACCCAAGCTCACAAGAGGTTACTGGGCTGCCCTCTTCCCTTCTTTACTGTAGAAAACGTATACGTCACTCCACACTCATTCCCTTATGTTTTCTTGCACATCTATAAGAATTTGGATGAACTTCAATCTGCTCACATGGAACAAAGAGGCATGGGTTCCTATGTCAAGCGCCACAGGGTCTATATCTACTTACAGAAGTAGCAGGTGCATTTTGCATGTCCTCGAAAGACACACCTCACTGTGGTAGAACTTATCAAATTAAATAGGCACTGGAGGGGAAGTGCTTTCGGCACGTCCTTCTCGGGCTACGCCAGGGAAGTGTTGGTGTGGGTGGTCCCAGGGGTCTTCTTCATTGTCTCTCATATCACAATAGATCCTAAGGGCTGTTTCATTGTCGTAAGGGGAACATTAGATCAGCGGTGGCTCTACCACAATGGCAGAGGAGCATCGGCCCACTGGCTCAGAGCCAGCAGCAGAAAAATAAAACAATATTTCACTATTGTTTCATTTTTCTGCTGCTGGTTAAGCCTGTGCAGGGAGGGGTGGGGCCAGGCCATGGAAGGGGGAGAAAGAAGGGGGGAGTGGAGTGCGCCCTTAACTGCACATGTCTGTTTGGCTGGCCATTCACAGACTCCCTGTGCCTAAGCAAGGGGCAAACCAGCCTGCTCAAGCCAATCCCCACACTGCTCTCATGTTAGGTAACAGCATGAAAGCAGCTCAGGGACTGCCAGGGAGTCTTTGATGCTGGGACCAGGAAGCAGAGGAGCACGAGGCGGCAGGCAGGACCAAGTAAGTGTTTTTTTTTAGTAACTCCCCCATACTCTCCCCTAATGCTCCTCCCTACGTTCCCCGTGCATCCCCTCCACCCATCCCACCAATTTTAATTTATGTCGCCGGCCGCTGCATTAGAAGGGATACCATTGCTGCTGGTGGAAGTGTACGCTTCAAATGCAAGGCAGGCAGCCTTTTTTGAGACCCTTACACCCACCCTACTGGCAGACCCACAATTTGGTGCAGGATTTCAATGGGATTGTGGACCGACTGAACGATTGATAGATCTACCTACCCCCCACTCCCAGGGGCACAGGCAGGCACAGTCTTGCACCAGCTGCGTACATGGGCGCACAAAATGCAGTTAGGGGATCTCTGGAGATTGCTACACCCCACAGACAGTGAATACTTCCATTACTCACCAGTACAGGCACTACACTCAAGCTTAGACAGGATGGTTAGCTCACCCACCTTGATTTCACAGTGCACACATGTGGACTACTTGGGGCACACAGTATCAGATCATAATCCCTTACTGATATCGCTCAAGTGGGGATGACACAGACAGAAGATCCCTACTCAGTGCCTGCCCACATCTGTACTGGATGATGCAGAATTTACCACCAAAATAGGCAAAGGCATAGAGCGTTATTTTAAGGAAAATGAATGAAGTACCTCAGGGGCACTAATCGAATGGGACACATTCAAAGTAAACCTGAGGGGGATGTGTTTAAAAATGGTATATGGGGTGCAGAACGGCCTAGCAGCGAAAGTGCTCACTGCAAAAGACCGCATCAGAGTACCTGAAAGAGATGGCGTGGCTGACCAAGCTAGTCACCATACTTTGGTGGCCTTCCGAAAAGACTATAGGGCACCAGTGGGCAGACTGTCTCTTTTTGACTATAAGTCCTACCTCTAGAGGCAACATGAAGAGGGGTATAAGGCAGGCCACCTGGCTACTGGCTTGGCTCCTCCGTGTGGAACACCAGAGTTGCCCAGTTGCGATTTTACACCTGAGACCAGGACAGGTAATGAACTTGCAGGAGTATGAACAATGCAGCCTTTGAGGAGTACTTGAAGGGACTACATGGGGAGAATGCGGAGGTAGCAATAGATGTGGATGCCACATACCTACTGAGGATACCAGGGGTGGCCCGTCCTTTAGGGCGGAGGGGCCACGCCCCCCCACCTTTTCCCCTCATGAAGAGTGTCTGTCAGGCTGAACAAAGGTCAGCCTGACAGACAATCTTCATTTTCAGCTCAGGCAGCCAGGAGCAGACATGCGCGATTTGCGCAAACTCCTGGCTGCCTGAGCTGAACTTTGCTAGGCTGAGGAAGTCACAGCTCCTATGGGCGTGACCTCCTCGGCTCAGCAAAGGTGCCTCGAGGCACTCCCCCGGGTGATGAGGAAAGCGTCACCCATTGACTTCGCCCTGGGCGCTTCAGGTTTAAGCCCTGAAGTGCCCAGGGCGAGTGTCAATTGGTGACACCTCGTCACATAGTGGGGTGGGGTCAGCAGTCTCACTGACCCCATCCCACTCTGTGACGAGGCTGGGACTGCTGCCTTCTCTCATTGGCTGACATAGGGTCAGCCAGTGAGGGAAGGCAGCAGTCCCAACCCTCCTGGGATCTCGAGGCTGAAGGTAAGTGTGTGTTATGTTTGAAAATGAATGTTTGGTGCGTGCGTGCATGTTTGAATGTTATGAGTGTTGTTAATGGATGTGTGTGCGTGTGTGTGTGAAAGAATGAGTGTGTGTGATGTTTTAAAATGAATGTTCGTTGTGTGCGTGCATGTTTTAGTGCTATGAGTGTTAATGGATGTGCGTGCGCGTGTGAAAGAATGAGTGTGTGTGTGTGATGTTTTAAAATGAATGTTTGGTGCATGCATGCATGTTTGAATGTTATGAATGTTGTTAATGGATGTGCGTGCGTGTGTGTGTGAAAGAATGAGTGTGTGTGCTTCCCGCCCACCCCCTCCCTCCTAAAGCTGCCGGCCGCCACTGGAGGATACACACCCCTTACATCACTCCCCTACAGAGGCAAGCGCTAGGTATCCCACTGACCAAACAAGAAGATATAGGGGCAATCTCACAAATGGCACATGGGAAGGCTACTGATGGGTTCTAATCAAGTTCTACTCCTCTTACCAGACTGTGTTGGTGCCCAAACTCCTGAAAGTCTACAAGGAGGCGGCGACTCAGGGGTATCTTCCAACCTCTCTGAGGGAGGCAATGATAGTTTTACTGCCCAAGCTCAGTCGTGACACCCTCAACATGACATCCAACCTATCATTGCTCACTTTAAAATACAAGGTACTTCATAAAATCGTGGCTACTTGATTGACAGAAGTGGTGGGAGCACTGGTGCATCTTGACCAGAATGGTTGTATACCAGGAAAAAACATATTTGAGGCAACTTTTCCAAACCATGGACCAGGCAAGACGCACACTGACAGAGGGATGGGTGGCATCCCTAGACATTAAAAAGGCATTTGACACCCTTGGGTGGCCTTACCTAATGGTGGTTTTGTGGCTTATGGGATTGGGCCTGCTCTTTCTTAAACAGCTGACGTTACTATACACTGAGCCTGTTGCTCGGGTACGTACGCAGGAGTAATATCTGATCTGTTCTCTATAGCCAGGGGGATGAAACAGGTGTGTCCTTTGTCCCTGTTATTCTTCATTCTGGCAATGGAATCGTTGGTGTGTCTGTTGCAGACCGAGTCCCACAGTGGGGCCTAGTGAATGCTGGGGCATCCACAGATCATTCCCCACTATACAGAAGATGCACTTGTAGACTTGAGAGTGGACAATGCTATACTACCGGGAGTCATGTCAGTAGTGGAGAATTTTGGAAGTATATTGGGAATCCGTATTAATTGGAATAAGTCCTGCCTATTCCCCCTGATGCCACTGATCGATGATTAGAGGGAGGCGTTACTGGATGCTGGGCTGTCCTGGCAGTTTGATTCTCTAAAGTACCTTGGGGTTCAAGAGTATGAATGAATGAAATTAGACTTATAAGGTGCACAGCTACTCAGCAGAGTGTCCCCACACAACAGCAAAGGTCAAAGATTAAGCAGCCAACATTCAAACCTGATTAAATAGCCATTTTTGTTTTAAAAAGCTGCTTGATTGGAAACTGCCACAATTCTAACGGGAGCTTGTTCCAAGCACTGGAACCTAGAAAAGCCAACAATCTACTTCCTGTTCTAGACTTCCACACTGGGATTGCTGCCAATAATTTATTGGCAGGCCTCAGATTCTGGGTGGAAGATGGAAACTGAATCTGGAGCTAAGGTATGCGGCCCGGATTGATATAAGGTCCCATGTGTCAGCACCAGCGCCTTAAACACAATTATTTTCCTAATCGGAAGAGAGTGTAGTTCACACAGATATGGAGATATATGCATTCTCACAGGGAGTCTCAGAAGGAGGTGAGCTGCTGCGTTCCGCACCACCTGCAATCTCTCTATAACAGTGGTTCCCAACCTTTTGACTTCTGTGGACCACCATTTTATCAATACTGGAGCCAGGGGACCCCCACTGAATCATTATTGGAACCTGGGGACCCCCCACTGAGTCATTACTGATAGCTGGGACCTAATATTATGAAATTTTTTAAGCAGTCGCGGACCCCCTGAGGAGGCTTCACAGACCCCCAGGGGTTCCCGGCCCACAGGTTGGGAACCACTGCTCTAGAAGGTATTCCACCAGGCCCAAGTAGAGCACATTGCCGTGATCTAATCTTGATGTAATGAGAGACTGAATGACTTTTTTGCAGAGAAAGACAGTAAGTGTAAGAACTTTTTCAGTGCACACAGAACCCTGAAGCAAGTACCCATCACCAATTTTATCTGTGGCTTAAATGACAGGTGGTCATTAAATGTCAGCCCCAAATTCCTCACCATACCCTTTTGAGGGCCCGGAGGAGAGGCATTTTCAGGCCAAAAGCCTTGACAGCTGTTTGGTGCGATATCATCAAAAAAGAGAATCTCTGTCTTGTCAGCATTGCACTTAAGCTGATGCATTGCCACCCAATGAAAAACTGCAGTTAGACAGATCTTTATCAATTTTCCAGGGAGTTATTCACCCTTGTCACAACAAAACAGTAGCTGGGTGTCATCAGCATATGATATAACTTTGGCACCTAGGGATACAGCTAACTGAGCAAGAGGGGCAAGATGAACATTAAATAATATAGGGCTCAGAGCGGAGCCCCAGAGCACTCCCACTGTCAACTCACAAGGCTCAGATTAATATGGTGGAATCCAGTTCTGCTGGCTGTGTCCCTCTAAAAAATAAGCAAAGCAGTCCGACTGCAGGCACTCAAGGAGGCTGGATTGGGGACCCATGTCAAAGGCTGCAGATAGTTCTAGCATTATCAGCACCACCTTATCTCCTCCATCCAAAGAACCTTTGATGTATTCACTAACCTCCAAGAGAGCAGTCTCAGTACTGTAATGAGGTCTAAATCCTGAATGGCTGGGATGGAGCAAGTTTTTTGATTCCAGATACCTGGAGAGTTGTCGATTAAATGCTTCTCCATTATCTTTGGAAAATCTGGAACAGAGATATTGTTCTATGATTCGACGGAGTCCCTGGATCTGCAGTGGGTTTCTTTAATAGAGGCAAGATTTGTGCTTGCTTCCAAGAGCTTAGGACCCTAGTTGACTCTAAGGAGGAGTTTAATAATGTATTTACTAGAGAGTTAATTACTGAAGCACCTAGCACACACACATTGAGCAGACAAGGGTCAGATAGAGAGCCCGATTTTAGTGTACTTAGCGCCGCCAGGGAGCTTTACAGCCCGATAGGCTCAAAGTTAGAAAGTGACACCTTAATGGGTGGACTCCTAGAACTCTGTATCATGTCCAGAAACTCTCTTTCGGTGGAAGGTCACAGGAGAGACTAGTCTGAACTGACAATCATGAGGAAGCTGCCTTGCATGAAGGGAACCTGGGTAAAGCGATGACATCCATTCACCGGTCACTCCTCTTTTGGACCAGTTTACTGCTGTCGCCAATGGGCAGGATTGCTGTTTCTAAAATGTTAGTGCTGCACAGGCTGTTATATTTCTTCGTGGCCATCACTTTGGTCCTGAAGAAGTCCTTCTTTGAGGAACTGCAGAGTCTGTTGACACAACTAATATGGAGCAACAGTAGAAGAGTGGCTCCCAGCAAGCTTTACCCACCTCTAGAGAAAGGTGGATTAGGCACCTTGAACTATGAGCTGTATTAAGCAGCAGCCCAGCTGCAATGGCAGATGCAGTGGCTGGCCCATGCACCGCCGCTGTAACACTTGAGTGCGCTACACGAACTGGGCGGATGATCTCGGATACATAGACTGCTCAATACAACACCCCCGGGACCTCAGAAGATATATTGGTGTGAGTGACCACACGCACATGGAGGCGCTGCACCTGCAGTGGTGTGAGGTTAATGCTCTACACCCCCAGTCTTCCGCTATGGGCAATGCTGGAATGTGCAGGGTTGGGGGTGACATGCAGGACTTGGGGCTGAGAGGAGACGGGGATTCGCACGTGGGTAGATGTGATGTCTGTCAAGGGTCTCCCTACCTTTGAGGAGCTGACATTAGAATGTACCCATGGGCGGCTAGTGAGTGCCCTAGGTGTGGGGAAGAACAGGCAGATTTTGTACATATGGTATGGTTGTGTACTGTGATATTTCCCTTCTGGCAACAAGTCACTCGAATGGTGATGGAGATAAAGGACTGTTTTTTTCCCCCGGACCCGCTACAGTTCCTACTTGGTATAGGGTAAATTATTAAACAAGCATTTGCAATGCCACAGGCCTTGCATTTTGCAAGAGTTTGAGCTACTGGCGATGTAAATGAGAAGGTCTTTTACCTATGTCTGTTGGTTTGGAGTGTAGTGGATGTATGTGGTGTGGAGTGGAATTATGTGTGTTGTACTGGAATTGTTAGTTGTGGAATTGTGTGGGGTGGAATTGTGTGGTTGAGTGTATTCGTGTAGTGGAATTATGTGGCATTGTGAATAGATAGGGGTGAGAGCTGCACAGAATAGATAGAAAGGAAGATAGAGAGGGATCTGTAGTTTTTATATTACAAACAGGGTGACATGATATGCATGTGTCTGAGCATGGAATTTGAGAGTTTGAAGGGTCTCTTCCCACTGAGACTTTGACTCCACAGAAGCATCTTACAAATAAACCAGAAACTCCAACCACGTGCGTGACTTGACTTCAGCACTGTGGACTTGAGTCTTGGCTCCACCCTTCACCTCATTCTGATCCCCTGTTTTGCCTCATTCCAGTTACCCCCCCACCCTACATACACTCATCTCCACTCAACAGAAACATCATTTGAGGTAGAAGAAAGCCACAGTAGGTGGGTATGCCTTCCAAAACACCCTTTAGGCTTAGAAGGATAATAAGCATTGGCAATGCCAATAGTTCTGGCATTAAATGAATGCTGCATGGTAATGTGAAGCATTACAAGGAAGTAGCATGGGAATAGATATGTATTTGAATGCAAGCAAATAACTGTAGAATAATATTGGTGTATGTTAAAAGTCAAGTGACAGTTGCACTGTCAAACTGCACCTACAAATCCGTGTAGCTTAACAACTGCCCTCCTCCCAACTGTGGGGCTGACATAGAAATACAGCATAAAGTATCTAGTTATCTAAGACATTTTGATAGCATTTCAAAGTCATGTGTGTGCCTAAGAAAGTTCAAGCTTAAGCAGCTGGATAAATAAACAAAATTATCACAGCTGCATGGAGGGCAAACACTTCTTTAGTTTAAGCATACAACGTCAGCCCAATCGAAGCATGTACTCCTGACTCCACATGTGTGGGTGAGGCCAATGCTTACGTAATTGACTGGCGTGAGCTGCACTATCAAGCCTGACCATAATAAAAAGGCCATTTAATATTTAAACTACAGCAGATTCGACGCCTCCTCTCATACAGTGGTAACTCTAAATCAATGAAATAGCCCAACAGGTTTATGCATCTGCTGCTGACATCCTTGTGCAGCCTGCACTTGTACATCGGGAGGGGAGTAAATCAGACACTCTTCCTTCCAAAGTTGATAACTCGTGCATGGCTGATTTGTAGATCAATAGTACCTATGAATCACCATGCTGTAAAGCTGAAAGGTCGTGGCAGAAACCACTTTATAAAACACAGCATTTTTAGTCCCCTGTAGTATTTAATACCAGCTAGTTGCAAAACACCATGTTAACTCGAAATTAAATTGACCAATTGCAGACGTTTACACAATACCAGGATGGAGACTTTCACCGGGGGTTGAATTCATGGATTAGGTCAAAAGTCAGAAGCATGTCACAGCGAAGCCAATGTACTTGGGGTCGATTTAAACAAGAGGATAGCTCAAAGGGTTCAGAGGCTGCTGTAGAGATCTGATCTGCCTGCTGCCAGAAGGGTCTGAGGTTTGAGTGCTGAAGAGCAGAGGTTGCTGAATTAAGGTGTCCTGAGTTTTGGTAGTCATATGGCACCGCCAACCAAACGTGCAAAAATTCCTCTGTTTTAGTTTTTCTTAACTCTCAGGTTGCCCATTGCACGCGTGAGTAGTATGCCTAGTTGTTTATTTATGTATTCAGTCACTTTATAAACGGGAAAGATGGGTCAGTGAGTTGAACGTTCGGCGGTGACACCTGTATTGATGCGAGGGTAACTGACCACTCTTATATTGGGTAACAATAACACATGGTATTTAGAAATGGCAGGTGTGGTATGCAACACTAAAGACAAATAAGATATTAATTCTATTTTTGTTTTTCTTAAAACAAAATCATGACTGCAAATCACGGAGGCAAAAAAAAAGAAATGGATTAAGTCCTTCTGTGGCTGTGGCGTTTTCCAGCTGTGTCCCCTACATAAATTACAGATTTCACAAAAAAGTGGCCCATATTTACACTCCTTTTGTGCCGAATTTGTGTTATTTATTTACGCAAATTCGGCACAAACTTAACTCCATATTTATATTTTGACGTTAGACACGTCTAACGTCAACATATAGGAGTTTGCACCATTTTTTGGTTGAGTGAACCTACCTTGCGTCAATGAGATGCAAGGTAGGCGTTCCCATCCAAAAAATGGTGCTATCCCCATAGCCCCATATTTATCCCCTGTGCTAAAATGACACACGGGCGGAGGAGGGGCTAAATAATGGTGCTAAGCTTGCTTAACACTATTATTTAACGCCTGGGTAAGACCAGGTGTTAGGAGACCTGTAGACCCATTTTCATGGTTAAGCACCATGGAATAGGTCCATATGTGCCCTCCCCAAGCCCGAGGAACAACCCCACCCCCACAAGAGGGACACCAGAGGATGGGTGACCCCATCCCAGGTAAGTCCAGGTATTTTTAAAATATTCGTTTTTTGCCATCGGGGGCCCTAACTTGGGACCCCCTGGATGGCACAAGGTGCAATGGCCATGCCCAGGGGACACTTGTCTCCTGTTCTGGCCATTGGGGTGGTGGGCATGACTCCTGCCTTTCCTAAGACAGGAGTCATGTTTTTGGTGGTTCTGTGCCAAGAAATAGCGCTAGTCTGGTCATAGGCATTTTTTTTGCCTCTAACCAGGCTAGCGTCATTTTTTGATGCACAACCCCCTCCTTCCCTACTGCCACCCCCACCCTGCTAGAGTCTTTTTTTAAATGCTAGCCAAGTTTAGCGCCGGCTTGCGCCATTCTATTAATACGGCACCCGGCTGGCTTTGTAAAATGATGCAAGCCGACGCTATACGTTTTGGTGCAAAACTGCGTCCTGCAGTTTTGCAGCAAAAAGTATAAATTTGGGCCAATGTTTCTAGCTCAAACGTATCAAAAGTCACTAAACAGTAAGCTTAGCTCTACACAGTGGTAGATCCCTTACAAAGGTTAACGGGATACCTTTCAGTTGTGGATCGCTAATTGCATGTGCTAAACTGGGATTAATTGTTTAAACTTTGCCCAAGCAGGGCCAATAGCTTTTAAAATGATAAAATAACAATATAATACTGCTACAGATTGTGCCATGTTATTCTTCATAATTTACATTTTCTTGTTGCATAATTCTATCAATCTTGCTGCATAATTTGATTTTTCCCTGCTGTATAATTCCAGTGGTATTTATGTAGATTTTGGTGCAAGACTCTAACAATATACCAGTCCCTAAGTAGGGTCCATAATGATAGCACATTCTAAACCCTTCCTTAGTTGAGTAACCATTTTAAAAGCTACATATAAACGATTTTGGCCCCCTCCCACCTAACGGGTTATATACCTGGTTAAGACTGTGCCCGCTTTAAGTCGGCAGGCCCATAGTCATTTGACAACCAAACGTATGCATTCTGGAAGCTGTAGTAGTGACTCACTTACTAGGAACCGAATGGACCTCTAAATTACAACAGTTTGTGAAAAAAAAGGCTCGAAATGTGCAGGTCCAGCAGATGCCAAGCGACATGGCAACCCTAAAACTGAAGCAAAAAAACGTTGATGAATCAGGATGCAGTCTCCTGTTCTAACACACACACGCCATGATTTTCTTTAGAGGGGTGATGTAACGCTCTTAAAAATACATTTGACTCAATGAATGGGGAGCTGAAAATTCTCGCCCTTTCAGGCACAAACGTCACTCCTCTAAAACCTTCAATGGAAGGCAGGACAGATACTGAACAAGAAAAAAACAAAATGCTAGTGAGGGAGCAGCAGGCAGCGGGAGAGGGAGGATGGGGGAGAGGGGAAGAAATCAATCACGCCGAGAGTAGCGAATGGGCACTAATTAAGTTAAATTAATCAGTGCTTGGTCCCTGCTCAACCGACAGGACCGGAAGTAATGGCAAGCCTGAAGTGGAAAAATTACAAGGCTGTGAAAAGAGTGCCACACAAGCCAACAAATGGTGAGTGGCAGGCGGGCTCCAAGCCCTTTTCTAACAACAACAGCGTCTAGCAAGCGCTAGGCACACGCTAGGGCACGCCATCGCAGGCTTGACCCTAAAAAATGAAGGGCCTGATGCGGTTTCAGAATCAGGCATTGATTCTAGCGAATTGCTCTATAACAATGAAGTGGAAATCATCCACTGCACCCCCACTAGTAGATGGAGTGTTGAAATGCGCATGTGGCCGTGCCTGAACTGGCGATACATAGGAGGTTTAGCACCAGGGAGCAGGCAGAAGATCTGCTATATAGCACTCGGAAGACCACCCACCATAAAGATGCAGTGGTACCCAATAAGACACTGGGCAGGACAGGGGAAACATGTTATCGGTCCAGATCATTTGTTATGTGCAGAGGTATGTTGAGGGGCAGTTATGGCAGCCAGTATCATAAAGGGACACCTCACTTACTTTGATGGAAGTGAGTATTACTGATACTAGATTGCGACATCAGGGAGGAAACGGGCTACATGGGGGAGCATTCGAGCTCTCCAGCAGTAAGATCAGCGGCGTTCGCATAGTATAAGTGTACCAGCCTCGAGAGGTTCGTCGGTTGCAGGCATCGTATAGGCAGACGCATTTGGGACTGCTGCCCCCCACCCCAGCGCGGCAGGAGAGAAGCATTCCGCCTCTTGTGGACTCAGGCGGCCTCTGAACTAAGCCAGGATCGGCTTGCCTCAGCGAAGATCGGTTTCGGGGGCTTCGTGAGCAGTGTCAGCACAGGCTTGCTTTTTCCATTCTGTGCGGTGCTTAGAGGCTCAAGCTCTTCGCCTTCTTAACACATGAGCCCTGTGAGAGGTTCTTCAGGTACGGCTGGACGCGGGGCCAAGTCCATAGGTAAAGGAGCTGCTAAGACAACTGTTGCATCCACCTCTAGGAGGGCCCTGGCTACCAGAACAGTTTCATCATCGTCAGGATCATTGGCACCACCAAACTTAGAGTAAGGAAGTCCTGGGGGAAGGGGAGGTCGAGCCACAAGAAATAGCCAAGCTTAGTTAAGCCTATTGCGACCAAAAGGAAGAAGGCAAAGTGGGGTCATCCCTCTGAGGCAAGAAGTCTCAGAGCATATTGAGAGTGCTGTCAATTTGGCTGGGGAGAAAGCTAAACTGACACCCTGTCTTAGGTCTTTTTTTAAGATTCAAAATATGCAGGACCCGCCAGGCCGACATCCCTCATCCTTGTATGGGCAGTAACACCCATACATTCTCATGAGTCAGACCAACTTAAGTTGATTCAGACAGCTATGGGGAGCATTTGTTGTCAGCCCTGGCGCTTACTAACAGGCTTCAAGTTTAACCGGTTGAGGGGGTGGCTGAAGCGGCAGCCATAGACTACATAGCATCTCAGGATGGCCAGATCAGCCCGCCAGGCACTTTGGAGACTGATGAGAAAGGCTCGAATGTGCGGGTCTTGCAGATGCCAAGCGACCCGGCAACCCTAAAACTGAAGCAAAAAAACGTTGACTAATCAGAATGCAGTCTCCCGTTCTAGCACACACACACACCATGATTTTCTTTAGAGGGGTGATGTATCGCTCTTAAAAATACATTTTACTCAATGAATGGGGAGCTGATAACTCGCCCTTTCTGGCACAAAAGTCACTTCTCTATCCACTGGCTTATGTAACCTAATAAACGCTATATTTGTGAATGTTTTTCAGCCCAAGTCTCTTGGAATGACGCCACTATCCCCATCATTCTAAAGCTTAATAAGGATCCAAAAAACTGTGAATCATATAGGCCGATTGTAGGAAGTTGGCTCTGTATGCACTATTTCAAAGTAAGGAATAGTATGCACAGAGTCCAAGGGTTCCCCTTAGAGGTAAGATAGTGGCAAAAAGAGATAATACTAATGCTCTATTTTGTGGTAGTGTGGTCGAGCAGTAGGCTTATCCAAGGAGTAGTGTTAAGCATTTGTTGTACATACACATAGACAATAAATGAGGTACACACACTCAGAGACAAATCCAGCCAATAGGTTTTTATATAGAAAAATATCTTTTCTTAGTTTATTTTAAGAACCACAGGTTCAAATTCTACATGTAATATCTCATTCGAAAGGTATTGCAGGTAAGTACTTTAGGAACTTCAAATCATAAAAATTGCATGTATACTTTACAAGTTATTGACAAATAGCTGTTTTAAAAGTGGACACTTAGTGCAATTTTCACAGTTCCTGGGGGAGGTAAGTTTTTGTTAGTTTTACCAGGTAAGTAAGACACTTACAGGGTTCAGTTCTTGGTCCAAGGTAGCCCACCGTTGGGGGTTCAGAGCAACCCCAAAGTCACCACACCAGCAGCTCCGGGCCGGTCAGGTGCAGAGTTCAAAGTGGTGCCCAAAACACATAGGCTAGAATGGAGAGAAGGGGGTGCCCCGGTTCCGGTCTGCTTGCAGGTAAGTACCCGCGTCTTCGGAGGGCAGACCAGGAGGGTTTTGTAGGGCACCGGGGGGGACACAAGTCCACACAGAAATTTCACCCTCAGCAGCGCGGGGGCGGCCGGGTGCAGTGTAGGAACAGGCGTCGGGTTCGCAATGTTAGTCTATGAGAGATCTCGGGATCTCTTCAGCGCTGCAGGCAGGCAAGGGGGGGATTCCTCGGGGAAACCTCCACTTGGGCAAGGGAGAGGGACTCCTGGGGGTCACTTCTCCAGTGAAAGTCCGGTCCTTCAGGTCCTGGGGGCTGCGGGTGCAGGGTCTCTCCCAGGCGTCGGGACTTTAGGTTCAAAGAGTCGCGGTCAGGGGAAGCCTCGGGATTCCCTCTGCAGGCGGCGCTGTGGGGGCTCAGGGGGGACAGGTTTTGGTACTCACAGTATCAGAGTAGTCCTGGGGTCCCTCCTGAGGTGTTGGATCGCCACCAGCCGAGTCGGGGTCGCCGGGTGCAGTGTTGCAAGTCTCACGCTTCTTGCGGGGAGCTTGCAGGGTTCTTTAAAGCTGCTGGAAACAAAGTTGCAGCTTTTCTTGGAGCAGGTCCGCTGTCCTCGGGAGTTTCTTGTCTTTTCGAAGCAGGGGCAGTCCTCAGAGGATGTCGAGGTCGCTGGTCCCTTTGGAAGGCGTCGCTGGAGCAGGATCTTTGGAAGGCAGGAGACAGGCCGGTGAGTTTCTGGAGCCAAGGCAGTTGTCGTCTTCTGGTCTTCCTCTGCAGGGGTTTTCAGCTAGGCAGTCCTTCTTCTTGTAGTTGCAGGAATCTAATTTTCTAGGGTTCAGGGTAGCCCTTAAATACTAAATTTAAGGGCGTGTTTAGGTCTGGGGGGTTAGTAGCCAATGGCTACTAGCCCTGAGGGTGGGTACACCCTCTTTGTGCCTCCTCCCAAGGGGAGGGGGTCACAATCCTAACCCTATTGGGGGAATCCTCCATCTGCAAGATGGAGGATTTCTAAAAGTTAGAGTCACTTCAGCTCAGGACACCTTAGGGGCTGTCCTGACTGGCCAGTGACTCCTCCTTGTTTTTCTCATTATTTTCTCCGGCCTTGCCGCCAAAAGTGGGGCCTGGCCGGAGGGGGCGGGCAACTCCACTAGCTGGAGTGTCCTGCTGGGTTGGCACAAAGGAGGTGAGCCTTTGAGGCTCACCGCCAGGTGTGACAATTCCTGCCTGGGGGAGGTGTTAGCATCTCCACCCAGTGCAGGCTTTGTTACTGGCCTCAGAGTGACAAAGGCACTCTCCCCATGGGGCCAGCAACATGTCTCGGTTTGTGGCAGGCTGCTAAAACTAGTCAGCCTACACAGATAGTCGGTTAAGTTTCAGGGGGCACCTCTAAGGTGCCCTCTGGGGTGTATTTTACAATAAAATGTACACTGGCATCAGTGTGCATTTATTGTGCTGAGAAGTTTGATACCAAACTTCCCAGTTTTCAGTGTAGCCATTATGGTGCTGTGGAGTTCGTGTTTGACAGACTCCCAGACCATATACTCTTATGGCTACCCTGCACTTACAATGTCTAAGGTTTTGTTTAGACACTGTAGGGGTACCATGCTCATGCACTGGTACCCTCACCTATGGTATAGTGCACCCTGCCTTAGGGCTGTAAGGCCTGCTAGAGGGGTGTCTTACCTATACTGCATAGGCAGTGAGAGGCTGGCATGGCACCCTGAGGGGAGTGCCATGTCGACTTACTCGTTTTGTCCTCACTAGCACACACAAGCTGGCAAGCAGTGTGTCTGTGCTGAGTGAGAGGTCTCCAGGGTGGCATAAGACATGCTGCAGCCCTTAGAGACCTTCCTTGGCATCAGGGCCCTTGGTACTAGAAGTACCAGTTACAAGGGACTTATCTGAATGCCAGGGTGTGCCAATTGTGGATACAATGGTACATTTTAGGTGAAGGAACACTGGTGCTGGGGCCTGGTTAGCAGGGTCCCAGCACACTTCTCAGTCAAGTCAGCATCAGTATCAGGCAAAAAGTGGGGGGTAACTGCAACAGGGAGCCATTTCTTTACACAAGCCCCCCCCAGCCCACAGGCCAGGAGACTCAGCCCAAGCTGGGAGAGTCTTCCTAGTCTGTCAGGCGAGGAAGAGTAGGAGAAATAGGCTGGTTAGTTGCAGGGCCTACTCTGCCTTACATCCTTCTGTTCAGGTCATTCCCTTTGGGGAACTGACCTACTTCCACAGTGATAGGACCTAGTCTGAATTGCCTCTTGTCTGCCTCTTCAATGTCTCCACCCATTCTTTCTATTTTGGTCTTAGAGGTATCCACCTCTGCTGACCTTATCTTGGCCAGGGTTACCCCTAGCTTACCCAGAGAGGTTACCCAGAGCTGGAGTAACCCCACCATGACCAATAGGGTCAGGGGGCCTAACTTGCTATTTGGCAGGGGGTCAGACCACCATGCTAAGGATAGTGCAGCCATAAAGGCTAACACCCAGCAGAGGCCACTGACAGCTGTCAGTGCCCAGAACCACACCTTTAGCTCTTCACCTAAAAGGGAAGGGGCTAAGTTACAGGCCTCTTTGGGTTCAGGTTGCCTGTCTGCTGTATTAGAGTGGGGGGTTACCACATCTTGTAGTAAACACCCTTCTTCCACTCTTTCTTCTGTTAGCTGAGGAGCCACCCACTCAGGTTTAACAGTTGCCTGTCTAGCCAGGACTTCTTGTGGGTCAGGTTGGACTTTATCAGGGCCATTTTTGGAGTTCTCCCCTACTGGAGCAGAATCTCCTTGGCTTGCTGTAACCTTGGCTAAAGGTTGTCCACCCTTCCTACTCTGTTTTCTTTTCTTCTTCTTCTGGGGCCTGCTTGCATTTACTGCAGAGGCAGGACTTCCAGAATCCTTGGGAGAGGACTGGCACTGGACCAGTTCCTCTCTTGGGCTCTGACTAACCTCTGGGTAGTCATTTCCAAGGAGACAATCAAGGGGGAGGTCTGTACTGACTACTACCCTTCTCCAGCTAAGAGTGCCACCCACTTCTATGGGCACTAAAGCCACAGGCCTCTTAGTGACCCTGTCTAGGCTAACTCTTACCCTGGCAGTCTCACCTGGGATGTACTGGTTTGAGAGAACCAGCCTGTCATGCACAATAGTGTGACTGGCACAAGTGTCTCTCAGGGCAGTGGTTGGGATTCCATTCACCAGTAGGTGGTGGAAGTGTCTACTTCCCTCTGGAATCTCCAACTCACCTGTTGGGCCCTGTTTCCAGTTGAAGGCTAGGAAGACCTCCTCATCTGAGGAGTCATCTCCCATGGCTACACTGGTTACCCCAGGAATTTTGTTCTGGGGTTTGTTTTTGGGACAAGAAGTGTCCTTGGTGTGGTGCCCAGACTGTTTACAGTTGTGGCACCATGCCTTAGTGGCATCCCAGTTCTTACCCTGGTACCCACCTTTGTTTTGGGTTGTGTCTTGGGGCCCACCCACCTGTTCTGGTTTTTGGGGGCCTACAGAGGACTCTTTTTCTTTGTTTCTAGTGTCACCCACTTTCTCCTGGGGAGTTTTTGTAACCCCTTTCTTTTGGTCACCCCCAGTGGAAGTTTTGGTTACCCTAGTCTTGACCCAGTGGTCTGCCTTCTTTCCCAATTCTTGGGGAGAAATTGGACCTAGGTCTACCAGATACTGATGCAACTTTTCATTGAAGCAGTTACTTAAAATGTGTTCTTTCATAAACAAATTATAAAGCCCAACATAGTCACACACTTCATTTCCAGTTAACCAACCATCTAGTGTTTTTACTGAGTAGTCTACAAAATCAACCCAGGTCTGGCTCGAGGATTTTTGAGCCCCCCTGAATCTAATTCTATACTCCTCAGTGGAGAATCCAAAGCCCTCAATCAGGGTACCCTTCATGAGGTCATAAGATTCTGCATCTTTTCCAGAGAGTGTGAGGAGTCTATCCCTACACTTTCCAGTGAACATTTCCCAAAGGAGAGCACCCCAGTGAGATCTGTTCACTTTTCTGGTTACACAAGCCCTCTCAAAAGCTGTGAACCATTTGGTGATGTCATCACCATCTTCATATTTTGTTACAATCCCTTTGGGGATTTTTAGGATGTCAGGAGAATCTCTGACCCTATTTAAGTTGCTGCCACCATTGATGGGACCTAGGCCCATCTCTTTTCTTTCCCTTTCTATGGCTAGGAGCTGCTTTTCCAAAGCCAATCTTTTGACCATCCTGGCTAACAGGGGGTCATCTTCGCTGAGAGCATCCTCAGTGATTTCAGAAATGCTGGACCCTCCTGTGAGGGAAGCAACATTTCTGACTATCATTTTTGGAGACAGGGCTTGAGAGGCCCTGGTCTCCCTATTTAGGACTGGAAGGGGGGAATTGCCCTCCAAGTCACTAATTTCTTCCTCTGTGAAGTCATCCTCAGAGGGGTTGGCTTTTTCAAACTCTGCCAACAGCTCCTGGAGCTGAATTTTGGTAGGTCTGGAGCCAATGGTTATTTTTTTGATATTACAGAGAGACCTTAGCTCCCTCATCTTAAGATGGAGGTAAGGTGTGGTGTCGAGTTCCACCACATTCATCTCTGTATCAGACATTATTTTGCTAAAAGTTGGAAGACTTTTTAAAGAATCTAAAACTGTTTCTAGAATCTAATTTCAAACTTTTATCAAACTTTTAAACTCTAAAAGACAATGCTAAACAGGGACTTAACACACAAGGCCCTAGCAGGACTTTTAAGAATTTAGGAAAAATTTCAAATTGCAAAAATGAATTTAAAATGACAATTTTGGAATTTGTCGTGTGATCAGGTATTGGCTGAGTAGTCCAGCAAATGCAAAGTCTTGTACCCCACCGCTGATCCACCAATGTAGGAAGTTGGCTCTGTATGCACTATTTCAAAGTAAGGAATAGTATGCACAGAGTCCAAGGGTTCCCCTTAGAGGTAAGATAGTGGCAAAAAGAGATAATACTAATGCTCTATTTTGTGGTAGTGTGGTCGAGCAGTAGGCTTATCCAAGGAGTAGTGTTAAGCATTTGTTGTACATACACATAGACAATAAATGAGGTACACACACTCAGAGACAAATCCAGCCAATAGGTTTTTATATAGAAAAATATATTTTCTTAGTTTATTTTAAGAACCACAGGTTCAAATTCTACATGTAATATCTCATTCGAAAGGTATTGCAGGTAAGTACTTTAGGAACTTCAAATCATAAAAATTGCATGTATACTTTACAAGTTATTGACAAATAGCTGTTTTAAAAGTGGACACAGTGCAATTTTCACAGTTCCTGGGGGAGGTAAGTTTTTGTTAGTTTTACCAGGTAAGTAAGACACTTACAGGGTTCAGTTCTTGGTCCAAGGTAGCCCACCGTTGGGGGTTCAGAGCAACCCCAAAGTCACCACACCAGCAGCTCCGGGCCGGTCAGGTGCAGAGTTCAAAGTGGTGCCCAAAACACATAGGCTAGAATGGAGAGAAGGGGGTGCCCCGGTTCCGGTCTGCTTGCAGGTAAGTACCCGCGTCTTCGGAGGGCAGACCAGGAGGGTTTTGTAGGGCACCGGGGGGGACACAAGTCCACACAGAAATTTCACCCTCAGCAGCGCGGGGGCGGCCGGGTGCAGTGTAGGAACAGGCGTCGGGTTCGCAATGTTAGTCTATGAGAGATCTCGGGATCTCTTCAGCGCTGCAGGCAGGCAAGGGGGGGATTCCTCGGGGAAACCTCCACTTGGGCAAGGGAGAGGGACTCCTGGGGGTCACTTCTCCAGTGAAAGTCCGGTCCTTCAGGTCCTGGGGGCTGCGGGTGCAGGGTCTCTCCCAGGCGTCGGGACTTTAGGTTCAAAGAGTCGCGGTCAGGGGAAGCCTCGGGATTCCCTCTGCAGGCGGCGCTGTGGGGGCTCAGGGGGGACAGGTTTTGGTACTCACAGTATCAGAGTAGTCCTGGGGTCCCTCCTGAGGTGTTGGATCGCCACCAGCCGAGTCGGGGTCGCCGGGTGCAGTGTTGCAAGTCTCACGCTTCTTGCGGGGAGCTTGCAGGGTTCTTTAAAGCTGCTGGAAACAAAGTTGCAGCTTTTCTTGGAGCAGGTCCGCTGTCCTCGGGAGTTTCTTGTCTTTTCGAAGCAGGGGCAGTCCTCAGAGGATGTCGAGGTCGCTGGTCCCTTTGGAAGGCGTCGCTGGAGCAGGATCTTTGGAAGGCAGGAGACAGGCCGGTGAGTTTCTGGAGCCAAGGCAGTTGTCGTCTTCTGGTCTTCCTCTGCAGGGGTTTTCAGCTAGGCAGTCCTTCTTCTTGTAGTTGCAGGAATCTAATTTTCTAGGGTTCAGGGTAGCCCTTAAATACTAAATTTAAGGGCGTGTTTAGGTCTGGGGGGTTAGTAGCCAATGGCTACTAGCCCTGAGGGTGGGTACACCCTCTTTGTGCCTCCTCCCAAGGGGAGGGGGTCACAATCCTAACCCTATTGGGGGAATCCTCCATCTGCAAGATGGAGGATTTCTAAAAGTTAGAGTCACTTCAGCTCAGGACACCTTAGGGGCTGTCCTGACTGGCCAGTGACTCCTCCTTGTTTTTCTCATTATTTTCTCCGGCCTTGCCGCCAAAAGTGGGGCCTGGCCGGAGGGGGCGGGCAACTCCACTAGCTGGAGTGTCCTGCTGGGTTGGCACAAAGGAGGTGAGCCTTTGAGGCTCACCGCCAGGTGTGACAATTCCTGCCTGGGGGAGGTGTTAGCATCTCCACCCAGTGCAGGCTTTGTTACTGGCCTCAGAGTGACAAAGGCACTCTCCCCATGGGGCCAGCAACATGTCTCGGTTTGTGGCAGGCTGCTAAAACTAGTCAGCCTACACAGATAGTCGGTTAAGTTTCAGGGGGCACCTCTAAGGTGCCCTCTGGGGTGTATTTTACAATAAAATGTACACTGGCATCAGTGTGCATTTATTGTGCTGAGAAGTTTGATACCAAACTTCCCAGTTTTCAGTGTAGCCATTATGGTGCTGTGGAGTTCGTGTTTGACAGACTCCCAGACCATATACTCTTATGGCTACCCTGCACTTACAATGTCTAAGGTTTTGTTTAGACACTGTAGGGGTACCATGCTCATGCACTGGTACCCTCACCTATGGTATAGTGCACCCTGCCTTAGGGCTGTAAGGCCTGCTAGAGGGGTGTCTTACCTATACTGCATAGGCAGTGAGAGGCTGGCATGGCACCCTGAGGGGAGTGCCATGTCGACTTACTCGTTTTGTCCTCACTAGCACACACAAGCTGGCAAGCAGTGTGTCTGTGCTGAGTGAGAGGTCTCCAGGGTGGCATAAGACATGCTGCAGCCCTTAGAGACCTTCCTTGGCATCAGGGCCCTTGGTACTAGAAGTACCAGTTACAAGGGACTTATCTGAATGCCAGGGTGTGCCAATTGTGGATACAATGGTACATTTTAGGTGAAGGAACACTGGTGCTGGGGCCTGGTTAGCAGGGTCCCAGCACACTTCTCAGTCAAGTCAGCATCAGTATCAGGCAAAAAGTGGGGGGTAACTGCAACAGGGAGCCATTTCTTTACACCGATCTTTTTACTTAATAGCGATTATAAAATCTTTACAAGTATATTAACAAAGAGATTAGAGAGCATTGTGTGCATGTTGGTGCATGAGACTCAGAAGGGCTTCATAAAAAATAGGCACCTTGACTTGACTCAAGATCTTGTGACTGCAATAGGTATCTTAACACATTCTAACCTCCCGTTAACCATCATGACTGTCGACGCCGCTAAGGTCTTTGACAGAGTGAGTTGGCATTTTTTATATGCAATAATGGCACGTAACGGTCTAGGTGATCATTTTCTTGAAGCAGTTAAGACTATTTATAAGACACTACTTGCATGGGTGTTGGTGAATGGGAATCTTTCATCACAGTTTAGGATTGGAAGAGGCACACATCAAGGGTGTCCTCTCTCTCTCCTTTGTTGTTTAACTTATATATTGAAGCCTTGCTCAGATGGATCAGGAAAGATCAGAGGATTCTCCCTTTCCAATATCACCAGTGGATTAAAAAAAGGCTCTCTATGCCGACAACCTCCTGATATAAACACAAGACTTTAGAAAAAAAAATCCTATAATCTTGGACATTTTGAAGGATTTTGGGAAAGTCTCGGGTTACTTAGTGCACCCTGAAAAGACAGAGGTGGTGACGTGGAATGCCTCTATTGATAGCCCTCTAGAGAAGGTAGAAATTTGTTATCTGGGTACACGGGTGGGCAAATATTTTGAAAAGATTGCCCTGGGTGACATTAATAGACTTATGATTGAAACCAGGAAACCTATTCTGTCATGGTCATATCTCCCATTATCAGTATTGGGAAGAACCAACCTGATTAAAATGACGATCCTTCCCAAGTATACTTTAATTTTTAACTCATTACCCCTACCGTTTAGGGCAGAGTGGTTTCAAAGATTACAGAGGGTTTTGACTGGCTTGTTTTGGCCTAATAAGAGTGTCAGTATCGCTTGGAAGAAGCTTCATAAAAAGAAAGTGGGTGGAGGAGTTGCACTACCAGATTTTCAGTTTTATTGTTTAGCCTTTCAACTTAAAAATATTCTGACACTATTGGCTAAGGATTACCAACTTTTTACTCTGTGCTATCTAGCACTAATTGCAGATTTGAAAGAAAAGGGCTGCCATTTTCTATTTAGATTCGGCCACCCCAAATACTTTAAAAAGATCCGCGCCAGAGTCTTAGAGATGGCATGTAAGGTATGGTCCCGCATTAGAGGATACTTGGTATTCCATATTACAGTGCCCTGGCCCCCATGGACCCTGGGACTCCATTGTGTCTTCAAAATACGCTGTCCGTACCGCTATTGAATGTAGGTATTTTGTGCTGGGGCCAATTGCTCAAAGGAGACACTCTGATTTTATGGGATGCTCTTGCCAGGCTTACAAACAATTCACTCTTTCAAATACCTTCAAATAGCCAGCTGGTTTCGGGGTGATCCTAAAGTGGGTATCAGCACAGAATGGGATGAAGATCTTTTGGCTGTGACACGGGCAAAATGGTACTGGGCCCTGGTACAGTCTGCGGATGGGCCTCCCAAGTTGGCTGAGAAGGTTTGGAAAGCAGACCTGCCTTTGATTGATGTCTTCCCCCTGTGGCAAGTATCATGGTCTACGCTTTGGCCTACAATGAAATCCCCGCCCCCCGCCCCTTAGGAAAATTCATCTTTTTACTGGCCTCCAAAAAAATTGGCAAAAATGGAGGATGAAGGACGAGGAGGGGATGCTGTCCGACGTGCAATTTGGAGAATGGAGTGGATGTCCACATGTTCTGGCAGTGTCGATGTATCCAGACCTTTTGGCAAGAAATGGGTAATTTATTGAGGGAGGTATTAGGAATAGAGGTTAAAGCACCGGCACTCACAAACATTTCTCCAGGGGGCCACAAAATACTGTCTGTGGCATGCCTGAGGGCCACACTGATGCCAGCAGGCCAAGAGTCGGGGTGATGAAAGGTGGGTATAGGAAGGGGGTGGTGGGTGAACCAGATACATGGTGTGGATAACAAACTTTGAGAGAAAAAGAGATACTTATCTGGTGGCTGAATTGTAAAATGTGATACCAGAAAACTAGGCATCAGTCCCTGCGTCCCCATTTGACCAAACTGTGTGATCCTAGGGAATTGATTGATTTCATTTGCCTCCTTTTACTTCATTACCACATGAGAGCCCCTTGAAATACACAGGTTTATGATTTGTGCTATACAAAAAATTATCTTGTGTTTTATTTAATAAACTATGATGTTGTTCCAATTCTATAACAACCAAGGACACACACAAGGTGCACTTGACAAATAACTTGCCTCTGGGTTCACTGTTGGCATTGTTTTCAGAATTGGGGTGGCGTGGATGTTTCCAAGATCATGTTTGAAATTATTACTTCTAATAAATGCCTCTCATTTCAGTGATATAATCTGATTCTAGTAAGGTAAAGTGCTCATGTATTTTAATAAAATGCTCTTTTTTGAAGTTTGCAGACAGTTTATCACATTTGTACTTGTAGTGCAAGATATTTTTAATACTAAACATGTTCCTACAAATAAGTTGTCTAGGCCACTTAATGTTTAAATAAGTATGCCTGTTGCTGAATTTTTCTGCTTTGTCAAGTGAACAGCAGCCAAATGCTGCTTTTCACAGGGGGCCACGATTAGAGGCTAGGAGGGCTGCATGCAGCCCCCGGCCGTACTTTGAGTATCCATGGGTTAAAGTAAGTCTGGCATTGATCATTTTTGGCATACAGGAAGGGGGTTGTGGGGTCCATTTCCAAATAGGCGGCAGGCTCAACTACTTTTTGTTCTGATAGTAATTTCTCACAGAGAACTATGTCTAAAATGGATAGCTAGTTCCTCTCCCACGGTTAGGGAAGGCCCATAGCCAGATTAGATTGTGTAAAAGGATCAGAAAAGTGGGTAAAGATTTGGGAGCCTGTCCTTGCATATGCCCTGGTTTGGCTGAATTTGTAATTTGAATACTGGAGCATTCTAGTTTTAACCAGGACTGGTTTTGAATTTCAAGGGTATATCCAGAAGTTCAATGATTATAGACAAGGCTCAGCAATAGAGGGAGATGCGGGCAGTTATCCACCTACAGTGTCTCCCTAGTTGCTGAAGGAGGTCTTGGTTGTAGAGGTTTTGGCCTCCCGAGGGTCAGGCTACAATGACTGGTGGTGCGGCTACTACCTCTTTTACCTTATCATGGATGTGCACACAAAAAAAAAGAAACAATCAAGACTATCTTGTATTAGATGCCCAGATGTGGATTCTGTGCTCACTGTGCTATAGGACACAAGCTACACCGCACTAACAAGGCCCAAAAGATCAATATCAGTCTGGGATTGCTAAAGGTCCCTTCAAGAGGAGGCATCATCTGGCAGTTCAGAATGAAATGTTCCTTTGAAGAGAAGGGTCAGATCTGATGTGCAAAAGGTGGGCCTCTGAGTGACATAGTGGGTGAAAAATAATGGTCTGGAAGGCGACCCAAGTGATCACTAGTGGCTGAGATTAATTCAAGTATTCCATCCATCACCTTGTTACTTATTGCAGGTGATGTCCTAAATGTGACAGGCATGCCCAGATGTACGTCCTGTGCTCACTATGGCATAGGACTCAAGCTACACCCTACTGACAAGACCTAAATAGGCCGAAACAGATCTGGGGTTGCTTGTTCTTTCCAGAAAGGGCCTCACCTGGCAGTTGGGATAAACTGTGCCCATGAGGATTTAGCAGTGGGTAAGATAAATTCAAACATTCCATTCATAACCTTGCTTGTTGTGTGTCTCTTTCTGGAACAGCTTCTTTTTCTCTCTCTGCATTCAGTACTGTTTGGGCTTCTTATTCTTTGAGGTGGAACTTTTAAGGCCTGCAACAGTGAGCTTTAATGGCACGGACAAGGTCTCCGAAGTCTGAAGCAGATCTGATATACACAGGATATGCTGGGACAATGCGATTTACATTTGTGTGTGGTTGGTTGTTGGTGGTGGCTCTACTCTTGTTTCTGTGCTGTCCACAAGCCCTTTCTCTGACCCTGGAAACAAATTATTTCCTGGTGCAGGAAAGGACACGACTTATGTGCCTCTATGATTGGGGAGAGGAGAAAACACTGCCGTCTATGTTCTTAAACTACTGAGTGAAACCAAGTGGTTCCTTTCAAATTTTTATTTCCAGAGTGGATCGGACATAAATTGGGTTACACAAGTTTTCTGGTGCATGGAGCACTCATAGCTCAGGATCTACTGATCCCCACAAGGCAAAAAGAGAACATAGTGCTAAACCAACTTCTCTTTAGAGGAACATCACAAGTGAGCTGCGAAGAACTTTGACATGAGGGTACTCTTCACTTCCTTGCCTCCCTTTTCAATCAGGTTATCCAGCATAGTTCTCAATAAATGGCTGGCAGTGCAACGTCTTTCGAAGCAAACGGAGAGCACTTAATAGGGTAGGTGGCTTCCAGATCACTGCAGTTGGGCTTCAATGATTCAACTGGGAATCTCATAGGCCTATGATGAAGTTTGACAGGCAAATAGCTTCCTCAGTCATGAGGGAAGGCATCTACCTGCTGTTTCCACTCATGTACATACATAGGACTTTTTTCCAGACATGATCAGGCTGTAGTAGTGCAACAATATGTGTAGGGGAAAAGATACAACAGATAAGCCTGTAAACAAGTCCCTGGTATGGATTAAGCACCAAGTTCCACTTACACCTTACACTATAAGGGTAAAGGTCAGGGGCAGGTTCACAGAGCAACCTGGCACAGCAGGCCAACAGTAACCAGATATAGCTGGGAAAATATCAACAAGTATCTCTTCTTTTGAAAAAAAAAATAGAATGTTTGCCCTTAAAGCATTAAAGTGGTCTGTCAGGTCTGTGAAGCTTTAGGGCCAAGGAGATGGGGCTAAGTATCCCAAACTGCTACGAGTTTGAAATGCCCAGCTGAAGAATGCCATTGTGTTAACCACAGATGTTAAAAGAGGCACCCAGACAACTAGAACACCTCAGGACATCAGGAGTGGTTCTTCTACCCACGTCCCTCTGGCACATCCAGAATGACACCACTAACCAACACAGACTTTGTGGCCTTGCAGATGTCTGAGATGAAAAAGTGAGTGAGAAGAACCACTAAGAGCCTCCATTGTGTGTTCACATAAGACTTAGTGGCATCCTTTGCTGGGCATAGCAATCCACAGAGCTGCCAACCACAGCTTCAGCCAAGACAGAATTGGCTTGGAAAGCATAGCACACAGAGGATCAATAAAATGTTATTAATCCAGTGCTAATCTCAAACAACAAAACACTGCTGTAGTAATGCACAAAATAGTCAAGTAAAGCGTGTAACTCAGTTATAATCTGTTTCATTTTTCTAAGTGCTTTGTTGGTGACTACAGTGAACATGTCTAAACAGAGGTATGGACACTTGCTATCATATTTGAGTCAATACATATCAGAAGTTGTGTTAATTGTATTGCATGTGGAAAAGGATAGTATGGAGATCATTCAAATTATTTATCGCTTGATCGGAATGGTCAGTGTTATGTTATTTCCCGTCTCATAATCAACAATATTCCATTGCTTCTGTGCTGAACGACATTGAACAGAAACATTTGAGTGGACCAAAAAAAGTGAGGTTGGGAATTGAGGCACCTCACTTGGAAACTTTTCCATTTCTGTTTTGTATAACTTGTGTCTCTTCCCTTTAGTGGTTTGGCATCACTTTCTGGTTGTTTAGCTAATGACCACATAGTGATATGCTGCTGGGATCAGCACTATGGAGAATGAAAAATTTCCCTGGAGAGTTCTAAACCATAATCACAATTTAGGAAACTTCACATACACTTAATTTTAGCATACCATATTGTTTTCCATGCACGTTTGGCAATCTCTATAAAATTACCTACCATTTTAGTTGGGCTAAGCTAATGCTCTACATTGATTTGCAGACAGAGGGGCATATTTCTACTCTGTCTGCGCCAAATGTGCGTCAAAAATTTTGACGCACATTCGGCGCAAACCTTGAACCATATTTATACAATGACGCCCGGGCCCGCGAACGCCGAAAGTCCGCCGTGTGTGTCATTTTCTGGATTCGGGAAACCGCCTTGCGTTAATAACATGCAAGGTAGGCGTTCCTGTCCAAAAAATGACTTAAACACCCGTGCGCCATATTTATGCTACCACGCAAAAATCCTGCACAGCCGGAAGGTGGACTCGGAAAATGACGCACAGCCCGATTTACGTCAACAAAATAACACCTGGGTCAGGGCAGGTGTTAAAATTGGGCAAACACAGCAGTACTTAAAGAAAACACACAGAAGCAATAGCAGAGCTCCAAAAGGAAGACATGGGGGTGCTTTTCATCCAGCATGAACGCAGAAGCAGAGCACAGGACCAACAACAGCAGCTTCCACAACACCAGCAGGGACCCAAAAGGCAATGCAGAAGGCAGGAGAGGATATTCCGCACCAGGACAACCCTTCTAGGACTCCTGCAACAAGACATCATCCTGAGGTACAGACTCAACTGGCAAGCCATTCAGCAGCTGCTGCGCAACATTGAGCCACAGTTGGCACCCAGCTTGCAGACACCCCACACCATTCCACCAGAAACCAAGCTGATAGCTGTTGTCCACATGTTGGCAAGTGGCTCCTTTAAAACCACTGGTGCCCTGGTTGCCGGGAACTCACAGCCCTCATTCTCTGCCTTCCTACCCAAGGTATTGGATGTCATCATCTCCCTCACACCCCGCCACATCAGCTTCCCAACACACAGCAGAAGCAGCAGGAGACCAAACAGGGCTTCTACCAAATCAAAGGCTTCCCATACGTGCTTGGTGCCATTGACTGCACACATGTACGTATTGTGCCACCTGCTGCAACCGAACATCTATACCGCAACAGGAAGCACACACACTCCATCAATGTGCAGGCCATTGTTGATCACCGGGGATTGATCACCAACATCGTGGCAAAGAGTGTACATGATTCATTCATCTTCCGTCACTGCACCATCAATCAACACTTCCAGGATGGATGATATGGAAATGGCCTACTTGTTGGTAAGTACAGAAACCCAGTTATATACACACTGCACAGCAACCCTGTAGGACACACAACACATACACCACTACATTGACACGTGGCCAGGAAGACACTGAGGTTGTGACACTGCTAGGCATGTTTGATATCCTCACCCAATAGGATACACACCTATGGACAAATGACAGTTCCAAATAACAACAGATGCCACTCCACAGACACAGGGAACAATTTAAAAACAACACAATGACAATGACATGGCCTTAACTGGCAGAACAACTTGGAAGATGAATCTTTCAATATCACATCAATAAAAATCAATCAAACACCCTTCCAAGCAATAAGTACTGTATAAGGTGTGTGGAATGTGTTTTGCTGCAGGTCAAACACCATGAGACACATAGCATGATGATGATGACTACAATGAAGGTGACATGGTATCATTGAGGCTGTACCAGTATCACACATCACTCCTGCTCTGACCTTGCCCACTACCATTAAGCAAGTGGACTGTGCTAAGAATACATATTGATGTGACAGTATTGAACTATCCTACACATACGGATTGAGACAATTTCACACACACACAAGAGATGTACAGGCATATGGACCTACTGACACTCAAAATGACAACCTCACAACCAAGTTAGCAAGCTGAACTGGACCAGGTTCAGTAGTACAGGTACACGTTTGAACATGAGCCGACTCGGCAAGGGCAGAGAAATAGGTCAGCAGAGAACTTGTCACACATGGGATAACAATTCAGTGCTGACAACTTATGGGGATGTGTTGTACATTGTCACCTAGCCAAATCAAAGGGCCTCACTGATGTTTAACAAATTCTATTGCATATATTAAATTGGATGGGATGTCCAGGCCATATAGATGCAACCGTGTTACCACCAGTTTGGAACTGATTCTGTGTATGGAAGTATCACGTCACCCCCAGTTAAGACACATGGACACCTCTTTCACATGCCATATTGCAAGGGAGTACACAATGTACTGTAACTCTACAAAAATACTGCTGACATCCGATCAATCAGCCAAACACCAGTTCAGATAATGAAACAACCCAATGCTGATGGTACATCCTAGAAGCCTAGGATTCCACATAATACCACAAACACAGATGAGTCACAGGCAACACAAGATAACAACTGCCATGCAAAGTGATAATCATGGTGCTAGCAACATCAACATTTTCTCACTCATTTTCTCTTGTAGCTGATCAGGGGTATGGGATCCAGCCATGGATCATGACCCCATTTGCAAACCCAAGCATAGCATCAAAGCGTGCCTATAATGAGGCACATCGGAGGACACCCTCCATAGTAGAGAGGACTTTTGGCATCCTGAATTCAAGATTCAGGTGCCTCGATATCACCGGAGGCAGCCTCCTATACTCCCCAGAAATGGTCTGCAAGATAATTTTGACCTGTGCCATCATGCACAATATTTGCGTAAGGAGGAACATTCCCCTCTATGAACCAGACCCACAAATGGCTGAAGAGGAGGAAGAGGAGGACGTTGTCCATCAACATGAAGGGGACCATCCAAACACAGCCGGAGGATTGCGTCGGAGACAATGCATAATCCAAAACTTCTTTTAACTGTAGTCACCATCACCACTGTCTTACCATATGTCATTAAACACCTATTCTAATCACTATGTCATGGTCTGGGTAATCATTTTTGCATCACATTATCCCTAAGATTCATAATCAGAGTGTAGCCTCATGGAGCATTGCAGAAATACATATTAGGATACTGAAAAATCCACTTCTCATTTGATGGGTATGAATGTACACCCAACTTCACACACACTGTAAATGACATATATCCTGTCCATTTCACAATTGAAGGGCAATAGCAGAGGACCACAGCTATTTCACACATACATGTTGGCAACATGGTTCATTGCAGCATATGACACACAACTAAGACACCATCATTCACTAAGGAAAAAAATGCCTCATACATGAGGCAGTGGATGTGCTATAGCATTGGTAACAGGAAGGTATGACTAGACCCTTGACAGCAGTAAGTGTGACATCAGCTATCTTTGCAAGGAGTATGTGTGACACGAAATCCATGTAAGCAGCAAATGGATAGCATTAGTGCCCCAGGTATGACTAGCATTGCTCACAAGACATCTCCTGCACATGCCATCCCAGGTCATAAGTCCTGCCACTGCCATGTTCTCTGTCTCTCCCCACCCTTCTCAAGGGGGCCCTGGAAATTAACTATTTGTACCAAGATAATTCCTCATCTACACACACCTAGACTCATTCTGACTCCATTGTGCTTCCCTCTTTAGTATGGTATGCCATAGTCATTGTTCTTCTGTCTGCATGGACTTCTGGTCAGATAATGCACTGCCTCGTAGTCTGTAGGACCTGTAATCACCTGTCCATTGCTTCCCATGTGAAAGGTACTGTTGGACCTTTGAACTTGATTCTCACCTACAGGACTTGTGAGAGACTGAAGCTGCACACACCTGTGAACACCTCCATGCAGACCAACCTTTTGAACATCCACTACCCTTGCAGCTGCCTGGAACGGCATAGAAACTGCCATTACATGTATATCACTTTTATGCATTGCCGTATAAATCACTTGTTTAAGACAGGCTTTGGGTTATTGTGGAACGTTGCAGCACACAGGATAAAAACAGTTTATATTTTCCACAGTGTTGTTCCACCTTTGACCAGTCTTAGTCTGCTCACTGTGTATTTGCCTTGTTCATTTTTGTTCCTGATTGACCCTGCATCCTGCTAGCCTGACTGGTTCCTGTCTTTGAGTTACCATAAAGGCTCCCTGTGGCTACATTTGCCTCATAGTTGCTTTCCATGCCCTCACTCTCCTCCTGGGGTGTTCTGTCAGGTAGGCCTACAATGAATACTCAAATACATTGTATAGCGTAATCAGTTTACTTATCATATCATGGGGTGGAACTTGTCTTCAAATAGCCTAATCATAGCCCATCCCATGTATACATGAGTGACAAATAATGACAGTGTACCATGGCTGTATGCATGGATTGGGTATGGTGCCTCCAGCACAACAAACAACGTTAGATAATGTGCATGAAATATCAACACATGTTTGTACCCTGACGGTCAACACAGATTCACATCGCCCCCAAAATATTGATGGAGTTTGCGTGGTGAATAGCTGTGAGATTAATTAGCACAGGGGCACTGATGTTCCCGGATGCAGTGGGAATTTTAGAGGCCACCCTGTGTACAAATGTTGTGAGGAAACCTGCCGGTTTAAAATTACTGATTCATTAACTTTGTGAGGACACCAAGGTTGCCCTGTTGTCAGTCTCATAAAACTTCTGCAGTGCCATAGCTGGACTATCCCCATGTGTGTTGTCTATTCCTCTTTGGCTTTCGTTCAATTCAGCTGTGAAGAACACTTTGTTAATGCAGGGAATGGCTCCACAGACTCATGACTAGACCTGCACGTAACTGTGACAACATGGACCCCAATAATGATACAGGCTACACATTGGCCCACACACTTGAACTGGACACCTTTGTGCAATTAACCATTGGAAATATGTGAACACATGCTGCTTGGTCTGCTGGTCCTCCACTGCCACAGGAGAAACATAGGTCATTTATACGACTCAAACTGTGGAGTGACATTACATTTGTGGATTGGTTTTGGGACTCGGTGTCACAAACACTGTACCCACATAGCATTTTCCAATGCCTGACTCATGGGTAGTATACAAACAAGTGCCCAGGAAGTGGTATCCAACATTTCAGGATATGTGATGGCTTAGTCCTGGAACATTGCCATGATCAACCGTCTTCTATCTATCCTGTGCATGGTTTGTCATTGGAGATGCTTATGTCCCAAAAATCTGGGAAGTTCATACAGCATTTGTTGCTACGTGTATGACAAACACATTTCCTTTCTCATTTCCACACTGAATAGCATCTGATGGTTGGCCACATTGACAACACATGCATACAAGCACATTTATGAAAACACGTCTTGTGATGTTCACACAGTGGGACAACTAAATTTGTAAGTGCCAATTCACACACATTGACACACAGGCAATGAGTTTCTGTATTGAGTTGCGTAGCCTTGCTATCCTCTATTGACGCACAACCTGCTCAAATTGGGTAATACCCATTTGTATTCCACATGTTTGGGCATCTATTGCATCAGTGAAGAGTGCAAATCTGGTACAACACTTAGAGGATCATGGTCCTCAGTAGTATGATCTGCCACATGTGCCCATATACCGGAATGCACAATGTAGGTGCAAACAGCCTATCTCTGTATAGTCACACCTGTCATGTACTGTAAAATATGAGAAATGACCCAAACCCAGTAAAAAACAGAAAGTTTGAAGACGACGCGTCAAAAAAGTTGTACATGCGTGAAAAAATGCTGCATATGCGTTGAAAAATTACGCTCACTGCCATGATACATCCATTGGCCCTGAGCGGTAATTCCCACACTGTACCCCATAAAAATTGGTTAATTATGAAAAATATTTAAAAATATGGATGCAGGGTAATTTCTAAGCATGTGCGTAAAAAAAAAAAGATGCACAGACTGTAAGCGTTATAATATTTTGACGCATAAGAATAAAAACGCACCGCATTTCAGGCAGGAAGTGATGTACTAGGATATCCTGTTTACAGAATTGGTACAGTCGGTTTACTTTCACTTTCATTTTGCAGTCTGTGATTTTTCTTGACTGTGTGGCTGTGTTTGGACTTGTCTCTCTGTGAATATTGTGAATTTGTCTCCTGTGAGCTCTTTATATTGTCTTTTGGTGTTTCCTAAGTGTCTGTGGTATCCTGTGTAAGTGTATTTTTTAAATTTCTGGTGTCTAATTTTGTCTTTGTACTGTTGGGAGTCTGTTGTGGGTAGTGTTAGTTTGGGGATAGTTGGGCTATTGTAGTGTTATTTACTTTTCATTTCCCTCTCCTCCTTTCCCTTCATTATCCTCTGTACCCCTTAACTCCTTATTTTTTTCAAGCATGTTGGGTAGGCCACGTCTTGGTAGAATGGGAGAGGAGGAGCTGGGGGGATTTATTTGTCTGGTGTGCCACTTCCTCCCATTGATGATAGAAGCAGGTGGCCGGGTGATACAGGGGTATCACACAGAGGCAAGGAGGCTCCGGTGGGCAAAGGTCCTGTACCATCTTCAAAGAATATACAACACACCGCGCAACAACCACCAGCTAAAACACCATTGGGCAGACCTGGTTGCCAAGGAGCAAGACCTGCTGGACCACCTGGGGATTGTGATTGGTGGCCCTGTTGGTGAGTACAATTCAGAGTAATGTGCACATTTAAATGCTCTGTAGTGACAGTAGCAGATTTGTTCATATGCTGCAGGCAATGTTTTTGGACATGTGGAATGCAAGTTAAACATACAGTGGCGGTGAGTTATACAATAATTCCTACACATTACCGTCATTTGTTGACGCAACAGCTGCACTGAGTTACAAAACACAACTGGAGCCTGTAAATTAGTGCTGCCTTCACATCAATAGATGATGCAAATGTGTCTCTAACATATGTTTTAGGCATGGTCTGTGAGTGTACCAGGAAAGACATGTTTTTAATCAACATATTTTCAAGAATTAATGTGTACCTCAATTATTTCTGATACATATCTGAACTGGATTCTAAAATGAAGCAAATGATACAAATTGAGGGGTAACAACTGTCCATGGCCCTCTGTTCATTTTACCTGTGTGTATTACATTGGTCTTAGTCACCATAGCTGGAACAGAGCTAATGCATTTGCCATCTGTGTTACTCTATTGCCATGAACTTCTCATAAGTTATGGGATCATCATGGGATACCCGACGTTGGGGAATGCATGATCACAATGTATTAAGGCCCATATTTATACTTTTTGACGCAAAACTGCGCCAACGCAGTTTTGCGTCAAAAAAATTAGCGCCGGCTAACGCCATTCTGAAGCGCCATGCGGGCGCCGTATTTATTGAATGACGTTAGCCGGCGTTAGCCGCCGGCGCTGTCTGGTGTGCGTTAAAAAAAACGACGTACACCAGGCAGCGCCGGCGTAGGGGGGAAATGGCGTATGGGCGTCCAGAAATGGTGCAAGTCAGGCTGAGGCTAAAAAATCGCCACAACCCGATTTGCGCCATTTCTTTACGACGCCCATCCCCCATTGAAATGACTCCTGTCTTAGCAAAGACAGGAGTCATGCCCCCTTGCCCAATGGCCATGCCCAGGGGACTTCTGTCCCCTGGGCATGGTCATTGGGCATAGTGGCATGTAGGGGGGCACAAATCAGGCCCCCCTATGCCACAAAAAAATTAAAAAAAAATACTTACCTGGACTTACCTTAATGTCCCTGGGGTGGGTCCCTCCATCCTTGGGTGTCCTCCTGGGGTGGGCAAGGGTGGCAGGGGGTGTCCCTGGGGGCTTGGGAGGGCACCTCTGGGCTCATTCTGAGCCCACAGGTCCCTTAACGCCTGCCCTGACCCAGGCGCTAAAATCCGGCGCAAATGCGGGTTTTTTTAGACCCGCCCACCCCCGGGCGTCATTTTTGCCCGGGAGTATAAATACGATGCATATGCATCGCAGTCATTTTTTAAGACGGGAACGCCTACCTTGCATATCATTAACGCAAGGAAGGTGTTCACGCAAAAAAATGACGCTAACTCCATGAACTTTGGCGCTAGACGCGTCTAACGCCAAAGTATAAATATGGAGTTAGTTTTGCGTCGAATTTGCGTCGAAAAAAACGACGCAAATTCGGCGCAAACGGAGTATAAATATGCCCCTAAGTGCATGATGTCGTGCAAGGGACCCCTGACCAATTCCATCATACATATAAAGTTCACTAATAATTTGCTAGTTTAGTTTGGCACACCCATGCTGATCTAGTGCAGCACATGTTTAATAACTAACCTCCAAGTATGGAGGCTATCACTGACATGGGTGTATGCTAAGATCAGAATACCAGCATTCCTGTGACTGCTGTTATTCCGAAGGTACATACAAATTGAAACCTACATCATCATGATTGACAATGTGGTACATTTGCTAAACCATGTGTTAATAATATCACAGTGTCAGTTTGTGTATATCCGCTGATCAACCAACTTGGCAAATGTAAGATGATGAATGTGGCTCATCTGTGATTTCCTAAACTCATAATGGGTAAACAGGGCAATGAGTGACACATTTCAGGTGCAATGACTACACCTGTGACCATGCAGTCTGTCATGGATGACTACAATATACACTGTCAACATATATCTCCTTGTTGTATCCAAATATTAAAACTGGTCAATCCATGGCTAGCCTCAAACTGTCACCAAATAATGCACAGGATCCCTGCCATTATGGTGTCAAAGGGGGCATATGTGGCTCAGGGTACCCTGTTAATGTAGCATATGTAACCTAGACACAACACAGGCCCCCGATGTAAGGGACCATAGAAAACATTATAAATCATGACCTTAAATCAACCCACAGGTGAATCACACAGTAAATGATTGTCCTTTGATGTCCAAGCCACAATACCTGAGTGACTGGTATTGCATTGCTCCAGGAAAGTGGCTTTGCATGTCTCTCATTACTACAAATGATGAGAGGAGTACACTCCATAAATGAGTCTACAAACAATTGATGGAGCATGTTTGCCACCACATGATAGTTAGGGCCACTGCATGTGTGCAGATATCTGTGGATCACTCACTGGAGTGACCGGGTCTGTACATGTTTGCAGTGGTATGTCTGTTGCAGTATCATCATGCCTGAGAGGCTGGACTTTCAGATTTAATGTTACACACAGTAATTGTATTTGGAAGTGTTGTATAGTGCACAGACATTGAGCACATTTCTCCCTTCCATGCTTTACAGATGGACCTGCCCCCTACGCAATCGGAGAGATGGCTCGATTTGCAGACCCAGACATCTCCAGTAAGCGTTGATATTTCTGCTCTGTGTTGTGTTTGCAGCTGTTGTGTGATTGACTCCTGTGTGTTGGACACATAGCAAGGTATGATGTGCTGGGAAATGATCGGATATGTTACTTGAGTGGAGTATCACTTTTTTTCCATCTTTGAGTTGGACAATCATTATCATATAGTCATATTTTGGGATTGTAGTGCAGCCCTGTAGGCATGGCCATGTGAATAGGGTGACATTTGTTGATAAAACTTTTCTTAAGAAAATTTAGCAGAGTGCCATATTTCTGATTTAGTCAGCAAGTCAGACCCTGAATCTCACAGAATAGGGATGCCAAAGTCTTACCCACAGACTTGAGCCTCCCTGTTCACTAATGAACATGTTCGACTGTATGTTTGACTTCCTAGCAGCATGTAGCTCCACATGTTGTGCTACGTGTATGTGGCACTTGAGTACAATGTCATAGGTGTGCACGCAGCTCATGGCCAGATGTGTGCTTGCATCTATCTGCTTGTTTTAAAACATGTATTAGTGGTATTAAATGATGTTGACAATTGTCTGCATTTCCAAATATAAATGTGGATGGGATTGTCCAAGGTTTGGGTGTATCCTAGTTGGACATCCTCCTTACCTGTGCTGGACTGCCCACACCCATGTACAGCTATCCAAAGCTTCCTGGTTGTCCTAGATGTTGGAAAGTATTTGTTGCTTGTCCATCCCACCCCCCCAGGCACAGGCTTAGGGTTATGAAATGTGTACCTAGGAGTGATGATTCAAGTTTAGTACACAGACATGTAAATCTGTAAATCACTTGTCCAAAACTAGGATACCCACTCATGATTAGCAACTGCATTCCATCCTAGCAAATCCATTTACAAATCACAGATCTTGTGGCTCTTGATTGTCATCCAGAAGATAGTCATTAGTTGGCCTGTCACATGTGGAGGACTTGCAGCATATATTATGTGACAAATGGCTGAACTATGATGCATAGGTCATTTAAGTTGTTACACATCTTTTAGAGCATTGCTGTGCTGATAGATAGGACATGTGTAGGCTGCGTTGGCATGTACTTCCTCAGGGACAATCTGTGATCTGTATGATGATATGGCCTGTTTCTGCTACATTAGATGTATTGTCTGATTTACTTCAGTAGCTAAATCACACAATGAAGTACCTAATGTTTGGTTTTATCTTTTTTTAATAGCAGCCAATATGAACGCCATCCAGATTCGGGAGTTTCAGCGCCAGGCGATGCGTTACCACCACATTCTGGATGTGGAGTCTGGGTTCCCCCATATGACACAGTGTTATTGCCATGAAAGAGCCTCCGGAGTGTGGAGGGCATTTGCCCAAGTGGGCCCTTCAGTGTCCACCACAGCCGCCACCACCAGCACCACCACTACCACCCAGGTGGCACCAACCATAGCAGGCACCACTGCAGGACCATCAACCTCCACTGCTCCTGGACCTATGACAGCGCCACCTGCACCTCCTCCTACAAGCATGGCACCGACAACTGGACAAACATCTTCAACTAGCACCCAGACCACTCCTGCTGCAGTCATTGACCCTGCAGATTTCCAACGGATGCAACGTGACATTGAACGTATGTTGAGGAAAATGAACAGGCTGCAGCAGGAGGTGGCACAAGTTAATAAGAGGATGCGTGCCATAAAGAAGACCCTGCGGAGGGCGAACTTGTGAACAATATACCCTCAGCCATGATTCCCTCCCCTCCCTCCTCTTTCCTGGTTCTTTAAATTAGTGGGTTTAGGGGACTTAGGTGGTCATTCCAACCTTGGCGGTAAAAGCCGCTTACCGCTGTCAGAAGACCGCCAACATACCGCCGCGGTAAACCGCCACGGTCATTCTGACCCACAACAGGCAAACCGCCAAAATACAGACATCCACAAAAGTCCGCAACACCAAAGGGCAGCGAGAAACTGGCGATGACCAAACCTCCACCGTCACGCCAACAGAAATACGCCCACACTATCACGACACACGAATCCACGCGGCGGTCTTTCAACCGCGGTATACCATTGGCGGTACACACCGCTGCGCTCAAAATACACACACACTTGCAAAACACAGCCACATTGGACAATTACAAATAAACACACCTGATACACATACACACACCACTCCCACACACCCAACACAATATAAAACACACACCCACATCACCTTCAAACCCCCACTCCTACAGAATCGGGACCACGCACTGAGAAAAAGAGAACTGAGCACCCAGACGCGCATTTTACTTTCACCCAGCAATATTTCCACGCACTTCACACAACACACCAATACACATCACCACACAATCCACCCCACACATCACCCACACCACCCCATGGCGCCACAAAGACACCCCAGGTTCTCGGAGAATGAACTCAGGGTCATGGTGGAGGAAATTGTACGGGTAGAGCCACAGCTCTTCGGAACACAGGTGCAGCACACCACCATTGCCAGGAAGGTGGAGCTATGGAGCAGTATAGTCGATAGGGTCAACGCTGTGGGACAGCACCCAAGAAATAGGGACGACATCAGGAAGCGGTGGAACGACCCACAGGGGAAGGTGCGTTCAATGGTATCCAGGCACAACATTGCGGTGCAGCGGAATGGCCGCGGACCCCCACCTCCTCCCCCAGAATTTACAACATGGGAGGAGCAGGTCTTGGCAATCCTGCATCCTGAGGGCCTCGCAGGAGTATCTGGAGGAATGGACTCTGGTAAGTCTCATCTTCACTACTTCATCCCCCCCACCCCACCAGCATGCCAACTCATACACCCACCCTCACCCTCACCCCCATCACATCCTGCTCGTTGCAAATGTCTCACCATCACAGCCCACCCATCCCAACCTCAAGCCCTGCATGCGACCACAAAGCATGGACACCCATCAACAAAGCATGCCCACTGCACATACCCATCCCCCCCCAAACCACCGTCACAAAAGCCCCCACACGGGAATGCCAGCACTGGGGTACACGGGCACCCACCCATTACACGCTATGACACACACAAATGCAATAACCATACTTTTATACCCCTGCAGGACCCGAACGCCACGTCACCACGCAGGAGGGTCCACAAATGTCCACTCCACCCCCAGAAGAGGCCCACAGTGAGGACAGCAGCTCTGTCGACCTGGATCTAGATGACCAGCCCGGCCCATCGGGGACCTCTGGACAGTCGGTTCCCCTCAGACAGCCACAGCCCATAGCAGACCTTCCCCCCTCTGGGAACACCAGCACAGCACCCACCCAGCGGGCCCATACCTCTGTCCCCAGGACACGTCAATCAGCGGTGTGTCCACCACTACAGGGCACCCAGGTTAACCCACCACCCCAACAACAACAGGGACCTGGGGGCAGTGGTAGTGGGCACACGGTCCAGGGGACAGAGGCCCAGGGAAACAGGGGAACTGGGAGGGCTGCTGTGCGACAGGTGGGGGACAGGCCCAGGGAACCCACTCTCCACGAGGCCCTCTCCTCCATCATGGGAGCCTACCACCACTCCCAGGAGACGATGGCAACGGTCCTGGCCAGGTTTCAGGAGATCCAGCTTCTGCAGGAGGAACAATATTTGGGGTTCAGGGAGGAACTACGAAACATCAGTCCCGCCCTGGCCACCATTGTAGGGGCTCTGAATCAGGTAGTCACCACATTGCGGAACACTATGGCACCACAAAGGGCCCCTGACACTAGCATGGACCAAGAACTGCCTACCACCTCTGCCGGCGCTAGTGGACAGGAGGCCCCGCCACAGGACCAACAGGCCACCAGCACCCCACCCCCTGCAGAAGGAGAACCACCCTGCAAGCGGGCCCTGAGATCCAGGAAGAAGACAGAGTAAGATGCCAAGACCCCCGCCAGGAAAGGATACCTCCCTGATTGTCATCCCACTGTCCCACATTGACACCCTGTCCATCCTTATACTGCCCATGCTCCACTTTCCACAGGCATTTGGACAATGCACCTGTGATATTAATAGTCTGGACTCTGCCATGAACAATCCTCCACCATCACCCCTCACCGATTTGCAATCACCCACCAATATAGAGCACTGAAATAAACACAGTTATTGCACAAAACAAGCAGGAGTCTGGCTGTGAGTTCGTACAAATGTATTAGACATTACCGTGCCAAAAATGCATATTTATATTGTGATGCCAACATACCACTGTCACACAGCTGTAGTCCATGGGGAAACAAAGCAGATGTCACGCAGTGGGCCCACATCTCTGAAATTGGAAGGGAAAGTCACAACTCAGTTACCATACACTGGGGGGAAAGGTCAGACAGTAGAGAGGTAGTAGGGGTTAAGTATATGTAAAATGCCGGGTTGGAATCTTACCTGTGTGTCATTGAAAATACTGCTGTATTACTGCGTTCCTGTTGTCTATGTCGTCCTCTTCGGCTTCCTCGTCTTCACCCTCCACAGGCTCCACAGCTGCTACAACACCACCATCTGGACCATCCTCCTGCAGAAAAGGCACCTGGCGTCGCAAAGCCAGGTTGTGAAGCATACAGCAGGCCACGATGATCTGGCACACCTTCTTTGGTGAGTACAATAGGGATCCACCTGTCATATGGAGGCACCCTTCAGGAAGCCAAAGGTCCGCTCGATCACCCTCCTAGTTCTCCCATGGGCCTCATTGTACCGTTCCTCTGCCCTTGTCCAGGGATTCCTCACTGGGGTCAGTAGCCATGACAGGTTGGGGTAACTCGAGTCACCAATTAGCCACACACGTTGCCTCTGGAGTTGACCCATCACGTAAGGGATGCTGCTATTCCGCATGATGTACGCGTCATTCACTGAGCCAGGGAACTTAGCATTAACATGGGAGATGTACTGGTCTGCCAAACACACCATCTGTACATTCATAGAATGATAACTCTTCCTGTTTCTGTACACTTGTTCACTCCTGCTGGGGGGTACTAAAGCCACATGGGTCCCATCAATGGCACCTATGATGTTGGGGATATGTCCAAGGGCATAGAAATCACCCTTCACTGTAGGCAAATCCCCCACCTCAGGGAAAACGATGTAGCTCCGCATGTGTTTCAGCAGGGCAGACAACACTCTGGACAACACCTTGGAAAACATAGGCTGAGACATCCCTGATGATATGGCCACTGTTGTTTGAAATGACCCACTTGCAAAGAAATGGAGTACTGACAGCACCTGCACTAGAGGGGGGATCCCTGTGGGTTGGCGGATTGGTGACATCAGGTCTGGCTCCAGCTGGGCACACAGTTCATGAATAGTGGCTCGGTCAAGCCTGTATGTCAGTATGACATGTCTTTCCTCCATTTTCAACAGGTCTACCAGCGGTCTGTACACAGGAAGATTCCTCCATCTCCCCGCATGTCCCAGCGGACGGTGCCTATGAAGGACAACAGCGAGCACAGAGTCAATCAACCCACAGGTACGTAACCACAGCTTGCACAAAACACGATTCCCAATGCATTGAATGGCTTGTATGAGTGTTGATGCAAGGCCTAGGTATGTGTGACGCAGTAAAAAGTAAGCCATGTGGGCCCTTGAAATGGCGGCTGCCTGACCTGTGAAGTGCGACAATGGGATGTGAGGTAAATGCGCTGGCGTGGCACACCGTGGCGGTAGGCGGTCAAAGACCGCGGCGCTAAGCAGCATTGGTTAACATTGAACCCTATGGGTCTCAGGAGCGAATGACGATGTGCGCCGGCGGTCGCGGTATGCACTGCCGCGGTACGCACCGCCGCGGGCGTGACCGCCATTTTCTATCGGCTTAATCACTCGATACCTGATCTTCGACAGGAGAGGACCTACATTGCAAGTGCTGCTGTGACCTCGGTCTGGAAGAGACAATGGCTCATGCGACTGGGGAAAGGGCCCCTGCCTTCACTGCTCAGGAATTGGAGAAACTCGTGGATGGGGTCCTCCCCCAGTATGCGCTACTCTACGGTCCTCCAGACCAACAGGTAAGTACACTGGGGCCATGCTTAGTGGCCAATGCCTGTGTTGAGTGGGGTGGATGAAAGATGGTGGGGAGGGGAGCGATTGAGGCATGCATCAAACGACGGATGAGAGCATGTGCCACATGGCAAGGGTAGGGATGGGGGGCCACTCACATTGAGGGTGCGGAAGGTGATGACTCTTTTTCTCCCCCTGTACATTTCACATAGGTCAGCGCCCACCAGAAGATTGATATTTGGCGTGCCATCGCCAAGGACGTCCGGACCCTGGGGGTCCACCACAGACGGGGCACCCACTGCCGGAAGAGATGGGAGGACATCCGACGCTGGAGCAGGAAGACGGCGGAGGCTCAGCTGGGGATGGCCTCCCAACGTGGGAGGGGTGCCAGTCAGACTTTGACCCCCCTGATGTTCCCGGATCCTGGCGGTGGCCTACCCCGATTTGGATGGGCGCCTGAGGACATCACAGCAGACACAAGGGGGTGAGTACACTCTTATTCTGGTGACTTTGCGTGCAGTGGAGGGGTCTGGGTGGGGGAGGAGGGCTGTGGGTATCCCTAGGCCAGGGCGATATCTGTAGGCTAGGCCCCTCCGTAAGGCATGGCCCTGTGCCCCCGCCCCCCACCTCTGTAGGGTGCCAAGTACAGCTATTTATGGCCCTGTGTCATCTATGTGTGCAGATGTCGTCCATAGGCTTGTAGGCCATGTCCCACGGATTGAGTAGTGGACCCCAAGTGCGCGGCGTAGTGCAGGGGGCTTCTGTGTCTGTCCTGTCCGCCAAAGGTGTCGCCAATGCATGCACTCAACATGTCTTTATTTTCTCCCCCCCCCCTTTGTTGTGGTTTTCCTGTTCATGTGTGCATTAGCATCATCAGGCGGAGGAGAAGTGGCATCGGAGCACGAGGGAGCTGCATCCCACATGGCCATGGAGGGCCATGCAACGGATTCCGATTTCACCAGTGGGACGGAGGGCGAGGGGAGCTCCACAGCGGGGACTCGGGCAGACATAAGTGACACGCACTCGTCCTCTGAAGGGAGCTCCCTTGTGGTGGCGGCAACATCTGTGCCCCCCGCAACAACAGGTACAGCCGCCACCCAGCGCACCAGCACCGCCCTCCCAGCAGCCCCTCAGCGTTTGCCCTGTGCCCGCTCATGAAGGAAGGTGGGCATCTCCTTCGCCCCAAGCACATCAGGCCCTGCCCCAGTCACCCCTGCTGCCCTCAGTGAGGAGATCATTGACCTCCTGAGGACGCTCACTGTTGGGCAGTCTACCATTTTGAATGCCATCCAGGGTGTCGAAAGAGAGGTGCACCAGAGTAATGCATACCTGGAGGGCATTCATTCTGGTCAGGCTGCCCTTCAGCGATCGTTCAACACTCTGGCCTCAGCACTGATGGCAGCCATTGTCCCTGTCTCTAGCCTCCCCCCTCCAACTTCCTCCACCCAGACCCTATCACCTGTGCCTCTGCCTATCCCAGACACACCATCAGACCAGCCTGCACACACCTCAACACCCAAGGGAAGCTCAGGCAGACATAAGCACCACACATCACACAGGCATTCACACAAGCAACATCCACATACAGACATGCCAACACCCACTGCCTCCACTGTGTCCCCCTCCTCCTCGTCTCCCTCCTCCCTCCCTGTCACGTCTCCACTCACACCTGCATGCACTACATCTTCAGACACTACGTCCATCACCAGCACACACACCAGCACCCCCTGCACACGTGCAGTCACCACCCCCACTGCCATTTACACGTCCCCTGTGTCCTCTCCCAGTGTATCTGTGACCCCCTCTTCCAAGATACACAAACGCAGGCAGCCACCCACCCAACAGCCATCCACCTCACGACAGCCTCCAGCCCAAGCACCTGCACCCAAAGACACCAGACTTCAAACTCCTACAACCACATCCTCTTCCTCCACTCCCATACCCACTACACCTACCCCTCCCATTGCTCCTAAAAAGCTTTTCCTGTCCAAACTTAACCTCTTTCCACCAACTCCCCCACCCCGTCCATGTCATAGGACTCCAGTCAGCACCTCAGCCACCACAAAACCGGGCCCTGTCATGACAGTCTGCCATGGACTATGGAGTCCCCCACCCTCCAGGGCAGCCAGTCCAGTACGGAGCCAAGGCACGGGCAGCCCACCCCCGGAGAAACAATCAAAGATAGTCAGTGGCCGGCGCGAGAGGGTGAAGACACCAGGCACAAAAACCCCTACCATGGCTCCGGCAGGAGGTGTGGAGACAGCTGTCACACCGCCCAAGGTGGGGAAGGGCCACAGGCGATCAGGGAAGGCTGGGAAGGGCAGCACGCCCGACAACACCGCCATCAGCCCAGCTGGCCAGGATGGCCCCGCCAGCCCCATCCCAGGTGGGCAGGAGGCCACCAAAATGCCCGGCACTGCAGCCCAGGAGGGCCCCGCCAGCCACAGGACAGATGGGCAGGAAGGCACCGCCAGCCACAGGACAGGTGGCAAATGAGCTCCACGCCATGCCCAGATCCGCTGAACTGAGCTCTTCATCTCAAGCACCGCTGAACTGGGCACCGCCGTCTCAAGCACCGCTGAACTGGGCACCGCCGTCTCAAGCACCGCTGAACTGGGCCCTTCATCTCAAGCACCGCTGAACTGGGCCCTTCATCTCAAGCACCGCGGAACTGGGCCCTTCATCTCAAGCACCGCTGAACTGGGCACCGCCGTCTCAAGCACCGCTGAACTGGGCACCGCCGTCTCAAGCACCGCTGAACTGGGCACCGCCGTCTCAAGCACCGCTGAACTGGGCCCTTCATCTCAAGCACCGCTGAACTGGGCACCGCTGTCTCAAGCACTGCTGAACTGGGCACCGCCGTCTCAAGCACCGCGGAACTGGGCACCGCCGTCTCAAGCACCGCTGAACTGGGCCCTTCATCTCAAGCACCGCTGAACTGGGCCCTTCATCTCAAGCACCGCTGAACTGGGCACCGCCGTCTCAAGCACCGCTGAACTGGGCCCTTCATCTCAAGCACCGCTGAACTGGGCACCGCCGTCTCAAGCACCGCTGAACTGGGCACCGCCGTCTCAAGCACCGCTGAACTGGACCCTTCATCTCAAGGACCGCTGAACTGGGCACCGCCGTCTCAAGCACCGCTGAACTGGACCCTTCATCTCAAGCACCGCTGAACTGGGCCCTTCATCTCAAGCACCGCTGAACTGGGCACCGCCGTCTCAAGCACCGCTGAACTGGGCCCTTCATCTCAAGCACCGCTGAACTGGGCACCGCCGTCTCAAGCACCGCTGAACTGGGCCCTTCATCTCAAGCACCGCTGAACTGGGCCCTTCATCTCAAGCACCGCTGAACTGGGCACCGCCGTCTCAAGCACCGCTGAACTGGGTCCTTCATCTCAAGCACCGCTGAACTGGGCACCGCCGTCTCAAGCACCGCTGAACTGGGCACTTCATCTCAAGCACCGCTGAACTGGGCCCTTCATCTCAAGCACCGCTGAACTGGGCACCGGCGTCTCAAGCACCGCTGAACTGGGCACCGCCGTCTCAAGCACCGCGGAACTGGGCACCGCCGTCTCAAGCACCGCTGAACTGAGCCCTTCATCTCAAGCACCGCTGAACTGGGCCCTTCATCTCAAGCACCGCTGAACTGGGCACCGCCGTCTCAAGCACCGCTGAACTGGGCCCTTCATCTCAAGCACCGCTGAACTGGGCACCACCGTCTCAAGCACCGCTGAACTGGGCACTTCATCTCAAGCACCGCTGAACTGGGCCCTTCATCTCGAGCACCGCTGAACTGGGCACCGCCGTCTCAAGCACCGCTGAACTGGGCACCGCCGTCTCAAGCACTGCGGAACTGGGCACCGCCGTCACAAGCACCGCTGAACTGGGACCTTCATCTCAAGCACTGCTGAACTGGGCACCGCCGTCTCAAGCACCGCTGAACTGGGCACCGCCGTCTCAAGCACCGCTGAACTGGGCACCGCCGTCTCAAGCACCGCTAAACCATGAGCGCTAGGGGCTGGCCTGCATCTTAGTCGGGCAGGGCTGCACGAAGCAGTCTGGGCACCAGGCCCCACACAGAACCAGTGGAGACTGTTATCCACTTGTGAGACTGTGGCTTTGCACTCGCCAGGATTGAACAGTGGGCAACCCACCCACTTGTGAAACTTGAGAGACTGTGGCTTTGTACTCCCCAGGATGGAACAGTGGGCAACCCACCTACTGTAGAGACTTGAGAGACTGTGGCTTTGCACTCCCCAGGATGTAACAGTGGGCAACCCACCCACTGTAGAGACTTGAGAGACTGTGGCTTTGCACTCCCCAGGATTGAACAGTGGGCAACCCACCCACTGTCCGGACTTGAGAGACTGTGGCTTTGCACTCCCCAGGATTGAACAGTGGCCATGGAGGCCCCTCGTGGATCTGGCGTCGTGGACTCATCTGGCTGAGGTGACCCCCCTTCCCTTCCCCCTGAGGTGCCTGTAGTTTTGCTATCTGATGCCCCTGCAGTGTTCTCTCCATTGGAGTCAGGTATCTTGTGTGGGCTTTGCCCATGTGATTTGGGCCCAGTGGTCCACGGACAATACATGCTACAATGCTCGGACTTGTACATTTATGTATATATCAGTTTTTGATGTAGAATTATATTTTTAAGCCAGTAATACAATATATTCCTATGTTTAGAATCATTTCCTTTTGTGTTTGCATTCTTCCGGGGGGTTTGGGGGGGTGTCACTCTGATGTGTTGCTACGCATTGATGTGTGTGTTATAGTGGGTGAGGGTGAGGGTGGGTGTGTCGCGTATGTGTGTACCCGTAATATTTTTTCTACCCCCCTCCCCTGTGTCGTAGGTGCAGTACTCACCGTTGTCTTCTGCGCCGGCGTTCGTGCTCCTGGTAGAGGAGTAGGAACACAATCGATGGGAGGATGTGGAGTTCGGGTTCCATGCTGTCCTTATTCCTCGTGGGCTGTATGGAGGTGAGCGTTTTCCCTTCGAAATGGCTGTTTCCGCCGTGTTTTTATCGGCGGGGCTACCGCCCCAGAAAAGGTGGCGGATTGGTAGGTTGTGATACAGTGGGCGGTACATTGTCTCCCGCCTGTCTGTTGGCGGTGACTGCTGCGCTGTTTGTTTGTGCCGCCGTGGCGGGCGGTGTGGTAATGTGGCGGTCTCTGTTGGCGGTTTCCGCCAGGGTCGGAATTCCATTTTTTTTCCCGCCAGCCTGTTTGCGGTTTGGCCGCAGCTTTAACACCGACCGCCAGGGTTGTAATGAGGGCCTTAGTGTTAGGTTGGAATAGACAGTTAGTTTAGTTAGTAGTAGTGGGTTGGAGGGTGAGGGTATGAACATTTTAATATATTTTTTTATTATGTGGGTGAGTGGGTGGGTGGAGGATGATGTTGGGGTTTTGTTTGGTGTTTTAATAAAAAAAAATATATATATATATATATATACATATATATAAAATATAAAAATACAAAAAAATATATATTTGTTTAGTATAAGATAGTATGTGTTTAGGTTAGTATATGTTGTCCTCCATGTGTCCCGTCTTATAAAGGGGGTTGATGTTTAGGGTGTTTAGTTAAATGTGATAAGTAAGTTTAGCTTAGGTTAGTTAGGGCCTGTTGTGGGTAATGTGTAGTTAGGATAGGTTAGGTTAGCTAAGGTGTTTCCCCAGGTTTTACCTTCCTTTTTTACTGTTAAATAAATATTTAGGTACTCCTTTACAGTTTGTGTCACATGCTTGGGGATCAGGGCCTTGCCATGGCTGAACAGTGTTTCTTTAGTATTTGCATTTGTGTCCCATCCTGCAACCAATTCCCAACTGAGCTGTTACATTGGCAGCTACACCAGAGCTACTTTGCTAAGATTCTTCCATCCATTGCACCCACCACTCAAGGTTACTATGGATCCCAAAGTGTTGTTAATTTTTTATGTATGTTTTCAATCTCACATACTTTGGGACAAGATTTGGTATTGAGGACACTGTGTTACGTCTGCCTGCAACCTGATGTTCAAGTGAAGCCTTATAAGGTGAGTGGTGGTATGATCTCATGTAGTATGGTATACATAACTCACACCTATCATTTGTTACATTGTTCAGCCAGGTTACTTATTTGTACGTACACTCATACACATCCATTCCTGCTGTATGGTGTGTGTTAGGAAAATTTTTGGTCAAATGTCACATACGTAAAGATTGGCTTGAAGAAAAATTTGAAGGCAATAATTTTCGGCGTAGACATCCCTTGAGGAAGACTTATTCTGTCCAGCACATAATTGTACTGTGTAGGTTCTATTTGCCTCAGAATTAACCCTCAGGAAGGACAGATGATGGTACAATCCAGACCACAGTGCATAGTTATCAGCCCACATTCTTTCAAGGCAGTTGTATTGACATTCTATAATCATTGACATGAGGCAAACATCACTGTTCTCCCTCACGGTTGATGTGTTACATTACATAGAGACAAAGTGGTTGTGTAAGTGCTATTTATTTTAAAGTGCCGTAGTGCTATATTTACATTGTCCATGATTGTGAGTCCATTAGTGTGACACCTTCCATTGTGATCCTACACAAGTGCAAAAGGACATGTCATTGGACATGCTGGGGCGAAGTGTCAGACAGTGCAGAGGGACAGGATTTGCCAATGAGGCAGTGAGAGACAATCACAGGGCAGAGTGACAAGATAAACAGTGGGCTGGAGAACATTGCTTGAGAGCAGCTGTTGCAAGATTGGCATGTTACAAAGCACAGTACCTTGGTTATAAGTGGCCGAGTGGCAGGGACTAGTGCTACTGGGTTCTCTTACTGGTGAATGTTATCTGTTCCACGTCTTCATCTTCTGATGTGTGGGTTGCCTCCTCTGCCCTTGGTGGTGGTGGTTGTGAAGGGGCAACACACACCTCAGTGTTTGAAGACGTGGAGTCAGACATCCCGGTAGCTGCCAACTCTACTAAGGGCAGTACTGCAGCAAGGAGGAGCTGCTGTACTGCCACATCACTGTGGTAGGCAGCCAGGTCGGCCCTGAGGGGGTCAATATTACATTCGTGCACGCGTTGAAAGGTTTGTTGTTGGAGGTGTTGTGTCAACTCTCTGACAGCAAGTTCATGCAAGATTTTTGTTCGCCCTTGCATGGCTGCTGCCTGTTCTGCAGTTGACATCATGCACGAAGGCACCCCCTCTAGGCTGGCTGCCATATTTTCCATCCCCACCCGCACCTCCTTGGCCAGCTCCCTCTGTACTCCAACTACAGTTCTCTTAAAGCTGGTGCCAGTGTCGTCAGAGTCCTCAGCTGGGTTGGAGCTAGCAGGTCGTACAATTGGGGTGGTGGGTGTTTCCTCTGTGATGGCTGCTGTATCTGTGCTCCTCCTTGGGACTGAAGGTGGGGTCTGGAGTGTCCCAATGACATCTTGGAGGGTCTGCTGGCTGATGTTTGTCAGCTCGTCATCCATGTCATCAAGGTAGTCCAGGACAGGCATATCCCCAGGAGAGCCATCGTCCTCTGCAATGAGATATTGTACAATTAGTGTCTGTGTTGTGGGATTTGTAATGTGACGTGCCTGCCTTCATTTTTGTTGCACATTGTGATCTTGATTCCTGTTTATTATTCCTGTCTTTAATATTAGCATTTTCCCAGGCCTATGCCCCACCTGCATGTCACATGTATTGTGGTCAGTTTGGGGACTTGTCAGCATCACATCCTCTAGGTGTTGGTTCTGGCCAAATTGTATATTGCCACCTTCTTGTCCTTCTCAACCCTCCGTCTACTTCCATTCTCAGGGTGAGGCCTTGCACTGGCTGTGGTTGTTCTGATGGCACTTGCACCACACTTAACAATCTGGAACTGAGCCAGTCTCAGATATTTCACATCCAGCTATATCTTGCTGAGACCTAGCATATACTATGTATAGCACTGGCATGGCACACTACAGATGTCAGCATTGGTAGTGTGTAATGTTGATGTTGGGGAATGTGTGCTAAATCGGATTGCACTGATGGTCCTAGCAGTGTTCCATTTCCTCTTCTGACTGTGAGGGTGAATTTCACTAGCCGGTGACATATGTCCTCCCCCTCAATGCTGTTGTCTGAGCAGTATGACATTTGGGATGTTGCATGGTGTCATTGGAGCTATTGTGACCCAGGCACAGGGTGAACCCTGACATATGCAGCATGGGTATGACATTAGTGCTGTGTACCTCATAATGTTTATGACAATGGCTGATGTGTGTAGCAAGTATGGACAATCACATTTCACAGGATTAGAACATTTTTATTGATTACAGGGGATTGATAACGTTGTCATCCTGAACCCTCTAATTTGGGTGTGTTTGATCAATGGGGACGTTACTGCCATTAGCTACTTGACCTGCACCCACAGCAGAGGTGGTAGTGGCAACTGATAATTTCCACTTGCAGATATCGCCTGAGACTGTTAATTGAGCCCTCGTTCATGTAGAGAGAATACCAGCTGTCGTGTGACAGCAGGCCTGTTTTACGTTGTACGCTACCCTCCTGGACTGTCTTTACCTTTCCAACTTCCTTGGCATGGCAGCATACCCCCATGCAAAAGTTGTTGGTGTAGTGTAGTACTGTGCACCAGGTTTCCTCTGAACGGGCCATGCCCCTTTACCCATCCACTCCCTGAATATCATGACTTACATGCATTGTGTGGTAAGTATGTGCCCCCCCTGCTTGCAGTTAACATTTGTGCTTTTTAATTCCCCATGCGACTTACCCTGCATCTGTGTTGTCTCCTGGTAGTCTGCGCTGTCCTGTCCTTGAATCCCTGTGACGATCTCCTCAGGGATGACGGCCGCCACCATCTCCTCCATGTGGTCCAGGGCCTCCTGCGGTGCTGGACTCCCACCTCCCGTCTGCAGTGCTGCCTTCCTGTTCCTGGCCATCTTTTCCTTTGTCCTGCGCTTGCAGTCATGCCAGCGTTTCTTGCACTCGATGACTGTTCTCCATACTTCTGCCAGACTGTTTATCTTGTCAACAATTTGTTGCCATATTGCCTTTCTCCTACTGATTGGCAACTTTGAGGTGACAAAAAATTGGTGCTGGTGTTCCGCCACCTCTTTCACCAGAATTTCCTGCTCCTCTGCACTGAAGCAACACTTTCTTTTCTTCTTCTCCCTCACCTGGGTCTTGTGTGGGTCCTCCTGGCTGGTTCCTGGTCTGTTGTCATCTTCCTGGGGTCCGTCCAAGCATCAAGGATCCATTTTGGCTCTCCTTAGCACATTTTGCTGTGTTTGCGCCGCGTTTTGACACTATTGCGTCAAAAAACGGCGCGTATCTGCTTTGCGACGTCGTAAACCGGCTCACAGTCATTTTCGCCACGTTAACGTTGTTTCTCTGTACGATGTGACCATTGATTTGAGTAAATTACTCACACCTGTGGTTTGCTCCGCCGTGCGTCAAAGTATAAATTTGATGCCCGAGCAGCGCAAAGAAATGGCATTAGCGGGTGGTAAACTTTTTGACGTAAAACTGCGTCAGCGCAGTTGTGCATCAAAAAGTATAAATATGGCCCAAAATATCATGTCAATAATATTGAGGGCAAAAATATAGTGAAGTTAAGGGGCATATTTATACTCAGTTTGCACTGAATTTGCGTCATTTTTTTAATGCAAATTCAGCGCAAACTTAACTCCATATTTATATTTTGACACTAGGTCCATCTAGCGTCAAAATATTGGAGTTAAAGTCATTTTTTGGATGCGTGAAACCACCTTGCGTCAATGAGATGCAAGGTAGGCGCTCCCGTCCATAAAATGACTCAAAGCCCCGAGCGCCTTATTTATCCTCCAGTGCAAAAATAGTGCACGGGTGGGTCTAAATAATGGCACTAAGCCTGCTTAGCGCCATTATTTAACACCTTGGTCAGAGCAGGTGTTAGGGGACCTGTGGACCCATTTGCAAAGCGAAACACCATGGAAAGGGCCCACAGGTACCACTCGAAGCCCCAAGAACACCCCCATCCATACCAGAGGGACATCAGAGGATGCGGGACCCCATCCCAGGTAAGTAGAGTATGTATAGGTAAGTATTTCAAACTAATTTTTTAGGTGCCATTGGGGGCCCTCAAATGGGCCGCCCTACATGGCACTGGGTGCAATGGCCATGCCCAGGGGACACTGGTCCCCTGTGCTGGCCACTGAGGTTGTGGGCATGACGCCTGTCTTCTATAAGACCAGAGTCATGTGATATGGATGGCTGAGTGTCAGGAAATGATGCCAGGCTGGTTAGAGGCTGGTTAGAGGCTGGTTAGATGCTCAACCTGCATCTCCTCTACCTCCACCCCACCCGGCTTACGTCTTTTTTTTTTAACGTTAGTCGATTCTTAGCACCGGCTTGCTCCATTCCTTAAATATGGTGTCCGGCTGGCGCTGTAGATTCGCATAAGCCGGTGCTTATCTTTTTGCTGCAAAACTTTATTTGCGCAGTTTTGCGTCAAAAAGTATAAAGTTGGGCCTACGTTTCTATAGGTAAGCAAAGTTTTACTAAATATAAATTCTACATATTACTTCCATATTCTTCATGTAGCACGAGGTTCAGAGACATTAATAATTCTCTGGCGTACCACCAGGGCATATAGTCACACGTTCGGCTGCGAATGTATTCGTAGGGAGATGTCCAAGTAGAGGAGGGTGGGATGGGTGTTGTAGGGTGTTTATTGTACGATAAAACAAACAAATTCCTCTGAAATACAGAAAATCTGGTGGGTATAACCTAAATGCAATTTCTCCTTCTCCAGCAGTAGCAGGATGGTTTCGCTACCAAAGTAGGACATGCCCATTATTTTAAACCTAAGGATCCTCTTAACTATGTGAAATGTCTGTATGGAAACTCTATACGTTTTAAAAACAAAAAACGTTTGCCCAAAAAATATATAACACTACATATATGTACATATATGTACCTTGAGGTATGTAGATGTGGAGTTAATAATAGTACATCTATATCTATCTATGTGCACTTACCTTCTCGAGATTTTGGTTCTCAATTTTTTTGACACACTATTCTGTTATCAAGATATTTGTGTTTCCTGTATTATGTCAGTGATCCTGCTACACTAGCAGCAGACCATGTATATTAGAGGTAACCTCTTCATGGTAGTTTGCCAGATCTTCGCTTCCTGGTATTTTGATACCATTGTATATGCATCTAAGAAATTGTTTTGTTTAGATTATGACAAGATACCATTGTGAACTGTTTTTATTTTATTCCAAGTGAAAGTTAATTAACTAATTCTATTTATTATGGAATATTTTACTTTGCCATAACAGGGATTCATTGTTATGTTTTAGTCTCGACCTAAACACGAAATAGAGCTTCCCAGAGATCTTCTGTTGGCTTTGCATAATTCCTGTGGTGCCTGCATAAGTCAAAATTTTCTAGAAATGTATTTTATACAGTAGCCCTGTTTATACCAATTCATGGAAATACGCTACTAGAAGATTCCTGTATAAGCATACTCATTCCCATCAAATCTGTCCAAAGTGAGGCAGCTAACCGGATATTGAGCTTCTCCCTGTTGCAGTCATGTAACTTAAGTCCTGAGCTCCCTCCATTAATTCCACATTGAAACCTGCTCGATTTTCTCATCGTCCTATTTAACACACAGCGCTTTTAAACACAACATGCAACACCCATGGAAATGCCTCCTTGGTGCAGAGTAGTGCAATGCAGCAACTTGCGCTGCATTACATTACTGGAAATTTATGAAGCCACACAAGATGGATTTACATGACTAATTTTCCATTTGTGGCACTCTTGCACTGCATTGAATGGTGCAAGAGCAACCCAAAGAGGCTCATAAATATGCCCTAATGTTCCAAGCTACCTGGAAAATTCATTTGACCACAACGGAAGCACACACACAATTTTCATAGTGAGATCCTATTTCAACTAAACATCCAAAACCCCTAACCTCCACCACAGCAAACATTTCAATAATCCTTTTTCAGGTTGTGGTCCCAAACTCCGCAATTCTTTTCTGGCTGAGTTGTCTATCACCTAAATTTACTAAAAGAGATATCCCACCAAGGAATTCTGAGAATTCTACTGATATGAGGTCTTTGTTGCTACAACAAGCACACATTTCCTTAAAATTGATATTATAGTTCCAGCCCACACGTTATGCTTATCCTAACCCTACATTCACTCAATACAAAACTGATCATACCATTATTACTGGAGAACATGCACGTACAAGCTCACAATCTCAGTGTTTATAGGTGCACATCTATGTTCATCTTTAGAAAGACCCTCGCATTTTAGGATTATTGCACCTAAAATACAAAACACAGTTGAACAGACAAATTACTAATTCTGTCATACACCTTTTCTTCAGAATCTGCAGACATAGTAGGGGGCATATATACAGGCACATGTGCCGCCGATGTGTCACTTTTTGTGACGCAGCACATAGTGCAGACCCATATCTACAAGGCCACAGAAAGCCACTTTGTGTGGCTTTTCATGGCCTTGTAGAGAGGGTTTAAGGCAACACAGCTCAAGTCGGTGCGTGGCCTTACACTGCGCCAGGGAGTACCATGGGTGTTGCGGTGGGTGTTCTCACGCAACACCCATGGGGTTTGATGCATTCCCAGATTTACAAAAATCTGTAAACCTGGGAATGCATCAAAACTTGTTTCTCCTCGTTGTTTCCACTTTCCATGTAGAAAGAGAAAAATGCCTCTCTGGATTGTTTTTGTACAGGAAGGTGGCGTTTCATACACAAAAACAATCCTGCTGACTATGCACACTCCCTTTTACCATGGTGCAAGGGTTCCTGCGTTGGTGATAGGTAGCAATTTGTGCAATACCCCGGGGGGAGGACAGAAATGCACTGTATCTTGTATATACAGTGCATTTCTGCCCTTTCCCTGTTGTGAAGGGCAGCATAATAAGGTCACTTGCTGTACTGCCCTGTGCCACAGGACTTGTAAATATGCCCCTAAGATTGTGGTGAAGCCTTGGATTTCCATAGCAATGGCTTTACATATTTTCCCAAAATTAAACAAATGAATAGTAGATACAGGTACTCCTTCTACTGTTGAGCAGCTCATGAACAAGCAGCTTTATATTTCAATTTCAATGACTATTTACATACAGACTACCAGCAAGCACTGATTCCCTGTCATATGGACACAGATTTTCAGATATGTCTGTGAAGTTCTTTTTTCCAAATTTCCTGCCAAAGACATTTCATGTGGTGGACAGTGCTACGGTATAGGGTAGTCTCCAGCCAGAGAAAAATCTGTTTCCTACCCTCCTTCTCAGGGCGCTACACAAGTGTTAGAGGTAGGAGTATTTCACTCCAAAGTTTTGGATGTTGCGATTTAAATTAATTGTCAGAGAATGAAGCAATCCTTATTCCTGGTGAGAGTATTTTAATCGGGAACACAATTCTAAATGTTTCTAATTTTAAACCCTGAGGATTTAATTTATGTACCCCATGCTATTGTGGTAGCTGGAAATGCAGGTCTTTGAATCCCCTTCATATCAGACATGAAAACAAGCACTGGCAAAGTCAGTACGTTTGGCCTTACCAAGCTGGTGCAATTCCTTTTATTGTATTATCGGGAAACTTAAAATAAAAAAGACAAAACTCCTCTTGGCTATCTCAATACAGGTATACAGCTGGTCTCAGTTTGCTGTTTCACAAGCAGCCACTTATATAGAAGTATGAACAATGCTTATTACAAAAAGGTTAATCAGTAAGTTTAGCAAGTACATACTTGTCGCAAAATCACATCACCGGTGTTCCTTAACCTTTAACTTATATCTTACACATTGTTTATTGCAGTTCTAACAAAGCTTAACAAACTAACTATTCACTACTCTCGAATGCATGTGTATTTGTGTGCATTATTTTGATCACTCTGCTCCCAAAATCTATCAGTTCATTGCATACCTTAGGCTTATTTAATCTCCTTCTCCCATTCTTCCAGCATTTTTTTTAATTTACACAATACGGGCCTCTGTGTTTAAAACCATAAATTCCTTTGGGCCTACAAACATAGGTTTTCCTTTAACTAAGACCTTGCTGGCCATGCATTATATTTTCAAGTGAACTCTTCACCTCTCTGCATTATCATGCATTACAATTTCAAGTGAACTCTTCACCTCTCTGGCATGAGCACAAACTTTATGATACGATATACAATTTTATATTGTTTTCTACTGAGGTCTGATTGTAAGAAATGGGGTCTTTGGTTAGCAGTCAGGTTACCCGCTGTCCAAGCAAGGACCCTCACTCTAGTCAGGGCAAAGGAGAATCGCCCTCAGTTAACCCCTGCCTACCTCCTTGGTATCTTGGCACGAGCAGGCAGGCTTAACTTCAGAGGCAAGATGTATAGTATTTTTACCAACACACACAGTAATTCAGTGAAAACACTACAAAATGACACAACATAGGATTAGAAAAATAGATGATATTTAAATAAACAAAACAAGGCCAAAACGACAAAAATCCAACACACACAAGTCAAGTTATGAATTTAAAAAGCAAAAAGAGTCTTAAATTCTTTAGAAAACAGTGAAAACGTTATTAGTGTACAAAAGTACCTAGGTAGTGTCAAAATAAAGCTGCATGGGCGACTGTGAGTCGGAAGAGGCCAGCGATGCGTCGATTTCTCACTCGCAAGCAAGAGTGTGCGTCATTCCTCCTCCGGTCGGGCTGTGTTTGTCATTTCTTCTCTCCTGCAAGAGAGCGATGTGTCGATCCTGAAGAGCACCTCGGCTTCAGGCAGGCTTTGCGTTGATTTTCCACGCCCAGCGATGTTGCGTCGAAATCCGGTTGCACAGTGTCAAGAAACCACGCTGAATGGGAGCTTGCGTCGTTAACAGCAGCCACTGCTGGTGTTGCACGTCATTTCTCCAGCCACGTTGCGTCGATTTTCCAGCCGCGATGCAGGTGGAGCGTCGATGTTAGCTGCAAGGCTGGGAGTGCGTCGTTTTTCAGCCACAAGGCGAGTGGAGCATCGGAAGATTCCCTACAAGGCGGTCTTTGGATTTCTGTCCTTTTCTACCAGCTGTACCTTTCAAGGGCCCAGAGACAGGTTAGGGCACCACTTGGCAGGCAGGGCTCTCAGCAGCAAGCCCAAGTGCTGGCAGAGAGAAGTCTTTGTTGTCCCTGAGACTTCAACAACAGGAGGGAAGCTCAGTTTCAAGCCCTTGGAAATTCTTCACCAGTGGGAAGTCACACAAAAGTAAGTCTTTGTCCTCTCTCAGGTAGAAGCAGCTACTGCAGGCCAACCTAGTAAATCACAGTTGCAGGCAAAGGGGCAGTACTCCTCCTCCAGCTCTTCTCCTCGACAGAGGTTCCTCTTGGTCCCAGAAGTAATCTGATTTTCAGGGGTTTTGGGTGCCCTTTCTGCCTTTGAAGTAGGCCTACTTCAAAGAAAAGTCTCTTTTGTTTTCAAGATCCTGCCTTGCACACACCAGGGGATTGGAGACTGCATTGTGTGAGGGCAGGCACAGCCCTTTCATGTGTAAGTGACTACTCCTCCCCTCCCCTCAGCCTATATGGCCCATCAGGATATGCAGGCTACACCCCAGCTCCCTTTGTGGCACTGTCTAGAGGAGAGGTGCAACCAGCCCAACTGTCAAACTGACCCAGACAGGGAATCCACAAACAAGCAGAGTCTTCGAATGGTTCAAGCAAGAAAATGCCTACTTTCTAAAAGTGGTATTTTCAAACACACAACCTAAAAAACAGCTTCACTAAAAGATGTATTTTTAAATTGTGAGTTCAGAAACCCCAAACTCCACATGTCTATATGCTCCAAAAAGGGAATCTGCACTTTAATCATATTTAAAGGCAGCCCCCATGTTAACCTATGAGAGAGATAGGCCTTGCAACAGTGAAAAACAAATTTGGCAGTATTTTACTGTCAGAACATGTAAAACACATAAGTGCATGTCCCACCTTTAACATACACTGCACCCTGCCCATGGGGCTACCTAGGGCCTACCTTAGGGGTGCCTTACATGTATAAAAATGGAAGGTTTAGGCCTGGCAAGTGGGTACACGTGCCAAGTCGAATTGGCAGTTTAAAACTGCTCTCAGAGACACTGCAGTGGCAGGTCTGAGCCATGTCTACAGGGCTACTCATGTGGGTGGCACAACTAGTGCTGCAGGCCCACTAGTAGCATTTGATTTACAGGTCCTGCGCACCTCCAGTGCACTTTACCAGGGACTTACTGGTAAATCAAATATGTCAATCATGGACAGCCAATGTACACATACAATATATACAGGGAACACTTACACCTTAGCAGTGGTTAAGTGTCCAGAGCAAACAAAACAGCAACAACAGAGTCCAGCACCCAGAAACAACCTAGGAAGTAGAGGCAAAAAGTTAGGGGAGACCATGCCAATGATGCCAAGTCTAACACTGATGTAGCTTAATTTCTTCAAATTTGATTTCCTCTCCAACATTTGCAATCATATGTCTTCAAAATAAAATAAAGAAAACATGCATTTGCCTTAACTTGCCAACCATAGATTTGCAATAATAAATTAAAATTAAATAACATTACATACAATACTAATAAAATGGAAAATGTGTTTTCTGTTATGCAGGAGTACTAAGAAAAGGTATAGAGACTTTTTAGTTTTAAAGCATGCATCATGAAAAATGATTTATAATGGTGGCAATAAAATGTACTAATATTTTTGAATTACTGTAACCAGAAGATGTAGTGTAAACATATTTAGATGCATAAAAGACAAAAAAACAGTAAAGATTTTGAAAAAAACATTGGCAAAGTGAACTATTCTCCCACTAGCTCTGGCAATGACGTGCACTTTTTTGGTGAATGTGCACATGCAATCAGGGTAAATGTAGACATTCAGAGTACAAGAGAGCCAGTGGATGTAATTACCTGGTAGTGGTTGCCACTGGGTAGTTATCCTTAGGATCCGGTCTCCATAGGAAAATCATTCTTTATAGTCATAATAACTTTGGTGCCCCATGATGAATTTTCTCAAAACTTTCTAAGAAAAATATTCCTACACCCCAGCTCCTTCTTTGAAGATTTTGGAGTCATCTGTCAAGTAAGGGCCAAGAAAACAGGAGGGCAGAGGTCCCAAAACATACATCAAGGAGCACCTGAGCCGAAGCTGTGGATGGGAGCAGTTCTGCTGTAAACTGGACCTAGGCCTGGCGGCAGATGACTTAGACTGGATCTGCGAGCGGTGGAGGTGAGTGAGCCTGTCAGGTGTTGTAGGAGAAAGGCGGCAGCCCCCCCTCCCGCACCCCATACCCTTCTGGGAACCTTAAGAGAATGTGAATATCTGTGGGTGGAATTGAATTTCCAGGCCTTGCCCAAGTGGGGATAGATTACTTGCCACTACATTTGTGGATTAATTCTGCCCTGCTTGTATGCATCAGGGGACCTAGGGCAGTTACTACACTGACGCAGCAGTGACCCGAGAGCAGGAGAGGAAAAAGGATATACAAGATTGTTACCCCGACTTCCCAATGGGGTTTCCTCTGACGCTGGTGCCTACGTGGTCCTAGGTCCATGACAACCACAGATTGGTGGGAATCCCTGAAGGACAGAAGTGCTCCCACCCCACAGATTTTCTGTTAGATTTGTTTACATTCTGAATCCCGAGCAAAGACCTTTACCGTGCTTCATCTTAGAACTAGCCTGGTGCCTGGGCCACCCTAAATCCTACTCATATGATTGTAAGAGTAATAGACTATGCCAACAGAGACACAATACTCTGAGTAGCTCAAGAAATGTGGAGAAGTATTATACAACACCTCAAAAATCTAAATTTTTCCTGAACACTACATTAAAGTGCAGCAACAGCGTAAATCCTTCCAAGAGATAAAATAAAAGCTGAGAAATTTAGAATGCCAATACATGTTGCTTTACCTTGCTAAGCTGAAGGTAATTGTAAAGAAGTAGTCTCTCCAGGTGTAGAATGATTCACATAACTTTTATTAAGTTACACCAAAGTAGAAACGTCTCACCCACTCAGAGGCTACAGACAACTGACACTTTAGCCTCCGAGCGCTCTCAGTATTACAAGCTTAGAACCATTTCACAACATTCTACTTATTATGTTATCTTAGTAAGATACTACACACCTTCCCTCCAATAGGTAAAACAAGTGAATAAACAAAAGAAACATACATTCTAGTAAAAAATGAGAAATGTTTTTTTTTTAAATGTGGACAAAATCATAGAGAGATACATTAAAGAAAAATGCACCTGAGAGCAACAAAGACATGGAGTTTGTTACTTGCGGTTCAAACAAAACTCACACAAATGTTTTGGTCTAGATGCCACCCGACTACTTCTCCTTCGTTGTGAAACACTTAGGCCCTCATTAGGACCCTGGTGGACGGTGGTATTGTGGAGAAAAGTACTGCCAACAGGCTGGCGGTAGCTTTCCCTAAAATATGACATTGGCTGTTTGACTCAAGCCAAACCGCCAATGTATCACTTGGTCTGCCAGGGCGGCAACAGCTGCCGGGCTGGAGACTTCAGTCTCCAGCCAGGTGGCCCTCACTGTCCCACCCGCGGGATTATGACCCCGCCTACCGCCATGGTTTTTGTGGCTTCCTTACCACCACCAAAACCATGGCGGTAGGCACTATCAGTGACAGGGAACACGGAAAAAACAATCCCTCACAGCCCTCTCTACCTGGACATCCATGCCGGGCCACCAAAAATGTGCCCTAATACGTTCCTTAGATTAGCAGATCTCTTGGTTACCCTGGATTTATATTTTTTCTGTTAAATTCACCGGAGGCACTAGTTTAGTGCCCCTCCAGAGTAATCCATTTCTGAAAGACAGCTAGCTCATCTCGTATAGTCCAACACATTTTAATCTCCTCAGTTTCTTTTTTTTTTTTTTTTGAGGCCATCCTTCCAGCAGTCTTTTAATTACCTCTTGTAAAACTACATCATTTGACAATAACATTTTCAAATGTTCTTCCTTGATCACACCATCTGTAACCTCACACATCTTATAGTCCTCGAAGTCATAATGATTTTCCACAATACTGTTTTCACACCCTGTCTGAGCTGGCTGATCAGAGACAAGACGTGACAAGTCTGCAACTCTGTTCTCAGTACCATAAAAATACTTTACTTAAAAGTCATAATCTTGCAAAGCTGTTACCCATTTACAAATGCTTGAGGGAATGGCATCCAGACTTTTCTTTATAAACACATCTTTCAGTGGCTTATGATGAGACCTGATTAAAAACGAGTCGCTCAACAGAAACTTCTTTAGTTTTTTTAACAGCCCAATATATACATACAGCCTCCTGTTTAATAACCGAGTAAAGTTCCTCGGGTCCTACAAGAGCTCTATACAGGAACATAATAGTTTCCTCCTGTCCATCTTTCCCTTGTTTCAAAACCGCTCTCAGACCCTTATTACTAGCATCAGTGAGCAAGATGGATAACCTGTTGCTATCAAAAAATTTTAACGAAGAGGCATCACATAATCCGTTTTTGATATCACGAAACTCATTTTCACAACTATCACACCATTTAAATTTGGTTCTCTTCTTAAATAGTTCTCTCATGGTGTGAGTACAACTAGCCAGTCTGGGTACAAATTTGTTGTAATATTCTGCCATCCCAAAGAAAGTGACATGATCTTCTCTGCTTTTGGGCGAAGCGAGGTCTACAATACACTTAACTAACTGATTCTTAGGTCTAACTCCTTCACCAGTAAGCTTATGTCCTAGATGGTCAATCTCAGAGAGGTTGAACTGACATTTATTCTCTATCAATGTCAAACCTCTATTTCTAAATCTGGTAAGTACTTATGATAATACCCTATCATCATGCTCTTCCTGAGATGACCCAAAGACTAATACATCATCTTGATAAATTTTAATTCCACTCACGCCATTTAAAATACCTTCCAGAACCCTTTGAAAGACAGTGGCTGCCAAATTTAAACCAAATGGTAACCTTGTAAACTTGAAGGTACCAAACGGGGTAATAAAGGATGTTAACTTCATAGATGTGTCATCTAACATTTTCTGGAGGTATGCTGCTCTGAGACCCATGGTTGAGAAAAACTTTGCTCCCTCCAGTAAAGCAAGCATCTTAGATATATTTGGAAGGGGATACTTGTCTGCCGCTACATTTCTGTTAAGACCTCTCAGATCAACACAAACCCTTATTTCTCCTGAGGCCTTGTGTACTAGAACAACTGGCAATAACCACTCAGTAGCTTCAGTCTTAACAATAACACCCCCATTCTTCAGCTTGTTAAGTGCATCCAACATAGAACTTTGTAAAGCTTTAGGAACACTACAGGCTTTGCACACTATGGGTTTAGCTCCTTCTTTGAGTACAATTTTGTGGACATAGTTTGTTAAGCGTCCTAAGTTATCAGTGAATACTTCCTTAAATTCCTCCTGCCACTTAGTCGTTACTCCTTCAACACTTTCTTTTATTTACTTTATCACTGGTTGAGGTTCCACTTCATCTCAAAATGTTTTATCTTTAAGATAATACTAGGCGTGCCACTTGGATCTAGCATAATGCCCATATCTCCTTGGTGTATCCAGCTTAATATACTATCACCCTTACATGAGACATAAACCTTGCCTGCTGTGATGCGACCTTTGTACAGTAACTCTCTCCAAAAATATCCTAGTAATTTTATGGGCTTATCCCCATAAACTAATCATTTGATATCAGGTTTGAACAATTTAACCTTTCCCAACAAGTTATCCAAGTAGAAAGTCTTTGGAACAGAGTAATTTTTGCTCCTGAATCAAACAGCATCTGAACTGGACAACCCTTTACAATGACTGTATCTATAAGACCTTTTCTCTTGCAGGAATCAACTTGAAGCACGACTTCCCTGCAGTGGACATCATCATACTCATACTTATCCTCATCATATATTGTAACTTCTTTCACACGAGAATTCATTTGAGTAGCTCTGCAATTTTTTCCAAAATGTCCCACTTCACCACACCTGTAACATTTGACTGATAGAGCAGGGCACGTCCTGCCATTAGCTAGATGTCCCTGACCAAAACAGCGAAAACATCTGAATTTTCCTACTATTCTCTTTTCATCATGAACAATTTTCTTATTATTGTTATTCTTCTCAGGGGCAACTTTGTTAAAATTAGCTTTAGTAACACTTTGTACTTTACCACATTGTTCAAAGTTTTCTTCTTTCTTAAGGATATCTACACATGCAAGGGAATGTTCGATTCATTTTGCAACAACCAATACTTCATCTAAGTTAGGGTTATCCTTCTGCCACAGTTCATCCTTTATTTCCTCAATGTTACAACCAAGCATAAACTGATCGTGAATGCGTTCTTCTATCGAATTGTCAAACTTACAAGATGCTGCTAATCTACGTAGGTCTGTGACATATGTTTTTACTGATTCCTGGGGTCTCTGAGGCGCTTACTAAAATGGTAACGTTCTAAAATCGTACTTATGTTTGGTAGGTAATGCTTATCAAGTATGGTTAAACATATTTCAAATTCATTACGATTGTCACACTCGTCTACACTTAACTCCGGCAAATGTTCAAAGACTTCTTGACCTTCAGAACCTAAACAGTGCATTAACAATGAAGTCTTCCATTCTGCACTTAAAGCTACCCTCCAAACAGTGCATAGAGCAAAAAATAGTTCTTCCACTTAGACCATTTTATAGGTGGATCACCTGGAGAAGTCAAAAAGAAAGGCGGGGCTGGAACACTTTGCATGTTTAGAGAACTTAAATACTGTACGTATAATTTAAATAGTGCTAGTTTTACAAACTCCTAAAACATTTAAAATAACGTTTCCTTACCCATTTAAAAAATACAGAAATACTAGTTACAAATTAGGCCCATATTTATACTCCCTTTGCTCCGGATTAGCGTCATTTTTTTTTTACGCAAATTTGGCGCAAAGCTACACCATATTTATACTTTGACGCTAGACCCGTCTAACGTCAAAATATCCCAGTGTGCGTCATTTTCTGGATGCGTGAAACCGACTTGCGTCAATGAGATACAATGTAGGCGTTCCCGTCTAAAAAAATGACTTATACACAAGTCAGCCATATTCATTCAACCGTGCAAAAATGGCGCACGGCTTGGAGGCGGAGCCGGAAAATTACTCAAATCCCGATTTGCGCCAAAATGTAACACCTGGGTCAGGGCAGGCGTTAAAATGGGGCAAACACACCAGTGCTTAAGGAAAACTCACAGAAGCAACATCAGAGCTCAAAAAGGAAGACATGAAGGTACTATTTATCCAGCATGCACGAAGACGCAGAGCACAAGAGCAACAGCAGCAGCTTCCACCACACCAACAGGGACCCCAAAGGCAACGCAGAAGGCAGGAGAGGATATTCAGGACCAGGACAACCATTCAGGGCCTCAGGTAACATTACATCATCCAGAGATACAGACTAAACAGGCAAGCCATACAGCAGCTGTTGGAGCATCTATAGCGCAACAGGAAGCACACACACTCCATCAATGTGCAGGCTATTGTGGATCACCGTGGATTGATCACCAACATCGTGGCAAAGTATCCTGGGAGTGTACATGATTCATTCATCTTCCGCCACAGCACCATCAATCAGCACTTCCAGGATGGACGATATGGCAATGGCCCACTTGTTGGTAAGTACAGAAACCTAGGAATTTACACACAGCAACCCTGTAGGACATACAACACATACACCACTACATTGACACGTGGCCAGGAAGACACTGATGTTGTGACACTGGTAGTCATGTTTGATATCCTGACCCAATGGGATACACACCTATGGACAATTGACAGATGCAAATAACAAGAGATGCCACTCCAGAGCCCCACAGGACCAATTTAAAACCACACAATGACATGGCCTTAACTGGCAGTACAACTTGGAAGATGAATCTTCCAATGTCACATCAATAACACTCAATCACATACCCTTCCAAGCAATACGTCTTGGGTAAGGGGTGTGTAATGTATTTTGCTGCAGGTCAAAAACCATGCGACACATAGCATGATGATGCTGACTCTAATGAAGGTGACATGGAATCGTTGAGGCAGTACTAACATCTCATATCACTCCTGGGGTGACATTGCCTGCTAGCAATAAGGAAGTGGACTGTGCTATGAAAACATGTGGATGTGACACTAATGCAAAGTGCACACCGCTACACATAAGGATTGAGACAATTCCCCATATACATAACAGATGTACAGGCACATGGACCTTCTGACACTAAAACCTTCACCCCCACAAGCAAATTAGCCAGCTTACCTGGAGCAAGTTCAGTAGTGTAGGTACATGTTTGCACATGAGCCAACTCAGTGAGGGCACACAAATAGGTTTGCATAGAACTTGTCACACATGGGATAATTGTGCATTGCCAATTTTTAACACTTCAGTGCTGCCAACTTATGGAGATGTGTTGTACATTGTCACCTACCCAAATAATAGGGCCTCACTGTTGCATTTCACATGCAATTACATATGTCGAATTGGATGGGATGTTCAGCCCATATAGTGCAACCATGTTACCACCACAGTGGAATCAATTGTGTGTGTGGAAGTATTATGTCACCTCCAGTGAAGGCACACAGACACTTCTGTCACATTACATAATGCATGGGAGATACACACTGAACAGCAAGTTTAGAAATATACCAATGATTTCAGGTCAATCAGCCAAACACCAGTTTTGATAGTTAAACAACCCAATTCAGAAATAACATCACAAAAGCCTAGGATCCCACACAATACAACAAACACTGAAGAGTCACAGATGACACAAGATAACAACTGCCATGCAAAGTGATAATCAAGTTGCAACCAACAACCAAATATTTACCCTCATTTTCTCTTTCAGCTGATCAGGGTTACGGGATCCAGCCATGGATCATGACCCCATTTGCCAACCCAAGCACAGCAGCGGAGCGTGCCTATAATGAGGCACCTCGTAGGACACGCACCATAGTTGAAAAGACTTTTGGCATCCTGAAGTCCAGATTCAGGTGCCTGGACATCACCGGAGACAGCCTCCTAAATTCTCCTGAAATGGTCTGCAAGATCATTTTGACCTGTGCCATCCTGCACAACATTTGTGTAAGGAGGAACATTCCCCTCTATGAACCAGACCCACAAATGCCTGAAGAGGAGGATGCTGTCCGTGAAAATGAGGGTGAACATCCAAACACTGCTGCAAGATTGCGTCGCAGACAACACATCGTACTAAACTTCTTCTAACTATAGTCACCATCACCACTTTGTTATCATATGTCATTAAACACCTAACTTCATCACTCAATCATGCTCTGGGTAATTTTTTATGCATCACATGATCCCTAGGAATCATAATCAGAGTTTAGCCTCATGAAGCTTTGCAGAAATACAGATTAGGATACTGAAAAAGCCACATCACATCTGATGGGTATGAATGTACAGCCAACATCACACACAGTGTAAATGACATATACACTGTCCATTTCACTTGTGAAGGGCAATATCAGAGGACCACATCTATGAGACAGATCCATGTTGCCAACATGGACCATTGCAGCAAATGACACACAACTAAGATACCATCAATCATAAGGTAAAAAAGTGTCTCATACATGAGGCAGTGGATGTGCTATTGCATTGGTAACAGGAAAGTATGACCAGACCCTTGACAGCAGTAAGTGTGACATCAGCTATCTCAGCAAGGAGCATGTGTGACAAGAAGTCCATCTAAGCTGAAAATGGATAGCACGAGTGCCCCAGGTATGACAAGCATTGCTCACAAGACATGCCCTGCGCAGTCCATCCCAGGTAATAAGTCCTGGCACTGCCATGTTTTAAGTGTCTCCCCACCCTTCTATTGGGGGCCCTGTAAATGGACTATCTGTACCCTGAGGATCTTCAGCTAGACACACCCAGACTCCCATTCTGATTCCTGTGTGCTTCCTACTTCAGTATGGCATGCCATAGTCATAGTTCATCAGTCTGCATGGACTTCAGGTCAAATAATGCACTGCCTGGTAGTCGGTAAGACTTGTAATCAGCTGCCCAGTGCTTCCCATGTGAAAGGTCCACTTGGCCCTTTGAACTTGATTCTCAACTCCACGACCTGTGAGAGACTGAAGCTGCACCCACCTGTGAGAACTACCATGCAGACCAGCCATTTGAACCTGCCCTGCCCTTGCTGCTGCTTGGAACTGCTTAGAAGCTGCCATTTTCAGAATTTCCTTGTGCATTGGCGTACAAATCACTTGTTTACCAGAGCCCTTGGGGGATTGTGTAACGTTGCAGACCACAGCATAAACTGTTTTTAGTTCCCACAGTGTTGTTCCAGCTTTTCCCAGTCAGAGTCTGCTCACTGTGTATTTGCCTTGTTCATGTTTGTTCCTGACAGAGCCTGCATCCTGTTAGCCAGACTGGTTCCTGTCTTTGCGTTAACCATAGAGGTTCCCTGTGGCTATATTTGTCTCATAGTTGTTTTCCATGCCCTCTCTTTCCTCCTGGGGTATTGTGTCTGGTAGGTCTACAATGAATACTCAGATAGTATAGTTTAATCATTTTACTCATCGTAATCAGTTCTGGGACATGTATTCAAATTGCCTAATCCAGCCCCCATCCCTTTTCTGGTTTTGCATGTATTCATTATTGGCAAACAGTGACAGTGTGCTATGGTTGTATGCATGGATTCGGTACGGAGCCTCCAGCACAACAAACAAGGCTTGCCAATGTGTATGTGAGGACAAAACATGTTTGTGCCCAACGGTCCAGACACAGATTCACTTCTGCTGTCACCTTTTGATGGTGCTTGCGTGGTGACTAGCTGTGAGACTAATTAGCACAGAGGCACTGATGTTCCCTGTTGCAGTGGGAATTTTCAAGCCCATCCTGTGTACACATGTTGTGAAGAAAGCTGCCTGTTTCCTGTTACTCATCCATAAAGTTTTTAAGCACACCAAGGTTGCCCTGTCGTCAGCCTCATTAAAGTTCTGTAGTGCCATAGCTTGACTATCAGCATGTGTTTCGTCAAATCTGCTTTGAAGGATACTCTGTTAATTCAGGGAATGGCTCCACAGACTCATAACTAGACCTGCATGTAACTATGACAATATGGAGGGCAATACCGACACAGGGTACACATGGCCACACACTTGAACTGGACACCTTTGTGCAATGAACCACAGGAAACATGTGAACACATGCAGCATGGTCTGCTGGTCCTCCACAGCCACAGGAGAAACATAGGTTATGTACATGAATCAAACTGTGGTGTACATAACACATTTTGGATTGCATTTGAGACTCTGTGTCACAAACACTGTACCTACCTAGCATGTTCAAATGCCTGACTCATGGGTAGTATGCACACAAGTGACCATGAAGTGGTATCCAACATTTCATTAAATGTGATGGGTTACATTTCTGACTTTGCCATTATCAACCGTCCTCTATCTATCCTGTGTATAGTTTGTCATGGGAGATGTTTTGTCCCCAAAGTCAAGGAAGTACACACAGCATAAAACGCAACAGATATAACAAACACATAGCATGACTGATGTACCTCAATGAATGGCATTTGATAGTTATACACAATTACAACACATTCATAAATGCACATTATGCAAAACACTTCTTGTGACGTTCACACAGAGGCACAACAACAATTGAAATAGCCAATTCACAGACATAAACACACAGGCCATGAGTCTATTTGTTTAGTTGCGTAGCCTTGCTATCCTCTATTGATGCAACACCTGCTCAAACTAGGAAATACCAATTTTATTCCAAAAGTTTGTGTTGCTGTGGCGTCAGTTAAGAGAGCTAATCCGGCACAACAACATGAGTATTATAGTCCGCAGTAGTGTGGTCTGCCACATGTGCCCAAACACTAGAACACACACAGCAGGTCATAACATCCTATCTTTGTATATTTATAGGCTTCATGTATGTTAAAAAAAGAAAAATGACTCAAACACAGTTAAAATATGACACATATGCGTTAAAAAATTACGCTCACACCCATAATACATCAATTGGTCCCTAGCGTTAATTCCAACACTGCACCCCATGAAATCGGTTATCCATTATTTATCCTTGAATGCAGGGGAATTTTTAAGCATATGCGTAAAAAAATATTGACGCAAAGCCCTAAGCGTCATACAATTTCACGCAGTATAATAAAAACGCACCACATTTGAGACAGGAAGTTATGTAATAGGATATCCTGTCTACAGAAATGGTACAGTGGGGTACTTTCACTTTCACTTTGCAGTCGGTGATTCTTCTAGACTGTGTGGCTGTGTATAGAGTTGTGTCTGTGAATATTGTCCTTTTGTCTCCTGTGTGCTATTGCCATTGTCATCTGTTGTTTTTGTAAGTGTCTGTGTAAATCAGTGTAAGTGTGTTTATGTCATTTTGTTAGATTAGATTTGTCTTTGTACTGTTGGGAGTGTGTTAGTGGATATTGCTAGTTGGGGTATTGTTGGGCTGTTTGTGGGTTCTTTAAGTTTCCTTTCCATACCTCCTTTCCCTCTTTACCCTTCCCTATCCTTATTATTGTTGAGATGTTGGGAAGGCCACGTCTGGGGAGTATGGGTGAGGAGGAGCTGGGGTCCTTTGTGTGGCTGGTGTGCCACTTCCTCCCCCTGATGTTGGAGGCTGGTGGCAGGGTGATACAGGGGTATTACACGGAGGCTAGGAGGCTCAGATGGGCAAAGGTGCTGTTCCACCTAAGAAGACTGTTCAACAGCCAGCGCAATGACCACCAATTAAAACATCGCTGGGCTGGACTGGTAGCCCGGGAGCACAACCTGCTGGACCACCTGGGTGTGGTGATTGGTGGCCCTGTTGGTGAGTACAAATTAGACTAATGTGCACAGTAAAATGCTCTGTAGTGACAGTACCAGATTTTGTGACATGCTGCATGCAATCTTTGTGGACATGTGGAATGCAAGTTTAACAAACAGTGGCCCTGATTTATACAATTTTTGCTACGCATTACCGTCATTTGTTGACACAAAAGCTGCACAAACTTACAAAAGACAACTTTATCTTGTAAATTAGTGTTGCTTTGACGTCAATAGATGATGGTAATGCGGCACAAACAAAAGTATTATTCAGGGCCTGTGAGTGTTCCAGGAATGAGATGTATTTCACACGCTAATGCAAGGAACCAATGTAGTCCCCAATTTTTTTAAACAATGTCTGAACAGTATTCATGGCCATACGTACAAAGATCTTCCTAACCTCTGTTAATATCTCAGGCTGATATTTCGGCTTTGTTTGTGCAGCATTTAAATTCATTATGGATGCCAAAGTAATGCACACTTGATAATATCTAAATATTTTGTGCTACTTTCCATAGCTGTAGCGTAAACAAATGAAGCAAATGCTACCAAAAAAAAACCATCTGGCCCTAAGTTCATTGTTTCTGTGTGTTTACGTCTGGACAGATAATCTTTCACATGGCCAAACCTAATTGTGCCCGGATTCTACCAGATTGCAGTAGCACTAAACAGGTTCATCTCATGGCTTTTCTGAGTAGGCGTAGAAATCCTATCATTGAGTAGCATGGCCCAACAACATTTTGCCTTGGGCACAATTGCTGGTACAGAGCTGGTGCACATGCCATCTGTGTCACTTTATAGCCAAACAATTTTCTAAAGTTAATGGGTCATCATGGGATCCCGGAACTTTGTGAATGCATGGTCACAAATAATTTTTTTGCATGATGTTGTGCAAGGGACCACTTCCATCATACATTTAAAGTGATGAAATAGTTTGCTAGTTTACGTTTGCTACATCCCTGCTGATCTAGTGCAGCATATATACAATTGTTAACTTCTCAGTATGAAGGCTATCACAGACATGGTGGTATGCTAAGATCAGCAGGCCAGCATTCCTGTGAGTGCCGCCATTCCCAAGGTGCTTACAAATACAGACCTACCTCTTCAAGATTGCAGACGTAGGACATTTGCTAAACCATGTTTTAATTAGCGGACAGTGGCAGTTCGGTTGTATAACCACAGATCACCCAACTTGGCAATTCTAAGATAATGAATGTGGCAAACTGTTAACTACAATATTTGATATGGGTACACAGGGCCCAGAGGAACACATTTCAGATGCAATGACTACACCTGTGCCCATGCATTCTGTCACGGATGATCAAATTAGACACTGTCAATATATATGATTTTGTTGTTTTTATTTAGATAAATGGCCAATCCATGTTTAACGTAACATTGTCATCAAGTAACACACAGGATCCCTGCCATCATGGGGGCATATATGGCTCTGGTTACACTGCCAGTGTGGCATATGTAACCTACATACAACACAGGCACACATATAATGGACCATTGAAAGCACAATAATTCCTGAACAAAACTCAATCCACATGTGCATCACACAGTAACTCATTGTCCCTTGATGCACAAGCCACAATACCTGAGTCACTGGTATTGCAGTGCACCGGGAATGTGGCTTTGCATGCCTCTCATAATAACAAATTATGAAATGGAGTACCCTCTAGAAATCATTATGCACAAAACTGAGTATTCATGTTTGGCACCACATGATTGTTAGGGCCAGCGCATGTGTGCATATGTGTGTCTATCACTCACTGGATTGACAGTGTCAATGCATGTTTGCATGACTATGTCTCTTGGTGTGTCTACATGCCTGATGTGCTGCTCTATCATATAAAATACCACACACAGTAATTTGTTGATTCAAGTTTTGTATAGTGAGTAGACATTGAGCACATTTCACCCTTCCATGTCTTACAGGTGGACCCGCCCCATATACAATTGGTGAAGTGGCTCGATTTGCGGACCCAGACGTATCCAGTAAGTGTTAATATGTTTGTCCTGTGTTGTGTTTGCAGCTGTTGTGTGATTGACTCCTGTGTGTTGGACTCATTGCAAGGTATGATGTGCTGGCACATGATCTGATATGTGACTTGACAGGGGGTTGACATTTTGTTCCATGTTTGAGTTGGACATTCTGTGAAGGAGAGTTATATATTGGGAGTCGAGTGCTGTGCAATAGGCATGGGCAGGTGAACGGGGTGATTTTTTGCTACATGTATGCCATTGATTAATTTGGAGGTGGCCAGTTTAATGATTTAGCCAGCAAGTCATACCCAGATTCACACAGACCAGTGATGCCGAAGTCTTACCCACAGGCTTGAGCATCCCTGTTAAGTAATGAACATGTAGGGCTGTATGTTTGACTTCCTGGCAGCATCTAGCTCCACATGTTGTGCTCCGTTTATGTGGCAATTGAGTGAAATGTCATAGGCGTGCATGCAGGTCAAGGCCAGATGGGTGCTTGCATCAATGTGCTTGTTTTTGGAAAGGTATCAGTGAGATATAATGACAATTGTCCGCAATTAGAAAAATAAATGTGGATGTGATTGTCCAATGTTTGAGCCAATCCTAGTTGGCAGACCTCCTTACCTGTGGTGGATTGACTAAACCCATGGACAGCTGTCCAAAGCTTCCTGGCTGTCCTTGATGTTTGAAAGTATGTGTTGCATGTCCACCCCCCCGAGGCACATGGTTATGGTTAGGAAATATGTGTACCTAGGTGTGAGCATCCCAGTGTAGAAGACAGATATGTAATTCAAACATCCATGTGTTCCAACCTATGATGCCCCCTCATGATTACCAACTGCATACCGTCCAGCCAGTTCCACTTACAAATCACAGGTCTTGTGGGCCTTGATTGTCATCCAGAAGATAGTCATTAGTTGGCCTGACACATGTGGAGTACTTGCAGCATTTGCTATGTGACTAATAGCAGTACAAAGATTTGGACTGTATGTGCTATTTTTGATGAAGTGTTAGAATATCATCTGTAGATGTATCACACAGTGATGTCACTAATGTTTGGCTGTCTCTATTTTTACAGCTGCCAACATGAATGCCCAGGAGATAAGGGAATTCCTGAGGCGGGCAGTGCGTTACCGCCACATGCTAGATGTGGAGGCTGGGTTCTGCAATATGGCACATCATTATCGCCATGAGAGAGCCACAGGGGTCTGGAGGGCATTTGCCCAAGGGGGGCCAGCCTTGCCCACAACAGCCGCCACCACCACAGCTCAGACCACAGTGGCCCCAAGGATGACAGCCACTCTAGCAGGTCCCTCAACTTCATCTGCTCCAGGCCCACAAGCAGCACCTCAAGCACCTCCCCCTCCAACCACGGCACTGGCAACAGCAATGGCATCCACAAGTGGTACATAGATAACCCCAGCTGCTGTGATAGACAATGTGGAATTTCAGACACTGAGACATGACATGCAACTAATGTTGCGCAGGATGGACTGGCTGCATCAGGAGGTGTCCCACAATAGCAGGAGACTGCGGGGAATCAAAAAAATCCTGCGGAGGGCCAATTTGTAATTAATGGATCCTCACCCATGATGCCCTCCCCTCTCTCCTCTTTCCTCGTTCTTATCTTTAGTGGGTTTTTTAGGGTGCTTAGTGTTAAGTTAGAGTAGGCTGTTAGTTTAGTTAGTATAAGTGGGTTGGGGGTGGAGAGGGTTATAGTATTACATGTTTTTTATGTGGGTTGATGATGTTGGGGTTATGTGTATAAAAAGAAAGAAAAAAAATATAAACAATATTTAAAAAAATACAAAAAAATATATATTTGTTTAGGATAAGTTAGTATTTGTTTAGGTTAGTATATGTTGTCCTAGATGTGTCCTGTCATGTAAGGGGGGTGGGGGGCTGATGTTTAGAGTGTTTAGTTAAATGTGATAAGTAAGTTTAGCTTAGGGTAGTTAGGGCCAGTTGTGGGTAATGTATAGTTAGGATAGGTTAGGTTAGTTAAGGTGTTTCCCCTAGTTTAAGTTTCCTTTATTACTGTAGAATAAGGTTTTAGGTACTCCTTTACAGTATGTGCCATATGCTGGGGATCAGGGCCTTGACATGGGTGTACAGTGTCAATTTAGTATTTGCATTTCTGTTCCATCCTGCATCAGAATCCCATTATTGACATGGTTATTCCCAATTCCAACTGAGCTGTCACATTGGCAGCTACAACAAAGCTACTTCTCTATGCATCTGCCATCCATTGCACCCACCACTCAAGGTTACTATGGCTCCCAATGTGTTGTGAAGGTTGAATGTGTTTTTAAATCTGTCATCGTTTGTAGGAGGCTGGCCTGGCTTGTAGTGGGTACCAAGGGGTACTTACACTCTGTACCAGGTCCAGTTATCCCTTATTAGTGTAGAAGAGGTGTTTCTAGCAGCTTAGGATGATAGAAGGTTGCAGAGATAGAAGGTTCAGCTTAGGCTGAACTAGGAGACATGCAAAGCTCCTACTATACCACTGGTGTCATATGCACAATATCATAAAATAACACAATACACAGATATACTAAAAATAAAGGTACTTTATTTTTATGACAATATGCCAAAAGTATCTCAGTGAGTACCCTCAGTAGGAGGATGCCAAATATTCACAAGATATATGTGCATAAGACCAAAAATATTCAGTAATAGCAAAAGGAAGTAATGCAAGCAATGTAAGGTTACAGTAGATTGCAATAGGAGCACATAGGTATAGGGGCAACACAAACCACATACTAGGGAATGATAAGGGTGTTCCAGTATGCTAATGTGAATTGTTGAAATTGGTCACTAGCCTGTTAGTGACAATTTGGAAAGCAGAGAGAGCATAACCACTGAGGTTCTGGTTAGCAGAGCCTCAGTGAGACAGTTAGTCATCACAGTTAGTCATCACACAGGGAACACATACAGGGCACACTTATGACCACTGGGGCCCTGGCTGGCAGGGTCCTAGTGACACATATACTAAAACAACATATATACAGTGAAATATGGGGGTAACATGCCAGGAAGATGGTACTTTCCTACACAACCCCCCCCAAACGAACGACAATAAGACTAGCCATGACCTGATGAGTCTTCATTGTCTAAGTGGAAATATCTGGAGAGTCCATCTGCATTGGAGTGGGTACTCCCAGGTCTATGTTCCACTGTATAGTCCATTCCCTGTAGAGATATGGACCACCTCAACAATTTAGGGTTTTCACCTTTCAATTGTTTTAGCCAAAGTAGAGGTTTGTGGTCTGTCTGAACAATGAAGTGAGTGCCAAACAGGTATGGCCTCAACTTCTTCAGTGCCCAGACCACAGCAAAGGCCTCCCTCTCTATGGCAGACCAACGCTTTTCTCTAGGGGTCAACCTCCTGCTGATAACAGCAACAGGTTGATCCTGGCCCTCAGAATTGAGTTGTGATAAGACTGCCCCTACCCCTAATTCAGATGCATCAGTTTGAACAATGAATTTCTTGGAGTAACATGGGCTTTTTAGGACAGGTGCAGTGCACATGGCCTGTTTCAGCTCCTCAAAATCTTTTTGACAGCTAGCTGTCCACAATACCTTTTTAGGCATTTTCTTTGAAGTGAGGTCATTAAGAGGGGCTGCAATGGAGCCATAGTTCTTAATGAACCTCCTGTAATACCCAGTGAGGCCTAAGAAGGCTCTCACCTGGGTCTGAGTTATAGGGGGAATCCAATCTATGATAGTTTGAATTTCCCCCTGAAGTGGTGCAATCTGTTCTCCGCCTACCAGGTGTCCCAGATAAACCACTTTCCCCTGCCCTATCTGGCACTTTGAAGCCTTGATAGTGAGGCCTGCCTTTTGCAGGGCCTCCAAAACTTTCCACAGGTGGACCAGGTGATCATCCCAGGTGGAGCTAAAGACAGCTATATCATCTAGATATGCTGCACTAAAAGCCTCCAACCCTTGCAGGACTGTATTCACCAACCTCTGAAAAGTGTCAGGTGCATTTTTCAAACCAAAGGGCAATACTGTGAATTGGTAGTGCCCTCCAATAGTCGAAAATGCAGTTTTTGCTTTAGCATCCTCTGATAACTTGATTTGCCAATACCCTGCAGTCAAATCAAAGGTGCTTAGATACTTGGCAGATGCCAGTGTATCTATTAGCTCATCTGCCCTGGGTATAGGGTGAGCATCAGTTTTAGATACCTGGTTGAGACCTCTGTAATCTACACAAAACCTAATTTCTTTTTTCCCATCTTTTGAGTGAGGTTTTGGTACAAGCACCACAGGAGAGGCCCATGGGCTTTCAGAATGTTCAACCACTCCCAGTTCAAGCATTTTCTGAACCTCTTGTTTTATGCAGTCCCTAACATGGTCAGGCTGCCTATGGATCTTACTTTTGACAGGCATGCTGTCTCCAGTATCTATAGTGTGCTCACACCAAGAAGTGGTGCCTGGCACAGTAGAAAAGAGTTCAGAAAACTGACCCAGGAGATTTATGCAGTGGTCTTTCTGCTCAGCAGTAAGACAGTCTGCCAAAACTACACCTTCCACTAGAGCATCTTGTTCTGTGGAAGAGAAGAGATCAGGGAGAGGGTCACTCTCTTCTTCCTGTCCTTCATCTGTTGCCATGAGCAGGGTGAGATCAGCCCTGTCATAGTAGGGCTTTAGGCGATTGACATGGAGCACCCTAAGGGGACTCCTGGCAGTGCCCAAGTCAACCAAGTAGGTGACTTCTCCCTTCTTTTCAACAATGATGTGGGGTCCACTCCATTTGTCTTGGAGTGCTCTTGGGGCCACAGGCTCCAAGACCCACACCTTCTGTCCTGGTTGATACTGAATCAGAACAGTCTTCTGGTCATGCCATTGCTTTTGGAGCTCTTGGCTGGCCTGAAGGTTTTTACTAGCCTTTTTCATGTATTCAGCCATTCTGGATCTTAGGCCAAGTACATAGTCCACTATGTCTTGCTTAGGAGCTTTTAAAGGTTGTTCCCAACCCTCCTTTACAAGTGTTAGAGGAACTCTTACAGGGTATCCAAATAGGAGTTCAAAGGGGCTGAAGCCCACTCCTTTCTGGGGTACCTCCCTGTAAGCAAAAAGGAGGCAAGGTAACAGGACATCCCATCTCCTCCTGAGTTTTTCAGGGAGTCCCATTATCATTCCTTTGATAGTTTTATTAAACCTCTATACCAGTCCATTTGTTTGTGGATGATAAGGTGTGGTGAATTTGTATGTTACACCACATTCCTTCCACATGGCCTTCAAGTATGCAGACATAAAGTTGCTACCCCTGTCTGATACAACCTCTTTTGGGAAACCCACCCTGGAAAAGATTCCCAGGAGGGTTTTTGCCACTGCAGGAGCTGTAGTGGTCCTTAGAGAAATTGCTTCAGGGTATCTTGTGGCATGGTCCACTACCACCAAGATAAACCTATTGCCTGAAGCAGTAGGAAGGTCAAGGGAGCCAACTATGTCAACCCCTACCCTTTCAAAGGGAACCCCAACCACAGGCAGTGGAATAAGGGGAGCCTTTGGTGTGCCACCAGTCTTGCCACTGGCTTAGCAGGTCACGCAGGACTTACAAAAATCCTTTGTGTCCTCTGACATCCTAGGCCAGTGAAACAGGGGGACATGCCTTTCCCATGTTTTGATCTGACCCAAATGTCCAGCCAAGGGAATGTCGTGTGCCAGAGTTAGGAGGAACTCTCTGTATTGCAGGGGAATGACCAATCTCCTGGCTGCTCCAGGTTTTGGGTCCCTTGCCTCTGTATACAAGAGGTTGTCCTCCCAGTAAACTCTATGTGAGTCACTGACATCCCCATTTTGCTGTTTGACAGCTTGCTGTCTTAGACCCTCTAATGTGGGACAGGTTTGCTGTGCCACACTCAGCTCCTCCCTGGCAGGCCCCCCTCCACCCAAAAGCTCAGCAGTGTCTGCTGCCAGCTCCTCTGGTGAAGGTTCTGCACAGGGGGGAAATTCTTCTTCCTCAGAAGTAGAATCATCTGTAGAGGGAGGGATAGTGGGTAGGGATTTACCCTTACTAACCCTAGCTTTAGGGAGCACTTGGTCCATTGTTCCAGGATCCAAGTCACCCTGTCCTTTTTGCTTTTTGGCCTGAGCCCTGGTTAAAGCAAAAATATGCCCAGGAATGCCCAGCATTGCTGCATGAGCCTCCAACTCCACTTCTACCCAAGCTGATATCTCTAAATCATTCCCTAGTAGACAGTCTACAGGTAAATCTGAGGCAACCACAACTTTCTTTGGACCAGTAACCCCCACCCCCCCCCAGTTGAGATTCACAACAGCCATGGGGTGGCTAAGAGTGTTGTTATGAGCGTCTGTCACTTGGTACTGGTGACCAAGTAGGTGTTGTTCAGGGTGGACCTGTTTCTCTATTACCATGGTAACACTGGCACCTGTGTCCCTGTAGGCCTGAACTTCAACACCATTGATTAGGGGACGTTGCTTGTACTTATCCATATTAAGGGGACAAGCAACTAAGGTGGCCAAATCAATGGCACCTTCAGAGACTAACACAGCCTCTGTGGTCTCCCTAACAAGACCAACCCCAACTAAATTACCAAAAGTGAGCCCAGCTACTCCCTTGGATTGGCTATTAGTAGGTTTGCTCCCACCACCACTGCTATTACTAGGGGCACTAGGTGTAGCAGTAGAGGTTGTGGTAGCGGGAGGCTTGGTGCTTTTCTTTGGACAACTGGCATCAGTTGTCCAATGGCCTTTTACTTTACATAAATAGCACCATGGTTTCTTTACTTGATTAGAAGAGGATTTGGACCCACCACCCCCACCAGAGTGTTTTTGTGTACCTGATGAAGACTCATTTTTAGATTTGTCCCCACCCTTGTCTGAAGACTTACCATCCTTCTTCTTGCCATCCTTGTCACCCATTGTATGAACTTTTCTGTTCACTCTTGTTCTGACCCATTTGTCTGCCTTCTTTCCCAATTCTTGGGGAGAGGTCAGATCTGAGTCCACTAGATATTGGTGTAACAAATCAGACACACAGTTATTCAGACTGTGCTCTCTCAAGATTAGATTGTACAGGCTTTCATAGTCAGAAACTTTACTGCCATGTAACCACCCCTCCAAGGTCTTCACTGAATAGTCAACAAAGTCTACCCAGTCTTGTGAGGACTCTTTTCTGGTTTCTCTGAACTTAATCCTGTATTGTTCAGTGGTTAAGCCAAATCCATCCAAGAGTGCATTCTTCAAAACCGTAAAATTATTGACATCACTTTCCTTCACAGTAAGGAGCCTAAACCTACCCTTTCCACTGAAAGATAGCCATAGGATAGCAGCCCACTGCCTTTGAGGGACCCCCTGTACAACACAGGCCCTCTCAAGTGCAGCAAACCACTTGTTAATGTCATCCCCCTCCTTGTAAGGGGGAACTATCTTATGCAGATTCCTAGAATCATGCTCTGTCACAGGATTACTATCTGGAATACTGTTGCTGCCACCATGGGGTCCTAACACCAACCTCTGTCTTTCTTTTTCTAAGTCTAGAGATTCCCTGTCAAGAGCCAGCTGTTGCTGTTTAAGCTTCAGCCTGGACTCTTCCACTCTCAATCTATTGAGCTCCCTTTCTAACAGTCTGTCATCAGGGTGGGTGGGTTGGGAATGCTTTGACACAGAAGAATGATGTGAATGAACAGAGGGAGATCTGCCTCTAACAGTTGGCACCCTAACAACCTGGCCTGCAGGAATAAAGTCATCCCTACTGTGATGTGAGCTCACATTACTACCAGTTATGGTAGGTGGTCTGCTAAGAGGCAGGTTGGGAAGGTTACCTTCTAACACTTTGACTGGGGGCTCCCCTGAGTCAGAGTGTGAACTATCTCCTAACTTCTCAATGGAAGTGCCAGCTAAGGCCTTATCATTCTCAATAAGCATGTTAGGCAATAATTCTCTAGAGGGATTCTTTCCTACTCCTAAACCTCTAACAATGCAGAGACTCCTTAAACCCTTCCAGTTAAGGTGGTCATAAGCTGAGCTGACCAAGTTAGTAGAAGTTCCTACATCAGACATGATAGAAAAGGTTTAGGGACAGATAAAAGAGAGAAAAAGTTTCAGGACTTTTTAAGGAAACAGAAAAAAAACTTTTTCAACTTTTTAGAAACTTTTTGAAAGTTTAGGAGTACTTTTCAGCACTTAGCAGATAGTGTAAGAGAAGAAAAGCAAAATGTTTTGGTTAGGTGTACATACACTGAACTTGTTTTGTATATTTTTCTCTTATGAAAAGTACAATATGACAAAGTGGTAAGTAGTTACAAGTACTTATCCCACCGCTGCACAACCAATGTAGGAGGCTGGCCTGGCTTGTAGTGGGTACCAAGGGGTACTTACACTCTGTACCAGGTCCAATTATCCCTTATTAGTGTAGAAGAGGTGTTTCTAGCAGCTTAGGCTGATAGAAGGAGCTATAGCAGAGCAGCTTAGGCTGAACTAGGAGACATGCAAAGCTCCTACTATACCACTGGTGCCATATGCACAATATCATAAGAAAACACAATACACAGATATACTAAAAATAAAGGTACTTTATTTTTATGACAATATGCCAAAAGTATCTCAGTGAGTACCCTCAGTATGAGGATGCCAAATATTCACAAGATATATGTACACAATACCAAAAATATGCAGTAATAGCAAAAGGAAGTAATGCAAGCAATGTAAGGTTACAGTAGATTGCAATAGGAGCACATAGGTATGGGGCAACACAAACCATATACTCCAAAAGTGGAATGCGAACCACGAATGGACCCCAAACCTATGTGAGCTTGTAGAGGGTCGCTGGGGCTGTAAGAAAACAGTGAGTGTTAGAAAAATAGCCCACCAAGACCCTGAAAAGTAGGTGTAAAGTGCACCTATATTCCCCAGAGAGCACAGAAGTCGTAATAGGGGAATTCTGCAAGGAAGACCAACACCAGCAAAGCAACCAAAGTGGATTTCCGGACGAGAGTACCTGTGGAACAAGGGGACCAAGTCCAAGAGTCGCGACAAAGTCGAGAGTGGGCAGATGCCCAGGAAATGCCAGCTGAGGGTGCAAAGAAGCTGCCACCGGATGGTAGAAGCTGTGGGTTCTGCAAGAACGAAGAGGGCTAGAAACTTTCCCTTTGGAGGATGGATGTCCCACGTCGTGAAGAAGCTTGCAGAGGTTTTCCCACGCAGAAAGACCGCAAACAAGCCTTGCTAGCTGCAAGGGTCGTGGTTAGGGTTTTTGGATGCTGCTGTGGCCCAGGAGGGACCAGGATGTCGCCCCTTGGATGAGGAGACAGAGAGGGTGCCCAACAAGTCAGGGAGCCCTCCCAGAAGCAGGCAGCACCCGCAGAAGTACCGGAACAGGCACTTGGAAGAGGAGTGAACCAGAGCTCACCTGAAGACACAAAAGGGAGTCCCACGACGCCGGAGGACAACTCAGGAGGTGGTGCACTGCAGGTTAGAGTGTCGGGATCCAGGCTTGGCTGTGCACAAAGGACATCCTGGAAGAGTGCACAGGAGCCAGAGCAGCTGCAAATCACGCAGCACCCAGCAATGCAGTCTAGCATGGGAGGCAAGGACTTACCTCCACCAAACTTGGACTGAAGAGTCACTGGACTGTGGGAGTCACTTGGACAGAGTTGCTGAGTTCCAGGGACCACGCTTGTCGTGCTGAGAGGGGACCCAGAGGACCGGTGATGCAGTCTTTTGTTGCCTGCGGTTGCAGGGGGAAGATTCCGTCGACCCACGGGAGACTTCTTCAGAGCTCCTGGTGCAAGAAGGAGGCAGGCTACCCCCAGAGCATGCACCACCAGGAAACAGGCGAGAAAGCGGCAGGATCAGCGATACAAGGTTGCAGTAGTCGTCTTTGCTACCTGAGCAGTCAGCAGTCGATCCTTTGGCAGAAGGTGAAGAGAGAGATGCAGAGGAACTCTGATGAGCTCTTGCATTCGTTATCTACAGAATTCCCCAAAGCAGAGACCCTAAATAGCCAGAAAAAGAGGTTTGGCTACTTAGGAAGGAGGATAGGCTAGCAACACAGGTAAGAGCCTATCAGAAGGAGTCTCTGACGTCACCTGCTGGCACTGGCCACTCAGAGCAGTCCAGTGTGGCAGCAGCACCTCTGTTTCCAAGATGGCAGAGGTCTGGAGCACACTGGAGGAGCTCTGGGCACCTCCCCTGGGAGGTGCAGGTCAGGGGAGTGGTCACTCCCCTTTCCTTTGTCCAGTTTCACGCCAGAGCAGGGCTGGGGGATCCCTGAACCGGTGTAGACTGGCTTATGCAGAGATGGGCACCATCTGTGCCCATCAAAGCATTTCCAGAGGCTGGGGGAGGCTACTCCTCCCCGGCCCTGACACCTTTTTCCAAAGGGAGAGGGTGTAACACCCTCTCTCTGAGGAAGTCCTTTGTTCTGCCTTCCTGGGCCAGGCCTGGCTGGACCCCAGGAGGGCAGAAACCTGTCTGAGGGGTTGGCAGCAGCAGCAGCTGCATTGAAACCCCAGGAACGTAGTTTGGCAGTACCCGGGTCTGTGCTAGAGACTCGGGGGATCATGGAATGGCATTAGGGTGACAATTCCATGATCTTAGACATGTTACATGGCCATGTTCGGAGTTACCATTGGTACGCTGTACATAGGTAGTGACCTATGTACAGTGCACGCGTGTAATAGTGTCCCCGCACTCACAAAGTCCGGGGAATTTGCCCTGAACGATGTGGGGGCACCATGGCTAGTGCCAGGGTGCCCACACACTAAGTAACTTAGCACCCAACCTTTACCAGGTAAAGGTTAGACATATAGGTGACTTATAAGTTACTTAAGTGCAGTGGTAAATGGCTCTGAAATAACGTGGACGTTATTTCACTCAGGCTGCAGTGGCAGGCCTGTGTAAGAATTGTCAGAGCTCCCTATGGGTGGCAAAAGAAATGCTGCAGCCCATAGGGATCTCCTGGAACCCCAATACCCTGGGTACCTCAGTACCATATACTAGGGAGTTATAAGGGTGTTCCAGTATGCCAATGTGAATTGGTGAAATTGGTCACTAGCCTGTTAGTGACAATTTGGAAAGCAGAGAGAGCATAACCACTGAGGTTCTGGTTAGCAGAGCCTCAGTGAGACAGTTAGTCATCACACAGGGAACACATACAGGGCACACTTATGAGCACTGGGGCCCTGGCTGGCAGGGTCCCAGTGACACATACACTAAAACAACATATATACAGTGAAATATGGGGGTAACATGCCAGGCAAGATGGTACTTTCCTACATCGTTTGAGTCCTGAATTGGAATCTTGGGCACTGTGGGACGTCTGCCTGCAGCCTGATGTTCATGTGAACCGTGATGGTATAATCTTATGTAGTTTGGTATACATAAGTCACACCTATCATTTCTTACATTGTACTCCCAGGTTACATATTTGTCCATACACTCATACACATCCATTCCTGCTGTATGGTGTGTGTGTGTGATGAAAGTTTATAGTCAGATGTCACATACATAAAGATTATCTTGAAGGGAATGTTGGCCACATTTCATTTCAGCTTATACATACTTTGAAGCTGACTTTTTCTGATCTACACAGCATTAAACTGTTTGTTTTCATTTCACTTCAGAAATAAGCCTAAGGAAGCACAGGTGGTGATAAAATACAGACCCCATTGCATTGTTATCAGCCCACATTCTTTCAACACTGTTGTATTGACATTCTATGGCCATTGACATGTGACATACATCACTAATCTCCTACACAGTTGACTTGTCACATTACACAGAGACAAAGTGGTTGTGTAAGTGCTATTTATTTTAAACTGCTGTAGTGCAATATTTACATAGTCCAGGATTGTAAGTCCATTAGTGTGACACCTTCTATTGTGATGCAGCCCAAGTGCAATGGTGAGGGACATGTCATTGGACATGCTGGGGTGAAGTGTCATACAGTGTAGAGGAACATGAATTACCAATGAGGTAGTGATTGACAATGATAGTGCATAGTGTCAAGGTAAACAGTGCGCTGGAGAACAGTGCATGTTACCAACTGCATCAAGACTGGCATGTTAACAAGCACAGGACCTAGGATATCAGTGCCCATGTGGCATGGACTTGTGCTATCGGGTACTCCTACGGGTGAAGGTGATCTGTTCTACGCCTTCATCTTCTGGTGTGTGTGTCCTTTCCTCTGCCCTTGGTGGTGGTGGGTTTGAAGGGGCAACACACACTTCAGTGTTTGAAGACGTGGAGTCAGAATTCCCAGTAGCTGCCAACTGTGGGGCTATTAAGGGCATTACTGCGGCAAGGGGGAGCTGCTGGTTCTTGAGTATAGCAGCTACATCACTGTGGTAGGCAGCCAGGTCAGCCCTGAGGTGGTCATGATTGCATTTGTGCACGCAGTGAAAGGTTTGGGATGCCAGGTGTTGTGGCAACTCCCTAACTGCTGTGGTGAAATCCCTCACACATTGTTGTAGTCCTTGCAGGAGGGATGGTAGCGCTTGCATGGCTGCTGCCTGTTCTGCAGATGACATGCACATGTGCATCCCCTCAAGGCTGGCTGCCATATTTTGCATCCCCACCCGCACTGTCCTCTTAAAGGTGGTACCAGTATCCTCAGAGTCCTCAGCTGGGTTGGAGCTGGCAGGTTGTACTACTGGGGTGGTTGGTGGGTCCTCTTTGATGGCTGCTGTATCTGTACTCCTCCTTGCGACTGAAGCTGGGGTCTGGAGGGTTACAAGGACATCTAGGAGGGTCTGCTGGCTAATGTTTGTCAGCTCGTTATCTATGTCATCCGGGAAGTCCAGGACAGGCATATCCCCAGGAGAGCCATCGTCCTCTGCAATGAGATGTTGTACAATTTGTGTGTCTGTGTTGTGGCAGTTGTAATGTGACATTACTGACTTCCTATTATTGGGACATGGTAATCCTGGTTCCTGTTCATTGTCCCTGTCATTAATATTAGCATTCTCCCAGGCCTATGCCCCATCTCTGCATGTCACATGTAGTGTGGGCAGTTTGGGGAATTGTCTGCGTCAAATCCTCTAGGTGTAGGTTCTGTCCAAATTGTATGTGGCCACCTTATTGTCCTACTCAACCCTCCGTCTACTTCCATTAGCATGGTGAGGCCTTGCAACGGCTGTGGAGGTTCTGATGACACTTGCACCACACTTAACAATATGGAACTGACCCAATATCAGATATTTCACATACACCTATATGTTGCTGAGACCAAGCACATACTATGTATCATTGGCATGGCACGATACAGGTGTCAGCATTGGTAGTGTTTAATGTTGATGTTGGGGAATGTGTGCTACATTGGATTGCAATGATGGGCCTGGCAGTGTTCTATTTCCTCTTATGATGGTGCAGGTATGTTTAACTAGCTAGACACATATGTCCTCCCCCTCAATGCAGTTGTCTTAGCAGTATGACAGTTGGGATGTTGCAAGGTGGCATTGCAGCTATTGTAACACAGGCATGGGGTAGACCCTGAAATGTGCAGCATGTGTATGACATTACTGCTGTGTACTTCATAACGTAAGTAACAATACCTGATGTTTATAGCGCCTATAGACATGAGCATTTGACAGGAATTACACTTTGTTAGGAATTACAGGGGATTGATATCGTCATCATCCGGAACCCTCTATTTTGGGTGTGTTTGATCCATGGACACGTAACTGCCATTAGCTACTTGACCAGCACACACAGCACAGGTGGTAGTGGCAACTGTTGTCACTTGCGGATATGGCCTGAGACTGGAAATTGAGCCCTAGTTCATGTTGCGACAATACCAGTTGGCGTGTGACAGCAGGCCAGTTTTACGTTGTACCCTATCCTCCAGGACTGGCTTTGCCTTTCCAATATCCTTGGCATGGTAGAGTACCCCCATGCAAAGGTTGTTGGTTTAGTGTTGTGCTGTGTCTCTGGTTTCCCCTGCACAGCCCATGCATCCGTGCTGTGCCCCTTTGCCCTTTCCACTGCCTAATTTTCATGGATGACATGTATTGTGTAGTTGGTATGCCCCCCAGCTTACAGTTAACATTTAGGCAATTTTGTCCCCCATGCAACTTACCCTGCATCTGTGTGGTTTCCTGGAAGTCTGCACTGCCCTTTACTTGAATACCTGTGACGATCTCCTGTGGGATGACGGCTGCCACCATCTCCTCCATCTGGTCCAGGTCCTCCTGTGGTGCTGGACTCCCACCTTCAGTCTGCAGTGCTGCCTTCCTGTTTTTTGCCATCTTTTCCTTGGTCCTGCGCTTGCAGTCATGCCAGCGTTTCTTGCACTGGGTGACTGTTCTCCGTACTTCTGCCACACTGTTTATCTTGTCCACAGTTTGTTGCCAAATTTCCTCTCTCCTCCCAATTGGCAATTTTGAGGTGACAAAAAGTTGATGCTGGTGTTCCGTCACCTCTTTCACCAGTATTTCCTGCTCCTCTGAAACTACACTTCCTTTTCTTCTTCTCCCTCTCCTGGGTCTTGTCTGGGTCCTCCTGGGTGGTTCCTGGTCGATTTGAGTCTTCCTGGGATCTCTTAAAGCTTCTGGGATCCATTTTGGGGCTCCTTAACACATTTTGCTGTGTTTGCGCTGCTTTTTGAAGCACTTGCGGGGAAAAATGGCTCGTATCCGGTTTGCAACGTCGAAAACTGATTAAAGTAATTTTCGGCGTGTTAACATCGTTTTTCTTTACGACTTGGCGCAATGGTTAGAGTAAAAAAAAATTACTCTAACCCATGGTTTGCGCCACAGAGCATCAAAGTATAAATTTGACGCTCGGGTGGCGCAAATAAATGGCGTTAAACTTATTGACGCAAAACTGCGTCGGCGCAGTTTTGCATCAAAAAGTATAAATATGGCCCTTAATCTTTTATAAACACTACAAACAGGTCGCTTGCCTCAAACCTCTATATGCAGAGTCCAAAACTGAAGATCCGGAAAGTGTGCAAGTCAGAGATTCTATGTAGAAAACAAGCACAAATTGTTTTGGGCTTTACAGGGTCGAGTGTGCACCTACCTTGAAATGCCTTCTACTTATTATGTTATCTTAGTAAGATACCAGAGTAATTCATCAAGGGAAACTGCACTTCTTCCGAAATCCTAAGGGCACTTGAGATTGGAGAGAGGAGTGACTGGATATTCGTGGAACCCTCAACAAATGCAGAACTGGGTATAACAGGGCTGGACAGACAGAAATAGCAGCAACACTAAATCATAGTAGACCTAAAAGCCAGCAATGGAATCATTTGGGATCAAGGTGTTGAATGATGGGAAGACGCAGGGCTACTGTCTCCACAGACTCTAGTGGGGTTGAAGAGACGGATGCTAGTGGATTGGGGTGGGCACAGGAGGGGGGTTAAGAAGCTGCTAGAAGGAGGGACATCTCTCTCCCACAAGTGTCTAATTAGTATGAGGATTTACAGGAATGTTGCTAATAATGGTTACTGTTAATAGACACCAGAATAACTAGTTTGTCACAGTCTGCAAGGTTCTTTGACCCTTACAGAAGTCACACAGTTAGAGCTAGTGGGCTGCAGATGCTTTGTGTTAGGAAGTATGAAGGGGGGGATTGTTGGGTTTGGATTTTTGTGTGAATTGTTCACTCCTGTACAACACACTGGTTTCATTGATGTGGTTTGATAGATGGCGCATATGAATTTAGGTGAGTTCAGTAATATTGTGGAAAGTTAATGACCTGAACAACAAATTATCTCGATGGTCATGGGCCAAGCTGATTCTCTTGCAGGAAATTCACTTGCTGGGCTCCAAGTGTGGGTTCTGGGGCAGATATGGATATATCAGGGTATCTATCATGCAGGGTTTACACTAGGCTTCAGGGGATCGCTATTTACATCCACAGGTCCTTCCCTTACTTGGTCACCAAGGTACACAGTATCCCTCTTAGTCACTATGTGAGGGTGTCTAGCTTGCTTGAAGGTATCTCCTGGTCCTTTGTGAGTGCCCTTTTGCCACTAGCAATGGTCACAGACACACTGAGATCCTTGTCCTGCTTGATCATGAATATTCCAGTGGATAGATTGGTCATTGGAGGGGACTTCAATACGATTAAGGACCCAGAGGTTCAGACCGAAGGAGCCAAAAGCTGTAAGAGCTCCCTAAAAGGACGAACCTCCTCATTGGGGCTGACTTACATCTGGAGACTGTGCCACCCGAAAAATAGGAACTATAAATCCAAATCTTGAGCTTGTGGATCACACTCTTGATTGAATTATTTCTTTGTTCCAGCTACCAATCTGCTGGGGTGTTCAGATCCAATATACTCTCTAGATGCCTCTGACCATTCCCCAGTGAAAGTTACAATTAGGGGACAACCAGGATGGGAGAGGGATAATGGCAAATTAATTCATGGATACTGTTTGGTGTCCATTTTTTTGAATGAGTCACAGAGGGAATTAAAGATTATTTAGCTTTTAATAGGTCTTCCGTCCACTCTGCTAACATAATCTGGAAGGCTTTGAAGGTAACTATACCGGAAGTATTATTTCCTATGCAGCTGGGCAACACAGAGATGAAGACCCCAACAAAACTGATCCTGCCAAAAGGCTCACTGTACAGGAGTAGATATCTGCATTTGAGTGGGGGCAGAGGCCCTTACACAACCTGAGACAACCAGGGTGTCTTTAAAAGAAAAGCTAATGGAAAAGGCTAGATGCACAGGGGTATCTTCACAACATCCCCTGTATAACATGGGGGACAAAACAGGTAATAATGGTTAGCTAACCAAGCTTTAAAGCATTGAGTGACTGCTAGCCTACAGGTTATCATATCTGCCGCAATCGCGGATGTGTTGAAGATCACTGTAGTAGACTATATCGTAGCCCTCCTGTCCACGATCCTGAAAGGGACAACCCCATAATGGTTGAGCTCACTGCAGAGCAAAGATGGAGAGGCACTGGATCTACTAATATCAACAGGCTAAATGTATGCTGCAATTAAAGTTGTTGGGCAAGATTAATTCAAACATTCTATCCATCACATTGTTGTTTTTGCTTTTGATGCTTTAAGCATGCTGGGTATGCCCAGACTTGGGTCCTGGGCTCACTGTGCCATCGGAAACAAGCTATAACCCGCTGAAGAGCCCATAACAAGGGTGAAATTGGTCTTGGGTTGTGTGTTCCAGCTCAGGAAGGACCTGGTCCGCAGTTGGGCTTGGATGTTCCCATGTGGAACAGGGGCTGGACTGATCTGTATATGGCTCAGGCCATCTTGAGCTGGTGTGGTGGGTAAAAAAACGATGCATTGGGATGCAGCCCCAGCAATTGCCAGTTGCTGAGATTAATTCAAGCATTCCGGCCTTCACCTTGTTTTTGCATTTGATGCCCTAATTGCACCGGGTATGCCAAGACGTGAGATCTGAGCTCACTGTGCCACTTGAACCAAGCTATACCTGGCTGAAGAGCCCATAACAGGGGTGAAACCAGTCTTGGGTTTCTTGTGTTCTGGTTCAGGGAGAACCTGGACTGGCAGTTCAGGCAGATTGCTCCCATGAGGAACAGGGTCAAGACTGATTTGCATATGGCTGGGACCAAACCGAGGTGGCATGGTGGGCGAAAGACAATAGATTGGGATGCAGCCCGAGCAATTAATAGTGGCTGAGATTAATTCATAAATTCCATCAATCACCTTGTTGTTTTTGCAATTAAAGCCATGACATCAGGAAAATGCCTGGCCCCAAGGGTTCCCCCCAGAATTTTTCAAGAGATATGCTAGCATCCTGGTTGATATGCTAGCCTCCTGGTTGACACACTGGAGGTCATGTATAGAGAGGCCTTACATACTTGTGATATGCCATGTGACTTTGTGGGGGCGAGGATAGCTGTTATTCTTAAGCCTGGCAAACACCCTACTGACTGTGCTTCACACAAGCCTATCTCTTTATAAACACAGAGGTGAAAATAATGGTCAAGGTTTTGGTTACCAGACTGCCAGACTGTCTATAGTAATAAGATCACTGGCATGCCTGGATCACAATGGTTCCATGCGATTTCAGGGGACAGGCACTGTCTTTGGCATTTACATATGGTCCTTGCCTCTGCTCATTGACTCTTCTTAACGGCCCCTTAGATCCCTTTGGATTTTGAAAAGGCCTTTGAGTCTGTGCCCTGGTCCTTTCTGTATCCGGTGCTGAGAAAAATAAACTTTGGCTCAAGGTTTACATCATATGTCCAACTGCTATACTCCTCCCCTTTGGTGCATGTCTACATAAACGATGCACTGTGAAGGTACTTCTTGATAGAGAGGGGAATGAGACAGGAGTGTCCACTTTCCACACTCCTGTTCACTGATAGGAGCTTTGGTGATATGGATAAAGGGACAGGCTCAGGTTTGGTTTATGGATTGAGGCAGAGACATCAAGGAATGCACATCTCTATATGCAAATGATGTTTTGTTATATGTGGAACATCCACAACTGTTAGCCCCTAGAATCATTCAGATTCTTAATATTTATGGAGATACATCGGGCCTCGGGAAGGATTGCCATAAATCTGTGATGGTTCAGTTAAGTTATCTGACGGGATGGCTTTGCCCAATGCCCCAGCCCTACAGGCCACCATGCCTAAGAGGCAAATGATCGTTAATTGGCGGTCTGGCTGATAAAGAAGCAGTAACAAATGGAAAGCTTGGGGCCCTTCTTGACTGAGATAAAGCTTTTCCAGTGACTCAGTTGAGGGCTGCCCCTAGTAAAGGCTGAACCTAAAGAGGCTGAAGGTGGGACTTTACTGTGTTGATGGTGAACCCTAGATCGTGCAATAGGTCTACGGTGGTATGGATATCAGCCAAACACAGTGGTTAGTTTGCACACTTGATCAGTCAGTCATCCACTTAAGGGAACACGTGGATGCCAATCTTCCTGAGAATGGAGGCCACCATGGCAAGACACTTTGGGCCATATTTATACTCTGTTTGGGTCGAATTAGCGTAATTTTTTAAATGCTAATTCAACGCAAACCTAACTCCATATTTATACTTTGGCGCTAGACCTGTCTAGTGCCAAAGGTATGGAGTTGGCGTCATTTTTTTAAACCGTGAAAACCTACCTTGCATCAATGAGATACAAGGTAGGTGTTCCTGGGCAAAAAATTACTCAAAGGCCCTAGCGCCTTATTTATACTCCCATGTAAAAATCATGCATGGGAGGAGGAGGGCCTTAAATAATGGCGCAAAGCCTGCTTAGCGCCGTTATTTAACGCCTGGGTCAGGGCAGGCGTTAGGGGACCTGTGGGCTCATTTCCATGGTCAGAGACCATGGAAAAGAGCCCACAGGTGCCCTTCCCTGCCCCCAGGGACACCCCCTCCCACCCACACCAGGCGGTCACCTAAGGATGGGGAGAGCCATCCCAGGTAAGTCCAGGTAAGTATTTTAAATTTTGAGCCCCACTACATGGCACTGTGCTCAATGGCCATGCCCAGGGGACATAATTGGGCTGGGGAGCATGACTCCTGTCTTTGCAAAGACAGGAGTCATGTGGATGGGGGTTGTGTGTCAAAAAAATGAAGCTAGTCAGGTTAGAGTCATTTGTTTTACTCTTTTAACCTGACTAGCGCCATTCTTTCCCACACAACCTCCAGTTTTCCCTACGCCACCCCTACCCTGTTAGCGTCAAATATTTTGACGCTAACCGGGCCTTAGCGCTGGCTAGCGTCATAGCTTAAATATGATGCCCGGCTGGCGTCCAGGATGGTGCTAGCTGCGCTATACTTTTTGACGCAAACCTGCGCTATTGCAGGTTTGCATTAAAAAGTATAAATATGGGCCTTTGTGACCAGACTGTGGAACTGCTCTTACAGGGTGTTTTCGTTGAGGGGCCTGAGGTCAAGTATAGGCAGGAGGGACCTGTCCATCTTGGGTAGAGGGAGTATCCTCCTTTGCAGAATTTGTGTGGAGGCACAGCAAGAGCCTCTACTTTGTCTTGAAGGAGGCACTGATGTTCTGATGAGAGGGTGGGTCTGCGAGGAGGGATGGTTGGTGGGGTTGCAGTGAGTTCTAAGCACTAGCCCGGCGCTATGATGGAGAGACCACACTGATCGGAAGTAATCTCTTGCCATCATGCAAGGAACCCCAGCATTCTTCCCCCAACAGGTGTAGTATAACCCGGTAAAAGAGAAGTGAGTCATTGTTTGTCAGAGGCAGCTCCATTTGTTCATCCTTCAGCCCTTCACAGCAGTGGTTGACCAAAGGGTCTATTGTTCAAAGATGTTCAGCGACCAACTCTTCACACGTGACCTACCCTCACTTCACACATACGATGGGTGAAAGCAAAAAGCCAATGACATCCATAAAAAGTGCTCAACTTCCAAAACATCCAATTTCCTTTCCATCTTTTGAAAGCATGCCAACAAGCTTACACTATTCCAACCATTGATTTAGGTTGTTATATTATTCCTCATTCACTAAGCCTACAGCTCACTGTCCAAATCATTTGTTGATCTGTTTAGTAACAGCAACAATGTTGTTATTCAAATATAAATGAGATCTCATCAATGATGTGAATTAACATGTCATGAGTGGTGTAATCTGTGAGGTAATAAGTAGTTCATGATGAGAGCCAAAGTTATAGTTCACTAAACTACAACTGGTGTATTTCAGCGTTCTTGATTTTCTTTTTTTTATCTTCAACTCATGTCTTATTCCAACACCTATCCAGAATGTCACTTTAATGTTTTTTCTTCAGTATATATATATATATATATATAAACAGAGTGTGTGTGTGTGGGGGGGGTTTGTGTGTGTGTTGCAGTTCCATAGACAGCTTTTGTGTGAGGTGATGCTCACTCAAAGCAGGGTCATCGTGTTTTCTCCTTGGGTCAGTGGCAGCAGCGATGGTAGGTCTTGTCGTCGTCAGTCGTGTCCAGGAGAAAACAGAAGTGGATGCGGGAGTCGAACCGCCACATTGTGCTTGGCAGCAAGGCGCATCCAAATCTACACAGCAGTAAGGGTGTCTCGGGTCCCACCAGCAGCCACTTTTTCTAATGGTGCCGTCAACATGGGTGATGTTTGTTGGCAGAGACGGCGGGACGAATGCGGGCTATCATCTATAGGACCCCCAACATCTAAATCTGGTAGATGGACCGCCAAGGCAGCCGATGGGTTTTCAGTCGGAAAACCATTGGCTGGATTGTTACCATCAAGATCTAAATCAGGCCGCAAGTCTCCTCCTGCATCCTGATACACTTCTCCTATCTGGGAAAACAGCTTCACACACAACCTGTGCACAGGAACAAGCTGGGGATGTCCAAAATGGAACCACAGGCCTTCATCACTCTGCTTCACTTATACATACAATGCATATAATACAACAGCCACATACACCAACATGCACAACATACACTTGGAGTAGGTGACAAAACAAAGCATAAATCTGATTGATCATTGGCGAGACATCCTCAGTAAGTGACAAATAAATAACTAATGTTTTAGTGAGTGAGTATGTGTAAGTTAAAGAATAGTGAAGGAAGATATTGAAATTAGACCTTTTCTTTTTTTTTTTGAGTCAACTCCTCTTATGCAACGTACAGACCGTGTACCAAGGCTGGGATAGTCCAGACTATAGGGCATATTTACAAGCCACTAGCGCCTCCTTTTGCCATATTAGCGTAATTTTCTGTATGCTGATGTGGCGTTAGGAAGGCATATTTGCCATGCCAGATGTACAAAGTTGCGCAATGCATGCATCGCGCCACTTTACACCCCCTTGAGCCACATTATGCCCTCACCAGGCATAATGTATGCCAAGGGGGTGTTCTGGTGCAGGGAGGCCCAAATAAATGGTGCAGTGAAATCTACAAGATTTCACTTCACTATTTTTTCTGTAATTTTTCACACCTAAGAGCAAGTGTTAAAATGGCGCACCCATTGAAATCAATTGGCCTCCCTTCACTTTGCTGCACCAGCCTCAAACTTTTTGACGCTAGTTCAAAAAAATGCCACAGTAGCATCAAATATTTTGAAGTTATTGTCCTAACAATGGCCATGGTACACTGTATTATAAGTATGGCGCACCCATGGTGTTGTTAGGTGGGGTAGGGGCGACCCAAGAATACTGGCACATCAGTGCTGATGCGCCAGTTTCTTGTAAATCTCCCCCTATGTTTAAAAGGACTGTCCTAGGCTTGGGGCACAACAATGTAGGGTTTTTAATGTTTAATTGATGTGTACACTCATAATCACATGTTCAGTTGTCTGCTCTGGATATGGAGTACTGTGTATAATGTTTCTTTCTACAGCTGACATCCTCTGATTGCTTGCTGACCCAGAAAGTCTTCTTTTATACTCCTAAACCCTGCATGCAAAATTTACCTTGACTTACTCCTGCTTGTTTCCTCTCCTTTCTTTCTTCAGAGTGACTCTCTTCCTACCATCCATCATCTGCATACCTTCTGTTTAGGAGAATAGCCTCCCCTAAGTCTCATTCCTGCCTGCCTGACTTTCTTATTGCAATTCAGCAGTTGGCTGATATCTCATTTCATAGATCATAACATCTCCTCCTCCTCTATCCCTGTAACCTAACATTACCTAATCTCCACCAGCCTATCTATCTCACCAACCATTCACCGGAAACCGCATAGCCCTCACTAATGGTCATAGCTACCTGGTATTAATATATCACAATGTAACTGAGTAAACTGCATGCAATGTTTTTCTTGAGAGCACTTGACTAATCACAATAACCACTAGACTAACCAGTAACCTTGGGTTCCGGAGTAGCGTTCTACTCCATGTAAAGCACTTCAATGCCTCATCAGGGGTTGTAAGCGCTATATAAACCCAATTACTATAGATATACATATAAATGTATATATCCATTTTTCATTTATGATTTTGTTTTATTACATGAGGTTGGTGAGATAGCAACTTGTGGCATGTCAGTGATGAGTTCATCATTCTCAACATATTACATCCAATATTAGTTACAAGGACTAAAACAGAGCAGTACGCCACTTTACTTGTAGACTGTTCTTCAACACTTTGATAATCCTTAATGTAACATTTGTCAGGGGATGATGTTTGATCTAATTGTGTTTAGTGGATCTGGAGTCAAAAGTTGTGTTGCTCAGTTAACTCTCTCAATGTGTATCTGTGCCCCTTTCAAAGGGCCACAGGGTGCACAATTGCCATTGCGCCCAAACATGGTTGCTGAGCCTTCTACTCCTGATCTCCCAGAGCTCAACCTACTTTGGGTCTTGAGGAAGTGGGACAAGTACCCCTTCTGCTCTTGAATCTCAGTGGTAGCTGGGAACGAGCAGTCAAAGGCTCCCTCGTGGGGGGAAGTGTAGGTATACATTTGTGAACATTACTTATAATTCAAAGTGCATGCAATAATGTCAATAAATCAATGTCCAGTCAAATACATGTTTTTATATAAAAACAAGTCTTTTATCTCTAACTCTACACATGCAAAGGAATAGCGACATACGTAAGCAACAACACAATCCCCTTGAGGTCAGGGCTCTAGTGTTTGTCAGGCAAATCCCTGTCCCTCCATTCTTATTAGAATGTGGTCAGGGGTTATTCTCCATTCACTAAAGGCCACATCCAATGAATGCTCACCAGTAGACTGTATTCAAGAATTCCCCTTTGGCTCTTAGGAATTAGTCAAAAGTGTTTATGGTGCCTCAGCACCATCAATAGCGAGTCCCCTGGGGCCCAACAGGCCCAATTCAAGTCTTACCCGCTCCTGCAACACAGAAGCTTTTGGTGTGTCAGCAGGTGGCCTGACCATGCACTTGCAAGCTCTGATCCTGTTTGGAGAAGCTGGCCTGCTTGTGGTACACACTGCAGCACACGCCAGGCACAAGCTCTCCCCTGAGCAGCACTACAGCTTTTCTCAGAGATCCGGGAAGCTCCCAGCCTGCGTCGATGCAGTAAATTATCTCTCACACAAGGGGGAGTGGGTGGTATTCCAGCTCCCATCAGGAGCTCAGCTAGGGTGTGACATGTTCCTCAGTGTCCTCCAACATTTTGGGGGGTCATCAGGGGCACCCCTCGATGCGTGGGGCTCAACCTGCTGGTCACAGCCTCAATCTTGTCCTGGGCAAAGGCCTAAACTTCTTTGGCACTTTAGTACCTGCAGGCCCCTCTGGCAAACAGGGTTGTGGCAATACCTCCGGAAACACCACAGACTCATCTGGTGTAATCGCCACACCACAGCAGCACCTCCTAACGTACTATATTGCCACTAAGGTGTTCACAAATCCTGGCTTGTTGGTCACACACATCTTTCAACAGAGGCTCCCTTTGCATACGGGGCACTGCAGCGAGGTCATACAGACTTAGCAATCCCCGCACAGTGCTTGATGCATGACTCAGTCCATGGTGGCCCCTCCTTACGTACGAGGGAATCGCAAAAAACAATCCTGCACACGGGCAACAGCCCGGTAGGTGCACAGCAAAGTCCTCACACCTCACACAGGGAGTCCTCTCGGTAGAACACTCTGCTGGACCTGGCTTCCCCCAGCGCTTTCCTCTCCAGAAGAGCAACCTATATTGTAAAATACGGTGCATTCCTGCCCTCTCCCTTTTGTGCAGAACACCAAGGTGGCCTACTGTGTTGCCCTGCATTAATATTTGATAAATATGCCCCTAAATGTGATTTAGGTTCTGAGGCCCATATCTATGGGTTTTGTAGCGTATGGCAGTGCAGAAAGTCAACTTGCTGCACTATCCTGCATCAATGGGAAAGGGCTGGAATGTGCCGTATTTATCCAATACAACACATTCCTGTTCCTTCTCCCAGCGCAGGTGCCCTTTTAGCAGGACATCTTTCTGCACACAAAAAATTGCCGGAGGCTTTTCCTCATTTTATGTTCGCTGCAGAATGCAGCACACATTGAAAGAGAAAAAAAACTAGGAGAAATAAAGATATTTCTCTTCATTACACCTCTCTTGGGAGGCATATTTTCTAGCGCATTCCATTTGTGAATCTGAAAATGCATCAAAAGCCATAGGAACTGCATGGGCAAGCAATATCCATGGAACACCTCCCTTGCACAGAGTAAGACAACGCAGCGATTTGCGCAGTCTTGCCTTACTCCATATTTCTGAAGCCATTCAAAGCCACGCAAAGTGGCTTTGCGCTGCTTCAAAACTATGACTTAGTGGTTTGGGCCACGCATGCACCATGTTGCGCAGTGCAAGCATGGCACAAGCCGCTCATAAATATGCCACTGAGTCTGAAGTTTTATGTTGGGGCTCTGCTTCTCTTCTCTCCTAACAGGCTGTCTGTTACAGTAGGAAAGACTCTGAATTTGATAGACCCCGAACACAGTTCATGGGAATGACTAGAGTTTACACCTGGATGTCAGCCACAGCCATATGTGCATCAAAAGGTTAATCCTGGGCTCCCGGCCTTCTCCTTAGGACTCCCTTATTTACCCCATCTCCTTCCTGAGATGTGTCCAAGCCCCTTCCTTGTGATCTATCACTGAATTAAAGAGCACCATTTTGAAGTCTTGGGTGTCTCTTCCTCCCTTACTCCAGTGTGTTACATCCAGCTCACAGGGATGCAGCAATCCAAAGATCTGTCAGGGTTATTCCTCTGCTCCTCCTGTCTTCACCAGACAGACCTGAGCTTTCTAAAATGGAACCCAGAGTCCCCCATGTAAGGTACCATTGCAGGCACATCCAGTGTACATGCACAGAACACATACTGTACAGCACTGTTATTTCTATGTATTGTGCTACCACAGACACACATACATTCAGCACACACATTCAATCTGTGCACCCTGTTCAGTACAGTAGTCTTCCTGTACTGTACAGTGGTTGCTATTTGCAAAGAGACACAGTCAACACACACACATCCCATGTGCGTCCTGCACAACACTTCACCCTTCAAGTATTGTACTTCTTGCAAGCACACATACCCCCAGCACATTCTTTCACCGTGCATCTACAGCACAGCACTACATCTCTCCCTTGCAGTCATACATACACTCAGTACATGACTAACCATGCTAGCACTGCACAGCAGTGCTCAATTCCTGTACTGTATGCTTTCCAAGCACACATATATCCAGCGCAGTCCCTACTCCTGTGCTCCGCAGCATTCTACATCTACCTGATGTAAGCCAAGGCTGAGTTAGGCACAGCAGCGGAAACTTTAAAAGGTGAGTGAGCCTGTAAGCCTTACTCCCGTGACACAGGTTAAAGGACAAGTTACTTAACTTTGGTAACGCCTTATCTGGAAGAGACAACATCGAGTTGCATATTCCTTACCTTAGAATTTCCCTCAGGCATCAGTCTGGATCGAGTGATTTTTCTCGAGCAGTACCCCTGTGCGCTCGTCGGTGGCATTAATCAGCTCCTCGTCCGTTGTCAGCGTCATGGATATGATGTCACCGGTCCTATATAGGCGCCACCTCGATCCGCTGATGTCATTTTCTTTTCACGACTTTCCACGTCAGAAGCGCATAGCCATGAAGAACGCTGACCATTGGTGCATCAAACCTAGGGCCTTGAAAGGGTAGTGCCTGGCCCTAGAAATCAGTTCGCAGAGCGGGGGAGGATGGGTGGGTCGGTAAGGAATCTGCAACTAGATAGTGTCTCTACCAGATAAGGCATTACCAAAGGTAAGTAACTTGTCCATCAAATAGAGACATCTAATTGCAGATCCCTTACCTTAAAATAGATACCCAAGCAAGCCATCCCGGAAGGTGGGTCTGCAAACTAACATCATAGCAGAAAGTCCTGCAGGACCGAATGGACAAAGTGCCTATCCCTTCCGACCTGACTGTACAGGCAGTGGTGCACGTGCAGAAACACCCATGTTGCTGTCTGACAGATATCAAGGACTATAACTCCACATGTTAACACAGTGGTCACAGCTTTTGCTCGGGTAGAATGAGCATGTAAACCGCCCTTGAGCTGCTTTTTATCCAGTGCGTACCTGATCTTAATGCAGAGGATGACCCATCTGGAGATAGTCTGCTTCTGCACTGCCTGACCTTTTTCACACTCACATAACCGACTAAGAGTTGTTGAGCCACCCGGAACTCTTTTGTGTGATCAAGGTAGAATTCAACACTCTTTTTGGGTCCATGCAGTGGAGTCTCTACCCTTCTTTAGAAGGATGTTGGGATGCGTAAAAAGTAGGCAAGGTGATGGATTGACCTACATGAAAGGGCGTAACCACTTTTGCCAAAAAGGAAACCCTAGTGCATGGCACCAGTTTGTCAGGTTACATGGAAAGGTAGGGTGGCTTAATGACAATGCCTGCAGCTCGCCCTGTAGGCAGAGGCAATGGCCACAAGAAAGGCTATAGTGAGATGCCTGAGAGGAAAATTGTGGAGAGGCTGGAAAGGAGCGCATATCAGAAATGTCAAAACCAAATTCAAATCCAATTGAGGCACAATGAATGGAGAAGGAGGAAACCTATGTGTAACAACATTGAGGAACCTCAATACAATACAATAGGAGACAAACAGAAGGTTATCAGGCAAACTCAAAAAAGCACCTAATGGCAAATAACCTTTGAGAGCAAAGACACCCCAGGTTCTCTGAGGAGGAGCTCAGGGTCATGGTGGAGGAAATCATCCGGGTAGAGTCCCAGCTATTCGGATCACAGGTGTCGCACACCTCCATTGCTAGGAAGATGGAGCTATGGCGCAGAATAGTGGACAGGGTCAACGCAGTGGGACAGCACCCAAGAAATAGGGATGACATCAGGAAGAGGTGGAACGACCTACGGGGGAAGGTGCGTTCCGTGGTATCCAGACACCACATCGTGGTACAGAGGACTGACGGCGGACCCCACCTCCTCCCCCACAACTAACAACATGGGAGGAGCAGGTCTTGGTGATTCTGCATCCTGAGGGCCTTGAAGGAGTAGACTCTGGTAAGTCAAATCTTTACTATTACTTTCCCCACCCTACCTGCATGCTATCACATACCCCCACCCTCACCTCCATCACTCCTACTCCTCACACATGTCCCACTATCACAAACCACACATCCCAACACCAAGCCCTGCATGCAACACCAAAGCATGGACACCCATCACCAATGCATGGCCACGGCACATACCCATACACCCCCCTAAACCATCATCACACAAGGTCCCACACAGGAATGCAAGCACTGTGGTACAAGGTCACCCACCCATTGCACATCATGGTACACACAGATGCAATAATCATGCTTTTACACCCCTGCAGGACCCCTACCCAACGTCACCGCACAGGAGGGTCCAGACATGTCCACACCACCAACAGAAGAGGCCCATAGTGATGACAGCAGCTCTGTCCAACTGGATCTAGATGACCAGCCCGGCCCATCTGGGACCTCGGGACAGTCGGTTCCCCTCACACAGTCACAGGCCACCACAGTGCTTCCCCCCTCTGGAAACACCAGCACAGCACCCACCCAGCGGTCCCATACCTCTGTCCCCAGGACACGTGAAGCAGCAGTGTGTCCACCACTATAGGGAACCCAGGCTAACCCACCACCCCAACAACAACAGGGACCTGGGGGGAGTGGTAGTGGGCACACCATTCAGGGGACAGAGGCCCAGGAACACAGGGGAAATGGGAGGGCTGCTGTGCGACAGGGGGAGGAAAGGCCCAGGGAACCCACTCTCCACAAGTCCCTCTCCAACATCATGGGAGCATACCATCATTCCCAGGAGACGATGGCAACAGTACTGGCCAAGTTTCAGGAGACCCAGCGCCTGCAGGAGGAACAGTATTTGGGCTTCAGGGAGGAACTCAAATCCATCAATTCCAACCTGGGCACCATCGTAGGGGTGCAGAAGGAAGTCCTCAACACCAGGAGGGACACTGTGGCACAACAAGGGGCCCCAACACTATCCTGGACGATGAACTCCGCCGGCGCTAGTGGACAGGAGGCACTGCCACAGGACCACCACACCACCACACCACCCCCTGCAGAGGGAGAACCACCCCGCAAACGGTCCCTGAGATCCAGGACAAAGACAGAGAACGATGCCAAGACCCCCGCCAAGAAATTAGACCGCCCTGAATGTCATCCTTTTGTCCCACCTTGTCACCCTGCCCATCCTCAAACTGCCCCAGCTCCACTTCCTATGCCCCTTTGGACAATGCACCTGTGAAACAAATAGACTGGACTCTGCCATGGACATTCCTTCACCATCACACCTCACCATTGTACAGCATTCTCCAATATTGAGCACCAAAATAAACACCCTTAAAGCACAAAACAATCTGAAGTCTGTCTGTGATTTCGAAATAGTGTATTAGTAATTACAGTGACAAAATGCTCTTTCAATTGTAATGTCAACATATCTATGTCGCACAGCTGTAGTCCATGAGGAAACAAAACAGATGTCACACAGTGGGACCCACATCTGTGAAATTGTAAGGGAAACTGACAACTCAGTGACCATACACTGGCTGAAAAGGACAGACAGTAGAGAGGTAGTAGTGTTAAATAACATGCAGTAGGTAGGCTTGTCTTCTTACCTGTGTCTCACTGGAAGTATTGCAGGATAACCAAGTTCCTGTTGTCGATGTCCTCTTCTTCTGCTTCCTCATCTTCACTGTCCACAGGCTCCACAGCTGCCACAACACCTCCATCTGGACCATCCTCCTGCAGAAAAGGCACCTGTCGTCGCAAAGCTAAGTTGTGAAGCATACAACAGGCCACGATGATCTGGCATACCTTCTTTGGTGAGTAGAATAGGGAACCACCTGTCATATGGAGGCACCTAAACCTGGCCTTCAGGAGGCCGAAGGTCCTCTCTATAATCTTCCTAGTTCGTCCATGGGCCTCATTGTAGCGTTCCTCTGCCCTTGTCCTGGGATTCCTCACTGGAGTCAGTAGCCATGACAGGTTGGGGTACCCAGAGTCACCTGAAAATGTTGAGGGACAAATGTTAGACACACACTAACCTGTAGGGATATCCCCATACCCAGACAACTATTCCCACTGATTTTGTTTCAGGTGCTCACCTAAAAGCGACACACGGTGCCTCTGGAGTTGCCCCATCAAATAAGGGATGCTGCTATTCCGCAGGATGTAAGCGTCATGCACTGAGCCAGGGAATTTGGCATTCACATGGGAGATGTACTGGTCTGCCAAACACACCATCTGCACATTCATCGAATGATAACTCTTCCGGTTTCTGTACACCTGTTCACTCCTGCGGGGGGGGACCAAGGCCACATGTGTCCCATCAATGGCACCTATGATGTTGGGGATATATCCCAGGGCATAGAAGTCACCTTTCACTGTAGGCAAATCCTCCACCTGAGGGAAAACGATGTAGCTCCGCATGTGCTTCAGCAGGGTAGACAACACTCTGGAGAACACGTTGGAAAACATAGGCTGGGACATCCCTGATGCTATGGCCACTGTAGTTTGAAAAGACCCACTTGCAAGGAAATGGAGTACTGACAGCACCTGCACTTGAGGGGGTATTCCTGTGAGATGGCGGATAGCTGACATCAGGTCTGGCTCCAGCTGGGCACACAGTTCCTGGATTGTGGCACGATCAAGCCTGTGGGTGATGATTACATGTCTTTCCTCCATTGTCGACAGGTCCACCAGCGGTCTGTACACCGGAGGATGCCGCCATCTCCTCACATGTCCCAGCGGACGGTGCCTATGAAGTACAACAGCGAGCACAGAGTCAGCCAACTCAGAGGTATGTACACACAGCTTACACAGAACACGATACATAATCCGAAATTAGCATGTATGAGTGTTGAGGCAAGGCCTAGGTATGTGTGACGCAGTTAAAAATAGAGCCATGTGGGCCCCTGAAATGGCGGCTGCCTGACCTGTAAAGTGGAACAATGGGATATGAGGTAACTGCGCTGGCGTTGTACACCGTCGGTAGGCGGTCGAAGACTGCGGCGCAATTCTGCATTGGTTAACATTGGACCCTATGGGTCCCAGGAGCCAATGACGATGTACGCCGGCGGTGACGGTACGCACCGCTGCAGATGTGACCGCCATTTTCTATCTGTTCAATCACTCGATACCTGATCTTCGACAGGAGAGGACCTACACTGCAAGTGCTGCTGTGACCTCAGTCTGGAAGAGACAATGGCTCGTGCGTCTGGGGAAAGGGCCCCTGCCTTCACATCGGAGGAGTTGGAGAAACTCGTGGATGGGGTCCTCCCCAGGTACACTCTACTCTACGGTCCTCCAGACAAACAGGTAAGTACACTGGGAGCACGCTGCATGGGCTATGCCTGGGTGGAGTGGGGTGGATGAAAGATGGGGGGGAGAATGAGGCGTGCATGAAATGACGGTGAGTGCATGTGCCACATGGCAAGGGTAGGGATGCGGGCCAATGACTGTGACGCTGCAGTTGGTAATAACTTGTCCTTTTCCCCTGTACAATTCCTGTAGGTCAGCGCCCACCAGAAGAAGGATATTTGGTGTGCCATCGCCAAGGACGTCCGGACCCTGGGGGTCTATCACAGACGGAGCACCCACTGCCGTAAGAGATGGGAGATGCTTGAGCAAGAAGACGGCGGAGGCCCAGCTGGGGATGGCCTCCCAACGTGGGAGGGGTGCCCGTCGCACCATGACCCCCCTGATGTTCAGGATCCTGGTGGTGGCGTACCCGGAGTTGGATGGGCGCTTGAGGGCATCACAGCAGCAACAAAGGGGTGAGTACACTCTCATTCTGTTGATTCAGCACGCAGTGGAGGTGTCTGGGTGGGGGAGGTGGGCTGTGGGTTCCCCTAGGCCAGGGCGAGTGTGCTAGTTAGGTCCCCTTTTTCAGGCAGGCCCTGTGGCATCCCACCCCACCTGGGTACAGTGCCAACTACACCTAGTCAGGCTCCTGTGACATCCATGTGTGCAGATGTCGGCCATAGCCTTGTAGGCCATGTCCCAGGGATTGCATAGTGGACCCCAAGTGCGCAGCGTAGTGCAGGGGGCTTCTGTGTCTGTCCACCAACGGTAGCGGTAATGCATGCACTCAACATGCCTTTCTTCTGTCGTCCCCCCCCCTTTTTGTGGTCTCCCTGTTCTTGTGTGCATTAGCATCATCAGGCGGAGGAGCAGTGGCACCGGAGCAGGAGGGAGCTGCATCCCACAGGGTGACGCTACGGAGTCTGATTTCACCAGTGGGACAGAGGGCGAGGGGAGCTCCACGGCGGGGACAGGAGCTGACACCAGTGATACGGACTCGTCCTCTGATGGGAGCTCCCTTGTGGTGGCAAACCCATCTGTGCCCCCCCATCTACAGGTACAGCCGCCACCCCCCCTTCCAGCACCGCCATCCCAGCAGCCCCTCAGCCTTTGCCCCGTGCCCGCTCACCCAGGAGGGTGGGCATCAACTTCGCCCCAGGCACCTCACCCCCTGCCCCTGTCACCCCTGCTGCCCTCAGTGAGGAGGCCATTGACCTCCTCAGGTCACTCACTGTTGGGCAGTCTACCATTGTAGACCGCCATGGCACACACCGCTGCACAGGTCAGAGACAGCAAAGTCAAGCACCGCTGAACAGGGCAAAGACCGCCATGGCAAGCACCGCTGAACAGGGCAAGCACCGCTGAACAGGTCAGAAACTGCAAAGTCAAGCACCGTTGAACAGGGCAAAGACCGCCATGGCAAGCACCGCTGAACGGGGCAAGCACCGCCAACTCAAGCATCGCTAGCCCATGTGCGGCAGGGGCAGTGATGGAACTGGGACCGTCACAGGAAGAGTGATGCACTCTGGGCACCAGTCCCCCTCCAGAACCAGTGGAGAACAGCATCCACTACCTCAGTCCTTAACAGGATGAAGCACTCTGGGCACCAGTCCCCCTCCGGAACCAGTGGAGAACAGCATCCACTACCTGAGTCCTTAACAGGATTAAACACTCTGGGCACCAGTCCCCCTCCAGAACCAGTGGAGACTGTTATCCCCTTGTGAGACTGTGGCTTTGCACTCCCCAGGATGGTACAGTGGGCAAACCACCCACTGCAAAGACTTGTGAGACTGTGGCATTGCACTCCCCAGGATGGTACAGTGGGCAAACCACCCACTGCAAAGACTTGTGAGACTGTGGCTTTGCACTCCCCAGGATGGTTACAGTGGGCAAACCACCCACTGCAAAGACTTGTGAGACTGTGGCTTTGCACTCCCCAGGATGGTACAGTGGGCAAACCACCCACTGCAAAGACTTGTGAGACTGTGGCTTTGCACTCCCTAGGATGGTACAGTGGACAAACCACCCAATGCAAAGACTTGTGTGACTGTGGCTTTGCACTCCCCAGGATGGTACAGTGGGCAAACCACCCACTGCAAAGACTTGTGAGACTGTGGCTTTGCACTCCCCAGGATACATCAAGGGCATGGAGCCCCGTCGTGGATTTGGCGTGGTGCTGTCATCCGGCTGAGGTGCCCCCCCTCCCCCTGAGGTGCCTGTTGTATTTCTATCTGATGCCCCTGCAGTGTTCTCTCCGTTTCTGGACAGGTATCTGGTGTGGGCCTCGCCCATGCATTTTGGGCCCAGTGGTTCACGGACATTGAATTGTGCATACCTGCACTACTAATCGTGATGTATATTTTTGGAATGTGTATATATTTCTGTATATATTAGCTTACTGTATTTTGATACATTACAATGGTTGTACTAATTTCCTTTTGTCTTTGCATTCTTCCGGGGGGGTTGGGTGTTGTTACTGTGATGTTTGGAAATGCATTGGTGTGTGTGTTGTAGTGTGCGAGGGTCGGGGTGGGGGTGTTGCGTGTGTGTGTCCCTGACTCTTGCCTCCCCTATGTCGTAGGTGCAGTACTCACCGTTGTCTTCGGCGCCGGCATTGCTGATGTTCGTAGAGGAGCAGGAACACTATCGCAGGGAGTATTTGGAGTTCCGGCTCCTTGGTGCCCTCCTTCCTCGTGGAGTGTGTTAAGGTGAGCGTTTTCCAATTGAAATGGCTGTTTCCGCCGTGTTTTTATCCATGGTGAATCCGCCCCGGAAAAAGTGGCGGATTGGCCTGTTGTAATACTGTGGGCGGTACTTTGTCTTCCGCCTGTCTGTTGGCGGTGACCGCCGCGCCGCTTGTCTGTACCGCTGTGACGGTCAGAGTGTTAAAGTGGCTGTCTATGTTGGCGGTTTCCGCCACGGTCATAATTCTGTTTTTTTACGCCGGCCTGTTTGCGGTATTACCGCCGCTTTAACACCGTCCGCCAGGGTTGTAATGACCCCCCAAGTGTGTGAAGAGCTCTCTCTGCAACTGAGTTTGGTTGTGGGAAAAAAGCAGGTAAGTCAATTGCCTGATTAATATAAAATGTGAAACCACTTTTGGAAGGAATTCAGGATTTGTCCTAGGAACGACTTTATCTTTATGTAATTGGAAGAATGGTTCTTCTAAAGTTAGAGCCTGTATTTCACTTACACGCCTTAAAGAAGTGATAGCTACCAGGAAGTCTACCTTCCAAGAAAGGAACTGCAAAGAACAAGAATGCATAGACTCAAAAGGTGGACCCATGAGTCTGGTGAGGACAACATTTAGGTTCCATGATGGGACTTGGGGAGTCCCGGGTGGAATGACTCTTTTGAGACCTTCTATGAAGGTTTTATTAATTGGAATTCTGAATAAAGAGACATATTTTTTGTTATGATGGTAAGCAGCTATGGCTGCCAAATGAAGTCTAATAGATGAGTATGCTACTCTTTTTGTACATGTAACAAACAATGTCCTGAACTGAGGCTTTCAGTGGGTCAATGTGTTTAAGTTGACAACAGCAAACAAAACGCTTCCATTTTGCAGCATAATACTGTCTAGTTGTAGGTTTACGTGCCTCCCTAAGAATTTCCATACATTCAGAGGGGAGATTCAAGTATCTGAATTCTATGATCTTAGCAGCCATATCGCAAGATTGAGTCTTGGGATCTGGATGTCTGATTTGACAATGACTTTGAGTGAGAAGGTCCGGCCTGCTGGGGAGTTTCTTGTGAGGAACCACAAACAGATCTAGCAGTTTTGTGAACCAAGGTTGACGTGCCCATGCAAGAGTTACAAGGATCATAGTGAGTGATGTTTGTCTCATTTTGTGAACATGAGACAGATTGAGTGGGAGAGGTGGAAAAGCATAAGCAAATATCCCTGAACAAGTAATCCATACAGCATTGCCCTTGGACAGAGGGTGTGGGTATCTGGACGCAAAGTTTTGGCATTCTGAATTTTCTGTGGTGGCGAAGAGGTCTATTTCTGGTGCCCCCCCCCCCGAAAGTACTTATGAAGTACTTTGGGGTGAAGTTCCCATTTGTGGTCTTGTTGCTGCATCCTGCTGAGAAGGTCTGCAAACTGGTTGTCCATCCCTGGGAGATACTCTGCCAGTAAGTGAATGTGGTGGTGAATTGCCCATTTCCAAATTGTCTGAGCAAGAAGGGACAGCTGAGAAGACCCCCCCCCCCCTTCCATTGCTGCAGATAATACATGGCTGTCATGTTGTCTGTACAGATTAGAACCACTTTGTGGGAGAGGTGAGGTAGAAAAACTTTGAGTGCTAGAAAGACTGTCTGTAACTCCAAGTAATTGATGTGAGAAGTTTGTTGAACTGGATCCCATAACCCTTGTATTGTGAGGTTGTTGAGATGTGCTCCCCAACCTGTCTGTGATGTATCTGTATTCAGATGTATCTGAGGCACAGGGTCTTGAAAGGATTGCCCCTAGGAAAGGTTGGTTTAATTCCACCATTACAGACTGCAGCGAGTTTGGCGGTCCAACAACACTAAATCTTGGAGATGACCCTGTGACTGAGACCACTGACAAGACAGACACTGCTGTAAGGAGTGCATGTGTAGTCTGGCATGCGGAACAATGGGCCACATGTTACCATCATCCCTAATATTGTTCTTACTGTGTAAGAGTGGTTTTGTTGTAGCTGTAAAAAGAAAGTCTGAAAAGCTTGAATTTGAGCTGGGTTTGGATATGCCAAAGCAGACTGAGTATTCAGAACTACCCCCTGATAGGGTTGTATCTGTGGCGGTTGGAGGTGGGATTTGAGAACGTTGATTGTGAACACCAGAGTTTGGAGAAGGTCTTCAGTGGTTTGAGTATGACTCTCAACACTGCTGGATGGTACTAGCTTTGATGAGCCAATCGTCCAAGTAGGGGAATACATGTATGTGTTGTCTTCTGAGAAATTCTACAACAACTGCAAGAAACTTTGTGAAGACCCTCAAAGCGGTTGTCACCCTGAATGGTAAAACCTTGAATTCATAATGTTTTCCCGCAATGGCAAATCTTAGTTATTTGCGGTGTGCTGGGTGAATGGGAATGTGAAAGTATGCGTACTACAGATCTAGAGCTGTAATTAAGTCGCCCTGCTGTAAAAGGGGAATTATATCTTCAAGACTGACCATATGGAAATGCTCTGAGAGAATGTATGGATTGAGTGGGCTGAGATCTAGAATTGGTCTTAGTGACCCATCCTTCTTTGCTATAAGAAAGTATAGGGAGTATGCACCTAGACCTTTCTGTGAGAGGGGAACTGGCTCTACAGCCCCTTTGAGAAGAAGGGATTGTACCTCGTCTTTTAAAAGAGCATAAGGTCTTGTGAAAGTCTGTGAACACAATGGGGAATATGTGGTGGGGTAGAAATTTGTTCTAGGCAGTACACATTTTGGATAATTGATAAAACCCACTGATCCGTGGTGATAGTAGACCATTGTTCATAAAACTGCATTAATCTTCACCCTACTGGAGAGGTGTGAGCTGGTGGAAGTAGTCACTGGCATGTATTAGAGGCATATCCCCTGGATATCCCCTGGAGATGGAAGTCTTTCCTCCAGCTTTATTGTTCGCACCACTGTATGAACCTCTATGGTAGAAAGGGGTCCCTTGTTTAGTTTGTGAGGTGGAGGTCTCATTAGATGAAGGTTTGAAGCCTCCTCTGAATTGTTGGCAATCGAAATTACCCCTTTGTGGTGTAGTGAGTAGGGACCCCATAGCCTTTGCTGTTTCTGAATCCTTTTTCAGTTTTTCTATGGTGGTGTGCACCTCTTGCCCAAACAGATGTTCTTTGTCAAAAGGCATATTAAGAACTGCCTGTTGGATTTCAGGTTTAAAACTTGAACATCTGAGCCAAGCATGCCTTCTGATAATGATGCTGGTATTAATATCATGTGCAGCAGTATCGGCTGCATCAGTGGCACACCTAATAGCATTATTTGAAATAGTTTGGCCCCAGAAACTACGACATTTCCCCTTTTGCAATGTTCTTCTGGGAAATACTTAAGAAGGTCTTCCATGTCATCCCAGTGGGCCCTATTGTAATGTTCTAAGAGTGCCTGTGAATTGGCTATACACCAATGATTGGCTGCTTGTTCAGCTACTCGTTTTCCTGCTGCATCTAGTTTTTTACTCTCTTTATCAGGGGAGGTGCATCTCCCATTGTTTGACTGTTTTGAACATTTACATGCCATGCTGACAATGATAGAAACAGGGGATGTGTGTGTTCCATCAGCCTTGCATTTCCCAACATTAGGTGTAGTAGTAGGCCTGAGGCAGGCACTGATGTCCCGAGGGGGCGGCTACCCTACCCCTGATGTAGAAATTTGGGTGTGTTAGATAGTGAAAACGTGATCGAATTGCAATACCATAGCTGAAAGAAAGATGGAAAAGAAGATTTCGTAATTAACCGAGCCGAGGAATACCGGAGTGAAAGGAATACAAGTCCGAAACCGATGGCAGAGAGAAACCAATCTAATAAAGAACGTGATGTCAGGAGTGGCAAGTACTGGATAGCTGGATTCCTCAGGAGCAGAAGCTAGTCCCAACGCCCCTCCACTAATATCCAGACTGACCTTCTTACTATTACCAATGTGAAATATCAACAAGGGAAAGGGGAAATGAATATAGAAATAAGAGAGACGGCCTTATAGGGGAATCTTCACTGCTATACTTCATTTTTGCCTGATGTTATAAATGACAGCTCGCTGTAAGGGAAGACAAACACAAACATGCAATTTGCATTTTAATTCATATTCAAATGTTACTGAACTCTATTTCGATTACATGTACATCAATGTAGCAAGACTTGTGCTCCTCTCTTTCAAATAAGCCCCAAAAATAGAATAAGATATTGTATTTTCCTAAATTAGGATAGGACTTTAACACTGCAACAGTGTGCCAGTATAACGGTTCTAGTATTTAATTGAGTGAGTGGATACAGTTCGATAGTGAAGAAATCTAAAGTTTTTTGTAGTTGTGCTCCAAATGACATGTGAATAGATGTTTGCATTGGAGAATGAGCAAAGTTCATGTATTTTCGATTATTCATAATATATTAATTGAGTTGTGAGAATTCTCTGTGTAAAGTTTCTCGTAATGAAGAAAGTCTTGAATTTTTCCAGAAACATTATGCCACTTGAAAAGGTATCTCTTATCTGACCTTTGCAAAGAAGTTAAATGCGGAGCTAACACTCAAACACCCTTTGAACTATGAGTACTGCAGAGAACTGAAATTCTTGCTGTCTGACAAAGAGGCACTACTCCAAAATGCGTGAGATGCTTTCCATGACCAGGCCGAGCAGTGAATTTCTGACGAGGAATCTTCTGTGAGGTAAATATGTACGCTGAAGAGAAGCTACCAGCGCCTGATGAGTCCAGTTGAAGTACACCGCCTTCCTTGAAGAACACTTGCATGTCAAGCTAAGATTTCAGCTCACGCGCGAACACTAGACCGCTAACCTTCCCGGTACATCAGCCATTTTGGAGATCTTGAAGTCGGTGTGTGTAGCAAACACACGGAGGATGGCCTTCAACAACAGTTTTGCGGATGGCTAACCATGCCCCCAATGTGGATATTGGCAGGCTCTTGTCAACCTCTGGCGTTTTGGTCTTTTGCACAAATAAGTCTTTGTTCTGCTACTGAATTCCTGACACTCAATGCCCATGCGCACTATCACTGAGAGGAGGAGTCACTCGATCTTGGGACTCGAAACAATTCTTCGAACAAAAACAACTTGCAACACTCTGGACTCAACACTAAATGGTGGACTTATGCAAAGCATGTGTATCTACAGCCACACATGCCATCCAACTGAGCATTTTGAATTTGTCCTCCTTTAGGGAAGACATTCAGAGGGCAAAGATCTAATAAAGGCTATAACCCTCCCTCATTCGTAGGCATGAGGCAGTAGCAAGAGTATAAACCCATCCCTATTTCTAAGTCCAGAACCCTCTTGTTGGCTCTTATAGAGTTAAGCTAGCACCTGTTGCATCAGAGTGGTCAGGTGCTCCTCTGAAAGCCATTCTGATGTGTGAGGAAGGTGTGATGGGGCAGAATGAGCAGGTAAGGCATGGCCACTATGTGTACAATTTGGTGGACCTTCTGTCGATGTGATGATTTGCCACCCTGAATGGAAATGCTGGATGCAGCCTCCCACTGTGTGGTTGTGCACCACTAAGGGCAAGGAAAAGTAGCTTGGAAGCTGTTGCCACAGAGGAAGTTGAATGGCAGGACTTGTGCACTGATGTGACCTGTGTGCTGCCTGCCAGATCACACCTCTAGCTATGAAAGGACTGGGGTGACTGGCGATGTCTGTATACCACCTCCCTAAAGTGGCCTCAGAACTTCCTGAGCTGGTGAGGAAATGGTTTGGCAGGAGCCAGAGGACCCAGAGAGCAGGCCATGGCCCTCCTCTCCTTAAAGCATTCTAAGCCAGAATCCACTTTTTCACCCAACAAGTGTGAGGTCTCAAAAGGAATTTCCATAAGGGAGGCCTGCACATCTCCTAAGATAACTGTGAAATGCATCTAAGTATGGTGATAGAGCACCACACTGGTGCCAACTACTCGCCCTACACAATCAGTATTGTCAAGGCCAGCATCAATCACATATTTGGACACCACTTGGCCATCTTGGATGATCTATCCAAGGAAGCTCTAGATTCTTCCAAGACTGCTGGCAAAATCCCATTGACCCTGTCCCAAGCGGAATGCGTATAGTGGCCTAACAAACAAACCAGAATGATCGACCTCATAGCTAGCTGATGAAAATATTTATTTTCAGAATGCCTCAATGCTCCTCAATTCCCTGTCAGAGTGGGAGGGGAGGGGTGGAGATTTGGTGGGGTAATGTGTGGTTTGGGTGAAATGGAGTGGATCAGAAGAATGAACTTAGTGTGGATCAAGCTGACTCTGGTTCAGGGCCAGACTTCGGCACTGGTGCTGGGTTTACCTCCGGCATCTGCACTGATAAAGGAGCGACCGAGGTGGGTCTCGGAGTCATTATGGAAGTGTGCTTCAGAGTCAGTACTGAACTCAAGGTGGGTACAAAGGGTTCAGAGTGTGGCTAGGATGGATCTACCAGTGGTAATCCGACTGAGGGCCCCTGCGGATCTTTGGGGCCTGATAGAGTGCCAGAGATGGGCAGAATGGCCTCTAGAAGTACCTCAACCTCCTGCAATGTCACTGGTGGCCCAAGAAACTCAGGAAGCATTGGGATCAGCCCCCTAATCTGAGTTTCAGAGTGAGATCAACTGGCACCTCTACAACTTTGTGACTTCTTTTTAGATAGAGATTGGAGGGATGGGGTCGAGTCCCACTCTGCCTTCTTATCTTTCCTCTGGGACTTTGATTCACCAGGACTTCAACCTCTGTTCCTGGAGAAGAATCGGTCTGGTCCCATGACTTGGAACGAGAGTAGGCCTCACGTGAGGTCTGTGACTTCCTGTGTTCAGCGATGTACAGCTTCGCGAACACAGTTCGTTTTCGAGTGGATGACGGTGCACTCATCGCACATCTTGTAATCATATCCCAAAGCACAAATACCAAACACACACCTTTGTGGGTCTGAACCCGAAATCTGTTTTCTGCAGTCACACCATGGTTAGTCGCCTGTAGTTTTAAAGGGGGGATAATGTTCCCTTACACAATAGATTTTGTTTATAAAACTCATTGAATGACCACTCAAATTGGCAGCAGAGCTACAGGTTTGCGAAGAGGAGGAAAGAAAGCAAATGATGTGGGCGCGCAGGAGTGGTGCTTATATGCGGCATCATTGCTATGAAAAATGTGTTGATCCAGTTTGGCACCTAGTGAATATCCTAAAGGTAAGCAATCTGCAGTTAGAAGTCCACATCAGTATTATGAATTGAATCTTCCAGTAATGTCCAGTGTGTTATCTTACAATCCTCTTGAATGCTGCCACTGAATTAAGATAGCTTTGAGATGCTTTTTCCAGCTCAGGAACATCAGAGCAGAAACTGACAGTTCACCTGCAAAAAAGGAGCAGCTTCTGTTGTTTAAATGTAGATTTTTAGATAGGCACACACATGGGCACTAAACTCTTATTTATTTAACATGTTTCCAGCATTCATACCCTGATCTGTGTGGTCTATTTAAACTTTACAATCAAAAATATTTAAAACCACCATATTAAAAAATATAAATATCTGTCAAGAAACACAATATAATAAAACAATGCTGTAATAACTTCTAAAAGGAAAATTTCTAATGGTCTTTCAAAGGCTTTAAAAAGGTTTTCACAACCTTGGACTTCAACCCAAAAAAAGACAGCTTGTTCTTTTTTTCTCTAGTTTTACAATTTTCAAAAAGGTAAAAGTTGTAATCGAATCTGTGAGTGTGCAATTTAGTCAATTATTAGAGCTGGTTTGCAGACATTCCCTTTATTCCTTAAATTATTATGGTCTCTTTACAGCAGGAAGCAATGAATTATGTTGTTTCATGCTGTTGTTTCCATATGTGTTCTTTCATGTCTACGAAGACTGTCCTTCCAAGTAAAATTTTTTGAACATCTGGTACATTGAAAAGGTTTCTCTCCCGAATGTGTTCTCTGATGCCCTATAAGATGGTGTTTATGACAAAAGCTTTTGTCACATTCAGAACAATGGTATGGTCTCTCTTCAGAATGTATCCGCTGGTGACAAATGAGATATCTTTTCTGACTGAAGCTTTTATGGCATTCGCTACATTGAAAATTACCTTCTTTCGGGCAAAATTCTGCCTGTGGTCTTTGGTGGTCAATAAAATTGAGGTTCTTTCCTTTCTCATAGTCTGGAATATTATAGGGCTCCCAGCTCTGTTGTGCATTTGCTTGGCCCATCAAAACAGGTGCATTCCACAAAGTGCTCCATTGGGCATTAATGTTATCCATTTCACCTTCTTCAGGGACTCCCTGATGCAACCCAGTATGAGTGCCATTTCTAAAACCATTTTCACTACCAGTAGCTGTCTCTCCTCGTGCCTCACAATTAGTTTCTGACCAAAGACTGCCCTCAGAGCTATTCTGCTTCTGAGATTTCAGGATGATCTTCGCATTACCATCTTCCAATGAAGCCTTCAATAGTGGATGTTTCTCAGTGTATGTTATGGTTTCTCTGTTCTTACGTTTTCTTTTCATTATCCCTTCACCTATTGCAATAAAATTCAAGGCATTAGTCATCTCCTCATAAGACAAATGCAAGCAAATAAAACTTTTTAAAAAATGAGCACTTTGGACAATATATAAGGTTATTTCAATATTATTACAACAATGTAATATATTGCTTCACAAATAGCTAAGACATTGCTCATAAAAGCATACATTGTTTCAAGTCAGCTTTAAATAAAGATACCTACAATTCATTTTGTAAATAAACCTCTCTTTCATTTTAATTTCTATAACCTGGAGGATTGATTAAGAGTTGGATCGTAAAAGAGAGTCCTTGAATATTGGTGGAGGGCTAAATACAAAGGAAAATGAATTACTGGAATATTAGTCACCATTGGGATTCACCGCTGGATTAAGCATTTTGTCTACAAAACAAAGGAACTTTCTTACTCACCATCTCTGAATCAGGGCCTGGATCTCTTGTTTGCAATCTAGTAAAATGAGTAGGAGGCTGACTGCAAGAGACTTTTAAAATAGGCTAGAGGTCATCAAAGGACTTGCTTCAGATTGTAAAGTCTGCTAAATAAATTTAACTATATGTTTTTCACCGTCCGTGTAAAATCTGTCTGTTCTACTCCCCCGATTTTGAAAATGTCAATGATAGTTGATCCATATCAAGTATACAGTTCTTCCGACAGTCACTTTAATTTTTCATATATATATATTTTTTTTTATTATTAGAACACACAGCGGGGTACATGTTTACAGCACGGAAACATAAGTACATCAATGTTGTCATACAGAAGAGAGAAGCATTCCAATCAATTATCATACTTTGGAATCTTTGAGGTCTCATACAGAGTTCCTTTTTTTGTTAACATATTCTCAGGGCCCAGGAGCCATGCAGCAAAGGGTGCCCAAACTCTAGTGACCCTTTTGCCGGCCGCTGCTCCTTTTAATTCATACAGGCTATTTTCCAGATGATACATAGATAAAAGTTGTGAAAGCAATTGATTAAACCGTGGGGGATCTACATCCCGCCAAAAAGATGCTATGCAGCTGCGAAATACAGACATTGCTATGAACAGAAAGAATCTATCTCGATTATTACAGACTGAGTGATCAACTCCCAACAAAACCATTTGAGGTGTTGGATAGATTGCCTGTTTCAAGATTTTCTTCAATATATATTGGATATACCGGTACTTTCCAATTTTGCACACTCAAAGAACATATGGCAGAGATGTGCTTTCGGGCAACCACATCGTGGGCAAACAATTCCCACCATCTTACCCCAGCTCGCAATTTTAGCAGGTGTATAATATAGATTATGCAATACCATAAAATGTTGAGCTTGCGGGCCCGCAGACAATAAGACCGTCCGTGCCATTTCCATTGACTCACAAACCTCTGCCTCTTTGGTTCCAACCCGTCCTTCACATTTTTTGACAAGTAAAACCAGGTCATCCTGCATAGCACTTAAAAGCAGTGGATACAAGTTTTTAATGCCGCAGCTAGTGGAGTGTCTCGAAACCTCCATTAGCTTAATTTTGTCTATGCGCCAGCCTTGAGTCATACTGGTTAGTAGAAAAGCTCTGATCTGTAAACATTTTAAAAAGTCTCTTTTTTCCAGCGCAAATTCCACGCTTAGATCTTCAAATGATTTGAAGTGGCTACCAGAATGGAAAAGGTCCCCAACTTTATGAATGCCACGACTACTCCACCTCAAACAATAGTGGTCTTTAAATATCGCTGGAAACGGAGTATTCCACAGAGGAGCATAGTAGCAAATTCTTCCTATACCTATCTTGCGCTTAACCTGAGTCCATGCCTTAAATGCAGAATAAATTACCTTGAATTTAACCTTTTTGTAATAGCTGGGTTCCAAAATCCGCAAGAAAACTGCATCTGCTTCTTTGCCCAGAATCAGGGTATATATCGAAGGGAGGGCATCTTGCCCGGATCTATCCATGACATAAAGTGTCTGTGCATACTGCAGCACTGCTGCCAGATAATAAAGTTTAAAATTGGGGAGTGCCCACCCCCCTTTCTCTCTTGGGAGAGTCATATAGTAGAAGGACCGGCGCGGCTTCGTATAGGACCAAATAAAGCTATTAACCAATCCCTCTATTAGTTTGAACCAGTCCTGCCCAATCTCTAGCGGGATTGTTCTAAAAAGAAAGATTACTTTAGGTAAAAACACCATTTTAATCACATTGCAACTTCCCATGAGTTATAAGTGTAGGTTATTAATGCGAGCGAAGTCTTTCCTAGTCTTCGTTAAAATCGGGGCCATGTTTATTTTCACCACTTCGTCGAGGTTTGCTGTTAGTTTAACACCTAAATATTGAACCTGTGTCTGTACCCGCTCATCCTTGAAGTCTACCGATTCATTCACCAACATTTGGCATTTGCTTTTGTTCAACAGATAGCCAGACCTTTTCCCAAACTGTAGGGCTTCCCGCTCTATTTCCAATATAGCAGTCCTAGGATCCGTGGTAACCACCGCAATATCGTCTGCATATGCTAAGATCTTGGTGCACCCCCATTTCAACGAGACTGGAATGATCCGATCATTACTGATCATTCTCCTGATCAAGGGGTCGATATATAGCGCGAAAAGCAATGGTGAACACGGACAACCTTGTCGCGTATCTCTCTGAATAATGATTGAAGCCGACTTTAGCCCGGCAACTTGTATCGTGGCCGTTGGTTTGTGGTAAAGCTGTTGAACCCGATCGAAGGCTTTTTCTGCATCTAGCAAAATTACTGCCATGGGAAGCTTGGCCGTTGCGCTAGCGTCAAGTAACGCGATAACCCGTCTTACATGATCTGCCATACTCTTCCCCGGGATAAAGCCATGCTGCCATGGAGATACTAAACCTGAGATTACCAAACTCAGTCGGCTAGCAAGTATTTTAGCATAGATTTTGGCATCGCTGTTAATTAACGAAATTGGGCGATATGAACCGGGAAGGTAGGGTTCCTTGTCCTTTTTCAGGAAAACTACTATCTTGGCCTCCCCCCAGGAGGCCGGTTGAGGGGCCCCTGCCTGTACTCTGATAAATAGGCTAAGCAACTGTTTACATATCTCCACAAAAAAAACTTTATAAAATTCTAGTGGAATTAGATCTTCCCACTGCCGCCTTCCCGCTTGCCAGAGCACGGGTTGCTGTATCCAATTCCTCAAATGTCATGGGCGCTTCTAAGGCTGCCTTATCTTCCCCACTCAATTGGCCTAGTATCTCATTACCCGTAGCACCAACCCCCTCCTCTTCTTGGTGCTGTTCTTCCTGAGTATATAGTTTTTGATAGAATCGTCTAAAGGCTTCCATGATCTCCGGGCCGTTGTGTACCAACCGCCCCTCTTCATTCATTAAGCTTTTAATGTTCCCAAATACCTGCTTTTGTCTTATTCTTAAGGCCAGCTGTTGGCCGACTTTCCCACTATACTCATAACATTTCTGGCGGTATACCAAAAATTTAGCAGCAACCTTATCTATAAAAATCTTAATGGCTTCTGCCTTAATGATATTTACCTCACACAAAATATCAGAAATCTTTGCTCTACTACGGATCGCCTCCCCTAGTCGCTGCTCCGCTATCGCTAGCTTTGTCTGAATTACTTTTAACTGATCCATGCGTATTTTCTCCTTTCTTAACCCATAGCTCAAAGTTTCTCCTCTGACAGCAGCTTTAAATGCATCCCATACTGTCTGTCAAGAAACATAGCCCTGATTTATCTTGAAGAATTCCGGGAGCCATTCCTTAATTTTTTGGATATACCCTGGATCAGCTAACAGTGCCCTATCAAATGTCCAAGTTCTAGGCTGCGGGCCCTTTCTCCCAATCTCCATGGCCAATACCAGTGGGTTATGATCTGATATGATTCTAGGGAATCTATTGACCATTATTTGGTTTTGTAGAGATGCTGTCACAAAAAAATTGTCTAACCTGACTAGCTTCTTATGTGGGGCAGAGAAAAAAGTGAACCCTGGATCCTGCGGGCAACACAGCTGCCAGGCGTCGATCAAGCCATGATTAATGGCCAATGACTGAAGCGCCCTAAAGACTTTGGGGGTTATTCTAACTTTGGAGGAGGTGTTAATCCGTCCCAAAAGTGACGGAAAAGTGACGGATTTACCACCAACCGTATTACGAGTCCATTATATCCTATGGAACTCGTAATACGGCTGGTGGTATATCCGTCACTTTACCGTCACTTTTGGGACGGATTAACACTCCTCCAAAGTTAGAATAACCCCCTTTATTCTTTCTACCCAGGTAGAGCGTTTGTTCCTGAATGGGTTCTTTATTATCTAGATGTATACTGAAATCTCCACACATTATAACAGGCGCTGCCCAAGTCGTAAGTTCTAAGTTGAGCGATTCCAGTATCTCCGGATCATCTGTGTTGGATCCATAAATGGAACATATAGTGAACCTTAGCCCCTTAACCGAACATTCCAATACAGCCAGCCTGCCTAATTTATCAGGAAATTGTTTATGTATAACCAAAGTTCTGATCCAAGTTAATATCGCAACCCCTCTAGTGGTTGTGTGTTGATGTGTAAAAGCCACTAGATTCCTCCCATAAAACTCCATTAGCTGCCTGAAATATGTGTCTCCTGCATACAAATAATATCAACGTTCCATGACTTGAAAACCTCTCCTACAAACTGTCGCTTTTTATTATTATTGAGCCCACAGATATTTACTGTGGCAATACGTAATTCACTTTCCTGCCCCATTTTTATGGATGTTGATCCTTCTGGTTCCCCTGTACGCCCCATTCAACTTTGCTGCTTTCACGACCTGACCCCTTTTCCACTGATGAGCACCATCCCCACTCCCCCTGCTTTGTGTCCCATTATCCCTTTTGTCCCTGTGCACCCCCCACCCCCTCTCTAACCCACCCCACTACCCCTAAAAAAGGATTCCGCCCTCCTCTAACCCATCCCCCGACCCTTACCCCTACAAATGGAACCGCCAGGCTCCTGAGCCTGTAAGATGGTGTTTGCCAGTCCCATTAGCCCACCCATATATAAAACACCTACACACATTCATGCCTTACAAATCCTTGCACGCGGCCCCTCTTCTTCACCCTCCCAATCAATGCCCTCTACCAGGAACGATCGAAAAAGAAAAAAAAGGAAAAAAACGAATGGAAAGAAAATGAATAGATACAAAGGAAAAAATAGGGGAATAGAGAATAGAGAAAAGGGGGAGTTTCCTGCCCCCGATCACTATCACATACACTTACATATAAATGGCCATTTAAGACAAACCATCCCCCTCCCCCCTTCTCCCGTACCCGCTGCGCTTGGCCGGTTTTCAATTGCTGTACATATTCCCCTGCTTTGATTTCTGAGAGAAAAAATCTTGTAGTTGTTTTATAGATAACTTTTAGACGCGCAGGGCTTAACAAGTAGGCTTCCGCCCCCAACTCTTGGAATTGAGCAATCATCTGCCTGAGTCGCCACCGTCTCTCTACAGTGGCATGCGCAAAGTCTGGCCTGGTAAAGAATGATACGCCTTCCACCATCACCTTTGAATTGGGGCGAGTCTTTTCAAACACCGCCTGTCTCAATAAAAAATTACCAAAATACACTATAATAGCCCGTCGATAGCTCTGGTCTCTACCTACCAGTAGTAGTCGATGACTGTTTTTTCTTCATTAACGGAAAATGGTGTGCTCTCTGAATCTCCTTTTCCCAATCCCACCCAGTAAGATCTGGGAATGCGTTCTCGAAAAGTGAAACTATGTAGGCCTTGGTATCCTGCCCCTCGAGGTCCTCTGCTATACCCAAAATCCTCAAATTATTCCGCCGCTGGCGATTTTCCGCATCTTCCAGTTTCCATTGAATATCCAAGATCTGTTGCCCTTGTGTTGTCGTCTGCGCTGTTGCCGCTCTAACTTCAGTCTCCAACTCCTCAGTACGAGTCTCCATGGAGGCGATGCGTGCACCAATGTCCTGGCAGGATTTAACCACTTTTTTGATGGATAGTTGTAGCTGTCTATTTGCTGATTTCAATTTCCTGCTTTCCCTCTGAGCCTGCTCATGATTCTGAACCATTGTCCGGTAAATAAGATCCAACGAGGGAGTCTCTGCAGGGCCATCTGTAGGAGGGGGCACTAAAGTGTTGCAGGCCAAATCTCTTTTCAAAAAAGCCTGTTGGGTAGCAGTATAATCCCACTGCATTTCACCATCCTCTTCTTGAGGATTAGGCGGGTCCCTCCTAAGCTTAGCCCCCGAATTGCATCTAGCACCAGTCTGCTCATATGATTTTCTTCTACATGTTGAGTAGTTAGACACCCAGATACTTGCTGCGGAGCTACCTTCAATATCTGAGTCTGTTAAAGGGATTTCATCGTCTAAGTCTGAGTCTCTAGACTGATCGGAGAGGGAAAAAAAGCTTTCTGCTGCATCGAATGGCCCCTGATCGCTATTTGCAGGTTTCGCCTCTTTCCCCCTCTGGGCCGAGGCTGGTGTAATAGTCTCATGCGTCGTTAAGTGCTTGGCCATACCCTCAGCCTGTTGCGTGTGCGCCTTGCTGCTTAAGGCGCGAGATTGTACATTGCATTTCTCTGGATTAGACTCCTGAAGCCCTTGCTTTAGCTCTTTGGGTTCCTGCTCAGATGATTTCCCACCCCCAACCAGGGGGGGGACCACCACCTCCCCGCTATTTCCTGGGCTTGTACTGGTAGTCTCTAGACTGGCTGGCTCCATCCCCCCTGCATCACATATAGGAGTAAGTACTTCAAGAGATATAGCTGCAACAGATACCTGCCCACCATCGACTCCTGGCACACTGGATTGCGAGTCATGTACTGCCTTGTCCGTGGGCATTTGCTTAATCCTCATCATGCTGGTAAACATTGTTGGAACCGAGTTCCTTGTGTCCTTTTCCATATCGGTTGTCTTCTGCAGGGCCCCCTTCGCGTAAAGATTGCTGTGTTCCTTCAATCCGGGGACCGGTAGCTTTTTATCCTTTCTGGTTCCTCCTGGGTCTTGACTCTGCCGTGCCCGTAAGGAGCGAGGGGTCCTGCTCGGCTTCGGCGCCATCCGGATGTCCCACACGCCAACTGCTACCCCCAAAAAACGGCGGAGGTCGTGCCCGGTCGGGAGGAGAAAGAGCGCACCTCTAGGGCGAGCGCCGCGCTCAATTCTTCTTGCGGCGCCCTCCGGTGCTTGCCTTCGTGGCCACGATCCTTGGGGGAGCCGCCAGAAATCCGTAAAGCGCCTGCAGCGGTCCGTGCTTCTGGCGCACGGCATCTGCGGCTTTCGCGGCGGGTGAATGAGAGCCGCGTGCAGACAAGGGATGGGCTAGAGCGGTGGTGGCGATCAGCCGGGAAATCCGGCCGCCATCTTGGATTTCGAAGCTTCCTTAATTTTTCAAATGTATTTGTTACCACTATGAAGTCTTTAGTTATATGACTTTGGTGGGTCCAGAAACTGCTTCTCAAGTTTGTTTAGCTTAGGCTTAGTGTATTTTGTACCATGCATACATGATAGTCTTCATGCTGGTACACTTCCTTCCAACATGCAGAAGAACGCATCATTCAATGGCCTGTTTTTAAATGCAACCAGTCAGCTTGGTGATTTTGACTGGTGGCAGAGGGGTAACAGGGAAAATGAGGCACCATATGGAACAGGAACAATATAGTCACTATAGAGATGCCCTTCTCCTTCTCTTATTTTAAGACTCTCTCCTACTGTCAGACTGTGGGTAGATTCCAAATATTGCACATCTGCAGAAAAAGTAATGTGAAAATGAAAATCTGCACCAGGAAGCCATAGAATTAAGTGAAGTTTCCTTATAATGTCTTGGCAAACTAACTACCTAGGGAAGCATCAAGATCATAGTGTTGGAAAAACCGAGAGAAAGATTCCCTCATGTAGGTGAAATTCAGTTAACAACTTTGTAGCAAAAGACAGATATGTCCTCAATACTCCCTAATGCCCTGTATAGTTCAAAGCCTGTTGGGTGTGTAGCTTGCTAATGCCTTTTGCAGTTGTAATAGAAATTGCATATGTTGTTTGCCACAAAAGCTTCAAATCACAGGAAAATATTGGTTTGTAGGGTTGTGCATTACACAGAAAAAGACAATGCTGCAATCAAATCTCTTGTTAGTCCTTCTAAAGGGGGAAACTAAATGTAAGAGGTTTGGCAGATATTGTTTCATGATCTTGTTAGCCATGGAAAAGGACAATTCCAGCTTTATTCTGAATGCCCGATGACTGCCAAACAGGTCTTGAGGGTGCTTAACTTAAACACTAGATTCTGCCAGGCACTTGGTAAAGAACGCAACCCTCTCCACAGTGCAGGTTAGTGAACTGATGAATCTGGGCAAAACCCAGCAAATACTGAATCCTGCATGTGTGTGTGCTGGATTTTCTAACAACCCCAGAAAATTAAGTTTGTCAATGGATAGGCAAAAGCTAGTTGCTACAAACCAGGCACACAAGTAAATAGGTTTTGTCTCTTTTGGAAGATGGATTGTCTCCCTCTGTAAAAGGTGTGGAATGTTAAGTTATGTATATTTGTATAGCATACAACTCACCCCAGAGGGTATACTTGCATTCAGGACCGGCTTTTGGGTGGTGCGAGCGGTGCTACCACACTAGGCGCTGACCTTAGGGAGGTGCTGTGTTTAGCAATAACTTCCGAAACTTGCGATTTAAAAGCACCTGCTGAAGAGTTCCTTGTGCGTTTAGACTTCAAGAAACAATTAAAAGGTCAAGATACCTCTTGTGATTAATGTTCCTCCTGGAGACAGAGATGGGAGTTTTGCTTAGAGGCAGCTTTGACTCAACATAAAGTAGCATAGAGGGTTAATATGCCTGCCGCAAAAAACAGAACTATGGGGCATTTTTAAGAAATGTTTTCTTGCACCCATTAGCGCCCCTTAACGCTACCATGAGTGCTTCATATTTAAAATACGGCGCACCATGGCAGTAGTTAAGGGACTAGTGTCAGAATTTTTTATGCTAGTCCAGCGCTTTGCAGGATTAGCGTAAATTTTTTTGATGCTAATCTTGCAAAGCACCCAGAGGCCCATTGTAACTAATGGAAGCCTCCTTTTAATACCTGCTGTGAGCAGGCGTTAAAAGTACCAGAAAAAATTGACACAAAGAAATGTGACAGATTTCTTTGCGTCTTTTTTTGCCCCCCCCCCCAACGAGGGCTGCCCCCTTTGCATATATGATGCCTGGCGCAGGCATAATGTAGTGCAAAGGGCTACAAAGTGGCAAAATGCATGCATTGCTCCTCTTTCTAAATATGGCACAGCGATTTTGGCCTTCTAACGCCACAATAGTGTAAAAAATGACACTAATGCAGCATTAGAATGGCACTAGGGGCTCTTAAATATGCCCCTGTGGCAGTGCTTAATTTGTGCTTGTTGTTTCCGGTGCAGAGCACCAGCACTTTTTTTTTTAAGGCCGGCACTTATTTTTCTGCCTCAAGCATTTACTGCGAGAAAAAGACACATATGGGAAACACAGAGGAAGAAAAAAACGAAAAAGTACCACAAAGGGAAAAAGCAGACATCCGCAAGAGTGAGCTGAAGGGTCAGGGAGTGCCTGTAAATGGAGTGAAGAGGCCCGTAATGGCTTTAGGATTATGCTGTCTCTGTTTTCCGTGTTCACTCATTTAATTTCAGCAGCCGCGTGTTTAAGAGGAGGGCTTTGGACACCGGCACCTTTTTATTTACAAATTAAGCACTGCCCTATGGGGCATATTTGAAAAAAGTGGCGCTGCACGCAGTGCTGCACCACTTTTCTTGCGTCCCCTAGCGCCCCCCCGAATGCCACAATGTGTGCGTCATATTTAAAATATGGCGCACCATGGCAGTAGTAAGGGGACTAGCATCAACATTTGTTATGCTAGTCCGGTGCATTGCAGGATTAGCATGAAAAATGTTGACGCTAATCCTGCAAAGCACCCAGAGGCCCATTGTAACCCGTGGAAGCCTCCTTTTAATGCCTGCTCTGAGCAGGCGTTAAAAGTGCTGGAAAAAAATAACGCAAAGAAATCTGTCAGATGCCCCCTTTGCATACATTATGCCTGGCTCAGGCATAATGTAGCACAAAGGGTTACAAAGTGGCACAATGCATGCATTGTTCCACTTTGTAAATATAGTGCAACATTTTTGTCCTTCTAACGCCACATTAGCATAACAAAATTGTTGCTAATGTGGCATTAGAATGGCACTAGGGGCTCTTAAATATGACCCTACGGGGCATATTTGAAAAAGTGGCATTGCACACAGTGCTGCACCACTTTTCTTGTGCCCCTTAGCCCTCCCCTGACGCCACCATGTGTGCGCTGTATTTAAAATATGGTGCAACGTGGCAGTAGTTAGGGAACTAGTGTCAGAATTTTTTATGCTAGTCCAGCGCTTTGCAGGATTAGCGTAAAAAATGTAGATGCTAATCATGCAAAGCACCCAGAGGCCCATTGTAACCAACAGAAGCCTCCTTTTAATGCTTGCTCTGAGCAGGCGTTAAAGAAACCGGAAAAAAATGATGCAAAGAAATCTGTTGGATTTCTTTGCGCCATTTTTTTGCCTCCCCCCAACGGGGGAATGCCACCTTTGCATACATTATGCCTGTCGCAGGCATAATGTAGCGCAAAGGGATACAAAGTGGCGCAATGCATGCATTGCGACACTTTATAAATATGGCACAGCGTTTTTGGCCTTCTAACCCCACATTAGCATAAAAAAATGACGCTAATGTGGCGTTAGAATGGCGCTAGGGGCTTTTAAATATGACCCTATTTTTTATGTGGCTAGCTGAGGGGATTAGTAAAGCCAGCCTTTACAAGTGCTTTAAAACACATGAACCTATGTGAAAGGGGAAAAATGAAGAGATGAGGGGCACATTTGCCAAGTGGTAGTGAGTGAACCGAGGTCATGGGATGGGGGGGGGGGGGGCGCCACAATAAACTGTAGCACAGAGCGCCACCAGTCCTAAAGCCGGCCCTGCTTGCGTTGGAACAGGTGCTAAATGGGCCAAGCAAGGGTGGGGCATAGGTTAAGAGTCATATCTTCATTTCTTGCTGTACTCATGAATTGAGGAGCAGACTCTGATGAGCAGGGGCCAAATGTTCCATGTTTTAGGCATGAGGTAGGAGAATGCACAACCACTGGATCTGATTCTGCGTATGCAGGGATGAGGTGGGTGCAAGTAGGAGGCCTGTTGAGCGGAGATGTCTGATAGGCTTGTGGAAGTTCATGAGAATGTTGAGGTATGTCTGCCAATGTTGTGTAAGGCTTTTTATGTGTGCTTGAGGAGTTTGAAAAGTGCGTGTTTGTGGACTGGGAGCCAGGGAGCTCTTTGAGGTGCTGGGTTTTGTATAATATGGAGCCTTTTAGCCAGCTCATTGTTAATTCCAGCATAAAGTGCATTGGCGTAGTCCAGCTTGCTGGTGACGAGGGCTTAGGATACTGTTATGCAAGTGTCGGTGGGAGCAGTTTGAAGATCTTGAGCATCCTGAGTGTGTGGAAACAGTAGATGGAGACTGTGTTCGCTTGCCGGTCATGGTGAGTTGGTAGTCTATTACTATTCCAGAGATCTTTGCGTGGTTTGAGAGGAGGGGTGTTGGTCAGAGTTCAGCAGGCTACCAGAGTGAGGTGTCTCTGCCTAAGATTAAGACTATCTTGTCTGTATTGAGCTTGAAGAAGTTGGTTGTCATCCATCTGGTGACTGTGGTCATGCAGGTAAGGAATTGGTCTCAGTGTTTGCCGTCTCGTCTGAAAGGGAGACCATGAGCTGGGTGTTTTCAGCATAGGATATGACGTTGATTCTGTGGGAGTGAATGATGCTGGTGAGTGGGGTCATGTCGGAGCTGAACAGAGTGGAGCTCAACGATGATTCTTGTGGAACTCTGCAGATGAAGTTGACTGTGTCTGAGGTGAAGGGGGCCTAGCTATCTGACTTGATGAAGCTTGTCAAGAAGAAGGAAATCTAGCAGAGTGCAGGACTTTGGATGCCAGCTTCATGCAGTCGTTGGAGAAGGATGGGATCTGAAAACCAGACAAAGCTTGGCCAGAATAGGGCTCACGAGGATGCTTGGCTTTGATGGAATGAAGTTCTATATCTTGACAAGCACTGGCAATGCCAATAGGTCTGGCTTATGAATGAAAGGGAATTTTGCGTCATTGATGAGTTTAATCACCCAATACGTAATCAAACATGCACATGTCACTCATCTTTGCACCCATGCATCCATTTAACCATCCACTGACTCATTCTTGCATTCAGCCTCTGACACAACCACAATAAAACACACAAACTCAACATTATTTGCAAGATAATTAAGAATACAAGTAGAAAAAAGAAACATACTGCTTTTAAACTTAGTGGGCACATGCTTGCAACAACGAAACCTAAACACAGAAGTGGGTGCTGTCTTGCAATGGTGTTGTATATAGTCTACTGTTGTTTTAAAGGTCAAGCAGGCCACACATTTTGAACCAAAGTGTTGGTCTATACACAATGGCAAAATGATCGTACAGCAGGGCTGGACTGGAGAACTAAAAGCAAACCTGGCAATAATACTCAAACAAGCCTGTAGAGTAAAGCTGCATGAAAGACTGCCGTGGAGTGGAGTGGTGTAAAGTGTTGTGGATTGGCACTGTGTAAAGTGGAGTAAAGTGGGATGAAATAGAGTGGTGTTGAGTGTCGTACAGTGGATTGGTGTAGAGTGGAGTGGCTTAGATTGGAATGAAGCTTGTGCTTGAATTGGTATTTCTCAGCTCGTGAAAGAAAAGTAAAAGGGCTAGGGTGCTGAAGATACCCAAATAGGGGATGAGTGCCACTCACCCATCCCTTGCTTTGTCTCTGGTGAAGCTTAGTGGGCGGGTTGATAGGTTTGGTTTTATATTATTTTGGGCATTTGGATTGCATTATGGATTATCGCAGAGCAAATCTTCTACATCAATAGTTTGTTATAAGGGTAACCAACACCAAAATTCTTGCATAGTATAGTAATCAGTGAGATATAATATTAAAAATTCTTTCCTGCAGACCTTTGTATAGAACAATAACAATTCTCTCTCAAATGGATTGCTGTTAAAGTATGCTTACTGCTTTTATTGTAACATCTCATAATATACACAACAGAACTACAGCCATGATCAGTGGCTTGCCAGTATAACCAACTCAATCCTGCTGTATTGAGTACCAGCTTTGCCACACACTAAAAGCGCAATACACTCTTTTCAGAAGAAGCACACAACTTTGACCCAATTAACTCCTATACTCATCAGAACCAACATGTGGGTTGTCCTAAGCTATTCTATGTAGAGGAATACATTTCATTGGTCTTATAGAGCACTTAGCACCAGGTCATGAGGCCTACCAGATGCAAGACCAGAATCCAAAGTCTGAAACATCAGAATCAATTACTGAATATCCATGATCCTCGGACAAGGAGGAAAGGCCTTTATAAAGATTGTCTCAAGCACCATCCTGATAAAAGTCATCCTCTGTGTGAAAGTGAGATGACAATTCTGGACCTTGAGCATTCTACACCTTACACACACAGTACAACCAGACATTGGATTGAGCTACTGACAACACGTGATGGCACATAACCTCTGAATGATGAGGTCAAGTCCCTGTGAATGCTCAAGTGTTATAGAACAGATTTGGGCCCTCATTACGACTTCGGTGCAGCCAATAGACCCCCAGGATGGGTGTAAGTCTGACTCCGTCGGCCTGGCTGACGGTGTTGAAGATTCTGGTGCAACGCCAGCAACGCCACGCCAGCAAGGCTCCACCCGCTGTATTACAAGCCGTAAGCCTTGCTGGCGTGGTGGTGCTGGCGGTGCAAGACCGCCAGGACCCATCCTCTCCTGGACGACCAGCTTACCGGAAAAGGTAAGGTGATCGTCCGAAAGGTGGGTGGTGTAGAGTGTTGGGTGCATGTGTGTGGTGTGTGCGAATATGGGTGTATGAGTGCATGTTTGTGAGCGAGTGTGTGGGGTGTCTGTGTGCAACTCTGCGAGTGAGTGGTGGTGCATGTATGCAAGTGTTCGGATGTGGAGGGGGGAGTGTGTTAATGTATGCTTGCGTGGGTGGGGGTGTGCATGAATGTGGATGGGGGTGCGTGTGTGAGCGATTGTGGTTGGGGTGAGTGAGTGTGGATGGGGAAGGTGGGGGGTGCGTGTGTATGTGTTTGTGTAACTGGATGGGGAGAGAGGGTGAGTGTATGTATGGGGTGCAGGTGGGAGAGGGGGTGGGGTGGGTGTGTTAAAGTTTGCAGAGGGGGTTGCGAATGTGTGAGTGGGGGTGTGTGTATGTCAGTGTGAGAGCGGGTGAGGGTGTGTGGATGGATGTGTACGGTTGGGGGGGTGTTTGGAAGTGTGTAGAAAGGTGGGGGGTGCAAGGAGGTGGGGGGACATGTGTGCATGTGTGTGCCGGTGACCGGAATGAGGATTCCTGTCGCCAGGTGCGTTACTGCTACGGTTTTCATGGTGGGTGACCGCCACGGAAAGCCTGGTGGCCTGCAGCCTTGTAATCCGACTGACAGGCTAAGGCCTGCTGCTAGGCTGGAGGTGCTCACCGCCGGCCGCAACCGCACCAGCGGGCCAGGCGGCATTGTGTCAGTTTGGCTTCTGCCAATCCCCACAACTTGTAATGTGGCGGTCTTTACCGCCGGGTCCGCGGCAGTGACGACCGCCAGCCTCATAATGAGGGCCTTGATTTTGACTCATTAATATTCAATGAGGATCTCCAAAAACTTTGCAACTACACTCACTGCTTCTGTTAACACCTACAATGCCTATAGGGAACTGTACTGCTCTTATTTTTTACTAATTTATCACAAATGCTCTCAATCAAATTGATAGCAGTCCCTCAAGATGAACCATGGATTTGGCCTCTAGTGGTTGAACCATCATCAAGTGGAACAATGATCTTAAAAAATGTTTTGTATTAAAAAAGGAAAATGTTACTCACCCTGTAAGAATCTGTTTGTGGCATGTAGCAATGTAGATTCACATGCTGTGAGTACTCCTACCATCTAGTGTTGGGGCTGGATGTATGTATGTAAGTTGTTTTTCTTCGAAGAAGTCTTTCGTGTCACGAAGTAGTGTAACTCCCTCGATTGCTGGTTACGCGCATGGTCATCAACTTCATTGTTAGACTGTTTTCCCACAAGACGGGAGAAGATGGTGTGTGAAGTGAAGTACAGAGAGATAGCCATGCAAAGCAGGATAAGATAGTAAAGGAGATTACAAACAGCCACAGGTGTCCAGGGAGGAGGGTAGGCACATGTGAATCTACAGCTCGCTCTGCCACAAACTGATGCTTACAGGGTAAGTAACATTTTCTGTTTGAGGCATGTGTGGCTGTAGATACACCAGCTGTGCATGGCCTATAAAGCAAATTATTGCACAAATACTTTACACGTAGCCTTCTAAGTTAAGCCTGCCTGCTCTGTTCCAAGCTACTAGAGGATGAGCACAGGTTAATTTAGGTTGTGTTGTTAGTTACCGTGACAAGGATTGTGGTACCCACTTGGACAGGGTGCCTACCTCTGCCAACTTGAGACCCAATTTCTAACAGCAGTCCTCCCTGCCTACTCTGTGAATGTTGTAGTGGATTGAAAAAGTGTACGAAGCACTACCTGACCAACATTAGCTTGTTCACAAGATAGTACATTCACACAGTAATGTTTCGTGAAAGTGTGAGATGTGGACCAGGTAGCTGCTCTGTATGTCAGCTATTGGAAAGTCCTCGTAGCATTAAGGTAGCATGTCTAGATGCATTTGACGATCCATCTAACATTGCCTGAAATGGATAAAGCCTTCTCTTTATGGCGTTTAGAGAAAGCAACCAAGAGTTGCTGTGTCTTTCTAAATGGTTTTGTTCTATCAATGTAGAGCCTGTTCTGCAACAGAATCAGATTGTGGAGAAACACAGGAAGTTCAATAGATAGATTAGGGAGAAATGTGGGGTTGGTATGAAGAACAACCCTGCTTCCATGTACTTTGAAGAAAGGTTCTTCCAGGATTAATGCCTGTAGCTCCCTCACCCTCCCGAATGAAGTGACAGCAACAAGGAAAACCACCTTCCAGGAGAGGAATTAAAGGGGGCAGGAGTGGAGGCGCCCAAACATAGGCCCCATGAGCCTTGCAAGTACAATGCTGGGATTCCACGTCGATTCCACATCGAGGCCGGTAAGTAAAGGATAAACCAGAAATCTGCTGATGAAATAGGTAAAAAACAATGTCCTACACTATGGCTTCAAAAGGATCAATGTGTTTTGAGTGACTTTAGCACACAAATCTTTTCCGTTTTCCCCTCATAGCAGGCTGAGGTGGTAGATCTGCAAGCTTCCTCAAGGATGCTCATACATTCCGGAGGAAGGTTAAGGTATCTAAATTTTATGACCTCAGGAGCCAGATTGCACATTTGAGGGTTCTGGGATCTGGGTGCCTGATTTCTCTATGGTTCTATGTGAGAAGGTCCAGTCTGTTGGAGAGTCAGAGACAGTCCGAGCAGAGTTGCAAACCATGGCTGGCAAGCTCATGAGGGAGCCACCAGGTTGAGCTTGAGTGATGTCTTCTGAATTCTCCTTACCACAAACGGAATGAGAGGGAGAGGCAAAAAGCGTAGGCAACTATCCCTGACAATCTCATCGATAGTGCATTGCCCATGGATTGCGGGAGTAGGAACCTGGAGGTGCAGTTTGAGCATTTGGTCTTTTCTGTGGTTGCAAACAGGTCAGTTTCTGGAAAGCTCCATCTGCGGAAGTAGCAGAGGAGGACTTGCGTGTGGAGTTCACACGTGTAGACTTATTGCTGCATCCTGCTGAGGAGGTTAGCAAAGTCATTGTCTATCTCTGGAAGGTACTCGGGTAACAAATGAATTTTGTGACGGACAGCCAAATGACTAATGCTCTGTGATAGCTGTGAGAGTTGTGGTGAGCGTCCCCCCTGTTTCTTAAGGTAATAAATGACAGTCATAGCATCTGTGTGGACAAGAACAACATTGCCTATCAGGCAAGGTAGGAAAGCCTTCAAAGCTAGATGGATGGCCAGAAGTTCCAAGTAATTGAAATGGAGACCCTGCTGTGTAGGCTCCCATTGGCCATGAATAGTCAGATTCTGTAGATCGGCCCCTCCATCCCGTGAGGGAGGCGTCCGCTGTGACAGTTCTCTGCAGAACAGGGTTGAGGAAAGGCCAGCCCTGCAATAGGTTCTTAGTGTTCCACCACTGCAGAAAGTGACAAGCGCAGCGGCCGATCAACATACGATCCTCCCAATTACCCCTCTGCTTGAGACCACTTTTGCATTAGGCAATCTTGCAACTGATGTGTGTAACCTGGCATCATGCCTGGGGGCGCATGGCTGTTCTGACTGTGACTTGTTTATGTGGCTGGAACAAAGGGAGCAATGCTTGAAAAGACTGCACTCGCAGAAAGCGATATTAAAGGAAACGCATATAGCTAGGGGCAAGGATGCCAGACTGCAGCACAGGTGGCGTGGACAGTGCTACTGCACCACATATTCTGGGTTTGTGCGTGGAGCAATGGTTTGGATCTGTATAGGTGTCCAATTTCATTCTGTTGGTACAGAAGTAGATCCTGAGGGTTGATATGTTTTCGTAGAAGGGTCCTTGGATGGTAAGCCTGTGCTACTGGCAGTGTCTATGGCCCCAAAATCACTCATAACACATTTTTCACACGTTTATCAAGTGTTTTTGTTAAATGGGCACATCTGCCATGGATTATGGGTGAAGACTTCAATAGTGCACTTAGCGCAGATCAAGATTGCTCATATCCCCCACTACCAACTTCACCTGTGGGGTCAGTGGCCACTCACCTCTCCCAACGGCTGCAACAGAGGGCGTTGCGCGACTGCTGGCGTACACTCCATCCCCAAGCTAGGGAGTTTTCACACTATTCCATACCGCTCGGCCAACATGTCAGGCTAGACTACATATTCTGTCAGTCCCCCTTACAATTATTGGTTACCGCAGCAGAATATCTTGGGAAAACTTTTTCTGAGCATAATCCCTTTTTGGTACGCTTCCAATAGGGACAACCATGATCACTGGTCCCCCCATGGAAGCTACAACCTGTAGCAGTGGAGGACCAGTGGTTTAGAGAAACCACACAAGAAGCCCTAACACATTACCTGACTGACAATTGGGGTACAGCAACCACACACGCAATCGATTGGGAGGCACTGAAGGCAGTGCTACGAAGGCACTGTATTCAACAACAGTGGGGGTTCCAGCAAAGATACACAGGGAATTATTGTGCTTAGAAACCAAGCTTAGGGAGACAGAACTACAATCACATGATTCCCCAGAGGGAAAATGCCATTTACTTGCTGCCACTTAGACACATGCCCGCCTAATAGAGCAACCAGGCGAGGATGCATGCTGATGGAGAACAAATCGGGGCACCTGCTGACGTGGTTGTTACGTACCTCTGCCCCCACACCATAAATTACGGTGCTTAGAATATCTCCCACGCACCTGCTCACCACCCAAGTAGACATCCATGATGCTTTCACTACTTATTACCGAGACCTGTATAACCCCCATCCATTGGAAAGAACACAGAGGATACAAGCCTTCATACAGGGAGTGACCTTGCAGCCACTGCACCCCTCCAGTGAAGAGGACCTGAATGAGCCCATTACGACCCAAGACATATGTGAGGCGGTGCAGGCATCAGGTACAGGAAAGACCCAGGGAATGGACGGGTAGCCTATTGAGTTTTATAAAAACCTACTTGCTGATTTAGTGCCAAAATTATTAGAGGTTTACCAAACTGCATTGCAGGAAGGTAGACATCCTCTGTCCTTGTGAGAATCATTGCTAATATCTCTCCCCAAACGGGAAAAACCGCAAAAGAACTAGCTTCCTACCATCCCCTTTCAATGCTTTGATCAGATTATATAGGTCTGGGCAAAATCATTGCCTCCAGGATACTAGTACAGACGCCCAGGCTGATACATATAGACCAGCACAGATTTGTCCCTGGCAGATCCACAAGACTTAACATACGCAGACTGTATAGAATAATGGAGCGGGCTCCAGCCCAATGGCCATTTGCTGCGTGCCTACTTCTAGATCTCGAAAAAGCGTTTGAGGCACTGGACTGGAACTATAAGTTCTCCACCATAACAGCCTTTGGCATCACTGGCTGTCTCCATAATCTTATACAAATCTTATATGTGGATCTGATAGCCCAAGTAACGATTGTACAGTGCATTTCCCCTTCCTTTCCGTTGACGAGAGGCACACGTCAGGGATGCCCCCTATTGCCCCTGCTCTTGGCTATGGAGCCACTGGCACAGAAACTTAGTCAGTGGGGCGGAGACTGGGGATCCCACTGGAAGGAATCCTGCACACTGCTTCATTATATGCAAATGATGTACTGATTTATATCCACAATATTAGAAATGGTATAAATGCCATAACTGAGATATTAGCTGAATTCTGGGCAGCCTCAGGTCTGGGGGTAAAGTGGTCCAAGTCCTGCCTATTTCCTTTACACCCACATTGTCCTCCACAGCACCTACAAGTGGATTCTCAAGTAATTAGTTGGGAGCCCAATTCATTTAGCTATTTAGGTATAAACATTTAGCACACCACGGAAAATCTGCTGGATGGTAACCTCACAAGAGCTATTACAGCTATACGCTCTCAGATGGCTTGGACCACCCTCTTGCTCACAGTCCAAGGTAGAATCGCATTATCTAAAATGGTTGTACTACTGCGCCTCTTGTATTATTTTCATAACCTCCCACTATTTATCCTCAGGAAGGTCTTCTGTATGCTTCATGGTACATTGGGTACATTTCTTTAGAACAAGGGCAGGTGTCGGATAACGCTACCAAAATTGAAACTTTTTGATTGAGAGAACGGGTTTGGGAGCCCACAATTTTGAACATTATTACTTGGCAACACAACTTCAGTGGACAGCCTGGTGGTTTGAGGGCCGTCTGCTAGAAGAATTGGGGCAGTGCACCAATAGGGATGCACAAAGTATGATCCAGGAAACCTTTCTCCCGTTCGACTCACCATCTCCACATTGTAGTACACTACTAACAGTAATCCACACTAGCTAGAAAGGCAGTATCAGAATAATGCCCCCACTCATGACGTATTCCCCTGAAATTAGGCTACCGGCCTTTAAGCTGTTTCCGACAATGTAGGGGCAAGCGTGAGTTCAACAATGGGACGCAGTAGGGATTAACACAGTGGAAGCTCTATTCCGCGATAAGGTGCTTGAGTCCTTTGAACAATTACACACTGATAGAAGTATACCCGGGGGACACTTCATAGCACACGCTAGGCTTCTTGTCATACTGGCTGATCTATGGCAGATAACAGACTCAGAAATGGATCTTCACCCGTTAGTAAACTCCCTACACGTCCTGGGCAGTGGAAAGCACCTAATCACTTGGTTCACCTGGGAATTGGTGCACATAACCTAAGAGCCCCTGCGAGCGATACGTCGATGTTGGGAACAAGATGTGGGTACGGAATCTCAGGATAAAGAATGGGACAGGGTACTGCTATGCCACAAAAAAGTGTCGAGGAATGCTAAGTTTCAATATATACAGTGCAATATACTGCACATGGCCCACCTTACACCAGATACACTAATCAAAATGTTTGGATCCCCATCAGATTGCCCCTGCTCCAGTTGCCAATATGATCCATATGTTCTAGTCCTGTCCGGAATTGGGTTGTTTTTGACTTCAAATAATGGAGACTCTTACAGAATTGCCTCAAAGTACAGACATACATACTGCAGAAGGTGCCCTATTGGGGCTTTTTCGCTGCCCCAAATAAGCAACTGTAACTAACCACTTTATTGACCTTGTGCTAATTATAGTCAGGCGAGCCATCGCTATGAACTGGAAGACACCCACGCTTCCAACACTTTTCCACTGGAGTGCTGCATTGCTGAAATGGTGAAAAGCTGAGACGATCGCACGTAGGAAGCAAGGGGGCTGCACAAAGTCCCAAAAGCAACTGGCTGGGACATGTACATGCAGGAGTTACATACCTATTAAGACTGTAGTCCCAATGGTTGCACCATAGCAAATAGGCTAAACTGTAAACAGCCTAACTTGACAAAAATCCTGCCCCCCTGACATTCTCATACCAAAGTCACATATCAATTCTCCATAGTAGGAAATATAGGCGGCGACTTGCCCAACCTCACAAGTCCTCAGAAATGAGCTGCCGGAGACGCTGGGCTCTTAACTATATATATATACATATATATATATACATATATATAAAACCTTACCAATAATAACATGATATTAATGTTGTAGACCAATGTACTTCACCTTCAATTAAGTGATTCCTTGTGCTTGTCTGTAATGCTAAACCATCAATGGACGAGAAACTTTGTTTTGATACTCAAGTTAAGTTTTGTTTACAACTCGAAATGATTGAACCAGTAACTCCTGCCTTGCCACTGAAGCATATGTATAATGTTGCCTCCTGGGCAATGTAATAATTCATTGTATGATATGCACAGTAATAACAAAGATCTCTTGTAAATATGAACTGAGAAACTAATAAAATTGGTTCCCAAACAAAACAAAAAAAGAATATATGAAGGGGACCTCCTAGGGAAGCAGGTGGGGAAGAAGAAAGCTGGGGAACAGGGTGAGGGGGTGATTGTGAGAGGGGTAAGCAGCTGGTCGCCTTATCCATCTTTTTGCACTGTTTTGCTTGGGCTTGAACGTCTAAAGGTTCCTCAAAGGAGAGCTGGGGCTTGGGAGCATGGACAGCAGTACACACCAGAGGACGGGCAATGATTCCGTCCATATAGGAATGAATGACCAGGTGTTTCTGCCTTGCATTGATCTCCTCTTGCAGCTTGTAGAGGATCTGTTTGACAGTGCCGGCGCTGATGCTGGTAGATGCCAAAGGTCTCGGCTCCAAGGGTGCCTTTGGTTTCAGTGCACAGAGTCTGGTCGGCGCCAAGGCAGATGTATTTGACACAGAAGACTGGCTTGGTGCCAGTGTCGGAGGAGCCAGTGCCAAAGCAGTCGGCTTTGAGGGTTTTTTCAGCGCTGAGCTGGGTGGAGCATCTGATGTAAGTGGTTGGTGCAGAGCATGGCTCGAAGGCAGTGGCAGTCAAAAAGCCTGGGTGGCTGTGTGCCACTTGGAGGTGGGCTGCTCGACTTGAAAGTGCTGTCGAGGGGAAGGGGTGTTTTACTCATAGATTGTTGAGCTGGCCGCAGATCCTCAATTTCGAGCTCGGAACCACAGCTATATCCAGGGGAGAATGCGTCTTCATTTGCAGTAGAAGGTTGTGGATGATGTTCCCCCCTCAATGTCCTTGGGACCGAAGAAGTCTGACGTGTCATCCTCACCCATTGGTGACATCTCGAGGCAACAAGCTCGACAATCATGGAGAGTCTTTTTGGACTGAAACGAATGGCAGGCATCACAGACAGCCTCATTGTGCTCAGGGGGGAGGCACAAATTAGAGACGTGATGGAGGTTGCTCTGAGGTATTTTGCATGGCAGCGAGGACAGTATCTGAATGGTGTCCGTTCCATCACCATCGAGGCATGGTGGTGAGACTCAGCCGAGATGGACATAGGCCCCGAAGAGAAAGGCCTACACTGGGCCACGGTTGATCTGAAACCCCGCACTAGCGAAGTAACAACCATCGAGCTGAGATGAAAAGAAAAGAGGGATGCGATTGAAGAACAATACCAATGGAGGGGAGGAATCCATGTACACCGAATAGAACACTACGACGGTGTCAACCCGGAGCACAGAAGCACACGTCTGAACCCAAATGCAGAAAGAAAACAATCTAACAATGGAGTCAATGACCATGTGCATAACCAGCAAGAGGAGGAGTCACTCTACCTCGTGACTCGAAAGACTGTTGGAGAAAAACAAATTGCACAACAACAGATGGGAGGAGTATGCACAGCTGTATCTGCACAGCTGTATCTACAGCCACACATGCCTCCAACATTGAGTTTTCCACTGCACATAATTCACTCACTACTTGTACATAACATTATTTAAACAAGTTATTTTACACTTGTCACCAGTGGAAACGTACTGAGTGGTACACCAGCATTCATGTATCATACAACTGATGTGTCCTGTGACCTGACTTGTGTGCAGCTTTTCATATACAAAGGCAATTCTTTGCTGCACTGCAAAAAACATGTCATGAAGGAAATTGTTTATCCAATTTCATGCACTGACAATCACTCCTACTTTGTAACTTTCTAAAGAATGCTGTAGGGAGGAAGTAACTTTTACTAAAGACTCTTCTAACATTTGTTTGACACTGGATAGAGGGCTCTGACCCCCAAGAGCACAGATAAGAGCATACTTAGCCCACGGCTAGGGACTACAGCTGCCACAATACCTAGGGCCTGGAGGTGGTGCCACGATGGAGGAGAGGGCAGGGGCCACCTGTACCAACACACTCATAATACATCCCGGCCTCCTGCAGCATGGGGCATTTGCCTGACATTGGAGAGGGGGCTCTGACCCCCAACAGCACCATCAGGAGCATTTTTGTCTCACTGTGAGAGACTGCAGATGCCCCAATCCCTAGCACCCAGAGGCGCTTTCAGAATGGAGGAGCGGGCGGTGCCACCTGCATCAATGCGTTTATAGCGCATTCCGGCCTCCTGCAGCACAGGACTTTTGCTTTAAATTGGATAGAGGGCTATGATCCCCAACAGCACCCTTAGGATCATCTTTGTTCCACTGTGAGGGACCGCAGCTCCCACAATCCCTAGAGCCCGGAGGTGCTGCCATGCCTGAGGAGGGGGTGGGGCTACCTGCAACAACACGCTTATAGCACATCCCGGCCTCCTGCAGTGCATGCTTTTGCCTGACATTGGAGAGGGGCTCTGATCACCAAGAGCACCGTTAAGAGCATCTTTGTCCTGCTGTGAGGGACTGCAGCCGCCGCAATCCCTAGCGCCTAAGGCGCTGCCATCACGGAGGAAGGGGCAGGGCCACCTGCACCAACGTACTAATAGTGCATCCCGGCCTCCCGCAGCGTGGGCTACGCCAAGGCTAAGACTCGGCCTGTCTTTTCCCAAAGGAGACTGGGCCACCCCTCTTCGGCTTGTTGTCACCTAGTAATCAGTGGTCTATCAAGGAGTCTTTGTGTATCCTAAGGTAATGTGCCATTTATTCCCTGTGCTTACTGCCTTCTCTTACTTGACCCCATTTGGCCTAATATTCCTGTCAACTACTTGCATGCAATAGGAAAATGGAAAGCTGCAGCTGGGGCAATTGTGCCTGCCCAGATGCATACTTACTCCACTATTGATAGCTTTTTGGTTTGTGCTGTGGATGTTATTCCAAAAGAGATTCAGCTAGCAGAACGCAGGCTCTCCCTCACAATTGATGAGTTATAAGGACTTTCTACCTCCATGCCGCAACCATTGGCAGTGTCTAGTGGTGATGCTCAGACTGATGGTAGTGCCAGTGACAGTGTGCAGGGTGATCTTTCTGGGGTTGTGTGTACCTCTGGCAACAATATCATGGAAGGACATACGAGGAGGAGGATACAAATGGGGCCACCAGGGCTGCACATTCCCTAGGCCTTAGCCCTGCGGCCTAATGAAGGAAAGGTCCGTCTTTAACCCAAGGGGTCCATCCTAAAGCCACAAACTCTAGTGAACGACAGCTGCTCCCAGATCATAGTCCACCAAAATCTTTATACAGACCCATGGAATCCTTGGGACAGTATCTTCAGGAGGTTAAGTGAAATGTTATATCTCACAACTCACCCCAGCATGAGCACCTTTTAGCTGTTGAAGAACATTTGAACATTCTTACAAAAAAATCTGAGAGATGGATACTGGCCCCCTCTAAGGACCAGCCTTGCGATCAGAGGGGAGTACCACGGTCTTTAACCTCAACAGGAACTAACACTCGGCCCGATGTTGGGGGCTCACAAAAAAAAAGTGTCACGCAAATACACAGCATGGGGCCACCCCTCCATATTTTTCCTCTGGGAAGGAATCAAGGCATGCTAGGCCCTCAACAAAGGATGGTGGCTTATCAGGTGCAGCTGGGTCACAACCTTGTTTGACTCCTCTAACAGTGATAAATGTGACCCCTACCTCTTGCCCGTCAATGGTTGTGCTAGCGAATGCCCCTTGCTTACCACTTAGGGCTATGAAGTCTACACTCGACTTGAAAAATAAAGTGGATTCATAACAATATTGGTTCAACCCGTAACTTCCATGAAAAGATTCTTTTTTTTTGCACAGGGTGGGGGAGATTGGGCCATTACCCCATGAGTTCAAAGGCGACTGCGTTATCGCAAATTTCTGGAGGCCCTCAATTGTGGGGGAAATTCTGTTTCAGGCCAGGTTAGGTGCACCAAAGTTAAGAGCAATAAATGCTTTCCCTTTGTTTCTTTTTTTGTTTTTTTTTAAATCAACACCTGGCCTTACCTAACCCCTCCCCCCCCTCAAATAGTCATCAATCTTAACGTCAACCATTTTGCCGCATCCAGCCCATGCCTGGGAACAGATATGTGGTCCTGTCAATCTTGAGGACATTGATAGACAAAGAAAGAGGGAGTGCGTACCCAGCAAGGCATTAGCTATCTAAGATCATCTCCCACGTAGACTCCTCCCAATCAACGTCCATGCCTAGAATATTATCTTCCCCACGGAGGCTGCCCTTCACTGCTACATCACTGGAACCCATCCCAACATGTTGTGGCTGTTATGTGCAGCATCAGAGGGATATAAAGGTTTCGTCTATCCGTCAATCTGTACTTGGGGTTAGTCTGATTGAGCAAGTGTAACCTTCTGCCCACAAGGACAATGCTAAAGACAAATCTGATCGTAAATTTCTCAGATGGAACATTGCTGGCCTGTCCTCCAAACTTTCCATTGATGACTGGACTGCCCTTGTTATAGCTTATGATATTGTTTTCTTTCAGGAGAGTTGGGCACAGGAGGATATTTGCTTCGATGGGTATACTTGTTTTAACCTTGTAGCATCTTCTCCAATTGCGGGAAAGCAAGGGGTGGTTTGGCTGCGTGGTATTGGTTGCAAAATAAGCCAGTTACCAATGGAAGGGGAATATTTGCAGGTTTCTGAATTAAGGAAGGGTCCAGAACTTGGTGTCACAGTGGTCAATTTCTACAACAACGACTTTTCAAGCAGGGGTGATTGGATCCTGCATGGGCTATTCTCTCGGATAGAAGCATTAGTAGCTAACCATGTTCATTCACAAGGTCTTCTGAACTTAATACTGGCTGGTGATTTTAATTCAAAGGTGGGCACCTTGCCCTCTCTCTCATCTAAATTTTTGACCCCAGAATTAGATAAACTAAACTATATAGAGCATGATTTTATGAATTTGAAAAGGCAACTACTATATACTTTCCTGTTAACATACAAACTGGACAGTGCTGTTCCTGCTTTGTTATCTGCTAATATCTGAACGTACATTGGAAGGGGGTGAGGGTCAGTAAAAGACTATGGGGGTCACTACGACCCTGGCAGACGGCGGTAATTTGGCGAAAGGTACTGCCAACAGGCTGGCAGTACCTTTCCCCAAATTATGACCTTGGCGGTTTGGCTCAAGCCAAACCGCCAATGTACCACTCTGTCTGCCAGGGTGGTAACAGTCGCTGAGCTGAAGACTTCGGTCTCCAGCCAGGCGGCCCTCACAATCCCACCCTCGGATTATGACCCCGCCTACCACCATGGTTTTCGTGACAATCTTACCGCCACAAAAACCATGGCGGTAGGTACTATCAGTGCCATGGAATTCCTTCCCTACAACTGATAGGGGTCTCCCCTGCCCCCCCCCCCCTCCCCAGAGTCCTCTCCGACCCTCTCCCCCCGACATCCACACACCCACACGTGCACACATACACACACACATAACCACATCCACCCACGCATGCACACATACATACCCACACACCGCAACACACACCAACATACATTGATGCACACACGCATTCACAACACACAAAATACAGATACACTCACATACATTAATTCATAAATGCATTCCATGCGACTCACACCCGCATGCAAGCATCCAAAAACAGACACACACCCACACACACACACAACACCCCCACCCCCTCTCCTGTCGGAGAACCCAACTTACCTGCTTGCAAGGGGTCCTCCGGCAGGAGACAGGACACGGCGCTGCTGCCAGCAAAAGACCGCCAGGCCATTTCATGGAACATGATATGGTAGGCAGTGTTTTTCTGGCATGCCGCCGCCATGACCATCAATGGAATTCTGCCAGCCTTCTGGCGGAATTCTGCCTACGGTTATAATGTTGTTGGCGGCTGGTAGCCAGGGCGACGGTATGTTAGCAACCATCGCCGTGGCGCTAGGCGGCATTTTCCGCCAATGTCATAATGAGGGCCTATGTCTTTGTGTCACAGAGTATGCAACCCTTCGTCTCTTGCGGGAAGGTTCTCCCAACAGTTTATAGCTATCACAATCCCTTAGCCCTCTCCATTTCCTTTAGAACGGGGAATGCACAAACAAGTACAGTAGGCATTCACTGGCCTCCAGGGATGCAGGTCACAGGATAGTCTGGCGCTCTGCAGATATGAACACAATAATGGAGCAGGTAACCAAAGAGTGCCTTGTTCTGGTGGCAGGGTGTACATTGGAGTTGTTGGGGCCCTCTGAATTTCTAACTAGCTTCACTGACCTAACTGTTTACATTACAGATATTCTGTCAAACCTACAAAAAACAAGGCCAGTAACACAAAGTCATGGTTCGATAAAGCATGTAGGACAGCTGATGAAAAGTTGTGTTGGGCACTGAAGCAGTCTCCTAGAGATCAGGGGTTAGTTAGTGCCTTTAGGAAGGCTTATAATCTGGCCTGAAAAAATAGGAAGTTCGAAATTAGAGAAGAGAGGTGGGACAACTTAGTAGTCACATACCAGACCAATGACAAGCAGGCCAATTGGAAATCAGTTCGGGCAGTTTTTTTCCCTTGGAGGTTCCCCTGACCTAGTAACCACCCACATAGGCCCTGCTATTTGAGTACAGCACTTCAGAAAAGTATACCAGTCGAGCATCCCTTATGCTGAGGATGGGCTGGGGGATCCACCCTTACATGTAAATTTTACTGTTGAGGAAGTTTTGAAGGCCATCATTAACAGTCCCTTATATAAAGCTCCTAGCCTGGACGGGGTACCTATGAACTTATTTGAGGCAAATCCAGGGTTTTGGTCACAGCTGCTTGCTAATATCTTTAATTTAGTGTGCCAGGTTGGTGTCCCTCCATCATGCCGCAAATCTATTACTGTACCAGATTTTCAAAAAGGCAGCCTGCACGATCCTAAATGTTACTAGTCAATCTCCCCCCTTGACTCTGCCACAAAAATAGTTGGGCACGTCATTCTGAACCACCTGCTCGAGTGGATCCCGGAGATAAACATAATTTCCCAAGCCCAGTACGGATTTAGGAAAGGCCTTGGCACTGCTGAACAGTGTTTACATCTCCATCTACTTGTCTCTATATATAAGTGTGCCAGGGCAGCTCCCTGCAGCTGGTGTTCATGGATTTATCAAGTGACTTTGACTGTGTGAATTGCTCCAAATAGTGGAGTTCATTAACTTCGATGAGTCTGGAAGTATGTTTGGTCACTTTTTTACGACATCTGCATAGGGACTTAAAGGCCTCTGTAAAGTATGGAGAAAATGGTGAGTGCTCCTCCACATTGCTGGTCAATTGAGGTGCTATATATAAATGATCTAGAGTCAACTATTTCAATGTGGGGGCCGATGTGCCCATAGTTAAAAATAAGCCCATGCCAGCCCTCCTCTATGAGGACGATGCCATGCTGCTCGCCAGAACCGCAAATGGACTAAAGCAGTGGTTCCCAACTTTTTTACTCCTAAGGACCCCGACTGAATCATTACCAGAAGCCAGGGACCCCTAAGCAATTAGTAGGATTTAAATTTCAAACATTAAAACAGTAATTCACCAAAAATTCACACCAAACAAATACTCAAATTAATAAAGGTATAATTATTTTATATTGAAATAATATGCAGAAATCGACAAATTTGAATGGGAAGTTTGGGGCTGCATCTCAGCGTCTAACTTTTCAATATTTGGTTTTATTTAGGAAAGCTGAATCCTCAGGTCAGATTCTACATTTCCCAAGAGATTTCTCTTTTTATTTTTTAGGTACATAAGATCTGAGAACTTTTTCACATAAGTATGTGGTGGGGAAAGGAAGTAAAACCATAAGGGCCTCTTTCCTCTCTCCATAACGTCTCTGTCACATGTAATTCGCTTGTTTTATAGCACCTCTCATACCAGTGTAGAGTGTTGGAGCACTTTACAGGGACTACAAGGTGTAGGATTCACATGTCACCCACACTGGTAGGCATTTTCGAAGAGTGCTTAGTCTGGAGAAGCAAAAGCTCAGGATTCATTACATAACACAATGGTTAGCATTGACTTTAATAATAAGAATGCATTTCTATGCAAGCAGGCCTTTTTAGCAGCATCAGGAAAATGAAAAACTGGGGAAAAAACATAACTTTCTAATTTGTGCCATGCAGTTTGCATGCAGCTCTTTGATAGTAGTGTATAGCTCACTGTGCTAGATTTAAGACTGTAACTTATGAACTGCTCAGTAACAAAAGAATCTGTGTAACAAAAGCAGTAACCCACTGTGCTATGCACATAAAATACTGTTCTTTGCATTATACACGTTCTTTGCAGCTGGCATATTAACCATCTGTGCTACCTCAGATTAGTCATAACTGCCACTAGACAAAACTCCCATGTTACCCCACCAGGTACATTAATCACAAGAGTTATCTTGACGCTTTTATTTTTGCCGGAAGGATGGCTGTGCAGTGCTTTTAAAACTGCTGCACAAAGGAAGTAATAAATATAAAAACACACTCGTTTCTGTCAGAAGCCCCAGCTGGATAAGGGCCTTCCTCCCAGCCCAGGGCTACGGACCCTCTGGTCATGTGTCACGGACCCCTGGGGGCTGCAGACCCCAGGTTGGGAACCGCTGGACTAAAGCTGCTGATTTCTAGGTTTGTGAGCTTTATGAAAAACTTGAATTGTAGACTAACCTCACAAAGATCTTTACAATGCTATGTAAACACAAAAAACTCGATCCATACGTATTGGGGGGCAATCTAATTGAGAGAGTGAGCCAGTTTCCCTATCTAGGTATGATGTTTGATTATGCATGCACTTGGGCCCCCTGTGTGGGGAGCAGAATAAGTCGCTACTTGTGTGCAGTTGGATCTTTTTTCTTACTAGCTACTACCATAGGAGGGAAACCAGTTCTTGAGAACTAGTGGAGGAAGTGTCTGCCCTCCCTGACCAATGGTTCGGGGGTCTGGGGTTATAAGGATACCAATAGGGTGCTAGAAGAGGAGAATAGAGTCTGTAGGCGGATTCTGGGTGTCGCTTCCTCAACCCCTCATTTTGTAGCCCAACAGGAGTTGTCCTGGCATATGTAGAGGATCACATAAATCTAGCCCTACTGCTACTATGATGCTCAATGTGGCTAAATCGGCGTTAATCGTGCAATTATACCACACTGTCGCCTGTGTGCATGGCCTCAACACTCCTTGGTTTAGGTATATCAAAGAGACAACTCTTGCCTTGGGTTGCCCGCGCATTTTTGAGGAGCCAGAATGTATGACAAACAGAGACAACGGTTGGATTAAAGATTGTTTTTATTTTATTGGTGGTCTCAGAAAGAGGGGGAGGAGGTAACAAAGCCAAAGGTCAGAGAAAGCTGCCTCCTTCAGACTACGGAAGTAGTGGCCCCTTATTTAATAATTTTTCAGAATTTGTGGGAGCGGATGCTACTGACGCATTTCAGCGTTGGCTCTATCAGATGGCTCCTGTGTTTCACCCTAAAGCCAACTTGCCCCTTCAGGTATATTAATCTGACTCTGTGATGAGTCATCTCCGCAAACCCTTTTGCAGTTTGTTTTCGTTTTCAAATGTTACCCCGTCACTAACAAGTATTACTACCACTATTACGTAAATATAAGCTTAGTTAGTGCAGTTTGTTGATTTTCCTCCTGTAACTGGGAGCCCTTTTACCTGTAAGGCAGTCGGCACTTTTTTAAAGAATGCACTTTATTTACGGAAATCAATGCTGTTCTAGATGTGGACATGCTGGTTACTTTCTGATGCACTTTGTAGCTTACTTTTGATGGACGTGTTGGGTGCTTTAATATGCCTCTGTGTGTGCTTTTATCAGTTTGTTTTTAAGTAATATTGTGATTTAATTATGATCTTTTTTTTTTAATAAAGATCGATTAAAGAATATTTTATATTTTTTGACTCTTCTAACCCAACAGAACTACTATACAGCAGCTGACCGGAGGGCGAACTGTATTTTCAAAATGTCCTGCAGTCCATTTGCATTCATTCCTTTGTGTACACACTTAATGTGATAATCATCCGTGCCCTTTGTTCAAAAATCATTCTCACTACTCTGAACAGCTTTACGGACTTACTTCTACAATCTCTTAAGCAGTTGGAAAAACATGTTACTGTAGTCTTAACAGTTACAGAGAGAGCTGGCCATTCGAACTATGGCATTGATCTCTTTCTCAAGAAGCATCACAACTTCAATGTCTAGAAGAGAGCCAACATACATTGTTACAAAAATTCACCATGAGCTTTATAACTTGGACAGATTTATCGGCCTGGACCTCCAAGCTAGCACTCTACTTGAAGTAGGGGTGTGTGCATACTAGCAAGATACCCAACACTTCTCTGCTTCTGGCTCAAAGTAAAGTTGTCCTTTTCTCAAACTATGTTAAGATCATCAAGAATGTAATGTAACAGTCAATGTTCCTCTAGTTGGCTTACAAAAAACTCCCATATGATCAAACCTAAGTAAGGTGTGAGCGCTGGAGAAACATAGCAGCCAAACCCCATAAATGTGCTTCTTTCTGGAGTAACTGAGAGCCTCGGTGAGTGGTTGGACTTTAGTAGAGCAGAAGACATCAGGCACTTGCGTTCACAAATAGACAGGGTTGATTTACTCACCTGTAGGGCCAATCATTTTTTCTCTTTTTCTGTGTCCGTTGATTTCAATTTGATAGGTCTCACCCTCTTCATTAATGCCGATTGAGGGAAGTGTAGTCACATTAGGCACTGTTGAAAAACACATGCAAGTAATTAAGTAAGTAGTTTCATGGTAAAGGAGCCCTAACTGTAGTCCTGACAAAGACATGCCCATTTATAATTTGTCTTGTAATATGTTGACTTAGCTAAGAATTCTTTATTTGTCCTTCCAAGATGTTTCTTGGGCAATCTTTAACCAATTACATTGTGATTTTAAAAAAGTGCCTTTTGCTGGCAGGGAATGACTATGGCCCAGCTTTAGAAAGGAATGACTCTTAAAATACAGTTCATAAAAACGTAGATCTTAGAAAAACTGGAGTAAACGTTGGGTGGAGGAATCATGCAATATGTCAGCGATGGAAAAAGGCTAACTCCATGTTTCATTCCCTCATTGCGCTGACTCCAGGGCTGGTTTACAAAGATCTGTGCACAGATCTATGCCCTAAAAAGCCACTTGTGGTTAGAAATTCCATCTTCTGATCGACAGCCTTAAAATTAGTATAATGGTGGCAAACTGTTCGATTTAGTGGATTTGTCACCATCAAAGGTTATGTATTAAGCGCCAGAAATACTGCATTATGGTGCATTGCCTGTGCTCAACTCTGCAATACTTTGCAGCTTACCTGACTTCAGAGACCTGCTGCTTTCTTCTTTGCCACGATGTTCTCTTAAACTTGCCTCTATCTCATTCCTGTGAAATGGGAATCCTGCAGCAGAAAATAGAACTATTTAATTTCAATTGGCATTTTATACCCAGATGTAGGCACAAGAGGAAAAATGGAGGATTTCACCAAGAAGCATGCCCTCTAAACATACACACAGCGACACGAATACTCCCGACTAAAGTGTGCAGATACAATGTGTGTTGCTTTGTTGCTAAGAAAGGAGCCCATCTTTTAAGATGGAAGCCCTCATCAACCAAGAGTGGTGTGGGTGAGTTATTTCAGAGGTGCAAAGGGGAAATAAGAGGTGTTAAAAACAAGATTAAAAAAGCTTCTTGGTGAACTAATGTTTTATTATTGTCCCCAGTGGTCAAAATAAAAACCTGAGGATTCAATTTACCCGGGGAGACAGGGTGACATGTTTCTACCTTAGACAAATGCCCTCCTAGAGGTGCAGCTGCATTCATCAGGACCAACCCCTCTCCTGTTAAATATGTATTGCAGGAGTAATATTAATTACGCAATTAGATAGGATTTACAACACCAAGGGCCAGATGTAGAAAGATTCCAAATTGCGATTTGCAATTTGCGAGTCCCTGCGACTCGCAAATTGCAAGTCGCAATTTGGAATGCAGAAAGGTGTCTCAGACACCTTCTGCAACTCGCTATGGGGTCGCAAAGACCCACCTCATAAATATTTATGAGCTGGGTCGCAGTTTGCGACCCCATAGCGAGTCTAGGCACTCACGGGGATGGTGGCCTGCTGGAGACAGCAGACCACCATCTCCGTGACTGCTTTTAAATAAAGCAGTTTTTTTTTTTCTCTTTGCAGCCCGTTTTCCTTAAAGGAAAACGAGCTGCAAATAGAAAAAAATACCGAAACCTTTTGTTTCGGTTTTTTTCAGAGAAGGCAGTGGTCCATAGGACCACTGCCTGCTCTGAAAAAATAATTTTGTGAGCATTCACAAAGGGGAAGGGGTCCCGTGGGGACCCCTTCCCCTTTGCGAATGAGTTACCATCCACTTCAATTGGATGGTAACTGCAAGTTGATTTGCGACCGCTTTCCCGGTCACAAATCAACTTAAATCGCGGTGCGAGTCGCAAATAGGAAGGGAACACCCCTTCCTATTTGCGAGTCGGAAAACACACTTTGCGAGTCGGTTCCGACTCGCAAAATGTGTTTCTGCATCGCTTGAAGGCTTTTGCACCTCGCAAACGGCGTTTTTCGCCGTTTGCGAGGTGCAAAAGCCTACCTCCATCTGGCCCCATATGTCTTTTCTGGTGGAAGGCCACAGGTATGTATTCTGTGTGAATCAAGGTCAGTACTCCAACTCATCTTTCAGACACTGCATGTGGGGTGGTACCCTCTCCATCACGCATGCAAATCCATCACGCTGTCAATGAAAGATTAGGAGCGACCTTTCACGGACAGCAAGAAAGGCTTGCTCTCTGGATTCAAGTGTGTCTTGCTATCCATAAAAGGTTAGGAGACATTACAGGAAATTCTACCCAGAGCTAGCAACAGAGAAGCTGGTACTATTGGTATTGGGCAAACAAATTTGGACTAAGTTCCAAATAGCCAAATTATCTGGCTGGGAGCTGTAAATCAATGATAGGATTGAGAATATGCACAAAAATTAACATGGCTGGTCTCCAAATGTGGCCTATCAGTATGAACTATATATACCCATGACTTCCGCATCTGCACCATATTTCCTTTCAAACCTACACCTATTAACTGAGGATACTAAAAATTATATGCAAGGCATAACTACCAAATACTATCCACCACCAGTTACACAACTGTACTGCATGGCGCTCTGAAGTGGGTAAAAGGTGGAATGTTGGTATGATATAAAATCCTTAAGTAAATAAAACAAGTCAGCTCCTCGGGAAATTGTGGGTTACACAGACTCAGAATGTTAAAAGGTTTGCATATGTTATACTGCTGTTGAGATTGAAAACTAGGTGTTATGGGGGGCATGGGGAGGTCGAAGTGCTTTCAGGAGTATGTCAGCGATACACCCTGCACTCCATTTCCCTGTTATTTTACCATGAGGACTTTATAGAAAAAAACAGTGAGCCACAACATTATTTTTACCTCCGTGTCTTTGTTTTTTTATTAGTCTCCTCCTTGACTCAATCCTGGAGCAGTGAGTGGGTTGTCTCCTTAGTGCTCACATTGACTCTCCTGCGGCTCATGATCTAGAATTGCACCTCTGCCTGACAATGCAGATGAATAAGGGCGAGTGGGGACGGGGCTCGCCGGGCCCTGCAGAGCAGAAAGCTATCCACTGCCAAAGATGACGGGAGAAGTGGTCCCCTTCCGAAAACCCACCAAAAACCTGCTCATATAACGCCCCACTGCAAAGAAATACGCTCTCCAGCTTGCTCTAACATAGCAGGATGTTTTAGCTTTGCAGGTGCCTACACAAATTCCAGCCTCTATCTCTGCAAACGACCTGTCTGCCTGAGACTAATACTATGATTTCAAACACCACCACTATCTCTATGCAGGGCCGAGATCACAGCGAAAATAGAGGGGGGGGGGCATGCTGGCTTAGATTTTTTTTTAATGGGGCAAACATCATAGCCTATACAGTTGAAGAAAGAGAGAAAGATCACAAAGTCTTCTGTTAGAAGAACTCCCAACTGCCTAGCAAACAATCACGCCCACCCAAAGACTACCCTCAGCTCCAGCCTCAGCCCCAGGAAATAGCTGAATTTAGGCTCTTGAACTATTTCTTTTGCTCTCATACACATTAAGAACAAGGCCTCGAAACAGATGTGGACTCTGATGAGGAAGGCAAACACCTGGGTGATACAGTGGTACCACAGGGTGGGCACGCTGTCAGCTGAGCGGATCTCATAGACAAAACAACACTTTGTCCCAAGACCCCACATAGCAGCTGGCAACCTTATCTTGCAGAATGAAAAGGATCTCTTGCAATGGGATGATACTGTTGAACAACTTGTGCCTAACATGTAGGTTACAAACTGAGATTCTATTACCTCTAGCGACTTCCAACACATGCTGTTTTTAAATTGGGGGACCATGGAGGCTGATTCGAGACAGCAATAACCCGCTCTAGCCCCCCTATTTATCAATTGCTCAGTTCTTACTGAGAAGAGTTTAGAAAGGACCATACTGCAATTCCAACAGCTGATTTGAAAACCTAAGCAGAAGAACTCACAGTTTTTAGCAGACAGGTGTCTACTCTTAGTACTCAAATCCAGGAAGTAGAATATTGTACTGGCAAGCTTGGAGATCACACTTGTAACATGCAATGACAATGAGCACAACAGGAAAAACAAATCTACACATCTGGCAGATAAGCTCGAAGATATGGAAAACCGTATGCTGTGCAACAACCTTAGAGTTCACAGAATGACAAGGGAATCAAGGGGAAGATATACCATACATCAATTTAACGCCCACCTGCTTCAGAAGACTTTTTGAGAGCTGGACGACCGTCAAATTGAATTGTTCCTTAATTTCCCTTCCCAAAAACTGAAAGCTACACAGACTAAAGACCTTCCACGAATTATTCTCACTTCCATTTCATTTTTCGCCCACTTATCTACCAGACAGCACGACTTTCCAAGCCAATTAAAGAAGGTGGCCGTTCTTTACCAGATCTGATTTCTGTCAGACCATGGTCGAACGCCGCTGGAGACTACGAAGGTGATGCCCACTTTCCAAGCTTTAGGGACTCGGGTCTTTCTCCAGAAGCCTGCAGGAGCCCAACCACTTTTAGATAAACGGACACAGGAAGGCACATCAGATATAGATTGATTTATATATAAAAACAATGCAATCTGGGCTCGTGCCTGAATTTTGTATTATTTTTTGGGCGGGTTTGGGGTGACATTTGTCTTGCCATCGTCGCTTGGGATAAACAGGTGAATACATGTCAGAAAGAGCGGAAACGCCTTTAGGTTTCTGCAAGGCAGGGTTCCCTTTGGGTTGGTAGAACTGACATGAGAGACGCTGGGCATGGGCAGATGATCAATAGAGTATCAATAGCAGAATACTTAATGTTACAGTGCCTAAAATGCATTGTTCAACCAACATGAAAGTGCTCCTTCAAGCTCCTCAAGAATTCTAACATGAAATGTAAACGGCTTATGTGCTACAAGTAAAATATGGAATATCCAAGCAGAGGTGCGGAATACTGGCCTCGAGATCTTGTGTCTTCGTGAAACACATCTCACAAAACTCGACTGGAGTAAACAGAGCAAATTAGGTTTTACGATTATCAGAGTCAGTAAACAAGAAGGGCCTAAAAGGAGTGTTGCCTTGTTGGTTAAAGGTTGTACTTGGCAGTGTCACAAGCTTAAATCTGATATCCAGGGTAAGTAAATAATTGCTAGGCTTTTTAAATACTTCTGTTCCTTTACATTATATAACATATATGCTTCCAACAATGATGATCCCACAATCATTCAGAATCTTTCAGCAATTATTGATTGAACTCTCTACTTTGGCGGTCCCTTTATCATCTGTGGGAATATTAATTTAATGATTTAACCAGATAAAGACTCTACAAAGCCTGGAGTATTCTTGCATGCAATATTCAAGGGTAGCGCTCCAACACATTCTGAAGTCTTTCAGACTTTTCTATTGTTGGCGTCACCTAGGTCCGAATAAACCTAAACATTGCTGAATGAAGTGCTCAGAGCCCTCTTTCGATTGTCCCCCTCAAGGCTACAACAACACTTTCGTTCCAAGCGCACTTACAGTCCTCTTAGTTTATCAAACACAGTTTCTGTGCTTCCATGCAAGTCTTTAACTGCTTCTCCATAGAAGTGCTGATTCTTAGCCTAAGAGGCAGTGCATTCCACAGTACGTGCCCCAAGCATTTAAAGGAACGCCCTCCTTGTCTGAGCAACTTAACACAAGGAGTTGTTCAAGACCCAGGCTGCCAGAACGCAAAGAGTGCTTGGGAACACAGAGACACTAAAGATGTTCTTTTAGATATTGGGGGTTGATCTGAGTCATGGCTTCATACATGAAGCAGAGCGCTTGAAACTTAACATGCTTTTCTACTGTAAGCCAGAGCAACTTCCACATACAAGGAGAGACCGAGATATGCCAGGGAGCATGACAAAGGAAATGGGCACCAGCATTCGGAACGGTCTGCAGCCTCTTCAGCATAGACTTAAGGTCCCTAAGTAAACCACATTGCCATAGTCAAGGCATTGCTCAGGAATTTCAAAAAACCAAAACAGCTAGCAGACACCTTGTTAATCTGGTGATCTATAGTACGCTTGCCGTCTAGCCAGACTCCCAAGTCTTTGGCCACGTTTTGGAACAGGCAGCGGCCCTAGACCTTCTGGTCAACACTGTGACCCCTTAGGATGTGGCTGATTTCATATAACCAAAACTTCAGTTTTGTTACTATTTAGTTTCAGGCAACTGTCGTTTCATCCATTGTAGCACAGTGACTTGGCAAGGTCTGAGGCTAGAACATCTGTTACTCCCCGAAGTAGACAGTGAGAAAACAATTTGCTTATCACGGGCATATGAAAACTCTGTGAGCCCAAAGGCCTCCGCTATATCCGTCAACCGGAGCACATAGATGGTCAAGGATCCGCGTGGAACCCAGATGGCGTTTGGAGAACAAAAGAAGATTGTTAAGTGAACTAAAAGAAGAGCCCTTGCAAAAAAGAGCAAAACCAGTGTAGTGCTGCACTTCTTAGAAGTGTTAATGCAGTATGTTTAGTATGCGTGACGTTTCATTAATTATAGTTGACGCTTTATTTGTATTTGATGAATGTGACCTGTTAATTTAATTTGGGACCTTTTTGCAAGCAAAGGCAATGATGATTAAATCACCTTGAAAAGCGAATGATCCAATATATATATTTTTTTTGTAAACAGAATTTATTGAAAAAAAACTAAAACTGAATAATTCTTTGTCATACATACAGAAATAGAAAAGTAAGCACCACTAGATCCATGTTACATAGCATGAGGTACAACAGCCAGTTAGGTCGTATTTCCACATCTAATTCCGCTTGCCATTGTTCATACAATCAATGTTGCTATCCCTTCCATTGGTGCTTATTCTGAGCCAAACTCTCCCATTCCCACTTTGATAGTAGATATGCACATGTAATATGGGGAAGAGATCTTAATATGGTTAAACATGATCACTGTGCCCTTGCAAATTAAGAGTCGTGAAACTTGACAAATGTTTAACTACCACCCCCCTCCCCATTCAAACTTGCCTCATGTAGGAGTTATTTGTAGTGTCCGCGTGTATGAGGTCGCACAAGCCACGTAAGGTATCTTAGTCTTGTGTCTCAGGGTTCCGCTCTGTTTATTTCGACTGCAATTCTGCAGCTGTGTGGATGTCAGCCATTAGATGTGTCAGTCTGTGCGACTCCCCGCCCACCAGGGGCTTGCTGTTCCCCTTGCAGTGCTAAAGTGATCTGTTCCCAGGCCTCCTTCATCTCGAGGAATCCCCTTCCCCTTTTCAATTCGGTGTGCAGTGCCGATCCTTCACTATCAGTCCATTTCTTGAGTTCCCTTCTCCAGTCCCAGGGATTGGGGCAGCCCGGGCTTTTCCAATTCCTCGTCAGCTCTCTTTTAGCTAAAATAAATGCAAGGTCTTGGAACCTGCTAGTGGCTTTCTTTTTAGAGGTGTGGGGAAACCAATGCAGCAAGCATCGAGCAGGTGTGCATGCAATTTCAATTTCTATGATGTTCGCCATCTCCACCACCACCGTGTCCCAATAGGACTCCAGTCAGGGACAGGACCACAGGATGTAGAGAAAGTCCACAGTCTCTGTACCGCACCGGGGGCAGCTTGCGTCTCCTACCCCGAAATGGTCTCACAATCTCCATGGGGTAAGGTAGGCCCTATGGAGTATGTAAAATTGGATGAGCTGGAATCTGGCGTTCCTGGATATTTTGGGCATTCTCTCCAGGATACGATCCCAGTCCGTTTCCGCTATCTGATTCCCCAGATCCATTTCCCACTTTCGTTTCAGGTTATCTAAGGAGGTCATAGCTCCGGCTCTAATGGTCTTGTATAGTCTGGTGACCGCTTTGTGTGTGCTGCCTGTAGATAGTAAGTAGGTGCTGAGACTGTGAGGGGGGGTTTCAACCTACCCGACCCCCAGAACTTCCCAATGGAGCGGGCGAGTGTGCAGTGCAGTAAGAAGTGGCCCGTGGAAGATCATATTCCTGTCGATAGTCCTCGAATGGTAATAAGCTGCCCTCCAAATACAGGTCCCCCATCCGTGTAGCCCCAGCATCTATCCATGCAAGCAGCCCCCTCCACTCTCCCGCTCTGGGCAATCAACGGAGCCAGGACATTGGAATATCGGTGGAGTATGGCGCAGCCAGTCCTGCCCTCCTACGGCAGCGTCTCCAGCACCATCAGATAACAGCGACCTCAGTGGCTAGGGCCAGTCCCACTCCCGTAGTATTAAAGAAGATCCCCGCCAGTACAGATATGGGGGGAACTGCCAGGCCCTCATTGTTCTCACAGTGCCGCCATCCACCATCCAGCGCGCCAGCCATTTCAGCTGTGTGGCAAGGTAATAGGCCTCAAAGTCAGGTACCACTAGCCCCACTTCCATCCGAGGTCTCTTCAAGGTAGTCAGCACCATCCTGTGTCTACCCCCTTCCCATATGAACGTGGGGATCGCCATATCCAGTTCTCTGAACAGTGTGTGTGGGATCCAGAGTGGCAGAGCTGTGAAATAGTACAGCAGCTGGGGCAGCACCACCATTTTGAGAAGCACAACCCGTCCAGCCACCGAGAGCGGAAGTGAGCCCCAGAATCCGAAGCTTGACCTCAGAGCCCTGACTGCCTTTCCGATATTACCGTCCAGAATATCTGAATGAGAGTGATATACACGCACGCCTAGATACGAAATGCAACAGGGCTCTCATGTCACTCCACCCAGTTTCGTCGACGGATCACATCCCGCTGTCAATGGAAATAAGAATGATTTTTGCCAATTGACCTTCAATCCCGACAACTGGCCGAACAACGCCAGCAAGGCCTGTGCCCCCTCCATCTTCGGGCCAGTTTACCGTAAGAATAAGAGTAGGTCGTCTGCGTATAGTCAAATCACATGGTGCTGGTCGCCCCGGGTCAAACCATAATACCAGGTGGCGGCCCTAGCCTGGGCTGCTAAGGGTTCCATCGCCAAGGCAAACAGCAGTGGTGACAGGGGGTAACCCTGTCTGGTGCCCCTGCCAACCAAGTATTGCTCTGAAACGACTGCTCCCGTTCTAACCCCTGCTTTGGGGATTGTGTAGAGCAGCATTGTCCATCTGATAAAACCCTCCCCAAGACCCAAATGAGCGAGGACCACATACAGGTAATCCCACTCCAAGCTGTCGAATGCCTTCCCTAGGTCTATTGCAAGGACTGCTGACCTGGGTTCCGAAGAGGCTGCGGTATCCTTAAGGTAAAGCAGCCGAAGTATATTCTGGGCAGTGCTCCTAGTAGAAATGAACCCCACCTGATCCGGGTGAACCAACTTTGTCATATAGGGAAGCAATCTTCGTTCCGTCGTCGTCACGCGCTCCGCAGGTTACGTTGATCCTCCAGGAGCAGCCCCAAGTCTACTGCCAGTGAGTCAATCTTTGTTTCAAGGCTTTCCCTGGAGAACGTAATTGCTTGCATTATATCTCCCAGCGAGGGTCCCTCGGGCAAATCCTCATCCTCCCTGGTTCGTGGCGCCCTGGTAGGGGGGGACACGGGGCAGCTCCGCTGCGCACCGGCGTCACCCATCGTTTCATTTTTCTTTCCCATTTTGCCCATCCTGCAGGAGAGGGGGTCCACAGCCGATCGCCAACGCCAATATCCGCCAGGTATAGCTGCTCAGCTTACAGCCTTGTGCTGTTGTCTGGCATCACAGTCCAAGGCTCAGAGCCCAGTAAGGTGACCTCCAGCTGTTATCTCTCCCAGCTCCGCGCGGCCCGAGGCGGCAGGGGGAGTCCAGAACAGTCCAGTCCACAGCCCCCCCTCTCCGTTGGTAATGGAGGGGAGGAAAGTCTTGCAGGGATGCACGTCCGTCCGGGCAACTCAGTTTGCACCTCCTGCGCCTCGATGTCCCACTCGCCTCAGGCTACTAGTTGTGGTCAATTAGGGCCTTGGAGCTGCTCAGCCAGCCTCAGAGAGCATGCCCCAAAGCAGTGGCCGGCCGAGAGCAGTCAGAGTCAGGCGGTCCTGAGCTTCAGCTGCCTCCTCTTCCAACTATCACCGCTCGTGGCTCGGGGGTCGTCTGGTCGCCGGTGGTAGACTCACCACACAACAGGAGTCTGCCCGATGCCAGCCGGCCAAGGAGCCGGGTCCTCCCGCTGCAGCGCGCCCGCCATCTTGGAGTCAGGTGGCGCGCTGCAGGTTCTGACTGTGCCGGTCAAACTTTGCTTTTCCGGAAGGCAATCCACTTATAAACCCTCCTCGGCCCTGTGTCCTGGGAAATTTGGCCTGTACCTCTGGCAATGCAGTCAGAATGGGCTGCAATCGGAGGATCCAGGCCGGAGCTCTCCCTCGTGGCTGCTCACTCCATGAGCGCCAGGCCAAGCCTCCGAATGATCCGATAAATAATCAGACTCCTGCTGAGTGGGCACCCTTTCTAAAATAAGTTTACTATGAGGATTAAAAAGTAAGCATTCTGTGACTGTGGCAAGAACCAAAATAGCCAGTTAATTTCTTTTTGATTGCTGATGCAGTCGCTTGCTGCATAATTTAGTCAACTCTGCCACATAATTTGATAGTCTCCTGCAGCAAAATTCAAATGGGCCTGGTCATTGCCACATGAGAGGGTGACATGATATTCCGTGATCACTCGATTACGATTATTTTTATTTAATTGCGTGATTACTTAAAATCGTTGCAAAAAGAAAAGCACAATATGAATGTAAGAAGAATAAGAGATACATATGTAGATGGAGTATAACACAAACATCCCTATAATGTTCCGTATAATTAAGTGTTACTAGTGGAACCATGCCTGAGTGCAAATTGTATCCGTATGCAAGTTTATAGGAGAATTAAAACTAAAACCCATATAAACATATTTGGTTTAAAACAAAAGTAAAATGTCATGGTATTTTAAAAATAATCTAAATACATGTCAGATGATTGTTCAGCCTTTGCCTGAAGCAGCATGATGAACTTCCCGAATTTGGCCAGGTCTGCTGGTTCCTTTAAAGAGAACACCAGTGATCTAGCCTCAGTACAGGTTCTTATACCGTGGCGGAGAAAAAGAGATCTTAATAAAATGCGTCATGAGTTCAGCAGAGATGGGCAACAACACATAGATGGATGAAAGACTCAAATTTGTAGTTGCAGAGCCTGCAGCCTTTTATATTGGTTAGGGAAGTCCATTTCGGATTTAGCTCATTTGTCCTTAAGCCCAGAAGTTTTGCAAAGGCAATTTGCGATATGCAAGCTTTCCTGATGGTACTTTTGAGGTATGGTTGTGGAGCCAGATATTGAGTGGTATTTATATACGACTGTGTCAGTGCTGCCAGCACTGGAGAGCTGTTCAATTTTCCCAGGTCAGTTGCTTGAGAGAGAGTTTCCATCTGTCTTTTCAGTATAGGTTTAATGATGATATGTAACTGTGCTAATTTGATCAATGCTGCCTGGTCAATTTGAAGTTTATTAGAAGCTGTTTCGAGATATTGGGACCACAGCGGTTCACTTGCTAGTTCACTGTAGGGGCTCTTGATGCTCTAGGTTGGTTGTGGGAACTTGTGGGAGCTTGTAGATGCTTGTGTTGGTAATCTGAAATCAGAACGCAGACTACATATCAGCAAGAATGCACAAATGCGGCAGCACAACAGTCAACAGTTCACGGGTGAGAGCTTGTGTGTGCTAATGGGTACCTGAAACAATGCCTCAGTCGCTGCTGAGGGCAGAGAGGGATGTCTGTCCTGCTGTGTTGCTCTGTCTGTGCTCCGCCCGAGCTTTGGCCGCGTCTGTGACCACGTCTGCGTCCGGCTCTAAGTTGTCAGCGGGGGCGCTTCTCAGGTCCTTTGTGCCCCAAGACCCCTGGGTTTTGCCCTCCTTCTCTTGCCTCGACTCCCAGCTCTTGAGACACACTTCTTGGACCCTCGTAGAGAGCACAGTGAAGCACCCCTCTCCCCTGTCTGGAGCTCCGTGAGCAGGGGGCCGAGGTTGGGGCTGATGGGGCCGGGGGCTGAGGTCAAAGATTTGGGGATTCGGAGGAGCTCCGAGCCCCATGCCGCTGCTGAGTGCCAAGACCGTCCCACTGCTGCTCACGCTCTGTGCTTCCGTCCTCATGCTCACGTCAGATCACTCATTCACTTATTACATTTTGAATACAATTCCTCGTTCTTTATACATTATTAAATAGGAGTAACTTGCAACCTTTTTTTAGACATGCCTCCTGTCAAATGTGATCTCATTGCACAAATGCAAGTCTTATTCACATCCACAATCAAAAAGAGATCATTAAAAGCAAGGAGCTTACTTAATATGTGGTTTAAAGCTGCATGAAAGGACATGTTCTCTTTAAATTAGACCTAATACCTTTGCCGGCGATTCATATGTAACCTGAGACCAGACCTTCAATTCTGTTAGGGCAAAGTCATTCTTTCATCCTCCAAAGGGAAACAACCTAGGTCTATCAGGTAATAGTAGATCTCTAAAAAATTTGGCAAAGCCCATAGGTGGTCCAAACTTCCAAAACAATATTGTTTATGCCTTTTGATGTACTGCAATTCTACAGTCCCTAATTATCCCTAGGTTCTGGGTTTTTAAATGTTTACTTTAAAAAACAAATCCCATCATATAATTAAAGCTATCGAATGTTTTACAGTGGAAGGAACTGGGGCATGTAATAATACTACTAATAATAATGAGAACAATACTACTACTACTACTACTACTACTACTACTACTACTACTACTACTACTACTACTAATAATAATAATAATAATAATAACAACAATGTGCCAAATCACCTAGAAGCTCCACCCCACTTTTCTGTGCATTTTTATTTTGTGCTGTTGTTCAGTACTGGTAAGAAGGAAATAAACACTTTTTTTTGTTGCTTTTGCCAGTCCTGAAAAGCACTGCCAAAAAGCACTGGCAAAACCAACAGCGAGAGCAACTGCATTTGAAAATGCCTGTTTTAGTATTGTTGAGGAATAAGAGTTAATGCCCCCTGTAAAGTGCTTTCGGAACTCCCCATTGCGGCCTACCCAAAATCTTCAACATGTGGGTGTGTTTAGCGTGCAATCAAGAAGGCTACAAAAGATCTAAGCTCCTCAGCCTGCCCTTGATATCCGATATTTATGAGCATGTGGACGGAATATTGAGCAGAATGAGGCTTGGGACCCTAAAGATGCTGTCAAATAAAGGCACTCCCTCTCCACCCCTCCCAACCCATTTCCCCTATTGCATTAAGTTTATGGGGCCTAGAGGATACCCCAAACAGCATACACACTAGAGCTATACAGCGAGGCTTTGTTTGAGAAGTGTGATAACGGAGATGGAACTATGGCTGGGAAGAGTGGGTGCCCAGAGCTCAAAAGAGGCACCTGAAAGTGAACTGGGACTGCGAGCTGTGGAACAAAGGTCAGTGCAGCCAATGCAAAAAGGTTCTTGGGAAAGACAGGACAGTCCATGTGCGTGGGGGGTCAAAAAACAGACCGTGCTAAAGCAGACACTGGGTTGTGTGAGATCACAAATTAGTAATGACTGGAACACAACAGGGGGACCTGGATCCATTGGCGATGGCAGATCCTGCAAGCCACCATTTCAGACTGCAAAAGGTTGATCGAGGAGCATGTGTCTGCCCCACAATGAAAACGGACAAGAGGAAATCCTGAGCAAGTGGATTCTGTAATAAGCAGAAAGGCATATCACAGCACAGGATGTAGCAATTGGCAAGCATGACAATAGTCACAAAGAAACACTAGAGGGTGTCATTAAACCTGAACTCACTATGTCCAAAAGAGGGTGGAAGGGAGGAGAGGCAAAGAATATGTGATAGTGTGATAGAAGATAGAAGATAGGAGAGGCGGAGACCTCCACACATATGTTATTGAATAGCATTTTGTTAAAAATACTACTGAAGCACTACCGAAAGTACTACAAAATTTAGTTTGTGAATAGGCTCCATAATATCCTCATATTTGATTGGACTAGCTAAAGATAAACCAAGCAATATTAGTTTTACACATTGCTGGAGTGGCACGTTAATTATTCTGAATATGCCTTGAAACACCTGAGACTAGCAGTCCTGAGTTTTAAAACAACGAATAAAAATATAGATTGTATCTGCAGCAGGAGTAGAGGAGGGAAAACACAAGAATCATGACTAAGACCCCAGGAGTGAAGTCTTTTAGGTGTGTAATACAACTGTTTATTAAGTTTATGTTGATGGAACTTAAAGCGTGAGACACTAAGGCCCTCATTACGACCCTGGCGGTATAGAACCGCCAGGGCCGCTGGACGGGGAGGCACCGCCGACAGGCCGGCGGTGCCCCGCGGGGCATTCTGACCGTGGCGGCTTAGCCGCGGTCAGAGAAGGGAAACCGGCGGTCTCCCGCCGGTTTCCCGCTGCCCCCAAGGAATCCTCCAAGCCGGCGCAGCTTGCTGCGCCGGCTTGGGGATTCCGACTCCCCCTCCCGCCATCCAGTTCCTGGCGGTTCTCCCGCCGGGAACCGAATGGCGGGAGGGGGAGTCGCGGGGCCCCTGGGGGCCCCTGCAGTGCCCATGCCAACGGCATGGGCACTGCAGGGGCCCCCTTAAGAGGGCCCCAAAATGTATTTCACTGTCTGCCTTGCAGACAGTGAAATACGCGACGGGTGCAACAGCACCCGTCGCACCTTCCCACTCCGCCGGCTCGATTACGAGCCGGCTTCATCGTGGGAAGGGAGTTTTTCCCTGGGCTGGCGGGCGGTCTTTTGGAGACCGCCCGCCAGCCCAGGGAAAAACTCATAATACCCTCCGCGGTCTTTTGACCGCGGAGCGGTATTATGGAGGGCTGAATTCAGAATCAGAATGAGGGCCTAAGAGTTATTTCCCAACATATTACAGTACTTTTAATAATTTGATCCATTGTGCAGCCTGCTTCAGCTTTTCCAAAGATAATAAGTTGTTGTGCAAAGAAGATCTAGGTATGTTCATGATTCAAGATTTACATTAAGGTGTGAGTTATTTGTAAAAAAAAAAAAACTGACACATTGATAGATATTCAAAGAATCCTGTAGTTCACATTGAATACTTAGCAGAATGAAAAACGTAGTCATCATCCAGTTGGTCAATATACTGAAGAGCACACCTAGACCACTGATGGACACAGACACTGAAAATCAGAAAATTAAGGATTTGTGCCACAAGGAAATATACTGGGAAAAATGTTGGGATGTCTAGCTTTTATGTAATTGAAGACCAAATATGAACATAGACAGTGAGAGTCTTGAAACAGGTTCTTTTAAAGTATGAGTGATCCAAAAAGCCCAATGAATGAGATAGATCATTATTGAAATCTGACGATGGCCAGTGAGATCTATTTGATCTAACAGTTGTGAGAAGCTAGTGAAAAAAAATGGAATAATAATAACATTTAAAACAAGGAGGAGTCATTATTCCTTGTGGAGAGGAAGTTGTAAAATCAAATATCCCTTCAGGGCTTTTTATACTGCCTTATGAAGCAAGACACCACAGAATTATTCTTATTAAAAAAAAAAAACAGCGCACTAGCAGTGGTAATGCTCAAAATAAAAACAGAAATTTAAGCACTATTGTCATTTTGATTACATCTTCCAATAACTCCTACTAGAAACCTGTTCCATTTTGACAAGGAGTCGAGAGAAACACAGCTTCGGAGTTTAGCTAAAACATCTCCTCCATTCCGAATAACCATTTAACACTCAAGTATGTAGCAGTGGAAACGTCTGGACAAAAGATTAACTGTTGAACAAAATGTGTGTTTTTTATGATTTAAATGATATCTGAACACTTCCATGAAAGTTCTTGCCTTACTCTTGATGGCTGGCAGAACGATAAATAAATAATCGATAAAGATTGCAATATGATCTGCTTACACAGATGACTTAAGGTCTACTTTATTAAATACCGAAGCTGGAATATCTGAATTCAGTTGGAAAAGTTTTAGATAAGGTTCATGATACAAAGCGGATATGGAGAAAGAGGACATCCTTTTGTCTGGTTAGAAACAGTATGGCAACACCTTGTAAGACGTGCCACAAAAGGGACAAGTTGACCTTACCGAAGTCTTTCTCTGCATCAGGCATACTCACCCCTGCTGGGTTACATGTGATTGTCTCAATACCAACAATTGCTGTTGGCAAATTTGTATGAGCAGTAGTATCAAGCGAAGCAACAAAGCTGTCTTTCATGGGATGAACCTATTCTCCAATCCAGGGAAACAGTCTGTTGGCAAGTATTTTGGTATATATTTTTGAAACACTATTTATAATAGAAATAGGTCGATATAAACCACAGCACTTACGATCTTTTCTTTAAAAAAAAAATCTATATTGGTTTCATGAAGAAGAAAGGGAAGCCTCTACATCGACTGAATTAAACAATAGCAATAGAAAACATGCAAGATTATTACAGAAGACTTTATAGCATTCTGAAGGGAGAGAGTTCAGGCGATGTTTTGCCACTGGATAAACTAGTGATAGCTTTCTTAATACCTAGTTAAACCTTGGTTATCCAGGGATAGTTAATAGTGATTCAATAAGATGATCTCTGTTCTGAAGTAGGTAAAGTATCATCTTCATATAGGGCCTCATTACGAGTGTGGTGATCCGAGAACCGCCACACTCATGTTGACGATCGGATCGCTGCACTCCACCCTAAAGACCGCCGTCCCCACCTGGATCATAGATCCAGACAGGGTGCCAGCTGTCAGGCTTCTAACCAGCCATGGTGGCCCTGAACTCAGCACCGCCTGGCTGATTACAACCCCACTTTCTGCCAACCTTTTCATGGCGGGACCTAGCCATGAAAATGCTGGCGCAAAGCCAGTGCCGGGGCCCACAGGGGGCCCCCTGCACTGCCCAACACCTTGGAATGCGCACTGTCTGCTCAGCAGACAGTGTGCATTCCGAGGGTGCTGGTCCACCCACTCTGTGCTACGGTATAGGCGAGTCCTATACTGTAGCACTGTTCCCGTCAGACTGAACGGCAGGAATGGTCTATTACAATGTTCCTGCCTGTCAGCCCCAAGGGAACATTGTTATAAGGGAGGGGGTGGGGGGCACCGGTATAATAGTGGCATCCTCCCTGCGGTATCTGAGGTCGGCTAGTCTGACTGCCAATGTCGTAACCAGGCCCTAAGTGTTGCATTATAATCTTGAAAAATTGAGAAAATAGTATTTTGGTCCTCCATGTTGTATTAATTTATGAGGAAATCTTACTTGCACTGGGACATGCAATCTTCACGATACAAATGATGTGCAGCGTGTGCAATACAGCACTCAACTATCGTTTTGGAATGTAAGCCTTTGATTTGCAAGTTAAACAAAGATTGTTGTAATAGGTATATACACCCAGCAAGTTACTTATTCTACTTTCAATATGTGACTTGCAGATTATCCATACCGCTAGGCAGCAGTCTATATGGTTAGGTTATTATACAGGGATTTTATCTTAGGAGCTACAATTAACAAATAATTCTCTTCATCCATCACATTAACCTACTAAGCTACAAATATGTGCTGTGGACTCACTGTAAAAATAGTATCAACATCTATAATGTGTGCCCTTTGTGTTAACATTTCCCCCCTCTTTGTTTGATCTCCCATGTCACTGCAAACCCTGTAGTTGTATATTTTGCAGGTCATGTTATATCAAAATTGCAGGCTTCTGTTGACAAGATTCTCAGGCCCTATAACCTAAAGTGACAGTGTGCTACAAACAGTGGCAGGCTCAGAAATCCATAACATCTGAGAAAATGACATCCTGCAGCTGTAAGTAGGAGGCAGCCAAGGAGAGAAATAGAGAGAACAAAGAAGATAATGATCCTGTAGAACAGGGGTCTCCAACATTTTCTGTAGTAAGATGTGCTTTTGTTCAATAAAAATCTTTGTGAGCCACTATTATTACTCTTGTAACATTGACCACATCAATCACAATTATCTTTTTTTTTATTTTTTATAAATACATTTTTATTGGTTTTGCAATAGATAAGGCAAAATACATACATGTAACTGGGTGCCAACGGGCACCAAACAATGGTCAATCCCTAGTCTCAGACAGTACACTGTGAGTGAAGATTATGCATCTCTCTGTAAAGTATCCCATGCATGCTACCACCCATTAGAGGGGGAGAGGGGAGCTCGTTTAGGTTTTCTCTGTTGTTGAGCCAGTCGGCAGTGCAGGGAGGTTGAGTGTAGTGGCCTCCCATTTCCCCCAAACCTTATCATATTTATTTGGGCACCCTCTGGCCTCGTAAACAAGTTTTTCCCGTTGAGCACACCAATCCACTCCTCTTCTCCATTTAGTCAAAGCTGGAGCGCTTTGAGCTTTCCAGTCTGTCATTATGTCTCTTTTGGCCACTAAGCACGCCACCCCCAGAAAGGTCCGTTCCGCCCTCCTCAATCCAATGTCACCCATGATCCCCAATAGGAGCAGCATTGGCGTCAACCCGATGTCAGTCCGTAAAGCCGTTGAGATCTCCATGGCAACAGCCCTCCAGTAGGTTTTAATAATTGGGCAGGACCATACCATGTGGAAAAAGTCTGCATCTGGGTCCCTACAACGTGGACAGTAGGCTACGTCACGGAGACCTGCCCTATACAACCTGACGGGTGTTAGGTAAGCGATATGGAGATAGTAAGTCTGTATTAGTCGGAATCGAGTCGTCATCGTTAAAGTGTGTGGGGCTGCTAGTGCTTCGTTCCAATCTACCTCTTCCATAGGACCCATCCACCCTTCCCATCTCTGTCGGAGTCCCTCCATAGCAGCACCAGTGGTAGCAATCAGTGAACGATATATCTGGGAGACACCTCCTCTACCTAGGCTTCCCATCAGGGCTTTCGCCTCCATAGGGCTATACTCAGGTATATTGTCCCCTGTCCGGATTTCTGTCAGCAGGGCGTGGCGGATCTGGAGATACTTATGAAATTGCGTCTTATTTAGTGAGAACATTTTCTGGAGGTCTTCAAAAGAGCGCATGTGTGAGCCGTCCCATACATCGCCCAGTGTGGAAATACCTATGTTGTCCCACTTCTGGAATCCCTCCAATCTCGCTATCTCTTTTAAGTGTTTCCCCTGCCATAGTGGGGTCTTATGGGTGAGGCGCCCCCACCATCCTGTCACCTTTTGGGCCGTCCGCCAACCCCGCAGTACCACCCCGGTCACCTCCGGGGTCCCACGCGAGATCGGGCCTCCATATAGGGCATCAAAGATCTTTGAATATCTCATGGTCTGAAGTTCTAATCGATACGCCGGGTCTGTCCATCCACCCCCTACCCAATCATTTATCACTAGTAGTTACGTTGCTAGGTGGTAGTAATGGATGTTGGACATTCCCAATCCTCCCTCATGAACGTCCCTCTGGCATGTTTTAAGCGCCAATCGAGGACGGGTGCCATTCCATAAAAATTGGCGTGCCAGTGAGTCCATTTCCCTGAACCATCTCATGGGGATAGGGTAAGGGAAGTTCTGGAGGAGGTAAAGAAGTCTAGGGAGAACCATCATCTTGTAAAGAGCGATTCTCCCATACAAGTTAAGGGGGAGGACACTCCACCGTTGGAGGTCATTTTAAATTTTTTTGGTTAATGGTGTGATGTTAAGTTCCCATGCTAGTTCAGGGAGCAAGGAGACATGCACGCCCAGGTATTTGAAACTATTTCTTCGTATTGGAATGTCTTGCTGCCAGTCTATGCAGTCTCGAGATGGATGGAGGGGAACCAGCAAGGACTTGCTAGGGTTTAGGGTCAGTCCTGAGGCATCCGAGAAGAGATCTAGAATTTGTAGAATGCGGGGGCCACTTTTGGCCGGGTTTGAGATGTACAGCAGGACATCGTCCACGTACATTGCCACACGATCTTCTTGGCAGACGGGCCAGGACCAGCCCTCTATCAGCGGGTCTTCCCGTAGCATTTTCGCCAGAGGCTCTATTGTTAATGCAAAAAGCAGGGGGGATAATGGACATCCCTGTCTGGTGCCACGGCCGATAGGGAATGGGTCCGAGATTACTCCGTTCACTTGGACATGTGCCGTGGGATTAGAATAGAGTAGTTTCACCAATCCTCGGAATCTGGGCCCAAGGCCGTTGCTTTGTAGGACGTTTTCGAGGTAGGACCAGTCTACTGTGTCAAAGTCTTTCTCAAAATCGAGTAGAAGCAAAGCCAGAGGGGTTTGAGACAGGGTCTTTTGATGCGCCAACGCTAGGTGTAATCTCCTAATACAGTGTCTAGTACTACGGCCAGACATAAAGCCACATTGGTCAGGATGCACCAGCGTGGGTATTGCGTCTCTTAGTCTTGAGGCGAGAATTGAGGCTAGTACCTTGACTTCAGTGTTCAGGAGCGAAATGGGTCGGTATGCCGAGCAGTGTTGCGACGGGGTTGGGTCTTGGGGATCACTACTATCGTCGCTAGGTCAATCCCAGGGGGGAAGTGGCCCTTCCGTTCAGCCTCTTCGTACATGTTAAGCAGATGTGGAGCCAGAATATCGCTGCATTTCTTATATAACTCTGGCGGGAATCCATCAGGACCTGGGGTCTTGCCTGATGCCAGGTTGGCAATTGCGCTGGTTATTTCTGTGAGGCTGATTGCCTCATCCATATTACTCCTGACCGTCTGGGAGACTCTGGAAAGAGTTATGTCGTTCAGGAGGGGGATTCCCTTTCAATGGTGGGCCGAGGGTGCTCTGCGTATAGGCGTGCATAGTAAGAGGCAAAGCTCTGAGCTATCTCGATGGGCGCCTTGGAGAGAGCACCTGAGTCGTCTCTAATCTCAGGTATGATTCAATCACAATTATCTTAATGGCCACCATATGCAAGATTATCTGCAGTGATCACCTCCATGCATCAGGAGGGGTTGCCAGTAGTAGTGTAAAAAAGACTTTGCAATTTAAAATGCCTTTACATGGCTAATACATAACACATATAGCTACAATGCCAGGGCATCAAAGTAAAACTGTTAGTAATAAGTCTTAAAATATCTACATGATATATTACTCAAATATCAGCTTTAAGTATATTTTGGAAACTATGAGTTATGAAAATACATGCATCTTCGTCTGATATATACACACTTTTTAATTTTGGTTTCCAAATATTCAACCAAGCAAAAGCTTCAAATTTAGTAGGTTGGGGTGCACACAGGAGAGCTACTTTCAGATAGTTGGAGAGTTACCAGTAGCTCACAAGCTACTTGTTGGCGAAGCCTGCTCTGGAAGTAGCTTAGATATACTGTTGTGTCAGTGTGCTGCTTGCATGGTTGTTTTCCTTAGCTGTAGCACTAGTTACTCACTTGGCGTTTCAGTGATGTTTTCGATTTCCTCTGCATCAGGGTGGTCCATGAAATATGTCCCTCCCTCTTCTTTCACACTGAATGAAACTGCTGATGGATCTTCATGCCCTGTGATAAAAGAAAATAACACATTATAATATTCTCTATGACAACCAATTCTGGTGTCTTTGCTGTTTGTTATATTTATACATTTTTCCGGAAAACCAAAACCATGCATTTTGGCATGAGCTCCAGTAGGATGCATACGTTATGCTCCTTTCCCCAATCTGCTGTTCTATTTGACATAGTAAATGTAAAGCTCAAAGTAGACGGAGAGCCATAGTCTGATGCAACAAAAAGTGAGTGGTAGCTGCATAAGTTCTCCTCTCCTTGTTTTCAATGTCATGTGAACCACTCAAAGGAAATGTGTGCTTTTCAGGTGCTCTACATAACAATATGGGCCCGATTCCCAAACTGTATTCTGTAGTGTGTAAAGTAGTACTCACTCCAGTAATACCACTCATACTAATTCACAAACTCAAAAGCCAGAAAATGTTGACTCTTCTATCTTTACTGTGCAGAGATGTCCACCACAGTGGTGGAGATCGCCACACATGCAAGTAAACAATTTCATAGTAAATGATGGCGGGACTAGGGGAGTGGTGGGAAAAGGAGGAATAATTACTCTAACATTGGCGGACTTAAGTGGAAATTAAGGAGGGATTTGGAGCAACATGCTGATTTAAAACCCATACCCACAAAAGACCATTACAATTCACAAAAAACTCTCCTAAAGTTACTATTGCCCTAATTGTGTCAAAACAGACGTACATTTACTTCAGCACAGCCTTGGAGTAAGTCAGAAAACACACATGGCCACCTACTGGTACTGTAACACACTCCCTTAGAAAGCAAAGGGAGCAGGGAATAAAATACCACTCCTTTGGAATCAGTTAAATTAATCAATTAAATTAGCTCTACATTTAAATTTTATAAACATTATTTACAATTATTGTTTTTTTTTTAATTTAATGATTTGCTTGAGTAAAAACACATTGATTTAACTTAATTTGTTTTAAAAAATATATACAACATATTTTAAACAAAAATGTTACTTAGGGTAGGTGAGTTTTTAAATAGTTTATACATTAAATTGATATATTTAAAATATGTTATATAATACACATCCAAATTGAGGAGTGTATGTGCTGTAACTTATTATTTTATTTGTTCCAGGTTAATATTCATTATTTTAAATCAGTTTTATATTATACATTATTTTTTTAAATAATAAACTTCTCTGTACTTTCCTTCATGAAGATTGACACCTGGGTGGCAGAGAACAGCACCAACAGGTGAAAAGTTACTTGTAGTAACTTTGCACTCGTACTTTCACTTGAGTGGGTGAAGACTTGTAAGCCTACACCTAGATGGAAATCTCTACTCGGAAATGTTGAAGAGCAAAAAAGAGTAGCGTTATGTATAAATGTAGGAGCAGATCTACACACGAGTAAATATACTCGTACATTTACCATTGTGAATCAGGCCTTACATTATTTTAATAGAAAATGTTACGAACATTTTCAACACTTCTGTAAAGCACAATTTCTACTTCTGTTTCTTGCATGATTATTTGCCTCAGTCTTACCTTACACTGTTACAAAAGGGAAATTTTATTAAAATACTGTATGTAATGCACTGATTGCACTGTGGGATGTCTTGCTTGTTAGATGCTGCACAATAAGAGATCAAAAGTAGTGGCAATGCATTATCGTGTATTCTGTGGTATGGTAATGCCATTTGTTTAGCATTGGTTCTATAGGTATGGTCTCAAAGCACACTGAGCAGTCTCTTAACTTACCAAATGGTTCTGAGTTTACCATAGCACAATGCAGTCTGATTCAGATTGATGATCTGTACAGATGAGTTCCACCACTGCTTTAAATTACCACCACTTCCCTCACATTACTTTGATGTGTGTATTACTTCCACTTTTAGGGTAACTATATAACTATTTTCAAAGTAAACACACATGTACATTAATTATGGGTAGGGTTGCCTGTTGCATTTCATAAAGGTCTTGTTTTTTATGAACACAGAGAATGATAATGCTTTGCAGACCTCAAACTGGGAGGAAATACCCACCAAAATAGTTCCTTCTTTTCATCTGCAACTAATGCTACTCAGAAAATGGAGGGCTCGTATTTCATATTACATTACAGAATCAACAAACTAAAGTGTGCTCATACGGAAAAAACTAAGACAAACCTTACACTCACATGCATCAAAAAAGAGGAAATACAAAATTAGACAAGCCAAAAGGGACCTAAAACAGAAAATACACACTACTAAAACAAGTGGAAAAGAAAATTATTGAATTGAGCTACAGATGCAATTAAAGGGAATATATATGGACAATCTGGTCCTTAAAGGTACAGGAAGAGGTTGTCTCAAGAAAAAGGGGATTATCTTATCAATTGCAAGTAATGTGATTGTTTTATCACCAACTTATATGAAGCTGTAGTGTAGCCATTTTTAATATAGCCTTTGCGCGTTTGCTTAGAGCATTAGGCCTCTGTGCACTTTGTTCTAGATGCATTTTATTTAGCTTCGCACTGTTATTTTTCAATAACCAGTTTCAAGGTCTTGTTTTATTTTCTTCTATCACACTGTTTAGCTTACTTCAGCACCGGAGTTCTCAAACAATACATTCTTGCTCACTCTGTGCTTCAGTCAAGGATACAGTCTGGTACATTGCCGATAGACGTGGTCGAAGTTTAGTCTTTAGGGTTTGTAGAAAGTACACATTCTTACGTAGGGACGTTTCTTAGAACACCGGCGTGTTAATTATAAAAACACTTCCTAGTCCTGGTACACGTAAGAGGGAGATTCCGACCAGGGAACCACAACTAGACGCTGACTGCCCTGTTGCAGATGCTGATCCAGATCACAGGCCTTTGCTCAGGTATGAGGGTTGATGTCCTCCCGGGGGAACCCAAAAGGCAGGCTTAGAGCTTAACATGCTGTGCTTGAAATAGAACTTAGAAGAGAGAACGTAACCTAGTAGCACTATGATAGCGTTATTCTTATGTTTCACTCTCCTCGTTACTATTTCAATCCTACTGTGTTGTATGGTTCGGGTTATTGCAGCTCACGCTTTGTTATCTAAAATGCAGTTGTTTTATTAAACCAATCTTTAAAACTCAAACTGCCTTTGTCATTCATATATGAGACCGCACTTTGTATGAGAGAACTGGTTGGGATCTGAGTGACCACGACTTCCCTGAGAAGCATTAAGATGTCATGCGCTCGGCTGCCCAATCATCTCTTCCCTATGGGAGAGATGAGGCACTGCTAGTTAGCCGGAGCAAAACCGGACTGAGGGTGACAGGGGTCCTTCGCCGTGGGTTAGACTTAGTCCCCCACACCGTGAATGACCCAGCTACCCAAAAATCCAGTAGTCTCATTAGGACAATGAGAGCCTACGCGACAAAGCCACTGACATTTCACAAATTGAGTTCCAGGAGTGTGATAGTACAAAGATCTATAATATAACTGCTAGAGACATTTCAACACTAATAACAGCTAGCAAATCCTCTTGTGTATCTGGCCCCAACGACATTCCTATCGCCTTAATGAAAAAGAATACCAACAACTGGAGTAAGATTCTTATCCACCTTTTCAAAAATATAATTCAAGCATGAGCTGCTACTCATGAAAATGATCTATTATTCAGCCTCAATACAAGCGTGGATCCAAAAAGCTACAGTTTTATTGTTTATTGAATGATGAAGGTAAACATTTTGTAAATATTTGCTGAATTTTTTGTTAGCCTGGGTGTCTAGGAAAGGAATATTAAATTTAATCAGACAGATTTTTGTGGACACTGCTGAACACGGGGTAACATCATTGCATGAACTTGCATAGTCAGTAAATCTCTACAATATAAAGATAATAAGTTATTTGCAAGTTTTATCAACTACTTGATAGCCTTCGATAGAGTGGATAAAAATAAACTCTGGTGGAAATTATATGCTTGGAGAATCGATGGGTATGGAATTCCCTGCAGGTAGGTGGGTACAAGTTAAACTTCGTGATGGAAGAGGTTTAACCTCCAAAATTAAAATTAATAACGGAGTTAGGCAGGGTTGCATACTAGCTTCACTTCTTTTGTCTTTATTTATTGCAGATCTTTTCAAAGTCTTAAAAAGACAGAGATGCACCTAAACCTGTCCATCCATGTTCCTGTATCTCATTTAGCAATCACAGACCATTTGGTAATCTTAACAACTCAAAATGGTATCCAACATCATCTGTCATATCTGGACAAATATAATAGGCATGAGAAATTAAAAAAACAATTTTTATAAACCTAAAATCCTGTGCTTCTGGAACTTTGCATTTAATTATATCTGGAGATTAGAAAATAAAAGGCTTAATGTTGTAGATAGCTATCCATATCTAGGAGTGGAGATTCACAAGCAGCTCAATTAGTGTAAACATATAACCCGTTTAACTGACAAAAGTTACCCCATTGCAGGTGCCATCAAATGCTTTTCTAAGAAATATGGTGTCAAAGCTGTTAGTCCAACCCGTGCAGCTATCTACACTACACTGTCTCCATTAATGAGCTATGGAGCGGCTAGGATAAAGAACCAATTTGTTGCTAAATTGGATGTTTTGTTTATACTTGATTTAAGCTCCTCAACTTCACCTTTAAGTGTAAGGTTAGAGCTAAATGCTCCAATGATGATGGCAAGGGCCGCCATAAACGTTTTTAACTATTTCTGTTACTGTCTCACATCCACTTAGAACACATTGAAACCCTTAATTAAGAAGGAAATTATGACTAGTCTAGAAAACAAGCATTCACTCTCATTAACCTTTTTAACCTTGTTGGAGTGCACCAGGATTACCAAGATTTGGATATCTCATTAAGATGTCTAAAATAGAACACAAGCATCCAAGACAACATACTGTAAAACTGAATCGACTTAAGTTTGATACAGATCAAAACCTTGAAGCAGAAAAAAAACAATGTTTTCTTATCTGCTTAGACAATTAATTCTGACATCCATTTTCACATAAACCAACAAGATGTTTTTTAGATTTCAATTTCTTTATGTTCCTCTGCTGCACTTAGAAGGATCTTGGCACAACAGCAGTGAAAAGGAAACACTATGTCACTTATGTCATCTACATAATGAAAAAATTGAGCATCTATGCCTCTGTCCCAAACTACTTGAAGATCCACAAAAATATCTCACACCTTTCTTCAGGCTAATGGAATTAGGACAATCCAAGAGTCTATTTTTTATAGAACAGACAGAAACAAACTAGAGGATGCACTTTGGAATTTATGCTTATTACATATGTTTATTAAAATCTCCAAAGTAAACAAAATAACAACAATTTATTTGAACACTGCAACAAAAGACTTCAAAAGACTCTGTGATTAGTTCCAGTGCATACACGGTTTTTTATTCTAATTAATGACAATAATTTTTAAGTGTCAATATAACCGTTGTTGTGGCAATTTTACTTTTGTATTGTATGTTATTATTGTATAAAATGTAATACAATGAATACTATTCATTCATTACTCAAATTAAGTATTTCATGATATTATTATTGTTACATATTTAGGATTTGATTTGGTTAATATTAAGATTAGTTTTAGGCTTAAGGTAAGTGTTGCCTATTTTGTATTCATGTAATTATGTTAATTTAATTAACATAATCATGATGAACAATTTAATATTGATTAGGGTTATGGTAACAGTTGCGTATTTTATATTAATTTAATTACTATTCAATTTGTGCAATTTATTACAATAGGAGTTCTCCATTTTATTTGTTTTATTTTTAGATAAATATAATTAAGCCTTTAACATATATCATAGCTAAGGTTACCTATAATATTTTATTTTCATTTTACTAACTCTAATATTAATGCAAAGTAGTTTAAAGTAATTGAATTCACTAACATTATGGTTTGGGTTCCATATGTTATTTTCTATCAATTTAATTATTAATGTGAGTATTTAGAATGTAATACAGCTTTAGTTGCTGTTGTTAAATACAAGTAAAACTCATGTCCCTATTGTATTCAATTTAACACTTAAACAGTATTGCATGTGCAATATTTGTCTTATTTAGGGCCTTATTATGAGTTTGGCGGTCACAACCGCCGCAGTCCTGGTGGTCTAACCACCAGATTACAACCCTGGCAGTCGGACCGCCAGGGGATCGCCGCCACCGCCAGGATTAAGGATCCCGATGGGGAGTGGTGGTCGGAGTCATGGTCAGCCACTGTGGCGCTGAGTTCAGCACCACCATACTGATAACAAGTCCAGTTTCCGCCATCCTTTTCATGAAAAGGCTGGCAGAAAGGCAGTGATCGGGGCCACTGCACTGCACACAACCATGTTGTGGGCAGTGCAGAGGCCCCCCTACCCAGCACCCTCGGACAGGGCACATTCCGAGGGTGCTGGGGGCACCATCTGTGCGACGGTGTAGGAAGCTGGCCTGGTGTGTGGTGGGTACCCAAGTTACTTACACCTTATTCCAGGTATCCCCTCTTAGGGCAGTGTAGCTGTGGATAAGCAGCCAAGACTTAGCTAGGAGACATGCAAAGCTCATGCAATAGCACTGTTGTCACACAGCACTTACACACATGAAAAAAAAACACTTGATTGTACAAACATAAAGTACTTTACTTTTGGAACACAATATCATAAAATACTAGAAGGGCAACCCTCCTATAGGAGGAAAGTAATACATTGAATATATACACTAGTAAACAGTAATAGGCACAGAAACGTTTAGAACACAATGCAAATAGCAATAACCCTAGGGGGAGCCCAAACCATATACTAAAAAAATGGAATGGGAACACAGGACCCCCACCTAGGTAAGTGGAATGTGTAGAGATGAGCTGGGAGTACTAGAAAATCACAAAGGTAAGTAACACAGTACCCCCCAGCAACCAGGAAAGCAGGAGTAAGTCACAGGAATTTCCCTAAACCAACCCAAAAGGAGGAAAAAGACAAAAAGAAGACACCCAGACAAGACTGCAAGAAACCAGCTGTGGATCCCTGGAGAAGAAGGCCTATGGAGAGAGGGTACCAAGTCCAAAAGTTACAATGGAGTCTAAGAGGAGTAGGAGCTACTACCCACCCAGCTGTACTTGCAGGAGATGGTCGACGGTGATGAAGAACCGGTCAACACTGCAACCCTGAAGCCGGAGAAAAGTTCTTGATGGATGCAGATGATGTCCTACACTGGAGTGAAGATTGCAGACTGGTGTCGTGCGGGATAGTGGAAACGTGGTACTGCTGGGGACCAGCAAGGCCCGGGAGGACTCCACCCAGGAGGGGGACTCATAGGGGACCCTCAGTGTCGCAGAGAGTCCACAGGAGCGGAGGCAGCACCCACAGGAGTTCCTCAGGATGGGGACACAGAAGTCATAGAAGGAGCCCACACAGCACTACAGGAAGGGATCCCACGCCACAGGAGAACCACACAGAGGGCTGTGCGTTGCAGGATGGAGTGCTGGAGACTGGAGCTACTCGTCAACTGAAGATCCCTTGGAGGAGATACAAACAAGTCATGGCAGCTGCAAGAGATACGGTGCACGGGGGTACTGTACTGCGTGGGAAGGCAAGGGCTTACCTTCACCAAAGTTGGACAGCTAGCAGAGAGGGCCAAGAGGACTACTCCGGACCACCACCCATAATGCAGGATCCACTCAGCTCAAGAGGAGAGGAGATCCATGCAGCTGGTCGACATTTCCGCAGGTGCCTGCGGATGCAGCTGAGTGACTCCTTCATTCCAAGGGTGTTTCCTTCTTCTTCTTCTTGTGCAGGCTGAAGAGTTGCTGTCTTCTGAGGATGCACAGCCGGGGAATGTTGCAAAGCTGGCAGGAGTCGGGGAAGCAAAGTTGCAGGAGAGTCTTCTTCATTGATTGCAGCGTTGTTGGTTACTGGAGGGTACAAACGAAGTTCCAGTGGCCAGAAGTTGAAGTGGAGGTTGCAGAGGAATCCTGCTGGAGTTTTACAAGCTGAATCTGAGGACCCACCCAAGAGAGAGACCCTAAATAGCCCTGAAAGAGAGACTGGTCACCTAGCCAGGTAAGCACCTATCAGGTGGGGCCTCTGATGTCCCCTGCCTCTTCTGGCCATTCAGATGCTCCTAGAGTTCCCTGCCAACCTTGGAAACAAGATGGCAGAACCCAGGGACCCTCTGGAAGAGCTCTGAGCACCGCCCCTGGGGTGGTGATGGACCGGGGAGTGGCCACTCCCCTTTCCATTTCCCAGTTTCGCACCAGAGCAGGGACTGGGGTCCCTGAACCGGTGTGGACTGGTTTATGCACAGAGGGCACCAAATGTACCCTTCAAAACATACCAGTGGCTGGGGGAGGCTACCTCTCCTAAGCCAGTCACACCTATTTCCAAAGGGAGAGGGTGTTACCTCCCTCTCCCAAAGTAAATCCTTTGTTCTGCCTTCCTGGGTTTGATCAAGCAGCAGGAGGACAGAAACCTGTCTGAGGGGTTGCAGCAGCTTGGGCTGCCTGGAAAACCCTGCAAGTCTGGTGGTAGCAATGCTGGGGGTCCTCTAAGGAGCACCCAGAGTGCATGGAATAATACTTCCAATACTTGCAACAGTACTGGGGTATGATTCCGACATGTTTGATACCAAACATGCCTAGGTTCGGAGTTACCATTATGTAGCTGGACATTGGTAGTGACCTATTTCCAGAACACGCATAAAATGGCGTCCCTGAAATCACAAAGACCAGGAAAATGGAGCTGGAGTTTATGGGGGCACCTCCGCTACTGCAGGGGTGCCCTCACACACAGGTACTTGCACTCCGCCATCTGGGCTAGGAGGACCTGCTATAGGGGTCACTTACAGTGAGCTGGTGCAGTGACCGGGTATTGAAAGGGTGCATGCACCCTTTCACACAGGCTGCAATGGCAGGCCTGCAGAACACTTTTTATGGGCTCCTTATGGCTGGCATAATACATGCTGCAGCCCATAGGGATCCCCTGGTACCCCAATGCCCTGGATACCTAGGTACCTAGATACCATATACTAGGGACTTACATCGGGGCACCAGTATGCTAAATGTGGGGTGAAAAAGGTTCCAGCAACCAAGTTTACAAGGAGAGAGCTTAATCACTGGAGTCCTGGTTAGCAGGACCCCAGTGAACACAGTAAAACACAATGACAAATAGGCAAAAAGTGGGGGTAACCATGCTAGAAAGAGGCTTCTTTCCTACAGACGGCATTCCCTGAGGAGCCGAGGCCAATGCCGCTGCACTGTTTCCACCGGGCTGACTGGCTGAAACCTCCTAATATGGAGGTTTCCACCGGTCAGCTCGGTGGAAACACTGTAATAGGGCCGGGAAGGGACCTCCAGCTTCACAGCTGTCTCCTCTCTACAGGTCTGGCGGGCTGACGGTCGACCCGCCAAACTCGTAATGAGGCCCTTAGTGTTGGTATTAGGTGTAGTGTAGAAATGATGGCATTGAACTAAACATGACTTTTGTTTCAGAGGCTAAAGATTGATTAATGAAGTGATGGTAAGTCTAAGTGTTGCAATTGGCATAATGGTAATTGTACCATCAGGGGAAGGAGGCTGAAGAAAATGTAGGAAAAGTGGAAAGGAAAAGGGCTTTGGGGGGAGGGGGAAGTCTAAGTAAGACTTGCATCATGGAGAAATTAGGCATGGACACACATTAGACTCAGAGTTCTGCTAAAGACTCACATTGTTTCTAGAAAAAGTTTATGCCCACTAATCTGTTGTAACAATTTCTTAAGTCATATTGCCATCATGTTGGCTAAATGCTCCTTTTTTAATGGCTGACTATAGGATAGCCTGGCTCTTCTTCTGTGCTCTTAAGGTGAAATATTTTAAGCTGTCCTCACTATTGAATGGCAAAAAGCCTGTATTAGATTAAACATCAGAGAAGAAAATATATGTACACTGGACAGTTTTGCTGAAAGTAATCTATACAATTTTACATAAACAATACATATGCAATAAAGGGTTGCATTATTGGAACCAGAAGAAATCAGAAACTTATAGGAAAAACCATAATGATAGATGAAAAATAGTACATCTTAGAGCCTTTCATTTCTAATTTAGTTGTGGCCTTTTTGTCTCTGCAGTCAAGGAGGGCATCCAAAACAGTTTTAAAAGCAAACCAAAACAGGAGAACAAAGTCTAGTTTAAAATCTCAACAAGTATTTAAAATCTAACATATAATGAATCCCAAATGTAGGGGCTTTTATAAGTTTTCAAGAGCCAATCTGGCTTGTTTATGTTTCAAAACAGGTGGGCTAAATGCTGGCTGGAAACATCTTTTAATTGTTTTCTGCCAGGTACAAGTTACTGCTTACCTATAATCTATTTAAAATGGCAACATGTCTTCCTAACTAAGTTCTCAGCATTGAGGTACCACTTCAAATGTAGGTACCACGAGGAACTGCTGCTGGCATGCTCGTCCCCAATCCATGCTGTATGTATGTGCTACATCGGCAGGCTTCCAAGAATGATGAATTTCTGTGACAACATTGTAGGCGAGTTTTTACATGTTACAAATAACGCATAATTTAAAAATGTATCAGTGAGCATTACTAAGTTACAGTCTGCTTGTACTGACTGCTATTCATATTTGCAGAATAATAGTGCATGTTTATTTCAAGTGAGTGAGCCTTTCTCTCTCTCTCTCTCTCTGCTTGTGTGATTTTCCTTTTCAGGAAAATCACTGAAGATGAAGCCTCAACAGTGGTGTCTGTGCAAGCATAAAATGTATTATTTGTGTTCTCTTGAGGTAACAATGCTCAGGGAGTTACTTTATTTCGTAACTTTCCAAGGTTGCCTGTCAATGTCCAGTGTGTGTCATTCCTTAGCTGAACAAGCCATTGTATTGCTGTGTTACATAAACTGTCAGTTTGTTTCTTTAATTATTAATGCACAATCAAAATCAATGAAATGTGTTAGGAAATAGAATGTCTTGTTTACCAGAACACTGTGTTTGCAACATTACTAGTCCAACCCTGTTATACTACATGAAATGTTTGCGGCTTCTGTACCCTGAAGCATTATAAAAGCAGCTTTATTTTAGTGATGAGCCCATTCTTTCTGGGTTTTCTTCGAAAACTAACTCTATATTAGTCTGCCTATTTGATTTATACTTAGAATCTGCTTTACAACCAAGTGTCAAAATCTGTCAGTCTGTTTACTGATTTGATTTGTATTTAGTCTTTCCTTAGGCTTCCTTTGGAAGTTGACCTTTTGTTAGTCCTTTTGCAGTTATGCTCTGAATATTTTGTTTATGCTGATTAACTAATTGTTTTTTTCCATCTTCATGTAATGATCATATTTTTTAATAAGCTCAAGAGGTTTTAACCTGGAATCTTGTCTTGCGTAGGTTTGTGTATTTGCAGCCTTGGATTAAGTCTTACCAAGACACACTAAGGCCCTAATTATGAGTTGGGAGGGTGGAAAAGGCCACCCGCCAAACTCCAGCGGTCAGGTTACCTATGCGGTAGCCCTCCTGCAGCCCCTATTTTGAGTTTCCTGCTGGGTCAACAGGCGGAAACAATGTTTCCGCCCACTGACCCAGCGGGAAATGCACAACAACACTGAGGCCAGCTCATAATAGAGCCAGCGGCAATCCTGTTGTACATCGGGTGCACAAGCACCTGTCGCGCAAATCTTTGCAGACAGTGATCTGCGGGACGGGTCTGGCCAGGGGGGCCCCCGCACTACCATGCCAAGTGCATGGGCCCCCCGTCTCCACCAGCCTTTCCAAGGTGGCGAAACTGCCATGTAAACACCGGCACAGAGAGAGGTCGTAATCCCCAGGGCAGCACTGCTTGCAGCGCTGCTCTGGCAGATTGGGACCAACAGCATTGTCAGGCGGCCGAAAAGTGGGGGCGCCGGTGGTCCGACCATGGCGGTAACGACACAGTCGTAATGTTGCGGTCAGACTGCCGCTTTGGCGGCCGTCCAAACTTGAGGCTGGTGGTCTTTATGAGGGCCTAAATCTTACAAAGACTCAGACAGTTCTACCCTTGAACGCTAACCCTTTTAATTAGTTAATTAGAGCTTCAAAACCATCAAGGATAGGTCAGATGATTTTGTTTTGGAGAGAAAGAGAGAGAAGAGTTGAATGGGTGAGTGGGACAGAAAAAGTTAAGACAAGGGAGAGGAAGGGAGAGAGAAGAGTGGGCATGGGATAGGAGATAAGAGGGATACTGAGGACAAACTGAGGGAACTGGACAGCAAGAATGAGCGAGCGGAGTGAGGAGAGATGGAACAAAGGGGATAGAAAAGTGGTGAAGATGATAGTGGAGTTTTTTTTTAGCAGGAAATCATGAAAAAAGGCAAGAAGAGAGTGACTGCCACAGCGAGAAAAAGAGAAGAAAGTGAGTGGTGGTGAGAAAAGGAGAATAAAAGAGCAGAACAGAGAGAGAGAGGGGAAAGGGAAAAAAGAAGGGAAATGCAAGAAATGCAGAGGTCGAGAAAGCAGGAAACAGAAGGGGAAGAAGAGTACTGAGGGACAGAAAGTGAGAAACAAGGGAAGAGAGAAGCCGAAAGATGCTCAATGGGTAAACAAGAATAGAAAGGATGGTTTAAGGGGGTTTGAGCAGAAGAAGAAGCAAGGACGGTCAGAGGTAAAAAGAACACAAATGAAAGAGCACTATTGGCGGCTTTCATGGGAAATTCTGCCTTTATCCTGATGCCTATACATCCGATACGCCTACTGTACCTCTTTTTTCCTCCCCCTTTTGCTGCTGGCCCCCTACTTTGGATTTAGCAGGTTGTTGTATGGGTTATTTAGAATAATTGTTTTGCTTTAGAATTATACTGTTCTATGGTTGTCAATGAACTAGAAATATTTCATGCTATATCAGCGCGCAAATTGTTCGCTTTCATAGCAATCTGAGGACAGATCTGCTATGTGTGGCTATTTAAGTGGAGTCTAGTGAGCATTCACTTTTTCGTTTTGGTTTAAGGACGTTTCTTTTGTGACTTTTTAGTTCTGCCTTGGTTACTGTTATTGTAACCAACAGTATTTGCATTTATTGAGTGGTCTTGTGGAATTTTACTTCCTTAATTCTTCATTACACCAATCCTCAACGTGGCTGGTTGTGAGATATTCAATTAACTAAGTCTGTTTCTACAAACTCCAGGGAAACCAAGTCTCAAACAGCAGCAATGTCATAATGCCTTTGAAAATTATTTTCTAACTATTGATGGCAACGAATTTTCACTCTAAAAGGTGGTTCTTTTCTTTAGAATACTGGGTGATGCCAGGCAATAAATCTTCAACAACCTAACTATTATTGAGCCTTTAAGGGGACAATGTGTGTGGGAGATGCTTATAAGGAAGCTGTTTTAAGATTAGAAAAATGTTTCACTTGTAAACTTTGGCTCTGGGTGGATCATAGCCTTGCAACTACCACCTGTAGCTGTGGGGACGGCAAAGAGTTAGCCCCTGCCTAATGGCTAAGAGACCACCCTTGATCTGGACTGGAACCTTGTTGGGCCCAGCTCGATGGTGGCCACCATCTCACTTAGTGAGCTCATGTCTGAAAACTTGGCCAAAGAGGGATTTCATATTTTGCCATAGGGAATATTCAAAAACACCCAAATAGCCATTTTGGGTGCTTCATGTATTCAATGCTGGAATAACACAACAGACTCACTACTATATTTTCTAGCCTAATGTACAGAAGACACCATTACCACCATACGCAGTACATTTGCCATCCAGAAACTAGACTAGAAACCAAGAGTATTTGTAACTTACCTAAACAAGGATGAATGTTGCTGTCTATTTCTGTTGACCCATAATCATCCATGAATTTTGGCTCCAACTCTTGTACCATCCTTAGGTTGTTGTTGGAATTGAGAGTTTGGTATCCTAGCAGACAAATTAAGTACATATATTCAAATAATAGTTCTTGCTTTCAGGAACTGGAAAATCAGACCTATTTGAAAAGCTTGTTGTAAGAAGCAGCAGATTAAAAAGTAAAATAAACAGTAGGACCTCCATGGCAAAGTTATTTGCATATGTTAAATCTGATTAACAGATTCAGAACACAATAATGGATGGACTAGGAGCGGGTCTAGGTCCAGCATACAAGCTTCCTAAATGTACATGTATACTAGTAGAGTATGCAGTTCCTAAAAGAATCAGAAAAGGAAAGAGATCAGGCATTGGTATGGGTCGGAGCACGCGGGGGGAGTGCAGGCTCTGATTGCTCAGAAACAAGATCCCTCACACACCCAGATGGGTGTCAAGCTTCATCATTGGGCAGCTCCTTGGTTGGCCGGCGCTGTAATGCCCAATAGGCAACTCGAGGGGGCTCTTTGCCAGAGGTCTTTTAAAATAAGACGGCATGATGAAGTGTAAGTGGAGGTGCTGTGTGTGAAGATTGGTGTAATTGTGGTATAAACAAATAACTAAGAGAGAGCCTGAAAGTTTTAATATGTGAGACCTGTTGTTATAAATAAAAACAAAGGGTGGCTATGTTGGAGACAACCATCTGGTACAGTTCACAGGAAGGTGAAAATGTCAGTCAACATGTTTCATGCCATTAAAGTCCCTGCAGATCTGTGCACTTCGTCAGGACCATGTATCTAATCTACCACTGATTGGGATGTAAGGGTGGTAATTAGCAACAATACCCAATTTCACAAATTCACCCTCAAAGTGCAGGATATACCCTATTGTATCTAAAATCCAATTTGAGTAAGTAAATGGTCCCTTTGATAATGGCAGAGACCGCCCTCGCTAAGGAGTGAAAGGCATCCGGCACACTAGGAAAGCTGCAACCTACTACTCCCTGCCGCCCTAGAGGTATGATTAACAGGCATCAATGCCTGGAATTATAAGTACAAGGCATTCAAGAACCCTTACCTTGCATTTGTAAAACCTTCCACTCACACATAATAGCCAAATAAGGTGTAATACTTTGCCTAAGCAAATTCTACATAAATGGTGGAGACTGGGCATTCCATGCTACAGCCCACAAACTTGAGGCTTAGGAGTCTTCTTTTTTATACAAAAATACGTACTGATTGTAGAAAGAAGCTAAAATCAAGCACCAACTATTCAGTCCGGTTATGAAACCTCATGAATAAGTCATAATAGGAAAAAAATTAACAGCAATAATTACTTGGTCAGGCATATCAGTGCCTTTATTGCATCCACCTAGATCTGCTTCAAGTATGTTATGTACTTCATGCCATGTTCTTGGTATGAGGGATAGTGCTCAGCTGCCTATTTTCCTTCAGAGCCTTAACTCCGTTGACACCATACCTTAGCAAGCTTCTTTAGGCAGCCCCTGCTATTGTACAACTCTCTCAGCCACCATGCCCCAATCCATGTTTTCACAATAAATCTTAAAGTCCATTGTTGCTTGTGAACCACTAGTCTGGCAGTCTCCCTTAGCCCCTATCAACTTAATGTCTTGCAGTATATTGACATATTTTGGAGGGGTGGGCTCATCCCAATTCACCAATAATGCGACTTGGTTTTTAGGATGGCAGTAATCCCCGTTTCCTTCATTAGGCAGGGCCCCAGCATTGTACCTGAAGGTTGCTGTTGAGGACATTCCAATAATGTGTTCAAAAAGGCTATTTCTGTGCCCCATCTTCACAAACACTTTCTTGTTCTCATTCTATCAAATAGATCAGTTGTGTGCGTTTAATATATACAGTACAGTATTTTCAGTTGCTCCAAGTATTGCCACTTCACGTTGGAGCCTATGTGCCTCCTCCCAGCCTGCTCATCCATGCACTTATATATTTTTCTAATCTATTTCTTAGCTTCCCCAATTGACTGCGGATTTTGTTAAATAAGCTCTTCTATTGTTGAATGTTGACTATAATGGTATATTTTCCTATTGAACAAGAGCCTCACATATGCTTATTGGGTTGTGTTAAAATGTTCCACCGATTGTAAGAAAACTCAATGCTCTAGCATTGTAATTTGCCAAAAGACAAGTAGAGGAACACTGAGGAAGGGGTTGTGTCCATACTAGTGAACTAAGGCTCAAACATCTCATATATGGCTACAGCAGCTTGCAGAGCAACTACCGCTCCTTTGTCCTAGGGACTTCTGGGATCCCCCAAGAGGCTATTTGATTTTGCAAGCTGACTATTCATTGGCCCTGGTCAGTAGAAGTCACACACGACATGACCAGTAGCCCCAATACATTGCAGGTTTTACAAACATGTCAATATACTGTTTTGATGATTCTGTAAGTACTACAGCTGCAACGCCTCCACATTGACCTCACTCAAATCGCCTGAGGAACTTGGCGACCAATTGAATATGCATGTATGTTTCATTGGGCTGTACTCTGCCCTTGTAAAGTTAGTACTTTTAAAAAAAAAACAATAAAAGGTAGTCTGGTAATTTTGCACTGGCCAGAAGTGTTGCAGATAGAAGTGTTCCAGTGGAGAAGTATTCTAGAGGTCTCCCTGTTTATCTTAACATGGCATGGCTCAACTCTAGGTACTTATAGCACGGGGAGTCATGTAAACAGAACTCACCTCCCAAGGAATCAAACACTGTCATCCCTTCTGAGCCTTAAACGTCTCCTACTTTAGTTAATACTATTCTCTACGATTTCTTAATGTCAGGCTGTGCTCCAGGTTTATTGAGCAATGCACTACTGAAGATTTTGATTTCTGCTCGGTGCTATGCTGTCACTCTCAACTGGCTTTCGTTTTCTGGGGCCAATTATAACAAGCATTGGGAAAGCCAATAGGTCTCATCTATGCGAGAGCTGTTGGCTTTGTAAATAGGTTTTAGCCATACTGTACAGCAATGTGGCTGCTGTTCAGAATAGCTTTAAGTCAGTGGTGTAGAGGAGAGTGGTGAAGATTGGACTGGCGCACAATGTGTGGCATAGATGAGAGTAGTATAGAGGAGAGTGGAGTGACATAGAGTAGTCCAATTTTGAGTGTATTTTAAACAAGGAGCCAAACTTCAAACCAAAGCATCCATGGAATGAATGGCTGGAAGGCAAAGTAAATAAGCATGGGGAAGCATGCATCAGGAAGGTGTAAAGGTATTTTTAGTGTCCCATTTATATATTATAACAGCTTAATCCAACTAATGTAAAAGGTAAGGCAAGAGTAAGCCAAAAGATACAGGCATAGATAAACAATGTCCAAAAATGTGTTTGAAAACAGAACAAATGGAGGAAGCAGTAGGAAAACTGGAAACAGACGAAGTGTCCTGAAACGCCACTCTCTACCAGAGCATGATCAGTGGGTGGACATTAATCATTTGAATCAATCTACGCTTGGTCCATGCTCTGCAGAAAGGAAGTGATGCCTGGCAGACGCTGGCCAATACCCCAAAGTGCTTTTAATGTACCAAGCGATTGAAGATCTTGTTAGTTTGGAGTAAACAATACAAAGACCTTGATGTTATAACAAGATGTGTTGTTTTCAATGCAACCTAACCAAATATATATCGACCTCAGACGGTTGAGGGACTGAGATGGCCCCAAAAGCAATGTCGAGAATCATTGCGTGTTGGAAAGAAATCTTTTTTCCGTGTGTAACGTTTAAAAGTGGGTAAATAAAGCTAAAGGAAGGGAGTGTAACATCTTTGTGAATTGGAGCATTTAAGAGGAAGCATCACAAAAGTAATTTGAATAGTGTGGATGGAGTTCCAATAATTGGTAAATAGATCTAAAAGAAATTTACCATAAATCAAATGTTTTTTATTTTAAAAAGAACCGAAAAAAGAACTGTAAATAATCATGAAAATGTGTGTTTTAACTGTAATTGTATTTATATAGCGCTTATTACCCCTGACGAGGCGCTGAAGCGCATTTCGGCGAGTAGCATGAGATCAGGGATGCTTTTAGCATAGGTGCTGGGGGAGCAGTTGCGGCCTATGAGTATGAAAGGCCCTCTGTCTCCCTTTATTTTTCAAGTAAAGCAGAAAATTTAGACACACCCCTTTCTTGGTTCCACAAGTAGCAATTGCAGGCTTGCAAGGGCAATGACTAAGGGTGTAGCTAAATGTATATATTGAAACAGTCGTAGCTGTCATTTGTGCAGCATAAGCAGTTCCATCGAGACACGAGTATGAGGGGCACACTGGTTCTGTTCATGTTACCACCACAGCAGTGGTTGTGAAGACGGCGTTTCCTTCCTTACACAGAGAGCAATGACACGCATGCTAAGGCAATGATTTCAGGAGTAAAATGTGTGAAATGCAGAGTAAGTAAGTTGCGGGGACTGGAGGTAGAAGATGAAAAGATGGACAGGAGCGCGAAGGTGGAGAGAATGAGGTGGTGCCGGTAAAGCCCCCCCTCTGCTGTTGGGTTTGTTTGCAGAGGGAGCTGGTGGGGAGGAGGGACTGCACACCCACCCACAGTGTAAGACGAACAGGCAAATACTAAAAAAAAAGTCCCCTACAGAAGAGATAAACAGGACATAGCGTAATTATACAGTAGTTGGTACTGCTCCCAAAGAGAAAAAGGCAGGACAAAGAGGCAGAACTGACCACTAGCAAGCAAGGATTTTTAAAGGACACTGCAACCAACAAATGGAATTGCTTTGAACTCACAGTATAAGTATACTTATAAGTATACAACACGTCAAACGCTTACGCTCAACCTAAAAAGAGCGCTTTGGATGCACCCAACAATTGACAATCTTGTTAGTGCGGATTAAAACGATGCAGAGACCCTAATGTTCTATTAAAACGTGTAGTGTTTTCAGGGCATGCTAATCTAATATATCAACCTCAGAAGGCTGAGGGACTGAGATGGTGACAAGAGCAATGTACACAAAGATTGGCTATAGCAAAGTACTGTGTTTTTTTTGTCTAAAAGTTTAAATGTAATTTTATTATTTTAGGTTAAAAGGAAGAGGATGAGGGTGTCAGATTTTTGCGGATTCTAGACTTTGAAAGATGGCTCGCTATAATACACTGTTTGGATCATTGTTACTATCAATCAGAAACAAAGCATGAATTGAATGTGTTTGTTCTTAAAAGTTGCAAAACAACTGGATTTTTTGTATTTAATGCAGGCAGGGTGGTGTGAGAAAATAGGGCTGATTACAGAGGCCCCTAACTTTTTGCCCCCATTTTTCATTTTTTGCTGGTGTTTTCCTGACTCTGATGGTGCCCTGGGTGCTGCTGACCAGTCCCAGGGCCTGTGCTTTGTGTAAAATGAGTATGCAAATTAGGCTAATTATAATTGGCTATGTCAACCTACCTATAAGAAGGGACCCCAGCATAGGTAGTGCACCAATAAGGGCACTGCTGAGGTGTCTAGGTTCAGTTTAAAGGCAAGTACTTCCAAAGTCTTAAACTACCTTATTTGTACATATAATTCACCCCTAAGGTGTGCCCTGGTGAGATAAAACAGCCAAATTCCTTTCCCCCTCATTGTAGTGAATGGCTTCCATAGGCTAGAATTGGGAGACTTTATTTTAATTTATAAAGTCCCCTTAAGTGTCAGATATTTAAAGTTTGGTATCAAATTAATTGTTGTAATAAATCCCACAACTTACAATTGTTGGATTTAATATAACTTGTTCCGGTAAAGAGTTTTAAACTCTACCTAAAACGTTGTCAACTTCAGCCCTCTAGTGCTCAGCTCTGATTGGCCAGCCTCTGGCAGCCTGGCTAGGCTGCCTCGATGAGGTGTGAAGTAGCCTGGGCTGAACATAAAGGAATGTGTCTGTGGGAGGAGAACTCCCCTCAGCAGATGGAGAAGCAAGAAGGGGGAGGGCTGCCAAACTGGTCTTCAAAGGCAGGAAAGGACATTTGGAGTAGCCCAGCACCTCCCTCACATCCTGCAACCACAGACAATTAGGTGCCTCCCTGATTAGATTGGGAGAGGGCAGGAGAGGGGTGTGTTTAAGATTTTTAGCCAAACTAGTGGGTGAGCTCAGCCAGACGTAACCTCCAAAAGTCACTTACAGCCATGATGGATTTTTGAGGAATGTTGCTCCCTGGGATTTATTTTTGCCACACTTCCCAGGAAGTGGTCATAACAGGAAGAAGGACCTTGCACCTGACTGGAGAACCAGGACCCCCTGTTTTTCACCCAGGAGCAAGGATACAACTGGCAGACCTGCACCCACACCTCGGATCCCTACCAGATCCCTACAAGGAAGAACTACGGGAGAAGAAGGACTGCCCTGCTGGACCCATGAACTGCACCTAGACACTGCACTCTGAAGGACTACACCAGCTGCACACTTGGGCTTCACCACTAAAAGGACTTTGCCTATCTTCTACTGCTTCAAGAAGGGACTCTCTGTTTGCTACAGGTACAAAGGAGCTGCCCAGAGTCCCCTGTATCAAGTCCTACAAGCAGAGCCCAGCATACTGGGAATTGTAGTCCCAATTCCAAAGGAGCAACTCAGAGCTTCTGGAACCTTGGATCAAGTTGTGGACACTTCAAGGACCCAAAAAGTAACTCTGGAAGAAGATCCAGGAGTTTGGAAACATTTGGAGCAACTCCATAAGTTGAAGAGGTGCATTGTGGGAGTTGTAGTCCCAGACCCCAAGAGGCATGCCAGAGCCTCTGAACCCTTGGCTGGTGCTGTGGACCATTTTCCTGAATCAAGAAACACTTCTGAAAGTAAGTGTGATAGTGTTACCTCGTAGGTGGCCTGAACTCTGGACTTTGTCCCTTTCCAGTGTGACCTTTTTTAACTCTATGAGCGCTAGTTGCTTCCATGTGCTAGAAAACATTCATTTTTAAAGAGTCATATCTCCGGTTCCCCTTATCCGATTTTAATCATTTTGGTGTAATTTTAAAGATAAAAATATGATCTATTATTATAAATTGGTGTTGGATTTTATTGTGTTTTACTTATTTCATGTTTTGTGATTTTTAAATGCTTTACACACTAGTCTCCTAAGTTAAGCCTTGTCGCTCGTTGCCAATCTACCAAGGGTTGAGCTGAGTTTAATTTATTGAGACATAACTGGACCTAAGTGGAGGGTAGTGACCTATTACTAAGTGTAGGTACCTACCTGTTTTTACGAATAACGCAATTTTCAAACAGGTGGTATTTGTTATTGATGTAGCCGGAGCAGGTGCATCAGGTCCTGAGTATGAAGGGCCAAAACTTACCGTTTCAATTTTATACAAAAGCAGATGATTTGGAGACAGCATTTTCATGCTTCCACCAGGATCAATCTTAGGCTTGCCATGATTGAGGGAGTAGTTTAATGTGTGGGTAAATGTGTCTCCTAATCCGTGTGGCAGGAGCAGTTGCACCTCGCCCTGTGCGTATTAAAGGGCTCAGTGTTCAATTTAATTTTATGACCAAAACTGAAGATGTGGACCAAGCATTTCCTTGTTTTTACAAAGGACACTTGAAATGGAAATATTGTGGGAGTATTTAAATTGGTCAGCATTGTTTTTTTTGCTTTGGTTTCAGGCTCAGTTTGACAAGTGTCTTTTTTGCTGTGCACATTTAAACCTTTTTTTCTTAACACGCACATGCCTGTGCTTTCTGTTTTGCCTCCTTTTAAAAGTGCTTAAACACAGGTTAATGCTTTGTCATGTATACCAAAACGTTTTTATGTTAATGCTTGTGGCAAGAACATTAGTTTAAGAACTGCGCATCCATCTGTTTTCGTAGTTTTATTTTAATATTGTTAATAATAACCACTCTTTCCCATTAAAAGTACCCGTGTGCGTTGTGTCTGTTTTTAAAATATTGGTGTAGCATACATTTCTGTTTCTTAAGGTCCTGCATGGCACACCAATGTTCATTTTGCAGAAGCATTTTGTTGCTAAAAACGTGAACGTTAAAACGTATTCTTGGAGATATAAAAGAGATGACAAAGCCTGATAAATAATAAAATTGATTGTTTTGGATGAAATAGTTGCTCAAAAACCCATTAGTGTGCACTGCAGGACTTTAACAAACAGGAATCAATGGTAAAGCAATATGTTAAAAACAGACATAACGCACAGGGCTTCTTATAAAGAGAAAGAGTGGTTACTAAAAGTGTTAAAATTAAGCTACAAACGCGGATGCGCAGTTATACAGTCTTGTTATACACATGAACATAACAAGCATTTGCAATGCAACGGGTCTCGCGTTTGCTCATGTTAGAGCTGATAGCGTTGTAAACTCCTAACCCGACTTTTCAGCTATCGGCAAAAGTGTATTTATGTACGTAACCTGAAAAAGTGCAATTAACTGTGTAAAGCGCTCGACTTCTGCCAAGCGAAATCGCGCTAGTAAAATAGAGAAAAAGGAGTCCACGAGCCAGACAGAAAACAGCGAGCCTCGCATGTTTTCTGTACTTGGTCGATGCGCTTGAGGAGGGCTAGTCTCCGGAAAAGGCATGACGTGTGCATGCCTTAGACTAATGAAAGCAAGCGGATTTTAATAGGCAAGCCCACGAACCAATGAAAAACACTGACGTGATGTCGACAGGGCTCCGAGCCCTTTTCTAATAACTAAAGCGTCTCGCTGCGATACACATGCGCGAGCGTATGCAACGCAGGCTCGACCCTAAAAACGGATTAACATAAATGAAAAAGCAGTGCGAAAATGAAAGAACAAAGAGCGCACAAAGTTATTCATGTGAATGGCAACAAAGCCACTTACTGAGCAAAGCGAGCCTGAAACCAAAGCTAACAAAGCTGAAAACCGTTATATAACAGCTGGAATACAAAGCCAATGTGCCTGATTTAGGCGGGAAAACACACGTGAGAGATGAAAAATATTCACTCTCATGCAGTTCTTCCACAAAGAGTAAAAAAAAATGTTCCTTGGGAGCGAGCACTTATAGGAGAATAGGAGCTGCCAATGAGAAAGGTGATGAGGAGGTTGTTCTCCACGGGAGGGACAAACGGAACCTGCAGACCTTTAAACAAAGCCTTCAAATAAAATGTGAGCAAATACGATGACAACAAGCATTTGCAATGTAAGGGGCCTCGCATTTGCTTGAGTTAGAGCTATTAGCGTTGTAAACTCCTAACCGGACTTTTTACTTGCCACATAAACTGAAAGGAAAATAACAAGCGTGATCGCGCTATGTCAAACCCAGCACGCTCACGCTGCGTGGAAAATAAAAAGATAAGGTAGTGCAAAAACCAGGCTGAAAATATGGAGCCTCGTATGTTTTCAGTAGTTGGGCAGTGCGCTTAAGGAGGGCTAAACACCAGAAAAGGCATGGCGTATGCATGCCTTTCACCAATGAAATCAAGTGGATTTTAGAAGGCAAGCCCACGAACCAAAGAAAGTGACAAACGCTATATGGGTGTGGTTAAAAGCCTAAAGAGAGATTACAACAGGGACGGAGTGCTTGTGCGCTTAACCCTAAAAAAGAAAGCCAATGGTAAGTAATGGACAGAATGCATTCCTAGGTCAGCTTTTGCCATACTGCCGTCAGGTCAGAAGAGCCATTACAGTTAGAGGTGAGGAAATGTATGGCGATCAGAGATTTCATTGAGGACCCTAATGGATTTTTGTTAATCCCTTAAAAACTGTACATCTTCCCAAAACCTGGAAGGTAATCTGCAAGGAGTAAGCTTCAGTGTTTTAAAAGTACATGTGTAAACCTAGTCCTGCATGACAAAAGCTTCAGAAACACAATGAACACACAAACTACCAAAGATAATCTTGGTGTCAAGGTAATTTGGAATTTCACTACCAGCAAAAAGAGGCCATTTAACTGATGAACAGTCTGTTTGGAAATGCACATAAATAACAATACTACAAAACAAAACTCATCAGTGCCAGAGAAAAAAGGAAACAAAAGGAAGCAAGCATTTGCAATGCAATGGTTCTTGTGTTTGCTCAAGTAAAAGCTATTTGCTTTGTAAGTTCTGAACTGGACATTTCTTGCCACATAAATTGAAAATAAAAAGTAAAACAGAAGTTCGCTCGCACTCAAACGTATTATCAGCAAAAATGCAATTATCCATGTAACAGGGTCGATGTGATGCAAAGCGCTCGACTACTGCCCAGCGAGATCGTGCTGCATAGGAAATAAATAGAAAAAAATAATACAGAAACAATACAGTAAACATGGAGCCTCGTATGTTTTCAGTAGTTGGCTAGTGCACTCAAGGAGGGCTAGACACCGGAAAAGGCATGAAGTATGCATGCCTTCCACTAATGAAAGCAATTGAATTTAAAAAGGCAAGCCCACAAACCAACCAAACTCATGGACGTGCGGGGGGTGGTTACAAGCTCATAGAGAGATTACAGCAGGGACAAAGTGCTTTGGGCTCAACCCTAAAAAGTAATGCAGGGGTTTCATTAGTGCAGTGCCTCACTGGCGCAGAAGATCTTAGTGCATGTTTTTTGCTCACTGGGAAACGCCTGTATTACAGAATGGGTCACAACTGTGATTGCACACGTTTGCCTCTTGTTGAACATCACCGAGGTATTCACTGATTTTCAGGTTACTGCATCTACTCTCTATGGCCGACTTGGGCAAAAAGCTTTCAGAAGGCACAATAAACCTGAGTTGGGGTTCCTGCAAAAACGGGCCAGTATATCTGTGGTGAAAAACAAAGAGTCAGCTTGAAACCACAACTTTGCCTTTCATTTCTCCCCAGAACAGGTGCAAACTCTCCTGTGCTACAGTGTATTTGTTTTTGGATGTGCACTGATGCTGGCTGGGACTATGCATCTGGTTCAGTATGGTGCCCTAATGGACCTGGTAGGGTCATGGATTGATAACACTCACCTTAAAGAGTGATTCAAAACAATGGTTATGAAACGTGACATGGAAAGACTTCCTGATTCTATGACAGTGGACCAACAGCTGTGTATGGAAACAAATGGTGGCATAAGAGAGCAAGTACGTAAGACTTTTCAACAGAGATGGACAAGAGAACAAGCAAGTCACCATCAATAAGTGACAAATGTCATTTCTGTCAACAAAACGGCAGGACTGTGGAGCACATGCAGTCATGTGTTCCTTTAGATATACACAGAAGAATGGGTTTAACATTTCTGGTTAAGTTATTTATAATGATTATTAATCCTTGTGATTACATTGTTTTGTATTCAGGTAATATACTACGTTATTTGCAATGTTCATTATCTTGTGGAAACAAAATAATAGATATTTTCCAGACCTGAGGTAAGACCATCTTGACTGTCCCTCGTATAAGTGTCAGAAGCTTCTTTCTGGTATTGGCATGCCTTTGAGGTTGTGAACGCCGCATCTGGCTTAACAATCATATGTCCTGGTAATCAAAGAGAAAAAAACATGATCTACACTGGTACATAAAATATTGTGTAATCAGGATAACCATTTACCTTGTAAATGAGTTCCATTCAGATCAATTTAGGTAACTTCATATTATGGGAATAGCCTGCATGTCTCCACTCAGTGTCAAGACACATGGACACACAATGTCAGTCTGGCACACTCTCAGAGTTGGGGACGGATAGGTTCAAATTTGTGTTAGTGAGACCACAAAGGCAGGTAATCTCTTTAACCTTTTCGCTGCAAGGACTTTTCCTCCTCCTGTGCTGAGCCGTTTTTTGGCTATTTGGGGTAGTTTGCGCTTAGGCCTTCATAACTTTTTGTTTACACAAGCTATCCACACCATATTTGCGTCCTTTTTTTCTAACATCCTAGGGATTCTACAGGTACCCATGGTCTGAAATAAATGGTAACAAACGCGGAAGCGCTGACATTCCTACAGCAATTTGATATTATCATTCTTCAGGAAACTTGGTGTACGGAGCCAATTCAAATCTCAGGCTATGTCACCTGGCATGTTCCTGCAGTGAAGATCCAAAAATGTGGGCATCCCAAAGGAGGCCTTTCTGCATTAAGTTCAACCAAAAACAATTGGGCCATCAAACCAATTGCCCTCGGACCTGACTGACTACTGCCAATTAAGATGGAACCTCAGGAGCTAAACGGTGCTAAAACACCACTGCTACTAACCAATGTGTACATTCACCCGAACAAAGAGCAAAACAGAGAAAACATGGAAATACTGGTAAACATTGCAGAGGCAGTGCAAGGAGGCCATTCATATTGTGTCTGGTGACTTTAATGCGGACTTGAGCAAAGGCTATACAAGACAGGGACAAAAACACAGGGTATGCACCTGAACAATAGGTTTGAATATCTTGGCCTCTGTCACTTGATTACCCACTAAGGGGGAGACTCCCGTACACCAGTAACTTTCTCAAGGGGATCAATAAAATCAACTATTGACTTCACTTTAATAAATGAAGCAGCACTGCCACTAGTCGCCGCCTACAATATTTATGCACGCCCGGAGAGTGATTACTTTCCACAAGCCATACAGTTAAGACGAGAATGGAAGTGACTACCAACCGCAAACATTATTATCGCCGCCCAAGTACCTATGATACAAAAAAATTAAAATGGCAGGGGCACGGCATTGAGAGAGTGATGTAAGAAGTGTACCGCTGTGCAGGGTCACTTGAAGAGCTCAAGAAAGAATTTGAGAATCAGGAACAAACTACATTGAGTTCAGGAGCACGGGTGAAGGCAAGGAAGCACCTATGCGATTCATTACTCAACAAACTTCCTAATGAAATCCTTTTCTCAAGCTCAGCAATCGCTGCAAATAAAATTCTGAAAGGTGTTACCGAAGAGCATCAATGGTATAATAGATCTCTGCGTAAATTAAAAAATCAAGTCTCACGTGAGTCAAAAAAAGTGGCAGAGGAGGCACGAAGGGTTAAGAACCCTGACAAAAACAAAGCTCCTTAAACAAAGATCACAATATAAGAAAGACTTCGGAATGAAAAAAAAAGACAGTACTATGAAGATCTGTGGTCAAAGCTCCAGATTTCTAACAAACTGAAAAACAACAAAAAGTTCTGGCAACTGGTGAATGGGCTGGTACATGGGAAAAATCAACATTCTAGTGTAGGCATTGATGCTGCCACTTGGGAACCCCATGTCTCAGCATTGTATTAGTCCTTAGGCCAAAAGGTGATGGGAGAGTACCTTCTGCATGCAAGTCGTTGCACTTCTAGGTCGACTGACTTTGGCTTTAGAATAAAGTTGAAAACAGACGCATCTCAGCCCGACTCTGATCAAGACAACACTCTCACGTATATAGACACTGACCAGCTAACAGGCATCATAAAAAAAGCTAAAAAAGGAAGGAGCCGCAGGACAAAGCGGCATCCCTATCGCCCTTTTTAAAGGTGATGCAACATACTGGGCTTATTACTTGGTGGTCCTTTTTAATGATCTCCATGGCACAAAGCTGCTTTCAGACACCTGGAAAGGCAACATCTTCCATCCAATTTATAAGACCGGCAATTCTGCCTCCCCGCTAAATTACAGGCTAATAGCCTTGATCGATGTCGAAGCAAAGCTTTATGCAACCTGTCTGCTGCAACAATTATTGGTTTGGATGCACGAAAAACGCCTCCTGCCACAAAGTCAGACTGGCTTCAGAGTAGGCATGGGGACTTCAACAAACTTGACTGCTTTGGATTTGCTAGGCATAAAGTCTAGACATAAGAAAAGCCAACTATTTGTCTGTCTTATTGATCTTAAGTCAACATTTGATCATGTCCCAAGATCTCACCTGAGGGTAAAATTGAAAGGCTGGGGTCTCCCCAGAAGCCTATTGAACGCAATGATGGAACTATATTCAGGTACTTGGGCGAGAGTCAAAATTGAAGAAAGTGGCCAGGTTACCAATAGAATTCAAACTTTTAATGGTCTACAGCAAGGATGTGTTTTAGCCCCTATGCTTTTAAATTTATATCTAGCAGACCTGGCCAACGCTCTTTCTCCTGTAAACAATCACCCACCTGTTTTGGCTCAGGAAGCAATTGCATGGTAACAGTACGCAGACAACATAGTTTTACTAAGTCAAACTCCAACTGGTCTGCAGCACACCATCGACGCACTCACTGGATATTTAGTCAAGCAAGGTCTGGAATTGCATTTGAATAAAACTAAAGTGGTCAGACTGGTAGACTCGAAATTTAAATCATTTGCATGGTCAGTCAACGGAACCCAGGTGGAGGTCGTTCCCGCATACAAATACTTGGGTTTCATAGTGGACTAAAACCTGACCTTTAAACCACAGCTTGTTGCTGCCCAAGCAAAGGCACAATCCTTGACCTATGAATTTAAGATATTCAAACAAAAAATGAGTTGGCCGTCATACAACCATCTGCTCTCTGTAATGTCAGCATGGCTAATGCCAACAGTTACATATGGGGCTGAAATAATGTTGGGCAAATAGCAGTTTTAAATAAAATTCAAACGAAGGCCTATAAAACAGTGTTCCAGATTCCAAAATCAGCTTCACCAGCCCAGGTACACCTAGAATTTGGATTAACAAAAAAAATACAAATTACAGAGCAAAAATGCATGCGTAAAACTCTGCTGGAGACTGCGAGCAGCAGAGACAGGGACTATAAGCAATCTATGCTGGTATGAAATTAAGGAGCAACAGCGCATCAATGATAACGGCTCAAGGGCAAGCCAGCTAAATAACTCTATAAAGGAACTGGGCCTGCAAAACGTCTGGGGCGTGAGCTTGAGCAAAGCAATGTTTTACCGCATGGTAAAGGATGCAACGCGGTTACTGTTGCTTGCAACAAACAAGAACATGCTTGCCAAAAGATGACACGCCTTGACTGTACTATCATCATATAAAACACTACGAGCACAGGAATATCTATCAGTATTTTTCACGCCATCGCTGAAACATCAATTTATGCTTCTGCGCTTTAGGACGATTGAAACTAAAGACATGGCCCCTTCTTGGAAGCAGCAGTATAGTACTCAATCTTGTTGACTCTGTGGGTACAAACAAGAGTCACTTGTTCACGTTTTTTGTGTATGCCGGTGATAGCTGAACAAAGGAAAACATACCTCAAATACATCTTCATGGCCCTGGGTATCCGTTCAAGTAGGCCAGCTGTCATTAGCTGGTTAAGTGGCTCCTCAATTCCTCTTGCCTATCGGGGGACTACGTTTATGGTGCAGACTTTTAAAAAGCTGTCAAATATTGCTGAAAGGGTAGCAGGTGGTGACATATCAAGGTTTAGTCATAGGATTAGCATCTAACTGGTGGTGTACCTAAGTATGTTTAGATTTTAGATTGAGGAACAAGGAAACTATGCCACAGCCATTCTGACATTGTTGGCACTTTAGGATTGCTAATTTGGTTGTGCTGTTATATACATGGCTACAAGCGAGGTTTTGTCTTTAACCCCTTCGCTGCCAGGCCTTTTCCCCTCCTGTGCCGAGCATTTATTTGGGCTATTTGGGGCAGTTCTCGCTTAGGCCCTCATAACTTTTTGTTCACATAAGCCACCCACGCCAAATTTGAGTCCTTTTTTTCCAACATACTAGGGATTCCAGAGGTTCCCAGACTTTGTGGGTTCCCCTGAAGGAGACCGAGAAATTAGCCAAAATACAGCGACATTTTTTTAAAGTTTTTTTTTAAATGGGAAAAAAGGGCTGCACAAGGCGGCTCGTGTTTTTTTCCCGGAAAACGGCATTGTAGGAAGTTGGCCCTGTATGTGCTATTTGAAAGTAAGAAATAGCATGCACAGAGTCCAAGGGTTCCCCTTAGAGGTAAGATAGTGGCAAAAAGAGATAATTCTAATGCTCTATTTTGTGGTAGTGTGGTCGAGCAGTAGGCTTATCAGAGGGTAGTGTTAAGCATTTGTTGTACACACACAGGCAATAAATGGGGAACACACACTCAAAGACAATTCCAGGCCAATAGGTTTTTATATAGAAAAATATATTTTCTTAGTTTATTTTAAGAACCACAGGTTCAAGATTTACAAGTAATACTTCAAATGAAAGGGATTTCACTTAGGAACTTTAGGAACTTTGAATTAGCAAAATAGCATATACAGTTTTCACACAAATGGCAATAAGCTATTTTAAAACTAGACACTGCAATTTTCAACAGTTCCTGGGGAGGTAAGTGTTTGTTAGTTTTGCAGGTAAGTAAACCACCTACAGGGTTCAAAGTTGGGTCCAAGGTAGCCCACCGTTGGGGGTTCAGGGCAACCCCAAAGTTACCACACCAGCAGCTCAGGGCCGGTCAGGTGCAGAGGTCAAAGTGGAGCCCAAAACGCATAGGCTACAAAGGAGAAGTTGGTGCCCCGGTTCCAGTCTGCCAGCAGGTAAGTACCAGCGTCTTCGGAGGGCAGACCAGGGGGTTTTTGTAGGGCACCGGGGGGGACACAAGTCAGCACAAAAAGTACACCCTCAGCGGCACGGAGGCGGCCGGGTGCAGAGTGCAAACAGGCGTCGGGTTTGCAATAGGTTTCAAAGGGAGACCCAGGGGTCTCTTCAGCGAAGCAGGCAGGCAAGGGGGGGCTCCTCGGGGTAGCCACAACCTGGGCAAGGGAGAGGGCCACCTGGGGGTCGCTTCTGCACTGGAGGTCGGATCCTTCAGGTCCTGGGGGCTGCGGGTGCAGTGTCTTTACCAGGCGTTGGGTTCTGTGAAGCAGGCAGTCACGGTCAGGGGGAGCCTCTGGATTCCCTCTGCAGGCGTCGCTGGGGGGGCTCAGGGGGGGTCAACTCTGGCTACTCATGGGCTCGCAGTCGCCGGGGAGTCCTCCCTGTAGTGTTGATTCTCTGCAGGTCGAGCCGGGGGCGTCGGGTGCAGAGTGGAAAGTCTCACGCTTCCGGCGGGAAACGTGGAGTCCTTTTAAAGTTGTTTCTTTGTTGCAAGCTTTGGTTTCTTTGGAACAGGGCCACAGTCCTCAGGAGTTCTTGGTCCTTTTAGATGCAGGGTAGTCCTCTGAAGCTTCAGAGGTCGCTGGACCCTGGGGGGCGCGTCGCTGTGCAGTTTCTCTCGAGGTGGGGAGACAGGCCGGTAGGGCTGGGACCAAAGCAGTTGGTGTCTCCGTCTTCTCTGCAGGGCTTTCAGGTCAGCAGTCCTTCTTCGTCTTAGGTTGCAGGAATCTAGTTACCTAGGTTCTGGGAGCCACTAAATACTCGATTTAGAGGTGTGTTTAGGTCTAGGGGGTTAGTAGCCAATGGCTACTAGCCCTGAGGGTGGCTACACCCTCTTTGTGCCTCCTCCCTGAGGGGAAGGGGGGCACATCTCTAATCCTATTGGGGGAATCCTCCATCTGCAAGATGGAGGATTTCTAAAAGTCAGAGTCACCTCAGCTCAGGACACCTTAGGGGCTGTCCTGACTGGCCAGTGACTCCTCCTTGTTTTTCTCATTATCTCCTCCGGCCTTGCCACTAAAAGTGGGGCCGTGGCCGAAGGGGGTGGGCAACTCCACTAGCTGGAGTGCCCTGGGGTGCTGTAACAAAGGGGGTGAGCCTTTGAGGCTCACCGCCAGGTGTTACAGTTCCTGCAGGGGGCGGTGAGAGGCACCTCCACCCAGTACAGGCTTTGTTACTAGCCACAGAGTGACAAAGGCACTCTCCCCATGTGGCCAGCAACATGTCTGGTGTGTGGCAGGCTGCTAAAACTAGTCAGCCCACGCTGGTAGTCGGGTATGGTTTCAGGGGGCATCTCTAAGATGCCCTCTGGGGTGTATTTCACAATAAAATGTACACTGGCATCAGTGTGCATTTATTGTGCTGAGACGTTTGATACCAAACTTCCCAGTTTTCAGTGTAGCCATTATGGTGCTGTGGAGTTCGTATTTGACAGACTCCCAGACCATATACTCTTATGGCTACCCTGCACTTACAATGTCTAAGGTTTTGCTTAGACACTGTAGGGGCATAGTGCTCATGCACTTATGCCCTCACCTATGGTATAGTGCACCCTGCCTTAGGGCTGTAAGGCCTGCTACAGGGGTGACTTATATATGCCATAGGCAGTGTGAGGTTGGCATGGCACCCTGAGGGGGGTGTCATGTCGACTTAGTCGTTTTTCTCCCCACCAGCACACACAAGCTGGCAAGCAGTGTGTCTGTGCTGAGTGAGGGGTCTCCAGGGTGGCATAAGACATGCTGCAGCCCTTAGAGACCTTCACTGGCATCAGGGCCCTTGGTACCAGAGGTACCAGTTACAAGGGACTTACCTGGATGCCAGGGTGTGCCAATTGTGGAAACAAAGGTACAGGTTAGGGAAAGAACACTGGTTCTGGGGCCTGGTTGCAGGCCTCAGCACACTTTCAAATCATAACTTGGCATCAGCAAAGGCAAAAGGTCAGGGGGTAACCATGCCAAGGAGGCATTTCCTTAAACACCCCACCCCGCCCCCCCAAAAGAAAGAGGATGAGACTAACCTTTCCCAAGAGAGTCTTCATTTTCTAAGTGGAAGAACCTGGAAAGGCCATCTGCATTGGCATGGGCAGTCCCAGGTCTGTGTTCCACTATAAAGTCCATTCCCTGTAGGGAGATGGACCACCTCAACAGTTTTGGATTTTCACCTTTCATTTGCATTAGCCATCTGAGAGGTCTGTGGTCAGTTTGAACTACAAAGTGAGTACCAAAGAAGTATTGTAGAAGGCTGGACTGGCTTGTAGTGAGTACCAAGGGGTACTTACACCTTGCACCAGGCCCAGGTATCCCTTATTAGTGTATAGGGTGTCTAGCAGCTTAGGCTGATAGATAATGGTAGCTTAGCAGAGCATCTTAGGCTGAACTAGGAGACGAGTGAAGCTCCTACAGTACCACTAGTGCCACTTGCACAATATCATAAGAAAACACAATACACAGATATACTAAAAATAAAGGTACTTTATTTTTATGACAATATGCCAAAGTATCTCAGTGAGTACCCTCAGTATGAGGATAGCAAATATACACAAGATATATGTACACAATACCAAAATATGCAGTAATAGTATTAGAAAACAGTGCAAACAATGTATAGTTACAATAGGATGCAATGGGGACACATAGGGATAGGGGCAACACAAACCATATACTCCAAAAGTGGAATGCGAACCACGAATGGACCCCAAACCTATGTGACCTTGTAGGGGGTCGCTGGGACTGTAAGAAAACAGTGAGGGTTAGAAAAATAGCCCACCCCAAGACCCTGAAAAGTGCGTGCAAATTTCACTAAAGTTCCCCAAAGGACATAGAAGTCGTGATAGGGGAATTCTGCAGGAAAGACACAAACCAGCAATGCAACAACGATGGATTTCCAGTCGAGGGTACCTGTGGAACAAGGGGATCAAGTCCAAAAGTCACAAGCAAGTCGGAGATGGGCAGATGTCCAGGAAATGCCAGCTGTGGGTGCAAAGAAGCTGCTACTGGACAGTAGAAGCTGAGGATTCTGCAGGAACGACAAGGGCTAGAGACTTCCCCTTTGGAGGATGGATCCCCCACGCCGTGGAGAGTCGTGCAGAAGTGTTTTCCTGAAGAAAGACCGCCAACAAGCCTTGCTAGCTGCAAGTCGTGCGGTTAGCGTTTTTGGATGCTGCTGTGGCCCAGGAGGGACCAGGATGTCACCAATTGCGTCTGGGGACAGAGGGGGTGTCGAGCAAGACAAGGAGCCCTCTCAGAAGCAGGCAGCACCCGCAGAAGTGCCGGAACAGGCACTACGAAGAGGAGTGAAACGGTGCTCACCCGAAGTTGCACAAAGGAGTCCCACTTCGCCGGAGGGCCACTTAGAAAGTCGTGCAATGCAGGTTAGAGTGCTGTGGACCCAGGCTTGGCTGTGCACAAAGGATATCCGCCGGAAGTGCACAGAGGCCGGAGTGGCTGCAAAAGTCGCGGTTCCCAGCAATGCAGTCTGGCGTGGGGAGGCAAGGACTTACCCCCACCAAACTTGGACTGAAGAGTCACTGTACTGTGGGAGTCACTTGGACACAGTTGCTGGATTCAACGGACCTCGCTCGTCGTGCTGAGAGGAGACCCAGGGTACCGGTGAGGCAGTTCTTTGGTGCCTGCGGTAGCAGGGGGAAGATTCCGTCGACCCACTGGAGATTTCTTTGGAGCTTCTAGTGCAGAGAGGAGGCAGACTACCCCCACAGCATGCACCACCAGGAAAACAGTTGAGAAGGCGTCAGGATAAGCGTTACAGAGTTGCAGTAGTCGTCTTCGCTACTTTGTTGCAGTTTTGCAGGCTTCCAGCGCGGTCAGCAGTCGATTCCTTGGCAGAAGGTGAAGAGAGAGATGCAGAGGAACTCTGATGAGCTCTTGCATTCGTTATCTAAGGAAATCCCCAAAGCAGAGACCCTAAATAGCCAGAAAAGAGGGTTTGGCTACTTAGGAGAGAAGATAGGCTAGCAACACCTGAAGGAGCCTATCAGAAGGAGTCTCTGACGTCACCTGCTGGCCCTGGCCACTCAGAGCAGTCCAGTGTGCCAGCCTCACCTCTGTTTCCAAGATGGCAGAGGTCTGGAGCACACTGGAGGAGCTCTGGGCACCTCCCAGGGGAGGTGCAGGTCAGGGGAGTGGTCACTCCCCTTTCCTTTGTCCAGTTTCGCGCCAGAGCAGGGCTGAGGGGTCCCTGAACCGGTGTAGACTGGCTTATGCAGAAATGGGCACCATCTGTGCCCATTAAAGCATTTCCAGAGGCTGGGGGAGGCTACTCCTCCCCTGCCTTCACACCATTTTCCAAAGGGAGAGGGTGTAACACCCTCTCTCAGAGGAAGTCCTTTGTTCTGCCATCCTGGGCCAAGCCTGGCTGGACCCCAGGAGGGCAGAAACCTGTCTGAGGGGTTGGCAGCAGCAGCAGCTGCAGTGAAACCCCAGGAAAGGCAGTTTGGCAGTACCCAGGTCTGAGCTACAGACCTGTGGGATCATGGGATTGTGCCAACTATGCCAGGATGGCATAGAGGGGTCAATTCCATGATCATAGACATGTTACATGGCCATATTCGGAGTTACCATTGTGAAGCTACATATAGGTAGTGACCTATATGTAGTGCACACGTGTAATGGTGTCCCCGCACTCACAAAGTCCGGGGAATTGGCCCTGAACAATGTGGGGGCCCCTTGGCTAGTGCCAGGGTGCCCACACACTAAGTAACTTTGCACCTAACCTTTACCAGGTAAAGGTTAGACATATAGGTGACTTATAAGTTACTTAAGTGCAGTGGTAAATGGCTGTGAAATAACGTGGACGTTATTTCACTCAGGCTGCAGTGGCAGGCCTGTGTAAGAATTGTCAGAGCTCCCTATGGGTGGCAAAAGAAATGCTGCAGCCCATAGGGATCTCCTGGAACCCCAATACCCTGGGTACCTCAGTACCATATACTAGGGAATTATAAGGGTGTTCCAGTAAGCCAATGTAAATTGGTAAAATTGGTCACTAGCCTGTTAGTGACAATTTGAAAGAAATGAGAGAGCATAACCACTGAGGTTCTGGATAGCAGAGCCTCAGTGAGACAGTTAGTCATAACACAGGTAACACATTCAGGGCACACTTATGAGCACTGGGGCCCTGGCTGGCAGGGTCCCAGTGACACATACAACTAAAACAACATATATACAGTGAAATATGGGGGTAACATGCCAGGCAAGATGGTACTTTCCTACACAACCCCCCCCCCCCAAACGAAGGACAATAAGACTAGTCATTCCCTGATGTGTCTTCATTGTCTAAGTGGAAATATCTGGAGAGTCCATCTGCATTGGAGTGGCTACTACCAGGTCTATGTTCCACTGTATAGTCCATTCCCTGTAGGGATATGGACCACCTCAACAATTTAGGATTTTCACCTTTCATTTGCTTTAGCCAAAGTAGAGGTTTGTGGTCTGTCTGAACAATGAAGTGAGTGCCAAACAGGTATGGCCTCAACTTCTTCAGTGCCCAGACCATAGCAAAGGCCTCCCTCTTTATGGAAGACCAACGCCTTTCTCTAGGGGTCAACCTTCTACTAATAAAAGCAACAGGTTGATCCTGGCCCTCAGAATTGAGTTGTGATAGTACTGCCCCTACTCCTAATTCAGATGCATCAGTTTGGACATAGAATGTTTTAGAGTAACAAGGGCTTTTCAGGTCAGGTGCAGAGCACATGGCCTGCTTCAGCTCCTCAAAAGCTTTCTGACAGTTTGCTGTCCATAATACCTTTTTAGTCATTTCTTGGATGTGAGGTCATTAAGAGGGGCTGCAATGGAGCCATAGTTCTTAATGAACCTCCTGTAATACCCAGTGAGGCCTAGGAAGGCTCTCACCTGAGTCTGAGTAGTAGGGGGAACCCAATCTATAATAGTTTGGATTTTCCCCTGAAGTGGTGCAATCTGTTCCCCACCAACAAGGTGTCCCAGATAAACCACCTTTCCCTGCCCTATCTGGCACTTTGAAGCCTTGATAGTGAGGCCTGCCTTTTGCAGGGCCTCTAAAACTTTCCATAGGTGGACCAGGTGATCATCCCAGCTGGAGCTAAAGACAGCTATATCGTCCAAATATGCTGCACTAAAAGCTTCCAGCCCTTGCAGGACTGTGTTCACCAACCTCTTAAAAGTGGCAGGTGCATTTTTCAATCCAAAAGGCATTACTGTGAATTGGTAATGGCCTCCAATGGTTGAAAATGCAGTTTTTGCTTTTGCATCTTCTGATAATTTGATCTGCCAATACCCTGCAGTCAAGTCAAAAGTGCTTAGATACTTGGCAGATGCCAGTGTATCTATGAGCTCATCTGCCCTGGGTATAGGGTGAGCATCAGTTTTGGTTACCTGGTTGAGACCTCTGTAGTCTACACAAAACCGCATTTCCTTCTTTCCATCCTTGGAATTAGGTTTTGGTACAAGTACCACAGGAGAAGCCCATGGACTTTCAGAGTGCTCAACCACTCCCAGTTCTAACATTTTCTGCACTTCTTGCTTTATGCAGTCTCTGACATGGTCAGGCTGCCTATAGATTTTACTTTTGACAGGCAAGCTGTCTGCAGTATCTATAGTGTGCTCACACCAAGAAGTGGTACCTGGCACAGTAGAGAAGAGTTCAGAAAACTGACCCAGGAGATTTATGCAATGGTCTTTCTGCTCAGCAGTAAGACAATCAGCCAAAACTACACCTTCCACTAGAGCATCTTGTTCTGTGGAAGAGAAGAGATCAGGGAGAGGGTCACTCTCTTCTTCCTGTCCCTCATCAGTTGCCATGAGCAGGGTGAGATCAGCCCTGTCATAGTAGGGTTTCAAGCGGTTGACATGGAGCACCCTAAGGGGACTCCTGGCAGTGCCTAAGTCAACTAATTAGGTGACTTCACCCTTCTTTTGAACAATTATGTGGGGTCCACTCCATTTATCTTGGAGTGCTCTTGGGGCCACAGGCTCCAAGACCCACACTTTCTGCCCTGGTTGGTACTGAACCAAAACAGCCTTCTGGTCATGCCATTGCTTTTGGAGCTCTTGGCTGGCATGAAGGTTTTTACTGGCCTTTTTCATGTACTCAGGCATCCTTGATCTGAGGCCAAGTACATAGTCCACTATGTCTTGCTTTGGAGCTTTTAAAGGTTGTTCCCAACCCTCCTTAACAAGTGTTAGGGGACCTCTCACAGGGTGTCCAAAAAGAAGTTCAAAGGGGCTGAAGCCCACTCCTTTCTGGGGTACCTCCCTGTAAGCAAAAAGGAGGCATGGTAACAGGATATCCCATCTCCTGCGGAGTTTTTCAGGGAGTCCCATAATCATGCCTTTGAGAGTTTTGTTAAATCTCCACCAATCCATTTGTTTGTGGATGATAGGGTGTGGTGAGCTTGTATGTCACCCCACACTCCTTCCACATGGCCTTTAAGTAAGCAGACATGAAATTGCTTCCCCTGTCTGATACCACCTTTTTTGGGAAGCCCACCCTGGAAAATATTCCCAGGAGGGCCTTTGCCACTGCAGGTGCTGTAGTGGTCCTTAGAGGAATTGCTTCAGGATATCTGGTGGCATGGTCCACTACCACCAAGATAAACCTATTGCCTGAAGCAGTAGGAGAGTCAAGGGGGCCAACTATGTCAACCCCTACCCTTTCAAAGGGAACCCCAACCACAGGTAGTGGAATAAGGGGTGCCTTTGGAGTGCCACCTGTCTTGCCACTGGCTTGACAGGTTTCACAGGACTTGCAAAATTCTTTTGTGTCCTCTGACATTCTAGGCCAATGAAACAAGGGAACAAGTCTGTCCCAAGTTTTCATTTGTCCCAAATGTCCAGCTAGAGGAATGTTGTGGGCTAGAGTTAGGAGGAACTTTCTGTACTCCTGAGGAATCACTAACCTCCTGGCAGTTCCAGGTTTAGGATCCCTTGCTTCAGTGTACAAGAGGTTGTCCTCCCAGTAAACTCTGTGAGAGTCACTGACATCCCCATTAGCTTGTTTGACAGCTTGCTGTCTTAGACCCTCTAGTGTGGGACAGGTCTGCTGTGCCACACTCAGCTCCTCCCTGGCAGGCCCCCCTTCACCCAAAAGCTCAGCAGTGTCTGCTTCCAGCTCCTCTGGTGTAGGTTCTGCACAGGGTGGAAATTCTTCTTCCTCAGAAGTAGAATCCACTGTAGAGGGAGGGATAGTAGGTAGTGCTTTACTTCTACTAGCCCTAGCTTTAGGGAGCCCTTTGTTCCATTGTTCCAGGATCCAAGTCACCCTGTCCTTTTTGCTTTTTGGCCTGAGCCCTGGTCAAAGCAAAAATATGCCCTGGAATGCCCAGCATTGCTGCATGAGCCTCCAACTCCACTTCTGCCCAAGCTGATGTCTCTAAATCATTCCCTAATAGACAGTCTACAGGTAAATCTGAGGCAACCACAACTTTCTTTGGGCCAGTAACCCCCCCCCCCAGTTGAGATTCACAACAGCCATGGGGTGGCTAAGGGTGTTGTTATGAGCATCGGTTACTTGGTACTGGTGACCAAGTAGGTGTTGTTCAGGGTGGACCAGTTTCTCTATTAACATTGTAACACTGGCACCAGTGTCCCTGTAGGCCTGAACCTCAACACCATTTATTAGGGGTAGTTGCTTGTACTTATCCATGTTAAGGGGACAAGCAACCAAGGTGGCTAAATCAATAGCTCCCTCAGAGACCAACACAGCCTCTGTGGTCTCCCTAACAAGAACAACCCCAACTAAGTTACCAAAAGTGAGCCCAGCTACTCCCTTGGATTGGCTATTAGTAGGTTTGCTCCCACCACCACTGCTATTAGTAGGGACACTAGGTGTAGCAGTAGGGGTTGTAGTGGTAGGAGGCTTGGTGCTTTTCTTTGGACAACTGGCATCTGTTGTCCAATGGCCTTTTATTTTACATAAATAGCACCATGGTTTCTTTTCTTTGTTTTGATTTGAAGAGGATTTGGACCCACCACCCCCACCTGAGTGTTTTTGTGGGCCTGATGAAGACTAATTTTTAGATTTGTCCCCACCCTTGTCAGAAGACTTACCATCCTTCTTCTTGTTGCCATCTTTGTCACCCCCTGTATGAACTTTTCTGTTCACCCTTGTTCTGACCCATTTGTCTGCCTTCTTTCCCAATTCTTGGGGAGAGGTCAGATCAGAGTCCACCAAGTACTGGTGCAACAAATCAGACACACAATTATTAAGAATATGCTCTCTCGGGATCAAGTTATACAGGCTTTCATAATCAGTAACTTTACTGCCATGTAACCACCCCTCCAAGGCCTTCACTGAATGGTCAATGAAATCAACCCAGTCTTGTGAAGACTCCTTTTTGGTCTCTCTGAACTTTATCCTGTACTGTTCAGTGGTTAAGCCATAACCATCCAGGAGTGCATTCTCAAGAACTGTAAAATTATTGGCATCACTTTCTTTCACAGTAAGGAGCCTATCCCTACCTTTTCCACTAAATGATAGCCATAGGATAGCAGCCCACTGCCTTTGAGGGACATCCTGTACAACATAGGCCCTCTCAAGTGCAGCAAACCACTTGTTAATGTCATCCCCCTCCTTATAAGGGGGAACTATCTTGTGCAGATTCCTGGAATCATGCTCTTTTGCAGGATGACTATGGGGAATACTGCTGCTGCCACCATGGCTTTCTAAACCCAACTTCTGTCTTTCTTTCTCTAGTTCTAAGGACTGTCTATCCAAATCCAGCTGTTGCTTCTTGAGCTTCAGTCTGGTTTGTTCCACTCTCAATTTATTGAGCTCCCTTTCTAACAATCTGTCATCAGGGTGGGTGGGAGGGACATGCCTTGAAACAGAGGTATGGTGAGAATGAACAGAAGGAGACCCATCCCTTACAGAAGGCATCCTAACAGCTTGGTTAACAGAAACATCACCTTCTGTGGTGAGAAGGAATACTCTTGCTATGATGTGAAACAACACTATCAGTATGGTGTGAATCTACATCAGTACCAACTATGCTAGGCTGTCTAGTAATGGGCAGGCTAGGAAGTTTCTTTCCTGAATCTTTTTCTAGGGGAGTCCCTGGATCAGATTGTGAACCATTAGCTACTTTTTCAACAGAGTGGGCCCCTTTGGCCTTATCCTGTTCTATAAGCATGTTAACCAACAATTCTCTGGGGGGATTCTTCCCTACACTCAAACCTCTCTCTATGCAGAGACTCCTTGCTCCTTTCCAGCTTAGGTGATCATTTGCAAGTTTGGACAGATCAACAGTTTGGCCTGTGCCAGACATTTTAGACAGTGTTTAAGTGACAGAAAAAGAGAGAAAAAGTTTTTCAGAACTTTTAAAGGGACAGAAAAAAAAACTTTTTAAACTTTTAAGAACTTTTTAGAAAGTTTAGAGGTACTTTTCAGCACTTAGAAAAGAGTGAAAACAGGAAATGCAAAACTTTTTGGTTAGGTGTACATACACTGAACTTGTGTTGTATATTTTTCTCTTATGAAAAGTACAATGACAAAAGTGGCAAGTAGTTGCAAAGGACTTATCCCACCGCTACACAACCAATGTAGGAGGCTGGACTGGCTTGTAGTGAGTACCAAGGGGTACTTACACCTTGCACCAGGCCCAGGTATCCCTTATTAGTGTATAGGGTGTCTAGCAGCTTAGGCTGATAGATAATGGTAGCTTAGCAGAGCAGCTTAGGCTGAACTAGGAGACGAGTGAAGCTCCTACAGTACCACTAGTGTCACTTGCACAATATCATAAGAAAACACAATACACAGATATACTAACAATAAAGGTACTTTATTTTTATGACAATATGCCAAAGTATCTCAGTGAGTACCCTCAGTATGAGGATAACAAATATACACAAGATATATGTACACAATACCAAAATATGCAGTAATAGTATTAGAAAACAGTGCAAACAATGTATAGTTACAATAGGATGCAATGGGGACACATAGGGATAGGGGCAACACAAACCATATACTCCAAAAGTGGAATGCGAACCACGAATGGACCCCAAACCTATGTGACCTTGCAGAGGGTCGCTGGGACTGTAAGAAAACAGTGAGGGTTAGAAAAATAGCCCACCCGAAGACCCTGAAAAGTGCGTGCAAAGTGCACTAAAGTTCCCCAAAGGACATAGAAGTCGTGACAGGGGAATTCTGCAGGAAAGACACAAACCAGCAATGCAACAACGATGGATTTCCAGTCGAGGGTACCTGTGGAACAAGGGGACCAAGTCCAAAAGACACAAGCAAGTCGGAGATAGGCAGATGCCCAGGAAATGCCAGCTGTGGGTGCAAAGAAGCTGCTACTGGACAGTAGAAGCTGAGGATTCTGCAGGAACGACAAGGGCTAGAGACTTCCCCTTTGGAGGATGGATCCCCCACGCCATGGAGAGTCGTGCAGAAGTGTTTTCCTGAAGGAAGACCGCCAACAAGCCTTGCTAGCTGCAAGTCGTGCGGTTAGCGTTTTTGGATGCTGCTGTGGCCCAGGAGGGACCAGGATGTCGCCAATTGCGTCTGGGGACAGAGGGGGCGTCGAGCAAGACAAGGAGCCCTCTCAGAAGCAGGCAGCACCCGCACAAGTGCCGGAACAGGCACTACGAAGAGGAGTGAAACGGTGCTCACCAGAAGTTGCACAAAGGAGTCCCACGTCGCCGGAGGGCCACTTAGAAAGTCGTGCAATGCAGGTTAGAGTGCCGTGGACCCAGGCTTGGCTGTGCACAAAGGATTTCTGCCGGAAATGCACAGAGGCCGGAGTGGCTGCAAAAGTCGCGGTTCCCAGCAATGCAGTCTGGCGTGGGGAGGCAAGGACTTACCTCCACCAAACTTGGACTGAAGAGTCACTGGACTGTGGGAGTCACTTGGACACAATTGCTGGATTCAAGGGACCTCACTCGTCGTGCTGAGAGGAGACCCAGGGTACCGGTGATGCAGTTCTTTGGTGCCTGCGGTAGCAGGGGGAAGATTCCGTCGACCCACGGGAGATTTCTTCTGAGCTTCTAGTGCAGAGAGGAGGCAGACTACCCCCACAGCATGCACCACCAGGAAAACAGTCAAGAAGGCGGCAGGATCAGCGTTACAGAGTTGCAGTAGTCGTCTTCGCTACTTTGTTGCAGTTTTGCAGGCTTCCAGCGCGGTCAGCAGTCGATTCCTTGGCAGAAGGTGAAGAGAGAGATGTAGAGGAAATCTGATGAGCTCTTGCATTCGTTATCTAAGGAAATCCCCAAAGCAGAGACCCTAAATAGCCAGAAAAGAGGGTTTGGCTACTTAGGAGAGAAGATAGGCTAGCAACACCTGAAGGAGCCTATCAGAAGGAGTCTCTGACGTCACCTGCTGGCCCTGGCCACTCAGAGCAGTCCAGTGTGCCAGCAGCACCTCTGTTTCCAAGATGGCAGAGGTCTGGAGCACACTGGAGGAGCTCTGGGCACCTCCCAGGGGAGGTGCAGGTCAGGGGAGTGGTCACTCCCCTTTCCTTTGTCCAGTTTCGCGCCAGAGCAGGGCTGAGGGGTCCCTGAACCGGTGTAGACTGGCTTATGCAGAAATGGGCACCATCTGTGCCCATGAAAGCATTTCCAGAGGCTGGGGGAGGCTACTCCTCCCCTGCCTTCACACCATTTTCCAAAGGGAGAGGGTGTAACACCCTCTCTCAGAGGAAGTCCTTTGTTCTGCCATCCTGGGCCAAGCCTGGCTGGACCCCAGGATGCCAGAAACCTGTCTGAGGGGTTGGCAGCAGCAGCAGCTGCAGTGAAACCCCGGGAAAGGCAGTTTGGCAGTACCCAGGTCTGAGCTACAGACCTGTGGGATCATGGGATTGTGCCAAATATGCCAGGATGGCATAGAGGGGGCAATTCCATGATCATGGACATGTTACATGGCCATATTCGGAGTTACCATTGTGAAGCTACATATAGGTAGTGAACGCGTGTAATGGTGTCCCCACACTCACAAAGTCCGGGGAATTGGCCCTAAACAATGTGGGGGCACCTTGGCTAGTGCCAGGGTGCCCACACACTAAGTAACTTTGCACCTAACCTTTACCAGGTAAAGGTTAGACATATAGGTGACTTATAAGTTACTTAAGTGCAGTGGTAAATGGCTGTGAAATAACGTGGACGTTATTTCACTCAGGCTGCAGTGGCAGGCCTGTGTAAGAATTGTCAGAGCTCCCTATGGGTGGCAAAAGAAATGCTGCAGCCCATAGGGATCTCCTGGAACCCCAATACCCTGGGTACCTCAGTACCATATACTAGGGAATTATACGGGTGTTCCAGTAAGCCAATGTAAATTGGTAAAATTGGTCACTAGCCTGTTAGTGACAATTTGAAAGAAATGAGAGAGCATAACCACTGAGGTTCTGGATAGCAGAGCCTCAGTGAGACAGTTAGTCATAACACAGGTAACACATTCAGGGCACACTTATGAGCACTGGGGCCCTGGCTGGCAGGGTCCCAGTGACACATACAACTAAAACAACATATATACAGTGAAAAATGGGGGTAACATGCCAGGCAAGATGGTACTTTCCTACAGGTATGGTCTCAGCTTCTTCAGGGACCAAACCACAGCAAAGGCCTCCCTCTCAATGGCACTCCAACGCTGCTCCCTGGGGAGTAATCTCCTGCTAATGAAAGCAACAGGCTGGTCAAGGCTATCATCATTTGTTTGGGACAAAACTGCCCCTATCCCATGTTCAGAGGCATCAGTCTGCACAATGAACTGCTTGGCGTAATCTGGAGCTTTGAGAACTGGTGCTGTGCACATAGCTTGTTTCAGGGTGGCAAAGGCCTGTTGGCATTCTACAGTCCAGTTTACCTTCTTGGGCATTTTCTTGGAGGTAAGTTCTGTGAGGGGCGTCACTATTGATCCATATCCCTTCACAAACCTCCTGTAGTACCCAGTCAAGCCAAGGAATGCCCTGACTTGAGTCTGGGTTTTTGGAGCTGCCCAGTCCAGAATAGTCTGGATCTTGGGCTGGAGTGGCGGAACTTGGCCTCCACCTACAAGGTGTCCCAAGTAAACCACAGTTCCCTGCCCTATCTGACATTTGGATGCCTTGATAGAGAGGCCTGCTGCTTGCAGGGCCTTCAAAACCTTCTTCAGGTGGACCAGGTGATCCTACCAGCTGGAGCTAAAGACAGCAATATCGTCAAGATAAGCTGCACTAAAGGACTCCAAGCCAGCAAGGACTTGATTCACCAACCTTTGGAAGGTGGCAGGGGCATTCTTTAGGCCAAAGGGCATCACAGTGAACTGATAGTGCCCATCTGATTTGGAGAATGCTGTCTTTTCTTTTGCTCCTGGTGCCATTTTGATTTGCCAGTACCCTGCTGTCAAGTCAAAGGTACTTAAGTATTTGGCAGCACCTTGTTTGTCTATCAATTCGTCTGCCCTTGGAATGGGATGGGCATCTGTCTTGGTGACAGAATTAAGTCCTCTGTAGTCCACACAAAAACTCATCTCTCTCTCTTTCCATCTTTGGTGTGAGGTTTGGGGACTAAGACCACTGGGCTGGCCCAGGGGCTGTCAGAGTGCTCAATGACTCCCAATTCCAGCATCTTGTGGACTTCCACTTTGATGCTTTCCTTAACTTGGTCAGACTGTCTGAAAATTTTGTTTTTGACAGGCATGCTGTCTCCTGTGTCCACATCATGGGTACACAGGTGTGTCTGACCAGGGGTTAGGGAAACGAGCTCAGCAAACTGTTGCCAGACCTTCCTACAGTCAGATTGCTTTTGGCCAGAGAGGGTGTCTGAGTAGATCACTCCATCAACTGAGCCATCTTTAGGGTCTGTGGAGAGGAGATCAGGGAGAGGTTCACTCTCAGCTTCCTGGTCCTCATCTGTTACCATCAACAGATTCACATCTGCCCTGTCATGGAAGAGTTATAGGCGGTTCACATGGATCACCCTTTTGGGGGTCCTGCTAGTGCCTAAGTCTACCAGGTAGGTGACCTGACTCTTCCTTTCTAGCACTGGGTAAGGGCCACTCTATCTGTCCTGAAGTGCCCTGGGAGCCACAAGCTCCAGAACCCAGTCTTTCTGCCCTGGCTGAAACTCAACCATAGCAGCCTTTTGGTCATACCACATCCTCTGGAGTTGTTGGCTGGCCTTAAGGTTTTTGCTTGCCTTTTCCATGTAAACTGCCATCCTTGAACGTAGGCCTAGTACATAGTCCACTGTATCTTGTTTAGGCTCATGAAAAGGTCTCTCCCAGCCTTCTTTTACAAGAGCTAGTGGTCCCCTTACAGGATGGCCAAACAGAAGTTCAAAGGGGGAAAACCCTACTCCCTTCTGAGGCACCTCTCTGTGGCGAAAAGCAGACATGGCAAGAGGACATCCCATCTCCTTTTTAGTTTTTCAGGGAGCCCCATGATCATGCCTTTCAATGTCTTGTTAAATCTTTCTACAAGACCATTGGTTTGTGGATGGTATGGTGTGGTGAATTTGTAAGTCACCCCACACTCATTCCACATATGCTTCAGGTGCTGACATGAAGTTGGTACCTCTGTCAGACACCACCTCCTTAGGAAATCCCACACTGGTAAAAATACCAATGAGTGCTTTAGCTACTGCAGGGGCAGTAGTCGACCTAAGGAGAATTGCTTCAGGGTATCTAGTAGCATGATCCACTACTACTAGTATGTATTGGTTCCCTGAGGCTGTGGGAGGTTCAAGTGGACCCACTATGTCCACACCCACTCTTTCAAAGGGGACCCCCACCACTGGAAGTGGAATGAGGGGGGCCTATGGGTGTCCACCTGTCTTACCACTGGCTTGACAGGTGGCACAGGAGACACAAAACTCCTTTACCTTCTGGGACATGTTGGGACAATAGAAATGGTTGACTAATCTCTCCCAAGTCTTGGTCTGTCCCAAATGCCCAGCAAGAGGAATATCATGAGCTAAGGTCAGAATGATTTTCCTAAACTCCTGAGGCACTACCACTCTCCTAGTGGCACCAGGTTTGGGATATCTTGCCTCAGTGTAGAGGAGTCCATCTTCCCAATAGACTCTATGTATTCCTGTTATTTTTCCTTTGGACTCTTCAGCAGCTTGCTGCCTAAGGCCTTCAAGAGAGGGACAGGTTTCTTGCCCCTTCCACAACTGTTCCCTTGTGGGTCCCCCTGGGCCTAGGAGCTCAACCTGATAAGGTTCTAACTCCATGGGCTCAGTTCCCTCAGAGGGCAGAACTTCTTCCTGGGAAGAGAGGTTCTCTTTCTCTTGTTGTGTTGAAGCTGGTTCCCCAGTCTTCTTTCCTTTTCTCTTGGAGGGTTGGGCCCTTTTTCCAGGCTCCAACGCCACTTTTTCATCCTGAGCCTTGCACTATGCCCTTGTCTTGACACACACCAGTTCAGGGATACCCAGCATTGCTGCATGGGTTTTTAGTTCTACCTCAGCCCATGCTGAGGACTCTAGGTCATTTCCAAGCAAACAGTCTACAGGGATATTTGAGGAGACCACCACTTGTTTCAGGCCATTGACCCCTCACCACTCTAAAGTTACCATAGCCATGGGATGTACTTTAGTCTGATTGTCAGCGTTGGTGACTGGATAAGTTTGTCCAGCCAGGTATTGACCAGTGGAAACCAGTTTCTCTGTCACCATGGTGACACTGGCACCTGTATCCCTCAGGCCGTCTACACTTGTCCCATTAATTAAGAGTTGCTGCCTGTATTTTTGCATATTAGGGGGCCAGGCAGCCAGTGTGGCTAAATCCACCCCACCCTCAGAGACTAATGTAGCTTCAGTGTGAACCCTGATTTGCTCTGGGCACACTGTTGATCCCACTTGCAGACTGGCCATTCCAGTGTTAGCTGGAGTAGAGTTAGAAGTGGAACCTTTCTTGGGACAGGCCTTGTCTCCAGTTTGGTGTCCTTGCTGATTACAGCTACGACACCAGGCTTTTTTGGGATCAAAGGTTTTATCCTTGTACCCAAAATTGGATTGTGAAGAGGCTCTGGACCCTCCCTCCTGAGCAGGTTTTTGGGGCCCTATAGAAGACTCTTTACTTTTTCCCTTGGATGTCTCAACACTCTTCCCCTGGGGAGTCTTTGTGACCCCTTTCTTTTGGTCACCCCCTGTGGAAGTCTTGGTCACCCTAGTCTTGACCCAATGGTCCACCTTCTTTCCCAATTCTTGGGGAGAAATTGGTCCTAGGTCTACCAGATGCTGATGCAGTTTATCATTGAAACAATTACTTAACAGGTGTTCTTTCACAAATAAATTGTACAGCCCATCATAATCATTTACACCACTGCCATGAATCCAACCATCCAGTGTTTTCACTGAGTAGTCTACAAAATCAAGCCAGGTCTGGCTCGAGGATTTTTGAGCCCCCCTGAACCTAATTCTATGCTCCTCAGTGGAGAATCCAAAGCCCTCAATCAGGGTAGCCTTCATGAGGTCATAGGATTCTGCATCTTTTCCAGAGAGTGTGAGGAGTCTATCCCTACACTTTCCAGTGAACATTTCCCAAAGGAGAGCACCCCAGTGAGATCTGTTTACTTTTCTGGTTGCACAAGCCCTCTCAAAAGCTGTGAACCATTTGGTGATGTCATCACCATCTTCGTATTTAGTTACAATCCCTTTTGGGATTTTCAACATGTCAGGAGAACCTCTGACCCTATTTATGTTGCTGCCACCATTGATGGGACCAAAACCCATCTCTTGTCTTTCCCTTTCTATGACTAGGAGCTGTCTCTCTAAAGCCAATCTTTTGGCCATCCTGGCTAGCAGGAGGTCCTCTTCATTGAGGCTGCCCTCAATGCTGCCAGAGTTGCTGGACTCTCCTGTGAGAGAAGCAGCATCTCTGACTATCACTTGTGGAGACAGGGTTTGAGGGACCCTGTTCTCCCTAACTAGGACTGGAGGTGGGAAATCCTCCACATCACTAGCTTCCCCCTCTGGGAAGGTATCCTCAGAGGGGTTGTTTTTAGCAAACTCTGCCAAAAGCTCCTGGAGCCGTACTTTGGTAGGGTTTGAACCAGTTTTAATCTTTTTGATTTTGCAGAGAGACCTTAACTCTGACATCCTAAGATGCAGGTAAGGGGTGAGGTTGAGTTCCATCACTACCTATTCTGCATTAGACATTATGGCCGTCATTACAACATTGGCGGTAAAAGCCGCTTACCGCGTGCAGAAGACCGCCAAAACAACGCCGCGGCCGCGGAATTCCGCCACAGCTATTATGACCCACATCTCGGAATCCGCCAAAATTCAGACACCCACACAACTCCGCCACACCAAAGGTCAGTGATAAACTGGCGAAAACAAATCCTCCACCGTCACGCCAACAGAAACACGCCCATGCTATCACAACACACGAATCCATGCGGCGGTCTTTCAACCGCGGTATTCCATTGGCGGTACACACCGCTGCGCTCAAAATATACACACTTCTCCAAAACACCGCCACATTGGACAATTCCAAATACACACACCTGATACACATACAAACACCACTCCCACACACCCAACACAATATAAAACACACACCCACATCACCCACAAACCCCTACGACCACAATTCACGGACGAAGGTCAGATAGACAGAGATCACAGCAACTGAGAACCCCACCACACAGAGGCACACAACACCATTACCCATACAACATCACACGCACAAAACACCACACACCACTACACATCAACACACACATCAACACTTACAGCACCCCACACATCACCCACACCACCCCATGTCACGCCAAAGACATCCGCGGTTTTCCGAGGAGGAGCACAGGGTCATGGTGGAGGAAATCCTACGGGTAGAGCCACAGCTATTTGGCTCACAGGTGCAGCACACATCCATAGCCAGCAAGATGGAGCTATGGCAACGAATCGTGGACAGGGTCAACGCTGTGGGACAGCATCCAAGAAATCGGGAGGACATCAGGAAGAGGTGGAACGACCTACGGGGGAAGGTGCGTTCAGTTGTCTCCAGGCACAACATCGCGGTACAGCGGACTGGCGGCGGACCCCCACCTCCTCCCCCACAACTAACAACATGGGAGGAGCAAGTCTTGACCATCATGCATCCAGAGGGCCTCGGAGGAGTCGGTGGTGGAATGGACACTGGTAAGTCAAATCTTAACTATCATATCCCCCACCCTACCTGCATGCCATCACACACCCCCACCCCCTCCCCTAATACTCACACTCCTCACTAATGTCCTAATAACACAAACCACTCATCCCAACATCAAGCCCTGCAAGACACAACTAAGCATGGTCACCCCTCACCAATGCATGCTCACTGCACATACCCAGAACAACCCCCTAACCATCATCACACAAACCCACACACAGGAATGCTTGCTCTGGGGTACACAAACACCCACCCATTGCACACCATTACACACACACATGCAATAATCATGCTCCTATATCCCTGCAGGACCACTAAGGAATGTCACCACACCGGAGGGTCCAGACAACTCCACTCCACCCACAGAAGAGGCCCACAGTGACGACAGTAGCTCTGCCCTACTGGATCCTGATGACCAGCCCGGACCATCGTGGGCCTCGGGACAGTCGGTTCCCCTTGCACAGGCACAGCCCAACACTGACTTTCCACCCTCTGGTAACACCAGCACAGCACCCACCCAGCGGGCCCATCCCTCCGTACCCAGGACAAGTCAATCAGCGGTGTGTCCACCACTACAGAGAACCCAGGATAACCCACCACCTCAACACCAACAGGGACCTGGGGGCAGTGGCAGTGGGCACACGGTCCAGGGGAACGGACGCACAGGAACACAGGGGAACTGGGAGGGCTGCTGTGCAACAGGGGGCGGACAGGCCAAGGGAACCCACTCTCCACGAGGCCCTCTCCTCCATCATGGGAGCATACCACCACTCCCAGGAGACGATGGCGACGGTCCTGGCCAAGTTTCAGGAGACCCAGCGCATGCAGGAGGAGCAGTATTTGGGCTTCAGGGAGGAGCTCAGAACCATCAGCTCCGCCCTGGGCACCATCGTAGGGGTGCTGAAGGACATCCAAAAGACCATGAGAGACACTCCAAGGGGCCCCTGACACTAGCCTGGACGATGAACTGCCCACCACCTCTGCTGGCGCTAGTGGACAGGACACCCCACCACAGGACCACCACACCAGAAGCCCACCCCCTGCAGACGGACAACCACCAAGCAAGCGGTCCCTGAGATCCAGGAACAGGACAGAGCAAGATGGCAAGACCCCCGCCAGGAAATGAGACCACCCTGAATGTCCTCCCAGTGTCCCACTTTGTTACCCTGTCCATACTAAAACTGCCCCAGCTCCACTTCCTATGCCCATATGGGCAATGCACCTGTGTGACCAATGGACTGGACTCTGCCATGGACATTCCTCCACCGTCCCCCATCACCATATTACTACCCCCCTCCATTTTTGGGCACTTAAATAAACACCCTTGAACCACAAAACAATCTGGAGTCAGTCTGTGATTTGGTAAATATGTATTATCAATGAACGTGTCAAAATGCGTTTCCAATTGTAAAGCCAACATACCTATGTCACACATCACAAGTCCTTGAAGGATGCAAGCAGATGACACACGTTGCTAACCACACCTGTGAAACCGTAATGGAAAGGTACAACTTAGTGACCAAATACTGCTATGAAATGGCAGACAGGATAGGGGTAGAAGTGTGAAAGTGAATGTAATGGTAAAATGAAAACTGTTCTCACCTGTGTGTCACTGGAAATATTGCTGTATGACTGACTCCCTGTTGTCTATGTCTTCTTCCTCAGCGTCATCCTCATCACTGTCCACCGGCTCCACAGCTGCCACAACACCGCCATCTGGACCATCCTCCTGCAGAAAAGGCACCTGGCGTCGCAAAGCAAGATTGTGAAGCATGGAGCAGGCAATGATGATCTGGCACACCTTCTTCGGTGAGTAGAATAGGGAACCACCTGTCATATGGAGGCACCTGAACCTGGCCTTCAGGAGGCCGAAGGTGTTTTCGATCACCCTCCTAGTCCGCCCATGGGCCTCATTGTAGCGTTCCTCTGCCCTTGTCCTGGGATTCCTCACTGGGGTCAATAGCCAGGACAGGTTGGGGTAACCAGAGTCCCCTAATAGCCACACACGGTGCCTCTGGAGTTGACTCATCATATAAGGGATGCTGCTATTGCGCAGGATGTAAGCGTCATGCACTGAGCCAGGGAACATAGCATTTACCTGCGAGATGTACTGGTCTGCCAAACACACCATCTGTACATTCATCGAATGATAACTCTTCTGGTTCCTGTACACCTGTTCACTCCTGTGGGGGGGGACCAGAGCTACATGGGTCCCATCAATAGCACCTATGATGTTGGGGATATGTCCAAGGGCATAGAAGTCACCTTTAACTGTAGGCAAATCCTCCACCTGAGGGAAAACGATGTAGCTCCTTACGTGTTTCAGCAGGGCAGACAACACTCTGGACAACACGTTGGAAAACATAGGCTGGGACATCCCTGATGCCATTGCCACTGTTGTCTGGAAAGACCCACTTGCAAGGAAATAGAGCACTGACAGCACCTGCACGTCAGGGTGGATTCCTGTGGGATGGCGGATAGCTGACATCAGGTCTGGCTCCAACTGGGTACATAGTTCCTGGATAGTGGCACGGTCAAACCTGTAGGTGATGATTAAATGTTGCTCCTCCATTGTCAACAGGTCCACCAGCAGTCGGTACACCGGAGGATTCCGCCATCTTCTCAAATGTCCCAGCTGACGGTACCTAGGAAGGACAACAGCGAACACAGACTCAACAAAATCCCAGGTATGTACCCACAGATACACAGAACACGACACCAAAGACAAAAATCTTCCTGTATGTGTGTCGAGTGTAGGCCTAGGTATGTGTGACGCAGTAGTAAATGAAGCTATGTGGGCCCCTGAAACGGCAGCTACCTGACCTCTAAACTGGGACAATGGGGTGTGAGGTATCTGCGCTGGCGTTGTACACCATCGCGGTAGGCGGTCGTAGACCGCGGCGCAATGCTGCATTGGTTAACATTGGACCCTATGGGTCCCAGGAGCCAATGATGAAGTGCGCCGGCGGTGATGAGACGCACCGCCGCGGACGTCACCGCCACGGACGTGACTGCCATTTTCTATCTGTTCAATCACTCGATACCTGATCTTCGACAGGAGAGGACCTACACTGCAAGTGCTGCTGTGACCTCGGTCTGGAAGAGAGAATGGCTGCTGCGTCTGGGGAAAGGGCCCCTGCCTTCACTGCCCAGGAGTTGGAGAAGCTAGTAGACGGGGTCCTCCCCCAGTACACGCTACTCTACGGTCCTCCAGACCAACAGGTAAGTACACAGGGAGCACGTTGTATGGGCTATGCCTGGGTGGAGAGGGCTGGTTGTAAGAGGGAAGGGGGCAGAGTTCAGGCAACATGAATGAGTGTGAATGCATGTGCCACATGGCAAGGGCAGGGATGTGGGCCACTCACTTCGACGGTGCAGTTGGTAATGACCTCTCTTCTTCCCCTGTGCATGTCATCTGTGCCCCCCACTTCTAGAGGTACAGCCGCCACCTCCCCTACCAGCACCGCCCTCCCAGCAGCCCCTCAGCGTTCGCCCCGTGCCCGCTCACCCAGGAGGGTAGGCATCACCTTCGCCCCAGGCACCTCAGGCCCTGCCCCTGTCACCCCTGCTGCCCTCAGTGAGGAGGCCATTCACCTCCTCAGGTCACTCACTGTTGGGCAGTCTACCATTGTGAATGCCATCCAGGGTGTAGAAAGGGAGTTGCAACACGGTAATGCATTCCTGGAGGGCATTCATTCTGGTCAGGCTACCCTTCATCGAACCCTGCAAACTCTGGCCTCAGCACTGATGGCAGCCATTGTCCCTGTGTCTAGCCTCCCCCTCCAACTTCCTCCACCCAGACCCAATCCCCTGTACCCCAGCCTATCCCAAGCACACCATCAGACAAGCATGCACACACCTCAACACACAAGGGCAGCTCAGGCAAACATAGGCACCACACATCCCACAGGCACTCACACAAGCATCACCCACATACAGACACAGCAACATCCACTGCCTCCACTGTGTCCCCCCTCCTCGTCGTCTCCCTCCTCCCTCCCAGTGTCGTCTACACTCTCACCTGCATGCAGTAAATCTACAGGCACTAGGACTCGCACCAAAACACCAAGCACCACACCCTGCTCATCTGCACTCACCACCCCCACTACCATTTACACGTCCCCTGTGTCCTCTCCCAGTGTGTCTGTGACGCCCCCTCCCAAAGTACACAAACGCAGGCACCCACACACCCAACATCCATCCACCTCACGACAGCCTCCAGTACCTGCACCCAAAACACCTAAAGTGACACCTCCTACAACCACCTCCTCTTCCTCTACTCCCAGACCCCCTCCAGCTACCCATCCCAGTGTTCGTCAGAAACTCTCCCTCAGCAACGTTGACCTCTTTGCCCCCACCCCTCCAATTCATAAGTCCCGTAGTAGCGCCTCAGCCAAAAAGACTCCAGTACCAGTGGTGTGTGTTACAGGTGTGTGGAGTGCACCGGCCACCAGGGCAGGCAGTGTGACACGGAGCCAAGGCACTGCCAGTCCACCCCCTGTAAAGCATCTCAAGTTGGAAAGTGGCCGACAGGACAGGGTGAAGACTCCTGGTGGGAAAACTGCTCACATGGGTCCCAGGGGGAGTGCAGAGTCAGCTGTGACTCCTCCAAAGGTGGTAAAGTGCCAGAAGAAGTCTGCACAGTGTGGTAAGAGCAGTATGGTGGAGAAGGGTGCCATCCTCCCGGGCAGCCGGGACGCCACCGCCAGCACCGTCGTCACTGGTCAGGAGACCACTGCCGGAGTCAGTGACCAGGAGGGCAGAAGTATCAAGACTGGTCAGGAGACCACCGCCGGAGTCATTGCCCAGGAGGGCAGGAGTATCGTCACTGGTCAGGAGACCACCGCTGGAGTCAGTGCCCAGGAGGGCAGAAGTATCGTCACTGGTCAGGAGACCACCGCCGGAGTCAGTGCCCAGGAGGGCCCCGGCTGCCACAGCCCCGCTGGGCAATGAGGGACCGTCATGCCACACAGCAATGCACAGGTCAGGGACCGCCATGGCAAAGCACCGCTGGACAAGGAACTCACCGCCATGGTGAAGACCGCTGAACAGGGCAAAGCACCACTGAACAGGGCAGAGAACCGCTGAACAGGTCAGAGACCGCCATGGCAAAGCACCGCTGAACATGGAACTCACCGCCATGGTGAAGACCGCTGAACAGGGCATAGCACCGCTGAACTGGACAGAGAACCGCTGAACAGGTCAGAGACCGCCATGGCAAAGCACCGCTGAACATGGAACTCACCGCCATGGTGAAGACCGCTGAACAGGGCAAAGCACCGCTGAACAGGGCAGAGAACCGCTGAACAGGTCAGAGACCGCCATGGCAAAGCACCGCTGAACATGGAACTCACTGCCATGGTGAAGACCGCTGAACAGGGCAAAGCACCGCTGAACAGGGCAGAGAACCACTGAACAGGTCAGAGACCGCCATGGCAAAGCCCCGCTGGACAAGGAACTCACCGCCATGGTGAAGACCGCTGAACAGATCATAGCACAGCTGAACTGGACAGAGAACCGCTGAACAGGGCAGGGAACCGCTGAACAGGGAAAAGACCGCCAAATCAAGCATCGTTATCCCATGTACAGCTTGGACAGTGACGGAACAGGATCCGTCACGGGGAGCCTAATGCACTGTGGGCACCATTCCCTCTCCAGAACCAGTGGAAACATGCATCCACACCGTCTGTCCTAAACAGGATGAAGCACTCTGGGCACCAGTCCCCCTCCAGAACCAGTGGAAACATGCATCCACTCCGTCTGTCCTTAACAGGATGAAGCACTCTGGGCACCAGTCCCCCTCCAGAACCAGTGTAGACTGTTATTCACTTGAGAGACTGTGGCTTTGCACTCCCCAGGATGGAACAGTGGGTAACCCGCCCACTGTAGAGACTTGAGAGACTGTGGCTTTGCACTCCCCAGGATGGAACAGTGGGCAACCCACCCACTGTAGAGACTTGAGAGACTGTGGCTTTGCACTCCCCAGGATGGAACAGTGGGCAACCCATCCACTGTAGAGACTTGAGAGACTGTGGCTTTGAACTCCCCAGGATGGTCCAGTGGGCAACCCACCCACTGTAGAGACTTGAGAGACTGTGGCTTTGCACTCCCCAGGATGGAACAGTGGGCATGGAGCCCTGTCGTGGATCTGGCGTGGTGCAATCATCCGGCTGAGGTGCCCCCCCTTCCCTTCCCCCTGAGGTGCCTGTTGTATTTCTATCTGATGCCCCAGCAGTGTTCTCTCCGTTTGTGGACAGGTATCTAATGTGGGCCTCGCCCATGCATTTTTGGCCCAGTGGTGCACGGACATTGATATGTGCATACCTGCACTACTTCTTGTAATGTATAAAATCTGGAATGTGAATATATATCTGTATATATTTGGTAACTGTATTTTAATACATTACATTTTTTGAACTGATTTCCTTTGGTCTTTGCTTTCTTCCGGGGGGGTTTTGGGTTGTTCCTGTGATGTTTGGAAATGCATTGGTGTGTATGTTGTAATGTGCGAGGGTGAGGGTTAAGGGTGGGGGTGGGGGTGTTGCATGTGTGTCCGTGACTTTTGCCTCCCCCCTCCCCTATGTCGTAGGTGCAGTACTCACCGATGTCTCCGCCGCCGCCTTTGCTGGTGTTCGTAAATGAGCAGAAAGACAAGGGCAGGTAGGATTTGTAATTCCGGCTCCATGGTGTCCTCCTTCCTCGTGGGATGTGTAGAAAGTGAGTTTTTTCCCATTGCAAAAGCTGTTTCCGCTGTGTTTTTATCCACGGAGAATCCGCCCCGGAAAAGGTGGCGGATTGGTAGGTTGTGATACTGTGGGCGGTACATTGTCTCCCGCCTGTCTGTTGGCGGTGACCGCCGCGCTGCTTGTCTGTACCGCCGTGGCGGTCGGAGTGTTAAAGTGGCTGTCTATGTTGGCGGTTTCAGCCACGGTCATAAGTCCCTTTTTTTGTCCGTCGGCCTGTTTGCGGTATTACCGCAGCTTTAACACCATCCGCCAGGGTTGTAATGACCCCCTATGTTTCTAAAAGTTGGAATACTTTTTAAGAATCTAAAACTATTTCTAGAACTTAATTCAAACTTTTACAAAAACTTTTAAACTCTAAAAGAAATGCTAACAGGGACTAACACAAGGCCCTAGCAGGACTTAAAAAAAATTAGAAAAATAGCTAAAATTTCAAAAATCAGTTTCTAATGCCAATTTTTGGAATTTAGTTGTGTGATCAGGTATTGGCTGAGTAGTCCAGCAAATGCAAAGTCTTGTACCCCACCGCTGATCCCCCAATGTAGGAAGTTGGCCCTGTATGTGCTATTTCAAAGTAAGAAATTGCATGCACAGAGTCCAAGGGTTCCCCTTAGAGGTAAGATAGTGGCAAAAAGAGATAATTCTAATGCTCTATTTTGTGGTGGTGTGGTCGAGCAGTAGGCTTATCAGAGGGTAGTGTTAAGCATTTCTTGTACACACACAGGCAATAAATGGGGAACACACACTCAAAGACAATTCCAGGCCAATAGGTTTTTATATAGAAAAATATATTTTCTTAGTTTATTTTAAGAACCACAGGTTCAAGATTTACAAGTAATACTTCAAATGAAAGGTATTTCACTTAGGAACTTTGAATTAGCAAAATAGCATTTACAGTTTTCACACAAATGGCAATAAGCTATTTTAAAACCCCAAAGTTACCACACCAGCAGCTCAGGGCCGTTCAGGTGCAGAGGTCAAAGTGGAGCCCAAAACGCATAGGCTTCAATGGAGAAGGGGGTGCCCCGGTTCCAGTCTGCCAGCAGGTAAGTACCCGCATCTTCGGAGGGCAGACCAGGGGGGTTTTGTAGGGCACCGGGGGGGACACAAGTCAGCACAAAAAGTACACCCTCAGCGGCACAGAGGCAGCCGGGTGCAGAGTGCAAACAGGCGTCGGGTTTGCAATAGGTTTCAAAGGGAGACCCAGGGGTCTCTTCAGCGAAGCAGACAGGCAAGGGGGGGCTCCTCGGGGTAGCCACCACCTGGGCAAGGGAGAGGGCCACCTGGGGGTCGCTTCTGCACTGGAGGTCGGATCCTTCAGGTCCTGGGGGCTGCGGGTGCAGTGTCTTTACCAGGCGTCGGGTTCTTTGAAGCAGGCAGTTGCGGTCAGGGGGAGCCTCTGGATTCCCTCTGCAGGCGTCGCTGGGGGGGCTCAAGGGGGTCAACTCTGGCTACTCACGGGCTCGCAGTCGCCGGGGAGTCCTCCCTGTAGTGTTGTTTCTCTGCAGGTCGAGCCGGGGGCGTCGGGTGCAGAGTGGAAAGTCTCACGCTTCCGGCGGGAAACGTGGAGTCCTTTTAAAGTTGTTTCCTTTTTGCAAGTTTTGGTTTCTTTGGAACAGGGCCGCTGTCCTCTGGAGTTCTTGGTCCTTTTAGATGCAGGGTAGTCCTCGGGGGCTTCAGAGGTCGCTGGACCCTGGGGGGCGCGTCGCTGTGCAGTTTCTCTCTAAGTGGGGAGACAGGCCGGTAGGGCTGGGGACAAAGCAGTTGGTGTCTACGTCTTCTCTGAAGGGCTTTCAGGTCAGCAGTCCTTCTTCGTCTTAGGTTGCAGGAATCTAGTTACCTAGGTTCTGGGAGCCCCTAAATACTTGATTTTGGGGTGTGTTTAGGTCTGGGGGGTCAGTAGCCAATGGCTCCTAGCCCTGAGGGTGGCTACACCCTCTTTGTGCCTCCTCCCTGAGGGGAGGGGGGCACATCCCTAATCCTATTGGGGGAATCCTCCATCTGCAAGATGGAGGATTTCTAAAAGTCAGAGTCACCTCAGCTCAGGACACCTTAGGGGCTGACCTGACTGGCCAGTGACTCCTCCTTGTTTTTCTCATTATCTCCTCCGGCCTTGCCGCCAAAAGTGGGGCCGTGGCCGGAGGGGGCGGGCAACTCCACTAGCTGGAGTGCCCTGGGGTGCTGTAACAAAGGGGGTGAGCCTTTGAGGCTCACCGCCAGGTGTTACAGTTCCTGCAGGGGGAGGTGAGAGGCACCTCCACCCAGTACAGGCTTTGTTACTAGCCACAGAGTGACAAAGGCACTCTCCCCATGTGGCCAGCAACATGTGTGGTGTGTGTTGCAGGCTGCTAAAACTAGTCAGCCCACACTGGTAGTCGGGTATGGTTTCAGGGGGCATCTCTAAGATGCCCTCTGGGGTGTATTTCACAATAAAATGTACACTGGCATCAGTGTGCATTTATTGTGCTGAGAAGTTTAATACCAAACTTCCCAGTTTTCAGTGTAGCCATTATGGTGCTGTGGAGTTCGTGAGTGACAGACTCCCAGACCATATACTCTTATGGCTACCCTGCACTTACAATGTCTAAGGTTTTGCTTAGACACTGTAGGGGCATAGTGCTCATGCACTTATGCCCTCACCTATGGTATAGTGCACCCTGCCTTAGGGCTGTAAGGCCTGCTAGAGGGGTGACTTATCTATGCCATAGGCAGTGTGAGGTTGGCATGGCACCCTGAGGGGAGTGCCATGTCGACTTAGTTGTTTTTCTCCCCACCAGCACACACAAGCTGGCAAGCAGTGTGTCTGTGCTGAGTGAGGGGTCTCCAGGGTGGCATAAGACATGCTGCAGCCCTTAGAGACCTTCCCTGGCATCAGGGCCCTTGGTACCAGAGGTACCAGTTACAAGGGACTTACCTGGATGCCAGGGTGTGCCAATTGTGGAAACAAAGGTACAGGTTAGGGAAAGAACACTGGTGCTGGGGCCTGGTTAGCAGGCCTCAGCACACTTTCAAATCATAACTTGGCATCAGCGAAGGCAAAAAGTCAGGGGGTAACCATGCCAAGGAGGCATTTCCTTACAGGCATCAACAAAGGGTTTGCGGTGGTAAGATCACCATCTTCCCAGCTTTCAGGAACAGGCAGACTAGAATTAGAAAACACAATTTTTCAACACAATTTTGTCATTTTATTGGGACATACCCCATTTTTACTATTTTTTGTGCTTTCAGCCTCCTTCCAGTTAGTGGCCGAAATGGGTGAGAAACCATTGCTGGATCCCAGAAAGCTAAACATTTCTGAAAAGTAGACAAAATTCTGAATTCAGAAAGGGGTCACTTGTGTAGATCCTACAAGTGTTTCCTACAGAAAATAACAGCTGAAAAAAACAAATATTTAAATAGAGGTGAAAAAACCAGCCATTTTTCTCCACATTTTACTCTGTAACTTTTTCCTGCAATGTCAGATTTTTGAATGCAATATACTGTTAAGTCTGCTGGACTCTTCTGGTTGTGGGGATATATAGGGCTTGTAGGTTCATCAAGAACCCTAGGTACCCAGAGCCAATAAATGACCTGCACCTTGCAATGGGTTTTCATTCTATACCGGGGATACAGCAATTAATTTGCTGAAATATAAAAAGTGAAAAATAGGTATCAAGAAAATCTTTGTATTTCCAAAATGCCCACAAAATAAGGTGTTGAGAAGCAGTGGTTATTTGCACATCTCTGAATTTCAGGGTGCCCATACTAGCATGTGAATTACAGGGCATTTCTCAAATAGATGTCTTTTTCACACACTGTCTTACATTTGGAAGGAGGAAAAAATGTGGAGAAAGACAAGTGGCAATAACACTTGTTTTGCTATTCTGTGTTCCCCTATGTCTCCCGATAAAAATGGTAACTCACTTGCTTGGGTAGGCCTAGCGCCCGCAAAAGGAAATGCCCCAAAACACAACGTGGACACATCACATTTTCACAAAGAAAACAGAGCTGTTTTTTACAAAGTGCCTAGCTGTGGATTTTGGCATGTAGCTCAGCCGACACCTAGGGGAATCTTAAAAACCTGTGCAGTTTTGAAAACTAGACACCTAGGGGAATCCAAGATGGGGTGACTTGTGGGGCTCTGACAAGGTACTGTTACCCAGAATCCTTTGCAAACCTCACAATTTGGCCAAAAAAACACTTTTTCCTCTCATTTCGGTGACAGAAAGTTCTGGAATCTGAGAGGAGCCACAAATTTCCTTCCACCCAGTGTTCCCTCAAGTCTCCCGATATAAATGGTACCTCACTTGGGTGCGTAGGCCTAGCGCCTGCAAAAGGAAATGACCCAAAACACAACGTGGACACATTACTTTTTCACAAAGAAAACAGAGCTGTTTTTTTACAAAGTGCCTAGCTGTGGATTTTGGCCTGTAGCTCAGTGGTACCTAGGGAAACCTAGCAAACCTGGCAGTTTTGAAAACTAGACATCTAGGGGAATCCAAGATGGGGTGACTTGTGGGGCTCTGACCAGGTTCTGTTACCCAGACTCCTTTGCAAACCTCAAAATTTGGCCAAAAAAACACTTTTTCCTCTCATTTCAGTGACAGAAAGTTCTGGAATCTGAGAGGAGCGACAAATTTCCTTCCACCCAGCGTTCCCTCAAGTCTCCCGATAAAAATGGTACCTCACTTGTGTGGGTTGGCGTAGCGCCCGCAAAAGGAAATGCCCCAAAACACAACGTGGACACATTACTTTTTCACAAAGAAAACAGGGCTGTTTTTTACAAAGTGCCTAGCTTTGGAGTTTGGCCTGTAGCTCAGTGGTACCTAGGGAAACCTAGCAAACCTGGCAGTTTTGAAAACTAGACACCTAGGAGAATCCAAGATGGGGTGACTTGTGGGGCTCTGACCAGGTTCTGTTACCCAGAATCCTTTGCAAACCTCAAAATGTGCCCCAAAAAACACTTTTTCCTCTCATTTCGGTGACAGAAAGTTCTGGAATCTGAGAGGAGCCACAAATGTCCTTCCACCCAGCATTCCCGCAAGTCTCCCGATAAAAATGGTACCTCACTTGTGTGGGTAGGCCTAGCGCCCGCAAAAGGAAATGCCCCAAAACACAACGTGGACACATCACATTTTCACAAAGTGCCTAGCTCTGGATTTTGGCCTGTAGCTCAGCCAGCCCCTAGGGAAACCTAGCAAACCTGCGCAGGTTTGAAAACTAGACACCTAGGGGAATCCAAGATGGGGTGACTTTTGGGGCTCTGACCAGGTTCTGTTACCCAGAATCCTTTGCAAACCTCAAAATCTGGCAAAAAAACATGTTTTCCTCTCATTTCGGTGACAGAAAGTTCTGGAATCTGAGAGGGGCCACAAATTTCCTTCAACCCAGCGTTCCCCCAAGTCTGCCGATAAAAATGGTACCTCACTTGTGTGGGTAGGCCTAGCGCCCGTGAAAGGAAATGCCCCTAAACACTATCTGGACACATCAAAATTATCAAAAACAAAACTACCTGTTTTTGTGTGGGGCACCTGCGTTTTTGGTCCTGGGCTCTGTAGCCATCTAGGGAAACCTACCAAAATCAGACATTTCTGAAAACTAGACACCCGAGGGAATCCAGGGAGGTATGACTTGTGTGGATCCCCCAGTGTTTTCGTACCCATAATCCTCAGCAAACCTCAAATTTAGCTAAAAAAATCACATTTTCCCCACATTTCTGTGTGGGATCACCGCACCGGCACAAATTTCCTAACACCCAACGTTTCTCTTCAGTCTCCCGATAAAAACTATACCTCACTTTTGTAGGTGGGTGAAGTGCCTGTGACAGAGAAGAGCCAAAAACATGTTGAAATCGAGGGGGAATCAAAGCGGGTCCAAAAGGGTAGTTTGGAAAAAAACATTTTTAGGTTGAGGCAGATTATTTATCGGTATAGATGCAACAATGCTGGGTGGTAGGAATTTTGTGGATTCCTGCAGATTCTGGAAAGTTCCATCACAAAATGTGGGGAAACTGTGTGATTTCTAGCAAAGTTGTAGGTTTGCAGGACATTGTGGGTAAAAAAAATGGTGTGGGATGTATGTGAAGCACACCATCTTGGACTCACCCAGATGTTTAGTTTTCAGATGTGTCTAGGTCTCGTAGATTTGTCTAGATGGCAGCGTCCCAAAGTCCAAAAAGTGCAGCCCGCACCATCCCAAGTGGGACAATTTTAAGAGTTAGCCAAGCTCTCAAGGCCCAAATGTAAAATCAAAACCCAAAATAATTAAATGTCCTCTTGCTTGCCACTGGGATAACATATTTTAGTGTGCAGGGGGTGGGAGCTGAAAGACTGTTACTCCCTTCAGTTGGGGTGGGGCATAACCATGCCCATACTGGTTGGTAGCCACCACCCCACTATTTTCTGCTTTTTTTTAAATTCCCTGGCATCTAGTAGGCTTTCTGCCACCCCCTGCCGGGAGTGAATCGGTGGTAATTTCCCCATCTGCCCACCAGTAAGCAGAACACCTCTGTCCCTATTTATTTGGGATGGGGGAAAGGCCTTAAGAAAACAGGCTGCTCTGTCCCCAAAGGGGGCAGAAATGGCCAACAGTAATGTGCCACCATGGGGCTGCCCCCCAAAAAACAACACATACACCAATCCCTGGTGCCTAAGTGGTTTCTGCTCCCCTTGGGGGCAGATGGTCCTTAATAAAGATGGGCCTTACGAGCACAGGCTGATCTGCCCCCTAGCGGGTGAAAAATGGCCTAAAACAATTTCCCCCATTGGGAACGGCCCTTGCCCAAGGGGCCACTCCCCTTACGTAAAATAGTAAAGAAAAAAAATCCCTGGTGTCTAGTGGTTTCTGCTCCCCCTCCCGTGGGGGCAGATTGGCCTAATAAAAGTAGGTCAATCTGCCCCCAAGTGGGTCAGAAATGGCCTAAAATAATTTCCTACTACGGGAATCAGCCCTTGCCCAAGGGGCCGCTCCCCTTACGTAAAATAGTACAGAAAAAAAATCCCTGGTGTCTAGTGGTTTCTGTTCCCCCCCCCCCGGGGGGCAGATTGGCCTAATAAAAGTAGGCCAATTTGCCTGAAATGGTCTAAAATAAAATTGCCCCCATGGCCCCCTTACCTTAGGGGTTGCTCCCCTTGCGTGAAATTGGTATTAAAAAAACCTTGTTGTCTAGTGGTTTCTGCCCCCCTTGGGGATAGATTGGCCTAATAAAAATAGGCCGATCTGCCCCCAAGTGGGGCAGAAATGGCCTAAAATAAATTTGCCCCCATGGGGAATGGCCCTTGCCTAAGGGGTCGCTCCCCACCTGTAAAAAAAATAATTATATATATATATATATATATATATATATATATATATATATATATATATCTCCCTGGTGCCTATTGGCTTCTGCCCCCAGGGGGCTGATCAGCCTAGTGAAAATAGGCTGATCTGCTCCCAAGGGGGGCATAAAAGGCCTTGAAAAAATGCCCCCCCCCAAGGGAGCGACCCTTGCCTTAGGGGTCGCACCATTGCCTGAAATTGGCATAAAAAGAATCCCTGGTGTCTAGTGGTTTCTGCCCTCCTTGGGGGAAGGCTGGCCTAACAAAACAATCGGCCGATCTGGCCCCAAGGGGGCAGAAATGCCCTAAAATAAATTTGCCCCCCAGGGGAGCGACCTTTGCCTAAGGGGTTGCTCTCCACCTGTAAAAAATTAAAAATAAAAATATCCCTGGTGCCTAGCGGATTCTGTCACCCCTTGGGGGCAGATCAGTTTAATTAAAATAGGCCAATCTGCCCCCAAGGGGGGCAGAAAAGGCCTTAAAAAAAATGCCCCCCAGTTGAGTGACCCTTGCCCAAGGGGTCACTCCCCTTCATTGTTTACTAAAAGTAAACAAAATCCCTGGTGTCTAGTGGGCATTTCTTCATCAGGATCGCTATGTGTATATTGCCTCATATCCTCAACGACTGGATGCCATGGAAGCACAGCTAAAGGACGTTGAAGCATGCACAGACTACAATCCAGAATGGTCCCTGGTGATCTTGTCTCTGAAGCAGAAGGTGATCGACTTAAACGACAGAAGCATAAGGGACAATATCCATACCACCAGAGAAAATAGAGGAAGCAAAAATACGTACGTTCCTCTGCAACTTCTTACCCAAACTCCTCGGATTGACATTTGTACCACAATATGAAATACAAAGGGCACATAGTATCAGTGCCCATGACTCTTCCTACTTGCAGAGAACTCACCCTATCTTAGCTTGCCTCTCGAGATACCAAGGAGCATATTTAAGGGCCCCTATCGCCACTGGTGCGTCACTTTACGTGACGCTCCAGTCGCGCTACACTCTGCTCCATATTTACAAGGAGGTGTAACACCACTTTATGTGGCGTTACACCTCCTTGTAAATATAGGCCCCTCCGATGCAGCTTTCTGCGTCAGAGGGGCGTGCAATAGGTGTTGCTGCGGGCGCGCCACAGCAACACCCATTGCATTTTGACGCTGCCTCAGATTTACGAGATTTCGTAAACCTGAGGCAGTGCCAAAATTGTTAGCAAGGCGCAACGAGGAGGAATACTTTTATTTCTCCTAATTTTTTGCTTTTTGCATTCTGCAGCACGCATAGAAAGGGCAAAATGCCAGAAATTATTGTCTATGTATGGGAAGGTGTTCCTGTACATAAACAATAATTTGGAAATGACGCATTCTGCAGCACACATAGAAGTGCCAAAGCACCAATAGTGATTGTTTGTGCAGGAAGGGACACCTTTCCGCACATAAACAACCACACCCCGCAATGCAGACATCCTTGCACCAGTTAAATTTAGCGCAGGGAACAACACAGTGGTGCGCCGTATTCAATTAAATACGGTGCATCGCTGCGTTGTGATAATGAAGGAGCATGGCGCTGCCAATTTTGACACAGCATCGCACTCTGTAATTTTCTCATAAATATGGGCCCAAGTGCGACAGAACATATCTGCGGTGAAGAAATATGGTCCTTACCAGTGCGAGAATCACACAATTTTCATTCCGGCAGATTTCCCCCATGAAACCAATCATACGAAGAAAAGAAACGGCTCTGCGGCCCAGTCTTCGTAGAAGTGAAATAGGCTTCGGTCATTGGAAACCAGCCATGATGATGATCACAGCGTAAGGTAGAACTTGAGCGTACAAAGATCCGGAAGAGCTGAAGAAAAGAAATCCAACTATGCGAGGGAGGATCAATCGTCCGAGGACCGAAATGAACGCAGGAGGCTGGAGAAAGTCATGCGGTGCTTGTCGTCGGAAGGTGGCATACATAAAGCCTGGTGCACGAAGAAACAAATCACATTCACCACCTAAAATCTGTCTGATTTACAGTCTGACACAACTTAGGCATGGCAGGACAGCACCCCACCTGGTAAACACTGGTTGGTCTACACCTAGTTCCACTGAATGTCGACCACTGCTTTGATCTGGCGGCGTTCGCCCCTGCTGTAAGACTCAACCAGTGACCGACCTGGTAAAGCCCGTTAATCTTCTGCTTGGACCTGGCCGTGGACGCCTGTCAGTCGCCACTCGTTTCCGGTTATGCAATGTACTCTTTGCTTTACATTTGTTCTCCAGGCTCTGTATGTTAGCTTTCCTTTTCGTAATAGTTGTTCATCGTATTACTGATGTGATACACTATCTACAGGTTGGGTAAGCCCACTAGACATTCATTGGGTTGTTCCACTGGGTATTTAGTTTTAGTCATATGTTTGGACAAAAAGGGGACCGGGGCAGACGCACTTGCCTCAATCGAGATCTACAGAACTTGCAGCCCACGTTCTTCAGAGCTGGGAAAGGGGACAGCGGTCTTCCATGCACGTCTCTAAGTTACAATATTTTCATGACTACATTGTTAACACTCTTCAGGGAAACCTTAGTGACAAGTCCCAATTTGCTGTTTCGCACCCTTCCCCTTCTCTCTAGTTAATATTCCCCTGCTGACATGACTTAACATCACATAGATGCCCACTGCTCCCGATGGGTCACCCAGACACTTATGGATCATATTGCTTCAGGTCAATAGGCTGACACCGTTTATTAAGAGAAAGAAAGTGTTGTCTTATTCAGGAACTCACCACCCTTATGTGACGCTGGTTCATGAAACACATATGTCTAATTCTGATCATGACAAACTGAGACGGGAATGAGTGAGTACAGTGATATATACTGGCAAAACACAAAATGCCCATACAAACCACACAACGCCGCTAGACCACAGGAAAAATGACGGCGTACCCACTATGGACATGGAAAGATCCTGTGGGCAGATATTTTTTTGCAAAACTAAGGTTTTGGGGAGAGCAGCTGATTGTTGGCTCCATCTATGCTCCCACAGGGGACAAAACAGATCTCTTTGCAACATTAACCAAACTCCTTCACTCTTTCAGACTGACCAGACTTGTGATGGGGATTGACTGGAACCTGCCATTAGACCCAGACCTTGACCTATCTGGGAATCATAATGTCAGACAACACCGAGACAGGTACATCGTATCAGACACTATCAGTGACCATGCATTTTAATAGAACCGGGTCGGCTGACTCACTCGAGGGTTATGGACTGTACGCCTCCTGTGTCCAGGGACCCCACTCGTGCATAGATTTCTTTCTACTGACAGCAACGCTAGCCCTTAATCTGGTAGCCGCCTCCATTTTACCAAATGGCACATCAGACCATGACCTCGTCTTGCTTGACTTAGATCTCTGACTCTTGCAACCTCCTCTGGCCCATTGACACATGAATATATCCAGTTACAAAGCCCCTGAACATAAAAGCAGTCTGTGGTTACCTGTTATCTGCAAGACAACCTGGCAAAGTCTCCTCCTTCCAGATTTCGTGGGTAGCTGGGAAGGCCTGCATCAGGGGAAAACTGATGAGGAACTCTGCAGATTTTAAGAAGCGTTGTGAATCTTACAGGCGCCAGATGATGGCTCTCGCACAACAGCTGATCACGGCACATAATTTGGTGCCATCACCAACCTTACTCAAAGATCTACTTGAAGCCAAATTTGTTCTAAAATCACAGAACGCAAAACAAGTGGAATCCCCTTTCTTTAAACAGAAAAAGCAGCATAATGAGACAGGAAAAAAAGCGGGAAGATGATCAAATAACATTGAAATGATCAAATAACACCTTACTGACTCAGGAATGCATGCAACATGCAACTCACTGACCCACATGACATCCTTTGGGAATTCACCACTTTCTATGAATACATATATTCGCTGACTCTACATGGATCCTCACAAGAAAAACGAGAATTCATGAGCAGGCTCACATTACCAACAATCGTACGTGAACAGGCAACGTCACTTGGGGATGACATAACTGATGACTAACTAGCTCAGGCAATAGCTGACATGGTGACAATTAAGGTACCAGGAAGTGAACGGTCTCCCAGTAGAAGTTTTATAAAATAACCAAACCCTATTGGTACCTCTTCTGGGCAAATTCTTTAGGGAAATCTCGAGCAGCACCACACCCCGTGCAAAATTCAACAGGGTATGAATTTCTCTAATACTCAAACCAAGACAGGACAGCCTTCAATGAGCAAATTATCACCCAATCTTGTTTATAAAATGCGGACATGAAGATTCTAACGAAGAATCTGGCTACCAGACTTAAGGCTTACAGCCCACTCCTAATCCATCCTTCTCAAGTGGGGTTCGAGCCGGGCTGCTCCTCTGCCAAACACTTGAGAACGCTTTCACATCTCCTCTGGCAGGTTCGACAAGACGTGGATGAAAAAATACTTATTTCTCGTGTCGAAGAGAAGGCGTTCAATCATGTCTAATGGCCCTATCTATTCAGAGTGAGAGACAATGGGCCTTGGGAAGGCTTTTATCGATAAGTTGAGCTTGCTTTATACGTACCACACAACTTTGTCTTGGAGGGGATTCTCCTCACACTTTTTTGCTACCAGACTTAAGACGAAACAGGGATGCGGCTCTTCCCTTTGGTATTCCTTACAGCACTGGAACCACTAGCAGCCACTATTCTCAACACGCTGCATATCTGCAGGATACCCACAACACCCAGAGAATGGAAAGCATTCTATTATGCAGATAGCATACTGGGGGTCCTCTCCCATCCCCTGGAGTCAGTCCCAACCTTAATGTAAATGGTCAAGACATTTTCTAGTTTCTCGGGGTAGAGAATCAACTGGTCTGAAATGCAAGGCTATGCTAATGACATCAACAACCATGGCAGGTTCCTTAGGGACTGCACTGTTCAATTGGCGACCTACCTGTCTTAATTACCTTGGAGTATACCTGAACAGCGAACTGAGCACAGTAGGGTGATACAACATTGTCCGTATCCTAGAAAAAGTGAAAACAGAGCTCACCAACTGGTCAAAACACCAACTGTCCCTATGGGTAGAGTGCAGCTTATTAAAATGAGTGTGATGCCGAGATTTAATTATATTTTTGGCATACACCATTAAAAATCCCCCAGTTGCAAGAGATCAAAGGGGTTATCCGGGACTGGGTGTGGGAAAACCGCAGGCCCTGCCTCAAAACCTCTAAATTGCACACCAAAACCACAGCAAGAGGACTGCGCCTCCCATAGGCAGAGTCTTGCTGATTGGCCACCCAGATGGCATACACCACGCAAATATTGACGTCTCATAACGAAACACCCACGGGGTGTTTATGGAGCGGCATGTCCTGCAGGCAATAGGAATTCTTACAGCACTTTACATGGGGCGCACACAATCAGGTCCCCAGGGTAACTCGATCATAGACGCCACACAGTATGTTTGGCACTGGGCCCATAAACTGATCTGAACCCCCTGGCACAGCTCATTTACATGCACTAGTGTGAAGAAATTGGAGTTTTACGATAGGGGGAGAGGAATGTGACTGATCCATACAGAGGGAAAAAGGTACACAACACATAGCCTGCCCCACGAAGGGGACATAAAACCGTTTGACTTACTCATGCACAATTTTGATCCGCTGTCCTCGTAGCATTGGAAATACCGTCAGCTTAGGCATAGCCTTCGGGAAACACTAGGTACACCACCTTATGAGCTACAGCCCGACCCTCTGCTTCAATAGATCTTGACTTGGAAAGGCTGTAGGGGAAATATTTATGCCACCATAATGGATGCCCTCTTCTAGCGCCCAAATGCACATACCCTCTATGGCTGGTGGGAACGCACACTAACGCTCTCAATCTGTGAGGAAGACTGGACTGATATCTTGGAGGATCACAACAGACTGCTCAGAGAAGCTAGACTAAAATGTACCTATTTTAAGGTCCTCGATCAATGGCACTGGACACCCGAGAAACCTAGAGTCTCCGTGCAGTCAGACTTTAGGTGCTGGAGATGTAAGGCATCGGATTGCGATATAGTGCAGGTCCTGTGGGACTGTAGAGCGATTGCACATTATTGGTGATCTGTGTGGGACATGCTGAAGGGCAAGCTCGGAGTAGCTCCTCGGCTGGAAAGATGTCTGGCTTTGCTGCATGACCTGTTGGTCCTCCTAGAAACGCTGCACCATGAGAAACAATGCCTGTTCCCAGCATTAACTGTGGCAAAGGTGGAAATCTTACACCACTGGAAATCCACCACACCGCCGTCTTACAATAAGTGGCTATATGATATGCATGAAATGGCCTCCTATGAAAAAATGACATACAAACTGCACAACCAAATACAAAAATGTAAAGAGGTCTCAAGGTCTTTCTTACACTTGTGACCAGGCTCGAGCAGTGTCTATGTTATCAACAATAGCATACATAGATCAGTGGTCCGGTTCAGAACCCTACAGTCATGACTTATACCCAAGGAAAGGTGGAAATGACCCGACCTAGTATACCTGAGGCCACTGCTTCACACACACTCACAGTGAAGAGTGAGACACGTTTGAATTTTTTCAAACATACATGACACTTCCCATCCCTGGGCTTATCACTATGTTTTGGGATTTGAAGACAACGGGGTGATGGAAAATGGTTTCATACTAAGAAAAGGGGTAATTATACCCTACTCCCACAATTTCCCCCACCCCTCTTCTAACCACCCCCTTACCCACTCTCTACCCACTCAATTGCTTTGTATTACTCCCCCTATCACATATGGAGGCCATTTCAGTATCAACTGTACTGTCATATAAGTGAGACTGATGACGTTGTTGTTCACATGTACTTTTGCATACGATGTATGTTCGGAATTATAGAAACACAATAAAGAATCGAAATTGGAAAAAGAGGGAATCAAGCAGACAATCTTTATTGGCTTCACCGCTTGTGACTCATGGCTGATCCCCACACCCACCATGGTAATCAATATCATGTCACATTCTGCGTATCTGCATGTATCCTCTCTCTCCATCTCTCGCATTATTATGTATATAAATATATATATGTGTATATGGAAAATGTCACTTACCCAGTGTACATCTGTTCGTGGCATGAGTCGCTGCAGATTCACATGCTGTGCACAGTCCGCCGTCTGGTGTTGGGCTCGGAGTGTTACAAGTTGTTTTTCTTCGAAGAAGTCTTTTCGAGTCACGAGACCGAGGGACTCCTCCTACTTCGATTCCATTGCGCATGGGCGTCGACTCCATCTTAGATTGTTTTCCCCGCAGAGGGTGAGGTAGGAGTTGTGTATATTAGTAATAGTGCCCATGCAATGGAATGAATACGTATGTACATAATAAAGGTTAAAGTAATATATTTACAAATGTACAAATGTTCAAGATCTACTTCTAAACGGCTACAGGCTCCCGGGGAGGCGGGTGGGCGCATGTGAATCTGCAGCGACTCATGCCACGAACAGATGTACACTGGGTAAGTGACATTTTCCGTTCGATGGCATGTGTAGCTGCAGATACACATGCTGTGCACCGACTAGTAAGCAGTTATCTCCCCAAAAGCAGTGGTTCAGCCTGTAGGAGTTGAAGTAGTTTGAAATAATGTTCTTAGTACAGCCTGACCTACTGTGGCTTGTTGTGCAGTTAACACATCTACACAGTAGTGCTTGGTAAATGTATGAGGCGTAGACCATGTTGCTGCCTTACATATTTCGTTCATTGGAATATTTCCTAGAAAGGCCATGGTAGCCCCTTTCTTTCTGGTTGAGTGTGCCTTTGATGTAATAGGCAGCTCTCTTTTTGCTTTAAGATAGCAGGTTTGAATACACTTAACTATCCACCTAGCAATGCCTTGTTTTGAAATTGGATTTCCTGTATGAGGTTTTTGAAAGGCAATAAATAGTTGTTTTGTTTTTCTAATTATTTTCATTCTGTCAATGTAGTACATTAGTGCTCTTTTGATGTCTAATGTATGTAGTGCTCTTTCCGCTACAGAATCTGGTTGTGGGAAGAACACTGGTAATTCTACTGTTTGATTTAAGTGGAACGGTGAAATAATCTTTGGTAAAAATTTTGGATTTGTTCTCAGAACTACTTTATTTTTATGTATCTGAATAAATGGTTCTTGTATGGTAAATGCTTGAATCTCGCTCACTCTTCTTAGAGATGTAATGGCAATCAAGAATGCAACTTTCCACGTTAAGTATTGCATTTCACAAGAATGCATGGGCTCGAAAGGTGGACCCATGAGTCGTGTTAAGACAATGTTGAGGTTCCATGAAGGAACAGGTGGTGTCCTTGGTGGTATGATTCTTTTTAAGCCTTCCATAAACGCTTTAATGACTGGTATTCTAAATAGTGAAGTTGAATGAGTAATTTGTAGGTAAGCTGATATTGCGGTGAGATGTATTTTTATGGAAGAGAAAGCTAGATTTGATTTTTGCAAATGTAGTAAGTATCCAACTATATCTTTTGGAGATGCGGTTAATGGCTGAATTTGATTATTCTGGCAGTAATACACAAATCTTTTCCACTTGTTTGCGTAGCAGTGTCTAGTGGTAGGTTTCCTAGCTTGTTTTATGACCTCCATACATTCTTGTGTGAGGCGCAAGTGTCCGAATTCTAGGATTTCAGGAGCCAAATTGCTAGATTCAAAGATGCTGGATTTGGATGTCTGATCTGTTGTTTGTGTTGTGTTAACAGATCTGGTTTGTTGGGTAGTTTGACATGAGGTACTACTGACAGGTCTAGTAGTGTCGTGTACCAAGGTTGCCTTGCCCATGTTGGTGCTATTAGTATGAGTTTCAGTTTGTTTTGACTCAACCTGTTTACTACATATGGAAGGAGAGGGAGAGGGGGAAAAGCGTATGCAAAGATCCCTGACCAGTTCATCCATAGAGCATTGCCTTGGGATTGATCTTGTGGGTATCTGGATGCGAAGTTTTGGCATTTTGAGTTTTCCTTTGTTGCAAATAGATCTATTTGAGGTGTTCCCCAAATTTGAAAGTAGTTGTTTAGTATTTGGGGGTGAATTTCCCATTCGTGGGTTTGTTGGTGATCTCGAGAGAGATTGTCTGCCAACTGGTTCTGAATCCCTGGAATAAATTGTGCTATTAGGCGAATGTGGTTGTGAATCGCCCAATGCCATATTTTCTGTGTTAGGAGGCACAACTGTGTCGAGTGTGTCCCTCCTTGTTTGTTTAGATAATACATTGTTGTCATGTTGTCTGTTTTGACAAGAATGTATTTTTGGGTTATTATGGGTTGAAATGCTTTCAGCGCTAGAAATACTGCTAACATTTCCAAGTGATTTATGTGAAACTGTCTCTGATGTATGCCCCATTGTCTTTGGATGCTGTGTTGATTGTGGTGTGCTCCCCACCCTGTCATGGAAGCATCTGTTGTTATGACGTATTGTGGCACTGGGTCTTGGAAAGGCCGCCCTCGGTTTAAATTTGTACTGTTCCACCATAGAAGCGAGATGTATGTTTGGCGGTCTATCAACACCAGATCTAGAAGTTGACCCTGTGCTTGTGACCATTGTGATGCTAGGCACTGTTGTAAGGGCCGCATGTGCAATCTTGCGTTTGGGACAATGGCTATGCATGAAGACATCATGCCTAGTAGTTTCATCACCATTCTGACTTGTATCTTTTGTGTTGGATACATGGCCTGTATTACTTTGTGAAATGTTTGAACCCGTTGTGGACTTGGAGTGGCAATCCCTTTTGCTGTGTTGATTGTCGCTCCTAAGTATTGCTGCGTTTGACACGGCAGAAGGTGTGACTTCGCGTAGTTGATGGAGAAACCTAGCCTGTGAAGCGTTTGTATGACATATTTTGTGTGCTGTGAACACTGTTTTAGCGCGTTGGTTTTGATTAGCCAGTCGTCTAAGTACGGGAACACATGTATTTGCTGCCTTCTGATATGTGCAGCTACTACTGCCAGGCATTTTGTAAAAACTCTTGGCGCAGTTGTTATTCCGAATGGCAACACTTTGAATTGGTAATGTATTCCTTGGAATACGAACCTTAGGTATTTCCTGTGTGAGGGATGTATTGGTATATGGAAATACGCATCTTTTAGATCTAATGTTGTCATGTAGTCTTGCTGTTTGAGCAGTGGTATTACGTCTTGTAACGTGACCATGTGAAAGTGGTCTGATTTTATGTAGGTGTTTAGTGTTCTGAGATCTAGTATTGGTCTCAGAGTTTTGTCCTTTTTGGGTATTAGAAAGTACAGTGAGTAAACTCCTGTGTTTTTTTGTTGAGTTGGTACTAATTCTATTGCGTCCTTTTGTAGCAATGCTTGAACTTCTAGTCCTAGAAGATCTATATGTTGTTTTGACATATTGTGTGTTTTCGGTGGGACGTTTGGAGGGAATTTGCGAAATTCTATGCAATAACCATGCTGGATAATTGCTAAGACCCAAGTGTCTGTTGTTATTTCCTCCCAAATTTTGTAAAATTGGCTTAGTCTTCCCCCCACAGGTGTTATGTGGTGGGGGTGTGTGACTTGTGAGTCACTGCTTATTTTGAGGGGTTTTGGGGCCTTGGAATTTTCCTCTATTTTTTGGGAATTGGCCCCCTCTAAATTGCCCCCGAAAACCTCCCCTTTGATATTGACCCTGGTAGGTAGGTCTTGTTTGTGAGGTTGTGGTTTCTGTGGGTTGACCTCGAAACCCTCCCCTAAAAGGTGTTTTCCGAAATGTGCCTCTGCTCTGCGGGGAGTAGAGTGCGCCCATGGCTTTGGCTGTATCGGTGTCCTTCTTGAGTTTTTCGATGGCAGTGTCTACCTCCGGCCCAAACAATTGCTGTTCATTAAACGGCATATTGAGCACAGCCTGCTGTATTTTCGGTTTGAACCCAGAAGTGCGCAGCCATGCATGCCTTGGTATTGTGACTGCAGTGTTTATTGTCCTTGCAGCTGTATCTGCTGCATCCATGGAAGACCGTATCTGATTATTTGAGATACTTTGTCCCTCTTCCACCACCTGTTGCGCTCTTTTTTGGAACTCCTTGGGTAAGTGTTCGATGAAATGTTGCATTTCATCCCAATGAGCCCTGTCGTATCTTGCCAAAAGTGCCTGTGAATTGGCAATACGCCACTGATTTGCTGCTTGTGCTGCAACCCTTTTTCCCGCAGCATCAAATTTGCGTCTCTCCTTGTCTGGAGGTGGTGCGTCTCCTGATGTATGAGAGTTGGCTCTCTTACGAGCTGCCCCCACAACTACTGAGTCTGGTGTTAGTTGTGTTGTAATATATATTGGATCAGTGGGCGGTGGCTTATATTTTTTCTCCACCATTGGAGTTACGCCTCTGCCTTTAACTGGATCCTGAAATATTTGTTTGGAATGTTTTAGCATTCCTGGGAGCATGGGAAGGCTTTGATATTGGCTATGGGTGGAGGATAGGGTGTTAAAAAGAAAGTCATCCTCAATTGGTTCCGAATGTAAGGACACATTGTGAAACTCGGCTGCCCTTGCGACCACCTGTGTATAGGATGTACTGTCCTCAGGTGGTGACGGTTTTGTAGGATAAGAGTCTGGGCTATTGTCAGACACTGGAGCATCGTAGAGGTCCCATGCATCGGGATCATCCTGACTCATTGTGGTATGAGCTGGTGAGTGCATCAGTGGTGGAGTAGTTGCTGGTGATGCATGTTTTGATGGTGGTGGAGACGGTGGTGGGGTTGTTTTCTTTGCCACCTTTGCCTGTGGTTGCTTGTCCTTTTGTGGAAAGGCAAGTTTCCTTTTTATTTTGACTGGGGGAAGAGTGGTTATCTTCCCTGTGTCCTCATGAATATGAAGCCTTCTTTGTGTGTAGTCAGGCTCTGCAGATTGAAGCTCCTCTCCAAATCGATGTAATTGGGAGGTTAGTCCTTGTTCCTCTGTATAGGAACTAGTTTTCGGCTCCAAGGCTGGCTGTTTCGGAACCGAAACCTTTCCGGAAGTCTTTCTAGGCTCCGAAGAAACCTTCTTTGTTTTCGACGTGTCTCGGTGCCGAAATTCTTCGGTGCCGCTGTCCCTGTGTCGAAGTTTCTCGGAGCCGCCGTCTCGGCTACGAGGTTGCTGTGTGGCGGTATCTCGACCGGAGTCAGATGACTTCGACACCAGCATGCCCTTTTTCGGTGCCTTGGATGGGTCACCTATTTTTCGGGTTAAGCCATGGCCAGTTGGCGGTGGCATCCCCTGGGCTTTTGTAGACTTCTCGTGAGTCTTGATTTTCGACGTCTTACTCACGGTTTTGGTTGTTTCTTCGGCGTCGAGTTCTTCCGAATCCGACTCGCGGACGGAGAAAGCCTCTTCTTCCTCCTCGAAACGATCTTGACCTGTCGGCGTGGACGCCATTTGTAGTCTTCTGGCTCTTCGGTCTCTCAGCGTCTTCCTCGACCGAAACGCTCGACAGGCTTCACAAGTATCCTCCTTGCGCTCGGGGGACAAGCACAAGTTACAGACCAGATGGTGATCCGTATACGGATACTTGTGATGGCATTTTGGGCAGAAACGGAATGGGGTCTGTTCCATGAGCCTTGAAGTCGCACGTGGCCGGGCCGACCAGGCCCCGACGGGGGATCGAAAAAACCCCGAAAGGCCACCGGAGCTCTTCAAAATTCGGTGTCGATTTGTTCTAACTAACCCGATACCGAACGCAAACAAAACCGACGTTTTTTTCCGAGATTCTAACTAACTTTCCGACCCGAAACACGGAGCGAAAAGGAACACGTCCGAACCCGATGGCGGAAAAAAAAACAATCTAAGATGGAGTCCAATGGAGCCCATGCGCAATGGATTCGAAGTAGGAGGAGTCCCTCGGTCTCGTGACTCGAAAAGACTTCTTCGAAGAAAAACAACTTGTAACACTCCGAGCCCAACACCAGACGGCGGACTGTGCACAGCATGTGTATCTGCAGCTACACATGCCATCGAACATATATATATATATATATATATAATAATAATAATAATACAGTGGCAGTCTCCGCATTTAAGAGGAATTTTTGTTATTCCTATAACATTAGTCTGCATGTATGTAGCTGCACCAAATTTGGCACTTGCTTAGCATATGCAGCTAAGACCTGGAATGCTAATTTTCATTTAGTTCCATGCAGGGGAAAAATGTTAAGGTGGTGGTGAAAAAGGATGGGTTTTCCAAATTTAGTGCTCACAGATAATTTTGTTTGCGGCTAAAGCAAACAAAGCTGAATTAATTTACGCCAAACTTGGAATGAAAGTAGAACTTTTTTTCAGAAATCATGCTTTTTGTGGTTTGGCATAAATCTGTAAATAATTTTTTGTGATATCGTTTTAGAAAAGTGCTTGATCTGCTTGAGAGGGTTTAAACATTTATATATCTTGGATAGTTGAAATCTCAATTAGTCTCCGTAAATTTGATTTTGTTTTTGCCAAATGATACTGGCTGATGAGGGGAATCCAATTTGTTCTACCATATTGACATTTGCAATTTTGTACAAAATCACAATTTCCACAGCGTGGTTGGGGGATGGGGTGGAGGTACTATCAGGCATGGAAAAAGGAGACATAAAAACGAGCTTGCCCCTGGAAAACAAGATTTCCATGAAACTCAGTCGCAAGGTTGATATTTTGTATCCCTAAAAACAGAATAATTTTTGCCCAAAAAAGTTTCTGATTGAGAAACATTCCTAATAGGATGAAAAGGACGGTGCTGCAAGTTTAGCCAAAGCACAGGTCCGGCGGCCAATTCCCGATACAGACAGGCTTTTGATGTATGTGGCACGGGGTGGTAACCCCCTGGGTTTTAGGTGCAGTGCTTGGGTATATGGGCAAGTCATTACGGCAACACTTGCTGTGCACAGCGCTGCATGCGTACATGGCATAGTGAATGAAGTGCATCATGAAAAAATAGAGATTCACTGGAAAAACAGATAATGGTTAGGTGTGGTTCAGGGAGTGCAAACCTAGGATACCCTAAAAGTTCGACAGCTATGGTATGAAACACACATCATAACTGACACCACCCGTCATGATCAATGCACCACTTTGCCACTGAATTAGGAAAAACCCTTGAGCAAGACATGGCTGGTGGTGAAAATTAGGGAGAGCTTTGCATACAGTAACGAGCAAATTTCAAGAGGTTTACGGTTTGCATTTGCTTAAACGCAACTGACCTTAACTTTGTTTATTTGGGTGACTGATATAGTCCTACCTTGTTGCACAACACCAATGGCGGAAGTGTGGGAGGAATACGGGGAATTGTGTCTTCTATGGCACAAACAAATGCTGAAGAATCCACAAGGGGGTAACAGGGAGTTAAACCCAAAGGAAAGAGGAATTATGACGGATCTTGTCAGTGGGCAGTGATGTACCCTGGGAGGTTAACCAGGACATAGAGCTTCATGTTCACTTATCTTGAAGATCTGGTGGAAACAATTTTGCCCTAGGATGAGTTATTTTGCAATCAATTCATTGGAATAACCACAAGATATTACTTTAATTAGATGCCCTGATAAAACTGTGGTATCATATTGAATTTCACTGGAAAAACAGATAATGGTTAGGTGTGGTTCAGGGAGTGCAAACCTAGGATACCCTAAAAGTTCGACAGCTATGGTATGAAACACACATCATAACTGACACCACCCGTCATGATCAATGCACCACTTTGCCACTGAATTAGGAAAAACCCTTGAGCAAGACATGGCTGGTGGTGAAAATTAGGGAGAGCGTTGCATACAGTAACGAGCAAATTTCAAGAGGTTTACGGTTTGCATTTGCTTAAACGCAACTGACCTTAACTTTGTTTATTTGGGTGACTGATATAGTCCTACCTTGTTGCACAACACCAATGGCGGAAGTGTGGGAGGAATACGGGGAATTGTGTCTTCTATGGCACAAACACATGCTGAAGAATCCACAAGGGGGTAACAGGGAGTTAAACCCAAAGGAAAGAGGAATTATGACGGATCTTGTCAGTGGGCAGTGATGTACCCTGGGAGGTTAACCAGGACATAGAGCTTCATGTTCATTTATCTTGAAGATCTGGTGGAAACAATTTTGCCCTAGGATGAGATATTTTGCAATCAATTCATTGGAATAACCACAAGATATTACTTTAATTAGATGCCCTGATAAAACTGTGGTATCATATTGAATTGGTACCCATGATAGCCATTAGGTATGTTATGATGCATTTGAAACCGACCTATGTCTAAGTGAAAATTTAACTGAAATGATGAGTATGAGTTATTTATTGTAACTAATAAGGAAATAACATGCCAGATATGGCTGATCAATTAAGTCGCGTTCTAAACAACTTGAGTTGCATGAAACTTAAAATCATATTGATTGGATAGCCTATGAGTTATGGTTCTCTGATGCAATAAGAACATTTTGAAGAAACTAGAAATTAATTTAAGAAATGAATATCGATTTTGTTCACTGACAGTCATGTATAAGGGGTCCAATGATTGAGAGTTTCTTCGAGATTGAACATGTGTTTGGTTGGCTCAGAAGCAGGTGGTTAACAAAGAAATTAATAATGTGTAGATTGATAAGTGGAAATTGGGAGGTGCCTTTAGTGATACAGCATTACAATAGTTCTTTTTGGAAATAATGGAAGTTAGTTAATGATTGAGCAATGCACACTGGTTATTGCCAATGAAGAGTGAATGATGAAATTCTCCATCTGTGATGACAATGGCTACTGCGGATAAAATGTGAATGATAATGAATTCTTCCAATTGTAATAAAACTAACTGGATCGCACCTTGGTCTTCATAATGTAAATCGTCAAGACATCTCTGTGTGAGCTACAACAGCGGGGAAACTAAGGGGGTCATTCCAACCTTGGCGGTCGGTGTTAATGCGGCGGCTAAACCGCCAACAGTCTGGCGGTAAAAAAAATGGTATTCCGACCCTGGCGGAAACCGGCAACAGAGACCGCCACTTCAACACACCGCCCGCCACGGCGGGACAAACAAACAGCGCGGCGGTCACCGCCAACAGACAGGCGAGAGTCAATGTACCGCCCACCCCATCACAACCTACCAATCCGCCACCTTTTCCGGGGCGGTAGCCCCGCCGATAAAAACACGGCGGAAACAGCCATTTCTAACGGAAAACGCTCACCTCCATACACCCCACGAGGAATCTGGACAGCATGGAACCCGAACTCCACATCCTCCCAGCGATTGTCTTCCTGCTCCTCTACCAGGAGCACGAACGCCGGCGCAGAAGACAACGGTGAGTACTGCACCTACGACACAGGGGAGGGGGGATGGAAAAAATTACGGGGACACACATACGCGACACACCCACCCCCACCCTCACCCACTACAACACACACATCAATGCATAGCAACAACTCAGAGTTACGCCCCCCAAATCCCCCCCGGAAGAATGCAAAGACAAAAGGAAATGATTCTAAACATTGGAATATATTGTATCACTGGCTTAAAAATATATCACACATCTAAAACCTTTATATACATAAATTTTAAAGTCCGATCATTGTAGCAGGCATTGTCCGTGGACCACTGGTCCCAAATCACATGGGCAAAGCCCACACAGGATACCTGACTCCAACGGAGAGAACACTGCAGGGGCATCAGATAGCAAAACTACAGGCATCTCAGGGGGAAGGGAAGGGGGGGCACCTCAGCCAGATGAGTCCACGACGCCAGATCCACGAGGGGCCTCCATGGCCACTGTTCCATCCTGGGGAGTGCAAAGCCACAGTCTCTCAAGTCTCTACATTGGGTGGGTTGCCCACTGTTACATCCTGGGGATTGCAAAGCCACAGTCTCACAAGTGGATAACAGTCTCCACTGGTTCTGGAGGGGGACTGGTGCCCAGAGTGCTTCGTGCAGCCCTGCCCGACACAGAGGCGGGCCTGCCCCTTCCGCCAATGGGCCAGCGGTGCTTGAGACGGCGGTGCCCTGTTCAGCGGTGCTTGAGACGGCGGTGCCCAGTCCAGCGGTGCTTGAGATGAAGGGCCCAGTCCAGCGGTGCTTGAGACGGCGGTGCCCTGTTCAGCGGTGCTTGAGATGAAGGGCCCAGTTCAGCGGTGGTTGAGACGGCGGTGCCCTGTTCAGCGGTGCTTGAGATGGCGGTGCCCTGTTCAGCGGTGCTTGAGATGAAGGTCCCAGTTCAGCGGTGCTTGAGACGGCGGTGCCCTGTTCAGCGGTGCTTGAGACAGCGGTGCCCTGTTCAGCGGTGCTTGAGACGGCGGTGCCCTGTTCAGCGGTGCTTGAGATGAAGGGCCCAGTTCAGCGGTGCTTGAGATGAAGGGCCCAGTTCAGTGGTGCTTGAGATGAAGGGCCCTGTTCAGCGGTGCTTGAGACGGCGGTGCCCTGTTCAGCGGTTCTTGAGACGGCGGTGCCCAGTTCAGCGGTGCTTGAGACGGCGGTGCCCTGTTCAGCGGTGCTTGAGATGGCGGTGCCCTGTTCAGCGGTGCTTGAGACGGCGGTGCCCTGTTCAGCGGTGCTTGAGATGAAGGTCCCAGTTCAGCGGTGCTTGAGATGAAGGGCCCTGTTCAGCGGTGCTTGAGACGGTGGTGCCCTGTTCAGCGGTGCTTGAGACGGCGGTGCCCAGTTCAGCGGTGCTTGAGACGGCGGTGCCCAATTCAGCGGTGCTTGAGACGGCGGTGCCCTGTTCAGCGGTGCTTGAGACGGCGGTGCCCAGTTCAGCGGTGCTTGAGACGGCGGTGCCCTGTTCAGCGGTGCCCGAGACGGCGGTGCCCAGTTCAGCGGTGCTTGAGACGGCGGTGCCCAGTTCAGCGGTGCTTGAGATGAAGGGCCCAGTTCAGCGGTGCTTGAGACGGCGGTGCCCTGTTCAGCGGTGCTTGAGAGGGCGGTGCCCTGTTCAGCGGTGCTTGAGATGAAGGGCCCAGTTCAGCGGTGCTTGAGATGAAGGGCCCAGTTCAGCGGTGCTTGCGATGAAGGGCCCTGTTCAGCAGTGCTTGAGACGGCGGTGCCCTGTTCAGCGGTGCTTGAGACGGCGGTGCCCAGTTCAGCGGTGCTTGAGACGCCGGTGCCCTGTTCAGCGGTGCTTGAGACGGCGGTGCCCAGTTCAGCGGTGCTTGAGACGGCGGTGCCCAGTGCAGCGGTGCATCGGATGAGTGTCCAGCTCAGCGGATCCGGCCATGGCATGGAGGTCATTCGCCACCTGACCTGTGGCTGGCGGTGCCTTCCTGCCCATCTGTCCTGTGGCTGGCGGGGCCCTCCTGGGCTGCAGTTATGGGGCCTGTGGGTGTCCTCCTGCCCACCTGGGATGGGGCTTGCGGGGCCCTCCTGGGCTGCAGTACCGGGCCTGTGGGTGTCCTCTTGCCCACCTGGGATGGGGCTGGCGGGGCCCTCCTGGCCAGCTGGGCTGCTGGCGGACTTTTCGGGCGTGCTGCCCTTCCCAGCCTTCCCTGTTCGCCTGTGGCCCTTCCCCACCTTTGGCGGTGTGCCAGGTGGCACCACAATTCCTGCCGGAGCCATGGTAGGGATTTTGGTCCCTGGTGTCTTCGGCCTCTCGCGCCGGCCACTGACAATCTTCTGATGTTTTACCGGGGGTGGGCTGGCCGTGCCTTGGCTCCTTACTGAACTGGCTGCCCTTGAGGGTGGGGGACTCCACAGCCCATGGCACACTCTCATTACAGGTCCCGCTTTTGTGGTGGCTGAGGTGCTGACTGGAGTCCTATGAGATTGACGGGGTGGGGGAGTTGTTGGAAAGAGGTCAAGTTTGGAAAGGAAAAGCAATTTAGGAACAGAGGGACGGGTAGGTGTAGTGGGTATGGGAGTGGAGGAAGAGGTTGTGGTTGTAGGAGTCTTCAGTCTGGTGTCTTTGGGTGCAGGTGCTTGGGCTGGATGCTGTCGTGAGGTGGATGGCTGTTGGGTGGGTGGCTGCCTGCGTTTGTGTAGCTTGGAAGAGGGGGTCACAGACACAGTGGGAGAGGACACAGGGGACGTTTAAATGGTAGTGGGGGTGGTGACTGCATGTGTGCGGGGGGTTCTGGTGGGTGTGCTGGTGATGGACGTAGTGGCTGAAGATGTTGTGCATGCAGGTGTGAGTGGAGACGTCACAGGGAGGGAGGAGGGAGACGAGGAGGAGGGGGACACAGTGGAGGCAGTGGGTGTTGGTATGTCTGTATGTGGATGTTGCTTGTGTGAATGCTTGTGTGATGTGTGGTGCTAAGGACTGGATGAGCTTCCCTTGGGTTTTGAGGTGTGTGCAGGCTGGTCTGATGGTGTGTCTGGGATAGGCAGAGGTACAGGTGATAGGGTATGGGTGGAGGAAGTTGGAGGGGGGAGGCTAGAGACAGGGACAATTGCTGCCATCAGTGCTGAGGCCAGAGTGTTGAACGATCGCTGATGGGCAGCCTGACCAGAATGAATGCCCTCCAGGTATGCATTACTCTGGTGCACCTCCCTTTCTACACCCTGGATGGCATTCAAAAGGGTAGACTGCCCAACAATGAGCGTCCTCAGGAGGTCAATGACCTCCTCACTGAGGGCAGCAGGGGTGACAGGGGCAGGGCCTGAGGTGCCTGGGGCGAAGGAGATGCCCACCTTCCTGGGTGAGCGGGCACAGGCCAAACGCTGAGGGGCTGCTGGGAGGGCGGTGCTGGTGCGCTGGGTGGCGGCTGTACCTGTTGGTGCGGGGGGCACGGATGTTGCCGCCACCACAAGGGAGCTCCCTTCAGAGGACGAGTCCGTGTCACTAATGTCTGCACGAGTCCTCGCTGTGGAGCTCCCCTCGCCATCCGTCCCACTGGTGTATTCGGAATCCGTTGCATGGCCCTCCAGGGCCATGTGGGATGCAGCTCCCTCGTGCTCCGATGCCACTTCTCCTCCGCCTGATGATGCTAATGCACACATGAACAGGAAGACCACAAAAAGGGGGGGGGGGAAATAAAGATGTTGAGTGCATGCATTGGCGACACCGTTGGTGGAGAGGACAGACACAGAAGCCCCCTGCACTACGCCGCGCACTTGGGGTCCACTACTCAATCCGTGGGTCATGGCCTACAAGCCTATGGACGACAACTGCACACATAGATGACACAGGGCCATGGATAACTGTACTTGGCACCCTACAGAGGTGGGGGCGGGGGCACAGGGCCATGCCTTACGGAGGGGCCTAGCCTACAGAAATCGCCCTGGCCTAGGGATACCCACAGCCCTCCTCCCCCACCCAGACACCTCCACTGCGCGCAAAGTCAGCAGAATGAGGTTGTACTCACCCCCTTGTGTCTGCTGTGATGTCCTCACGTGCCCATCCAAATCGGGGTAGGCCACCGCCAGGATCCGGGACATCAGGGGGGTCAAAGTACGACTGGCACCCCTCCCACGTTGGGAGGCCATCCCCAGCTGAGCCTCCGCCGTCTTCCTGCTCCAGCGTCGGAGGTCCTCCCATCTCTTCCGGCAGTGGGTGCCCCGTCTGTTGTGGACCCCCAGGGCCCGGACGTCCTTGGCGATGGCACGCCAAATGTCTATCTTCTGGTGGGCGCAGACCTATGTGAAATGTACAGGGGGAGAAAAAGAGTCATCACCTTCTGCACCCTCAATGTGAGTGGCCCCCCATCCCTACCCTTGCCATGTGGCACATCCTGTCATCCGTCATCTGATGCATGCCTCATTCGCTCCCCTCCCCACCATCTTTCATCCACCCGACTCAACACAGGCATTGGCCACAAAGCATGGTCCCAGTGTACTTACCTGTTGGTCTGGAGGACCGTGGAGTAGCGCATACTGGGGGAGGAAAACATCCACGAGTTTCTCCAATTCCCGAGCAGTGAAGGCAGGGGCCCTTTCCCCAGTCGCATGAGCCATTGTCTCTTCCAGACCAAGGTCACAGCAGCACTTGCAGTGTAGGTCCTCTCCTGTCGAAGATCAAGTATCGAGTGATTAAGCAGATAGAAAATGGCGGTCACGCCCGCGGCGGTGCGTACCGCGACCACCGGTGCACATCGTCATTGGCTCCTGAGACCCATAGGGTTCAATGTTAACCAATGCTGCTTTGCGCTGCGGTCTTCGACCGCCTACCGCCACGGTGTGCCACGCCAGCGCATTGACCTTACATCCCATTGTCACACTTCACAGGTCAGGCAGCCGCCATTTCAAGGGCCCACATGGCTTACTTTTAACTACGTCACACATACCTAGGCCTTGCATCAACACTCCTACAAACCATTCAATGCATTGGGAATTGTGTTTTGTGCAAACTGTGGTTACGTACCTGTGGGCTGATTGACTCTGTGCTTGCTGTTGTCCTACATAGGCACCGTCCGCTGGGACATGTGAGGAGATGGAGGAATCTTCCCGTGTACAGACCGCTGGTAGACCTGTCGACAATGGAGGAAAGACATGTCATACTGACATACAGGCTTGACCGAGCCACTATTCAGGAACTGTGTGCCCAGCTGGAGCCAGACCTGATGTCACCCATCCGCCAACCCACAGGGATCCCACCTCTAGTGCAGGTGCTGTCAGTACTCCATTTCTTTGCAAGTGGGTCATTTCAAACAACAGTGGCCATATCATCAGGGATGTCCCAGCCTATGTTTTCCAAGGTGTTGTCCAGAGTGTTGTCTGCCCTTCTGAAATACATGCGGAGCTACATTGTTTTCCCTGAGGTGGAGGATTTGCCTACAGTGAAAGGTGATTTCTATGCCCTTGGACATATCCCCAACATCATAGGTGCCATTGATGGGACACATGTGGTTTTAGTACCCCCCAGCAGGAGTGAACAAGTGTACAGAAACAGAAAGAGTTATCATTCGATGAATGTACAGATGGTGTGTTTGGCAGACCAGTACATCTCCCATGTTAATGCCAAGTTCCCTGGCTCTGTGCATGACGCCTACATCATGCGGAATAGCAGCATCTCTTACGTGATGGGTCAACTCCAGAGGCACCGTGTGTGGCTAATTGGTGACTCTGGTTACCCCAACCTGTCCTGGCTACTGACCCCAGTGAGGAATCCCCGGACAAGGGCAGAGGAACAGTACAATGAGGCCCATGGGAGAACTAGGAGGGTGATTGAGCGGACCTTCGGCCTTCTGAAGGCCAGGTTCCGCTGCCTCCATATGACAGGTGGATCCCTATTGTACTCACCAAAGAAGGTGTGCCAGATCATCGTGGCCTGCTGTATGCTTCACAACCTGGCTTTGCGACGCCAGGTGCCTTTTCTGCAAGAGGATGGTCCAGATCGTGGTGTTGTAGCAGCTGTGGAGCCTGTGGAGAGTGAAGAAGAGGAAGCCGAAGAGGACGACATAGACAACAGGAACACAGTAATACAGCAGTATTTTCAATGACACACAGGTAAGAGTCCAACCCGTCATATTACATATACTTAACCCCTACTACCTCTCTACTGTCTGACCTTTTCCCCCTGTGTATGGTAACTGAGTTGTGACTTTCCCTTCCAATTTCAGAGATGTGGGCCATACTGCGTGACATCTGCTTTATTTCCCCATGGACTACAGCTGTGTGACAGTGGTATGTTGGCATCACAATGTAAATTTGCATTTTGGGACGGTAACGTCTAATACATTAGTACAAAATCACAGCCAGACTCCTGATTGTTTTGTTGAATAACTGTTTATTTCAGTGTCCTATATTGGTGGGTGGTTGCAAGTCGGTGAGGGGTGATGGTGGAGGATTGTCCATGGCAGAGTCCAGACTATTAGTCTCACAGGTGCAATGTTCAAATGCCTGTGGAAAGTGGAGCATGGGCAGTATAAGAATGGACAGGGTATCAATGTGGGACAGTGGGATGACAATCAGGGAGGTATCCTTTTCTGGCGGTGGTCTTGGCATCTTACTCTGTCTTCTTCCTGGATCTAAGGGCCCGCTTGCGGGGTGGTTCTCCTTCTGCAGGGGGTGGGGTGCTGGTGGCCGGTTGGTCCTGTGGCGGGGCCTCCTGTCCACTAGCGCCGGCGGAGGTGGTAGGCAGTTCTTGGTCCATGCTAGTGTCAGGGGCCCTTTGTCCTGCCACAGTGTCCCGCAATGTGGTGACTACCTGATTCAGAGCCCCTACAATGGTGGCCAGGGCGGAACTGATGTTTCGTAGTTCCTCCCTGAACCCCAAATACTGTTCCTCCTGCAGAAGCTGGATCTCCTGAAACCTGGCCAGGACCGTCGCCATCGTCTCCTGGGAGTGGTGGTAGGCTCCCATGATGGAGGAGAGGGCCTTGTGGAGAGTGGGTTCCCTGGGCCTGTCCCCCCCCTGTCGCACAGCAGCCCTCCCAGTTCCCCTGTTTCCCTGTGCCTCTGTCCCCTGGACCGTGTGCCCACTACCACTGCCCCCAGGTCCCTGTTGTTGTTGGGGTAGGGAGTTGACCTGGGTGCCCTGTAGTGGTGGACACACCGCTGATTGACGTGTCCTGGGGACTGAGGGATGGGCCCGCTGGGTGGGTGCTGTGCTGGTGTTGCCAGAGGGGGGAAGGTCTGCTATGAGCTGTGGCTGTCTGAGGGGAACCGACTGTCCCGAGGTCCCCGATGGGCCGGGCTGGTCATCTAGATCCAGGTGGACAGAGGTGCTGTCCTCACTGTGGGCCTCTTCTGGGGGTGGAGTGGACATTTGTGGAACCTCCTGCGCAGTGACGTGGCGTTCGGGTCCTGCAGGGGTATAAAAGTATGGTTATTGCATTTGTGTGTGCCATAGCGTGTAATGGGTGGGTGCCCTTGTACCCCAGTGCTGGCATTCCCGTGTGGGGGCTTTTGTGACGGTGATTTGATGGGGGATGGGTATGTGCAGTGGGCATGCTTTGGTGATGGGTGTCCATGCTTTGTGGTCGCATGCAGGGCTTGGTGTTGGGATGGGTGGGCTGTGATGTGGAGACATTTGCAAGGATGTGATGGGGGTGAGGGTGAGAGTGGGGGTATGAATTAGCATGCTGGTGGGGTGGGGGGATGAAGTAGTGAAGATGAGACTTACCAGAGTCCATTCCTCCGCCTACTCCTGCGAGGCCCTCAGGATGCAGGATCGCCAAGACTTGCTCCTCCCATGTTGTAAATTCTGGGGGAGGAGGTGGTGGTCCGCCGCCAGTCCGCTGCACCGCGATGTTGTGCCTGGATACCATTGAACGCACCTTCCCCCGTAGGTCGTTCCACCGCTTCCTGATGTCGTCCCTATTTCTTGGGTGCTGTCCCACAGCGTTGACCCTATCGACTATTCTGCTCCATAGCTCCATCTTCCTGGCAATGGTGGTGTGCTGCACCTGTGTCCCGAAGAGCTGTGGCTCTACCCATACAATTTCCTCCACCATGACCCTGAGTTCATCCTCGGAGAACCTGGGGTGTCTTTGCAGTGCCATGGGGTGGTGTGGGTGATGTGTGGGGTGGATTGTGTGGTGATGTGTATTGGTGTGTTGTGTGAAGTGCGTGGAAATATTGCTGGGTGAAAGTAAAATGCGCGTCTGGGTGCTCAGTTCTCTTTTTCTCAGTGCATGGTCCCGATTCTGTAGAAGTAGGGGTTTGTGGGTGATGTGGGTGTGTGTTTTATATTGTGTTGGGTGTGTGGGAGTGGATTGTGTATGTGTATCAGGAGTGTGTTTTTCGATTTGTCCAATGTGGATGTGTTTTGTAAATGTGTGTGTATTTTGAGCGGGCGGTGTGTACCGCCAATGGATTACAGCGGTTGAAAGACCGCTGCGTGGATTCGTGGGTCGTGATAGTGTGGGCGTATTTCTGTTGGCGTGACGGTGGAGGTTTGGTCATCGCCAGTTTCTCGCTGGCCTCTGATGTGGCGGACTTTTGTGGATGTCTACATTTTGGCGGTTTGCCTGTTGTGGGTCAGAATGACTGTGGCGGTTTACCGCGGCCGCGGCGGTATGTTGGCGGTCTTCTGACAGCGGTAAGCGGCTTTTACTGCCAAGGAATGACCCCCTAAGTCTTTACTGAAGCGTACGGGGTGAAAGTCTAGTTGGTTTTTAATATGGAAGCCGGTGGGTGGTCTTAACAAACATTGGCAGAGCCAATATGTCTTTCATTTCCAAGAGCTATTGGCTTTGCCAATCTGTTTTAGCCTTGTTGTTCACCAGCGTGACTGTTGTTCAGCATGGCTAAAAGTTAGTGGAATACAAGAGAGAGGTGTTGAGTGTCGTAGAGTGGAATAATGAAGATTGAAGTAGAGTGCTGTAGACTGGAGTGGCAGAGTGTTGTGTATTGGAGTGGCATAGTGTGGAGTCATCTAGAGTGGCATACACTGGAGTGGCAAAGAGTAGAGTGGACAGTTGTAGAGTGCATTGGCATAGTGCTGCAGAGTGTAGTGGCATAATGGAGCAGTGGCATTGAATTCAGTGTCGTTCAATTCTGCACCATAGAATGCAGTGGCGTAGTTTAGAGTGGTGCATAGTAGCGTGGAGTGGTACAGAACAGACTGGTGCAGAGTAAAGTAGAGTGGCTTAAAGTGCAGTGGCGCAGAGTGGTGTGGGGTAGAGTTAAGTGATGCAGAGGGCAGTGGTGCAGTGGCCTAGAACAATGCAGCGTAGAGTAGCATGGAGTGGTGCACAAAAGAGTATAGTGCCATAGAGGGCAGTGGAATAGGGTACAGTGGCTTGGAGTAGTGCAGGGTAGAATGGCATAGAGTTCAGTGGCGGAGAGTGTAATTTTGCAGAGCAGAGTATCAGAGTGCAGTGGTGTAGAGTGGAGTAGAGTGACGTAGAGAGCAGTGGCATAGAGTATAGCGATGCAGAGTAGAGTGCAGTGACAGAGTGCAGCAGTGTAAAGTGCAGTGGTTAAGAGTAGATTGGCTTAGAGTGCAGGAGCATAGTAGAGTGGTGCAGAGTGGAGTAGAGTGGTGTAGAGAGTGAAGTGACAGAGTAGTTTGTTTCAGAGTGGAGTGAAGTGCGGTGAGTGGAGTGGTGCAGGGTAGTCTGCAGTTTGTAAAGTGGCATAGAGTGTAATGGTGTAGAGTAAAGTGGTGTAGAGTGCAGTGGCATAGAGAGCAGTGGTGCAGAGTAGATTAGAGTGGCGTACAGTCAATTGGCATGGAGTGCAGATAGAGTTGAGTGTTACAGAGTAAAGTGCACTGGCGTAGAGTGTACTGGCACAGAGTGCAGTAGCGTAGAGTGCAGTGTTGCAGAGAGTCGTAGGGTAAAGTGGCATAGAGTGGAGTTGTGCTGAGTAGATTGGTGTGGCCTAGACTGGAATAGTCTAAAGTGGCAAAGAGAGCACTGGCATAGAGTAGAGTGGTACAGAGTACAGTAGAGAGACTTAGCGTGAAGCGGTGTAGAGTGCAGTGGAGTAAAGTGGTCTGGTGCAGAGTGCAGTGGCATGGAGTGGTGTAAAATGGAGTGGTGCAGAGTAAAGTGCAGTGGTGTGGAGTGGTGCAGAGTACAGTGGAGTAGTGTAGGATGGAGTATTCATTGTGTGGTAGCCCACTGCCCTTACGAAAAACACATTTCAATTGAAATGACAATTACATTTGCACACTCATACAGCTTTACTAACAAAACCATACAGTGCACAGACAAAAATGTGTGGCAATTGCATCACCTACTTTAATGATTAGTTTTGATGATATTAAAGTATTGGTTTCCTACACACTTCAGAAATAACAAAATATGTGCTTCATTTGTGCATTCATAATTCTGAATATATTCTGAAACACACAGTTCATTTAAATGTTGCTGTGTGCTAGAAAAAAAAACTGTTTCCTACCCCCAGTATCCAGCAGGATTGTCACATAAACCCTCCTACTTTGAAGTCAAAGAAAGGAAAGTAAACAAGCACCCTTGGAAGACAGCGCCTGACATTCGACCTTGGTCCTAGAATGCACAGCAAATATGATGAGATAAGAACAAGATTTAAAGGCTTGTTAACCGAAAGCGAGCTTGTTGAAAAATACCGTAAACACTGTTTAGGCAACGGGTGGGCCGAACTAAGGGCCTCATTATGAACATGGTGGTCCACCGCCACTGCGGAGGTGGAAATCAAGTGAAGACAGCCACAGGTGGTCCTCCGCCACTGCCAGGCTTCCGCCGCCAGCGATGGCGGAGTACTCTAACCGACAGGGTAGTGCTGCAAGCAGCACCGCCCTCCAGATAGAGAACCCTTGTTTCTCCAGTCTTTCCCTGGCGGTTTCCCCCGCCAGGTAAAGGCTGGCAGAAGGGGGGCTATGGGGCCCCACTCGGGGCCCCTGCACTGCCTATGCACTTGGCATGGGCAGTGCAGGGGCACCCATGCACAGCCCCATCGTGCATGCCACTGCCCGATCTACGGGCAGTGATATGCGCAACGGGTGCTGCTGCACCCGCCGCACTGCGCCATTGGCGACAGCTCCATGTGGAGCCGTCGGCAATTCTGCTGTTCCGCCCACCAGCCCAGTGGAATGTATATTATAGGGCCGGCGGGGTCTTCTAGGGGTTGGCTGTCTATGTTTAGACCGCCAGCATGAACACGGCGGGGAATCCCGCCGTGTTCATAATGAGACCCTAAACCTGGGGAGCTTAAAGCAAATAAAGGCAGCAAATGGAAAGCCAGAAAGTGCGAGTTACAAACCACAAAGCCAATGGTAATCAATAAGTGGAATGCATTCCTACATCAACTTTCTGAAAGTCCCCAAGATGTCATTAGCAAACCAGACATCTGCGCCTGATAGCCTGCAACCTAAAAACGTATCCACTTCCTGAGGTCCTGTGACCTTAAAGAAAGCAGTTCTTGCTGAAACACATAGGTCGTTTGAAGGGATGTATATCATCTAAATTAGAAATGGAGTCTCTAGTTGGCAGTGGTTTGCACTCTGTCCTAGTAGGGACTCTCACTCTAGGCAGGGCAAGGGGGTCACACAGCTAAGATAACCCCTGCTCACCCTCTTGGTAGCTTGGCACAAGCAGCAATGCTTATCTCAGAGTCAATGTGTAAAGTATTTGTACACACACACACACAGAGTAACATAGTGAAGACACAACAAAAGTACTCCACACTAATTTAGAAAAATAGCCAATATTTATCGGAGTAAAGCAAGACCAAAATGACAAAAATCCAACATACACAAGTGAAGATATCACTTTTAAAATGTTAGAATGAGTCTTAATCTGTAAGAATCAATGATTGTATCTTTTTAGCACAAAGTACTTGGGATATGTAAAAAAAAAAAAGATGGGTCGCAGGGGAGGTGAGGTGCCAAAAAGCAAAGCAACGCGTTGGTTCCTTACTGCATAGGGGAGGTGATGCGTTGATTCTTCCTTGCACAAGAGGTAATGTGTTGGTTCCTTACTGGCAGGGGAAGTGATGCGTTGATTCTTTTCTCGCATGAAAGGCAACGCGTTGATTTCCGGACACGCAGCCTAGGTTCCTTATTGCAGTGCAGGGTCGATGGGAAATTGAAGTCCCGGGGATGATGCTTGGAAAATCCAGATGCGCTGTGTTGATGGAGCCTTGAGGAAACAGGTGCTGTGTCGATTCTGAGGCCGTGAGACAGGCACTGCGTCGATTTTTCTGCCATCGCTCGTCTGCGCGTGGATCTTCTCCTTCAGGTCACCAGCTTACACTTATAAAGGCCCAGGGACTGGAGTTGGCACCACTTGGCAAGTCTGGACTCTCAGCACAAGAGCCCAGGCACTGGCAGATGAAGTCTTTGATATCTCTGAGACTTCTTAACAGGAGGCAAGCTCAGTTCAAGCCCTTGGTGAATCTTGGAAAGTAGGATACAGAAAGCAAAGTCGAGTCTTTTCACTCCCAGGACAGAAGTAAAAAGCAGCAGGCCAGCACAACAAAGCAACAGGCAGAGTGGCAGTCACTCCTACAAAAACAAGCTCTTCTTCCTGGCATAATGTCCTCAGTCCAGAAGTGTTCTAACTTTGTGAGGTCGCAGGTCTAGTACTTATACCCATGTCTGCCTCTCAAGTAGGCAAATGTCAAAGAAAAGTATTTTTAGTGCACAGGACTCTGCCTTTCGTGCCCTGGCCCCAGAGACTCCGTGGGGTTGGACATGGCTTTGTGTAAGGACAGGCACAGCCCTATTCAGGTGCAAGTGTCAGCTCATCCGATCACTCTAGCCCAGGTAGACCCATCAGGATATGAAGTGCACACCTCAGCTCCCTCTGTGTGACTGTCTAGAGTAAATCCACAAACAGCCCAATTGTCATACTGACCCCAGACAGGTATTCCACAGACAGGCAGAGGTACAGAATGGTTAATCAAGAAAATGCCCACTGTCTTAAAGTGGCATTTTCAAAATTACAATTTAAAAAACAACTTCACCAAAAGATGTTTTTTTAAATTGTGAGTTCAGAGACTCCAAGCATGTCTGCTCCCTATGGGAAATTACACTTGAAAGATATTTCAAGGCAATTCCTTTGTTAAGCTAGGGGAGAGATAGGCCTTCCTATAGTGATCACCGAATTGATCAGTATTTCACTATCTGGATATATAAAACACACCAGTACATGGCCTACCTTTTAAATACATGCACCCTGTCCATGGGGCCGCCTTGGGCCTACCTTAGGGGTGACGTACATGTAGTAAAAGGGAAGGTTTGGGCCTGGCAAGTGGCTGCACTTTCCAGGTTGAAATGGCAGTGTAAAACTACATACACAGGCACTGCAATGGCAGGTCTGAGACATGTTTGCAGGGCTACTTATGTGGGTGGCACAATCAGTGCTGCCAGTCCACTAGTAGCATTTGATTTACAGGCCCTGGGCACACCTGGTGCACTATACCAGGGATTTACTAGTAAATCAAATATGCCAATCAGGGATAAACCAATTACCAACACAATTTGGATGGAGAGTACTTGCACTTTAGCACTGGTCAGAAATAGTAAAGTTCCCAGAGCCCTAAAGCCAGCAGAAACGAAATGCAGCACACAGTCAAAAACAGGAGGTCAGAGACAAAAAGTTTGGGGAGAACCCTGAAAAAATGGCCATTTACAACAATCCAGTAAAGTAATTGGTTTACTTTTTGCTGTTGGGAGTGCCACCTGTTCTTCGACTGGAAGGACATCCTTGGCACATGTATATATATATATATATATATACATACATACACATATAAAGAGATGGATAGATAGATTGATTGATCGTATGGGGTTTCCCCTGTGGAAAAACATTTAAATTAACAACAAAAAAACAGTAGATCCTGCACCACGGCCATCTAAGAAAAAAGGCAAATTAATTTTGGATTGAAACATTTTTTAACTGAAATCAGTGTTAACAAACCAAAACAAAATAGAATCCCAAAATTACTCTGACATTAAACTTCCGAGATTAAAATCAAAAGTAGTTGATCTGAAACAGTCACATGGTACCCTTTCGACTTTGTTACACATACAAAGGCTGGACTATGCAATGTAATCTGATGAGCAAATCCAGCTGTTACAAAAAGTTCCATAACATGTCTGGGGGGACAGAAAGTAACGTTTCAGGTTCAGTAATTTGAATAATGTTTGATTTCTATGAAAAAACAGGGTTAGGCTCAATTTATGAAGTATTTGATGCCTAATATGCATTCAGATTAAAAAGGGCCAAACAAATTTGTCGTCAGGTCTTCCTAACCTGTGACTGGATCGTCATGGATGTCCTTTGGATCTGTGTCTGGAGCAGCTTTCAGATGTTTGGCTGCCATTCTTGTTTTCCTGAGTGGCATGTCAGACTTCACAGTCTCATCTCCTGCAAACAAAGGCAATGATAAACTTCACATTCACGTGTAAGAGGTCCGTATGCTTAAGTTACGTGTTTCGGGTATCTTAAAAAAGGGAAAAGAACAGAAAGAGAATCTCCTAAAAGAGCACAGGGCATGTGTGGGGCAGAAATGGCAGCGGACTGAGGTCAATGATGGCCTAGACTCCTGAAACTCTTCCCTAGCTGTCTCTGCACTGGTTGCACATCGGAATATCGACTACAGAAATATTGTGCCACAAGAATATTATAGGAATCATATCGACAAACAATATATAAGTAGGAAATGATTTACTGTGCTCAACTCTAAATGTATGTACCTTGAAGATCTATATAGTCAAGGTACATATATGTGGAGTTAAGTATAGTTAAACTACACTTACGTATAAACCTTACCTTGTTGACATTTTGGTAATCTCTAATTTTGCCATGAAACCGCTATAGTGTGATTTTTAAAACAAAGTAATTCAGTACCATGCATACCTCTGTAGCTCAGAATACTCCAGAATAAGCACTAAGAATGCCCCAGGACTGCAGCATTGCTCATGTGATCTTTACTCAATTAAGAAGACTGTTTATTCAGTATGGTCCTGCAATTTTAGAATGACAAGCTTCAAACTGCTGATGAGTATAGCAGAATGTTGCTGCTGTCCGAGATGTGGCTCTGATCCTTTCATTAGCATGGTTGTTATCCACCATAGAGAGTATGAAAGAATGTAACTTACATAGCGCATACCAGCATCAACAGAAGCGGCCCAGTGCTACGTCAAGAACCCCCAACCTAAAATTAGGTTTAGGAGTGGTCTTCCTTAACTCAATGGGTAGCTCATTTCAGAGCTGACTGCCAGGAATGAAAAACAGTGGTGACCTTGCTAACTCTTTAGATCCTAGGGATTGCCAAAAGAACCCTGATTTGCCCACCGAAGAATCTCTGATTGGTTTGTAGGCAGAAAACCAATCCCTATGATAAAAGGGGCTGTTTTTGTGGACTTTTGTGATCGTCAGGGCCTTAAGCTGCATTCCTTTTCAAACTGGGAGCCAACACAATTGCGTCAAACAGGTGGAGTTAGAATGCCCTCGTAGGAGGTTAAGCACCATGGCAGCAGGCAGAGACAAGCCTGTTCTGACATCCTAAGCAAAATCCATGATCCTGTACATTTGGTTTAATGAGCTACTAGCTACACCACTTGACTTTTACCGCTGGCACTAAAGACCACAAGCACCTGCCAAGATATGGATATGGTCCGCCAGCTACATTGGCTTGCCTGTGCGAACAGGGGTACTTTAGCGGTATAGCTGCATGTGACTTCCACATTTAATCATTACCCCAGCATCACTTCCTTTGTATCTTTCTCTGTGAAATGATGTGGCTGACATCTTTATTTAGAAGCAATGTAGGCGGAAGTAATCGGGTGGTTCCACTCTTGATACTGCTAAATCATTCTCTAATTTCCAGAGCTATGAAAAGTAATATCAGTAATAGATCAGTAACAGTCCGATACACAGAGGGAAAGGATTATTTTACTAAATCTAACTGCATGTGTGCTGCAATAAGAAGAAAGTCTCTGAAGGTATCTCTTGGCATCTCATTGTATCAAATAAGAAGCGATAAGTACCTCTGAAACAATACAATCCATTGCCTGGTTCTTTTCTAGTCAAATAAATTCAGTTTGCAAAGACGCTGCTGAAGCAGCTGGAGGCATCGAGAACTGCTCAGAAATCCAGTTCTTAACATAAAGAGCCAAAGGAGAAATCTATTTAAGTGAGCTCTAGGACCTCTTCAGCAACAGCTGCAGGATATTTTATTGGAGATCTTTAACAGTGTCACCACTAACACATTATCCAGTCCCCCATTTCCTCTGTGGAGCTTCCTTCTTCATCTGTATGGAAGGAAGTGTTTGTCGAGAGTGCAAAGAACACATGGCATCTTGTGGTTGAATTTCAACAGTCCGTCTCTTTAGAAGAGGTTTGCAGACCAACTTCCTCAGCTCTTGTAATTACTGTTTAATCTCAGAAAATCTACCCGACTGGTCTTTATAAACCATTTCTGGTCTGTCCCCGCTGAATGGTCCTTTGGAAGGCTAGAAAGGAAGAGGGTGACCTATAGTAAGGTGTACATGAATGCTATTCAAAACCAATCTCAGGTGGAAGCACTCCGGCAGTACCAGGAAGGTCATCCAACAACAAATGCAATATAAGAGGAACATTGTGAAACAACAATCTCTGGGGTCACATACCTGGATCTTGTGACTCATGAGACAATGCCTCCAATGCACCGAAGGTAGGGATCAAAATCCCCTTTCAACTTTTTTTATGGTCAGTAACCGATACAGTGAATGAACTGAGGAATACGCTAATTCTATAGAGGAGACTTAATTTAAAAGTACCTACCTAATACCACTACGGAATTAAAATGCAGAGAGAGCCACTGAGAGATCCAGAGACAATACAAATATGTCAAAATAACAGATGTTTAATAACCCGGAGTTATTGTTTAAATGACAGGAAAACAGAGATCACACTACAAAAGAAAAATGAAGAACATTTTCACAGATAAGAAAGGTACTGATGAAGTTGAACATATTAATAAGGTGAAGAAAGAAAAACACCATCATTACAAGTGTATTGATAATTTTGATGCAGTAATTTCTATGAAATCTGGAATTGCCTCAGAAATTAGTGTTTTCACATCATTTCCCAAGGACGATTCCTGAATCTGAGATCTTACTCAACAAAATGTGGTTCTCATAATAAAGAGTGTAGTAACATCCCATGCAAAGTAATTTTGCCATTTTTCCACAAATCAGTATTAGAAGAAAACTCATAATGTACAGCTTGGATGATGTGGCAAGTGAACGGCAAAGGAAGCATACTCAATCTTGATTTCTTGCACTGGAAGGTTCAGGATGTGGACGGTAGCGAACGTGGATCCCAACTCAAGTACTTTAGTAATCCACAAGGTAAAGTGTGGTGTGATCCACAGGCACATACAGCCAAACCACTTGAAGAGGCTTTTCCCAAACTCCATGCTTGGCATTCTGGATGGGTGTTACAGATTATCCATGTTCTTGATGTTCATGTTACAACCAACAGTAAGACATCCAGAACTATTATTTAGTACCTCGACCATTTTTTGGTCTGGTCTACACACAGTGCTAGCTGTCTAGCCAACATAAAGGGGCTTTGAGTAAGCCCTCATCATTGATTCATCTGCTCACTTGTCATTCCCATTTGCGTCTGCCCACCACAGCTTAATACGTGGAGCAAAGAGTCAGCCCAGTTCATCTGTTCGCTCTTTGGGCTGCGAATTATTCCATTTTGCCTAACAACATCGGCTCATCTACCTATAAAAAAGATACTTTAGTGTCAGGTCGGTGGGCCAATATCTTATTTTGCCATTTGTTTTGCTTAATGTTTATTTAATTATAAAGTGCCTGGCTACCCTGGGGCTTCCCACTTCTAGGTGAGAGAGCAAGTTATACAGCATGGAGACATGTTGGAGTGATGTTAAATATTTTATTGTGGAAAAAGCCAGGCTTTGAGCATCTTCCTGAACCTTGGTTCCTCATCCAAAAATCTTAACTCGAGGAACATTGAGTTCCATATTTTTGGAGCCAGGTACTCAAATGATCTACCACCCCATCTGGTCCTCTGTATTCTTGGGATCTTAAGTTAACAGCCCGGAACCGACCGTAGAGATCTGGTTGGAAGGTATGGGGATATGAGATCTCTGATCTTAGGAGGGCCCCTAAATATTTAATGCTTTATGTGCCAAACACAGTGATTTGAATTTGATTCTCTCTCGCTTCTATGGGTAGCCAGCGTAGTGTTCTCATGGCCTCTTTCACTGATTCAAATCTGGGAATTTTAAGAAACATTCTGGCAGCCGTGTTTCGAACTACCTGTCATTTTTTGTTAACATATTTGGTGAACCAAGGTAGAGGGAATTGCCATAATCCAGGCGGGATACCACCAGGGATTATATCACAATTCTAGAGTACTCCGGGATGAGGCCTAGAATCTTGTGAATAGGTTTTATTAAGCCAATGCAAGCGGCTGCAAGTTTGTTTGTTTGGGCGTCCATGACTAGTGCTTTGTACAGTCACATTCCCAAATTCCTCATAGAAGTGTTGGGGACAGGAGGGATCCCTGGACAGTCTGACGAGCTGTAGTGAAATACGTATTTTTGACCACTGATTTTGTGTTGCACCACTTTGCAACTGGATTAGTTGTTCAGTGTTCACCAATTGCTGATTACATTTTGTATTCAGTTTAGCTGCCTAATGACATTATCATAGCGACAGACACTGCCACGTTAAATGTCCTGGGAATATTCCACATTGTAAACTGTGCTTGTTCTCGCAAAGAGCTAGGACATATTATCACCGAACAGATAGTCAGTCAGCACGATAAGAATGTACCAGACTTAAGTTTTTTCAGTGCAGGGAACGGTTTGGCCTTGGGAGAAATGCCTTGGGATGTTGGCCAAATCTCAACGCATTCCTTTCAACTCTGACCTACATTAGATAGCATGTTTGAATATTTATTTTTTATGGGAGGGTTTTTTTCCCGCAAGCCCTTTCAGTTCTTTAAGATATAAAAAGGTGGCCCTGCTCATTAGCGATGGAATTTCCGAGACCTCGGTCAGGATTAGACGTCAAATGCCTGACATATCTGTCCAGTGAGGGTGGAGATCTCTTTCTCGCAGTTGAACGGGGTCATCTTCTTGCTGGCATGAGAAAGATGAAGAGCTTGGCAGGCCTTACGGTGATTAACTTTTACTTTATTCTTTGCTTTGCATAATCATAACCACATATATTTGCTGTGTACATTGCAGTTGAGAATCATTTTGGGTATATTTTCCTTTCATTGCTGTGACTATTGTTAAACGTGTGCTTTCGACCTACTAATCTCCTTTTTTAGGAACCTTGTGGTGAAATAATAATAAATGTCTTCTTTGAACTGTGAAGTGCATTCCAGAGATTTTTGTCAGCTCGGTCATTAGTGAAAGCAAAACACCAGCTAATCCTTGGCATAGGGACTGAGGTATTTCCCAAGATCATTAATTCTGTTTTGTTGCCATTTAGTTTTAGGGAATAGTTTGCCACCCATCTGGCAACTTTTTCCATGCAAGGTGGGGGTGGTCCAGATTCAGGCCCTCAGCAAGAGAGACTACCAATTGCGCGTCACCCACAAAGGATATTATGGACATCCCATACTCCTGGACGATATCCGCCAAGGGTCGCATATAGATATTAAAAAGAGTGGGGCTAAGAGACGAACCCTGTGGTACCCCGCACTTGGAGGACTGGATATCTGAGAAACATACATTTTTCATAATTTGGAGAGCTCTGTCCTTTATAAAAGAAGTCAACCATTCCAGTGCCTTTTCTTGGACCCCAGTATCTGGTACTGCTAATGGCTGGAGGTTTCGTTGGTTTGTGCATATGTAAATTGTTAAGTACATTTTTCATCTTCACCAATTGTGTGGCCCAGATTAACTTTTCAAGTCTCTAGGGCATTTAGCAGAAAAGACCTGGGACATCCCAACCTCACCTCCCGCCCCTACCCCTCCTAGAACCACAAACGTAGCTCCTCCTGCGCCATTTTGGCAGAACATACCTAGTGAGTGATATATATATTGTACCTTGGGACAATTTTTTCATGTTGTTATGCCTTACTGTTTTTCTTCTAAGGATTATTCCCACACTCCTACCAATTTTTCTTGTTATCCATTCCTTATTCCTGTAAGTATACTGTGTGACTTTACAGGTGATTCCGGTTATTCCATCTCTATATGTTTTTCATATTGATTACCAATTGGTTTGCTCTTTTAGTGATTTTCTGAAGGCCCCACCGTCAGATTAAACTAGTTACAGTCATGGGAAGTACCTTTCTTTCTGCCTCTTTGTATCAGCCCCTACATTTCCCTCAATTATTTGCCTTTTATAATTTTAGCTGTAGCCCATTCCTCATCACAGCACATTCTGATTACATAACAAGATTATTTGTTGAGATCTTCTGCACCTCTGCAAGTCCAATTTCCCTTCTTCTCTCCAACACATTAGTGTGGATTAATTAACGCCAATCCTACAATTAACTTCCTATTTAATCATTATTTCAGCCTACAAGTTAATCAAATGCTTTCTAGTCCTGATGATGACCTCTAATCTATATAAGAGATAGAAACGCCATTTTACCCTAAACTCGGTCTCAGTTCCCAAACATGCTACCGGCTCCTGCTACATCCATTTTTAAATGTGAGCAATGTTAGCAATTTCTGTTTTGCCCTGAGCTATGTTGTACTTTAAGTTTTTTACTTGTTTTATCTGCATTTTTAACTTATGGTTAGGGTTGTGTCTTGGGTGGGTGGCCTTGGTTTTTTGTTTCCATCATCCTCTGGTATGCCACAGCCATTCTGGCTGATTGTGCGGAGAGGGCCCCGGCTTTCACTCACTTCCGGGCTGGCACACCGCCATACTACGGGACTTTAACTTTCATTTTGATGTCCCTTTAATAAGGACACTGCTTCCCTACTTGAGCTAATGGCTAATTTAAAACTACCCTCGGCAGTGGATTCTCCAATCATATGGAAGTATTTATTAATTAAAACCACCCCTTGAGATGGACAGACCATCATATTATTTTCTTTAGCTTCCTTTGATCCATCTTAAAGCTAATACACTTCAAAGTCTATTACTTGTAGAACTGGGAGTAAGATCACCACTGCTAATTTTACACAAGCACTACGGGCATCCAAACGCATCACAGTGTCTTCTCTTGGCTTCTCTGCTGACAGTTTTGACACCTGGGTTTCCTCTTTCTTAGATTCTATTGTACTTTTAAGAATTAAACTAATGTCCAGGATTAAACCATCTGCACCCTGGTTCTAGGCTGAACTTAGGAGTTACATTTGAAATGACGCAAACATGAGCGCAGATGGCTGTTTACCATCAACACTGATGAAAAAGTCCTTGAAAAAGTTAAGTATAAGACTCTGCTGTCACAATATAAAATCAAAACTGCAAAAATTACAGATAAACTGAGGACTGCAAGTAATCCCTCTAAGTGTTTAAAACCATCAAAGATTTGGCTTCTCCTCCCTCTCAGAATCAGGCTGCTACATCACAAGACTTCTTTGATGGTATGGCTCTTTTCTTTAAAAATAAGATGTCAGACCTATACTCTTCCTTTGACCTTTCATCTGGTGCAGGTTTTGTGTCCACGTCTGTGGGCTCCTCTGGACAAAAACCGCTGACGTTTCCCACTATCCCTCTTCAACAGACCAAGGAGTTACTCCTGAGTATTAAATCTGGGTCTCCGGTAGATCCCTGCTCCTCCAAAGTTTTCAATTTTTCTCCTGAATCTATTGCAGAGTTCTTGCAAATCACTTTCAGGTACATTTTACCAACAGGCACTTTTCCGATTTACTGGAAACAAGCTTCTGTCATCCCTTCACTGAAAAAACCCAATGCAGATCCAGACAATTTTTAGAACCATCGCCTGATCTCTTTGCTTCCTTTTCCAGCTAAAGTTTTAGAACATTTTTTAAATCCGGAACTTGTAAATTTCATTGCAACACAGGGTTCTGTTGCCACATTGATCAGGGGCATAGCCATACTACTACTACTTGATTTGTCTGCAACGTTTAATATGGTATGGCCTGCTCGGATGATTCAGGGGCTGGAGGAGACTGGGGTCGGAGACCCTGCTCTCTGTCTACTAAATTCCTTACTAACTGACAGAGTTCAGGTGGTCAGCTGTGGGGATTTAAAAGCGGACACCTTCAGTCTTTCTTTGTGGCATCCCTCAGGCCTCTGGATTGAGGCTGACTCTTTTTAATATCTATGTGGTGCTTTTGGCAGCTCTGATTCGGTCTTTTGGCTTTAAAGATCAATCATATGCGGAAGATACTGAAATTATTGTGACGATCTCTAATAATGTAACCTCTGTTGCTCAGTCCTTTAGGCAATGTATGTCCAACATCAAGAAATCGATGAGCAGTAATGCGCTCAACTCAAAGCTAGAAAGGCAGAGGTGCTGGTCTTTGGTGCCCAGGTCTTAATATGGGCTTATATTTGGTGGCCCAAAGAGTGCGGGTCTCTTCCCACCACGGTGGAGTCTGCCAAAATCCTGGCTATCTTAGTTGATAATGCCCTGAGTTTTAATAACCATGGCAGTCGTACATTCAGTACCTGTTTTTAAATTATGAGAGTACTGAGGAAAATGTTTCCTTTTATCCCCAAGGAACTATGTCATGTGATTGTTATTGGGCTCATCACCTCTCAATTAGATTACTGTAACTCCCTTTATCTTAATGCTAATAAGAGAGGTGTGAACAAGTTGCAGGTGATCCACAATGCTGCTGCCTGACTCATTTTGAACATTCCTAGACAGGTATCGGTGAGGGAAGGTTTGTGTGCCCTTCACTGGCTTCCCATTAGAAAATAAATTGTTTTTAGAGCCATGTGTATGGTTCATAGAGCCCTCCATCTCAAGAGCACTGAACAGTTTAATGCTATGTTTCACTGGTATATACTAACAAGATCTCTTAGATCTTCCTCTTGTGGATTGGCAACTGTTCCTAGATTCCGCAGAGCCGGATGGGGAAGAAGGGCCTTCTTGGTGGGAGCAGTTAAAATGTGGGACACCTTGCCGCCTCACATTGCGGATGTTGAAATCTTCTCAACCTTTAAAAAACAACTGAAAACATGGCTTTTTACCCAGCATGGATTTGAATGAATGTTTCTCTGTTGGTCCGTGTTTCTACTAGTGCCTTGATGCCTTTGGGTTTAGTGTGCTTTATAAAAGCCCATAACATAACTTATGGGAGGTCTTCAAGGCTTACATCAGAGGGGTCTGCATATCCACACATTCCAGAGTCTTGAGGAGCATAGATGGCGATCTTGCCCGTGTGGAAAAAGAACTGCAGGCTTTTGACTCTGCCACCACCGCTAGGGCCCAGACCAACCAGTTACATAAGCGATCACTTTTGCTGCAGAAATTCCGAGACCTGTCAGACTGGGGATTGGCTTATCTTGGTAAATATGCCTGAGTGCGTCGCTACAGGGTGTCGCGTATGCTCTCATTATTCTAATGAGACTACTGGATTTGGGTGGCAGAATCACTTGCACTGCAGGGGTCTAAGTCTAAACCCACTACAAGTGACACCTGTCAGCCTAATCCGGGTTTTGCTTCAGCTAACTAGCAATGCCTCATCTCCACCCAAGAGCAGGGATGATTGGGCAGCCGAGCGCATGACACAATTGACTGGTCAGGGAAACCGTGGTCACTCAGATCACATCCGTTTCTCTCAGTTACATTAGTCTCACATATACAAGGACAATCAGAGGCAGAATATTTTTCAACAAGATTTTAATGAAGCAACTGCATCTTAGATAATAAAGCATGTAGTGCAATAACTAGGACGATGAAGCATGACAGGATTAAAATTGTGACAAGGAGAGTAAAGCATAAAAATAACACTACCATATTGTCACTAGAATCATTAAAATAATTCCTACCTAGTCTATGTTAGAGCACAGCATGTTAAACTCTAGTTCTGTCCTTTAGGTTCCCCTCGGAAGACATCATCCCTCATCCCTCATACCTAAGCAAGAGGCCTGTAGTCTACATAACAGCTGTACCGAAGCGTTCAGCAATCAGCATACAGTCATGGTCATCTAGCTGGAATCTCCCTCTAACGTGTATGGGACAGAGAAGTGTTATTATAATAAAACAGCTGATGTCCCAAGAAAGGATCCCTACGTAAGAGTGTGTATGTTTCTATGAACACTAGAGACAAAGTGTTACCATATTTACCGCAACCTATCTTACTACAGCCTTGAGAAAGGCACAGAGTAAAAGAAATGTCTTGTTTAAGAACGCAGTGGTGACCTAGGCAAAGAACAGCTGGATAGAGAGAAATAAAACAAGACCACAAATGTGGCTATTGTTAAAATAATAAACAAAGCAGCAGCTGGCCTAGTTCGCTAAAATAACGTGTATGAAGCTATTACTAAAATGGCTACACAACAGGGGAAGGTGACCTCCCAGGTAGCATCCTGGCACGGATACTGCGACCTGACTACCCAAAAACATACATTAAGAAACTTCTCACTGACGACGGCGTGACGGTCACGGATGATACCAGTATCACCCAAACACTCCTTGATTATTACCAAACACTGTATACCACACTGTCAATAGGTAACACTGATGAGATTGGCTCTTACCTCTCTGAGATAGCCATGGTCTGACTTATGGATGCGCAGTTTTGGAGGAGACATGTTCTGGTCGACTGAGGCGAGGCCCTAGCCAGGCAGAACCTACCATTTCTGTCAGGGGTGTGTGATTACACTTACTGTATAACCTGCGCTCACCTTTGGGTAGCTTGGCACAGAGCAACCAGGCTTATCACAGGGGTAATTTGTAAAGCATTGGCACAGCACTACCACACAATAATTACACTGAGCCTCCCAAAGGAGACTTCACACGAGGTGTATGTATGTAAAGTTTGCATTCAATACACATTAATTACCACAACATGAACATCATGTATATCTGGACATCAATCACATTTAAAAACATAACTAGTAGTACTAGGCCCAACTGTGTTAATACAACATTAACAATATGGACATGTGAGAAAAACAATACTTCCCAGCACCCTCATTCGGTGCAACCATGTTGGCAGCATGAGACCAACCCTAGTGATCACCCCAGATTCAATGTCAAGTAGTTATAAGAAGCATCCCGGTTCCCAACGATCGATAGCAGCAATGAGTACATACAGAGAATCTCTGCATTTTTAAAATAGCTCCGTAGCCTAGTCAATGTCAACCGTAATAGTAAACAACATGCATGACACCCCGCTGTGCGGTGTAGTCAATCCCAGGTAACCTTTCCCCACATACTAGGCCGCTCTCGGCTGATGGTTACACTTATTCAGGATCCCAGGGCAAAGGAGTGGAGAAGAAAGAGAGAATGGCTGATCAGGTAACAGTCGACAAATAGGTCTCCACACCTGCCTTCCGGCGCGAGCCCTGGTCTGCAAAGCACATGGGTAGGGTCACCTTGGGATACATGCTACTCACGAAGGCGCCCAGTCAAGCCAGACACTCCAATCCACAAATAGTTACCAATTCTGTCCCTCCCAAGAACTGAGACACCACATCTGGGGTGTAGTGACTTGGGCCACACCAGGCATCCCAGTTGCATACGAAGAATTACCAAATTTGCACCTCCCTGAAAGGAAGCACAACGTCGGGTGTGCAATAACTTGAGTTGCACCAGACAATTCCGCTGGCACACAAAAAGTTATCAATGCAGCGCCTCATCTCACAACAGCACAACATCTCATGCGTGATGACTTGAGTTGCACCAGACACTTTCCAACACACAATTAGTTCCAATCAAGGGCTTCCCTGAAATGAGGCACAATGTCTGGTGCACAATGACTTTAGCCGCACCAGACAGTCAAACACACAGAAACGCAGGTTCAGTGGTGCCGCACAAGGTAGAATGTGGCACTGCTCCGGGTACGCCCCCACCTCCAAGGCACCGCACACAATGAGCATTCAGTCGGGTGTCGCATGAGAGAAACGCTCAACAAAATCGGCCCACGCAGGGCCCTGCAACCGGTGAATCCGCTCACTACAAACAAGATGCTTATGTGTACCGTGGTCCCACGATGAAGGGCAACACTCCTTGAATGCAGGCAGTACTTTGAAAGTTGCACACCAAGAAAATATGTATATGAAAACATCACTGTGAAAGTGTGCATATACTGGCAAGCAGTGCCAGGTGCAGTGTGTGTGTGTGTATATATATATATATATATATATATATATATATATATATATATATATAAATAAATATATAATGCCTGGCTTGGTATATATATGACTCAGCATGGATAAAACCACCATTGCGCAAGTGTGCGCATACTGGGAAGCTATGCCAGGCTCAGTATATACATGAAAAACACCAATATGCTAGAGTGAACATTCTGGCAAGCTGGGCCAGGCTCAGTATATGAATGAGAACACCAATGTGCAAGTTGCACATACTGGAAAGCTGCGCCAGGCTCAGTATATAGATGAAAACTCCACTGTGCAAAGGTGCACATGCTGATAAGCTATGCCAGGCTCAGTATGTATGAAACCACCATTGTGCAAATGGGTACATACTGGTAAGCTATGCCAGGCTCAGTATATGCATGAGAACACCAATGTGCAAGTGTGCACATACAGGTAGGCGTCACTTCCTAGCATATGTAGCAAGGGCGTGCAAACCTTTACACTGTACTAACAGTAGGTAAGCATGCAAGGCCTTAAGGCCACTCAAAGAGGATCAGCAAAACCTCAGAGAAAAACTGCCCTACGTGGTGGCGAAACCCACGTAGGGGTTCTCCCCTACCAGAGCATGGACACCTTTGTGTACCTGCCATGTCTTCTGCATCCCGCCTGACCTGCCCTTCGGGGGCTGCTTTAGGAGTAACAGAAGGTCTACTCAGGGTTGGCGAAGTTGAGGTAGATGCCACCTCCACAGGCTTGCACTATCAGGCCTAATACATGTTGGTCAGGCTACTCCGGTGGGTGGCACACTCAGTGCAGCGTCCCACTAGTGGCCAGGGCTGTACCTGCCCTGGGTATGTGGTGTACCTTTTTACAGGGCACTCCAATAACGTGAACACCCCTTCCTGGCATAATATGAAGGGCACACACACTTTCCCACTGCAGTACAGTGGGAAAGTGCTAAAGTTCTAAGGCCACGTAAAGAGAGTCAGCAAAAAACTGGGAAGGAAAAGCAAAAAGTTTCAGGAAACCCCCCCCCCCAAGAAGGGCTGGGTCCAACATACAGCAAGAATTCTTGGCAGCCTCCATCTTGCAGGAGGAATCTCACAAGCCATCGATGCCTTGGGAGGATCCAAAGCCTCCGGCCTCCATGGACTTACTGGTCAATTCTATAAAGCTTTTACACATGTACTAGTTCCTCACCTTTCCGATGTTTACCGTGAGGCACTTGAAGACAGCATTCTCCCCCCTACTTTAAGGGAGGCAGTTATTACTCTCCTTCCTAAAACTGGCAAGCCTGCCCATCTCAGCACCTTCTACGGGCCCCTGTTTCTACTTAACTATGACAAAACAATACTCACCAAGGTTATAGTAACACGTGTGGCACTTCTCATGGAAACAATAATCTCCCCGCTCCAGATGGGATTTGTGTTGCAGTGTTCTACTACTATCAATCTGCGCACCATATTCGCTCTCTGAAACAAATTTCTCGGACTCTCCTGGCCCCAGTCGCCCTCCTTGATGCTGAAAAAGCATTTTGATTCCCTAGAATGGCCATTCCGGAGGGCAACTCTTGCTAATCTGAACATTCCCGGTGGATTCTGGGATCTCATCATGCTACTGTACACTAGCTCTTTGGCTCAAATGCGGGTGAACGATCAGCTCACTGACTAATTTACCATTTCTAGAGGCACACGTCAGGGTTTCCTCCTCTCCCACTACTTTTCATTATAGCCCTTGACCCACTACTTCAACATTCCAAGAATGCCAAATGCACAGCGGGTTACGTTTCCAGAAAGGTCTGCTCCTTGAGTCTGTGTACATGGATGATATACTCCTGTTTGTATGGGACCCTTATTTAAGGGAAATTATACGCTATGGGACCCTTTCGGGCCTATCGATAAACTGGCATAAGTCAGAACTATTTCCCCTAACCGAGGCCACCGTCCCCTGTTTTTGGAGTTCCCACTGAGATGTTGTGATGATTCCCTTAAGTACCTTAGAACTGTCCTTCACAGACAAAGAGATGAAGTAATCCACTGTAATTTCTGGCCCACAGTCGATAAGCTTACCACCCAGACTGACAGATCGATCTGACTGACAATATCCATTGAGGGACACATTGCCATCGTGAAAATGGTGGCACTTCCAAGCTGCTTTTATCTGTTCCTCCACATCCCAATTGTTTTATACAATTCGTTTTTCTCCATGGTGCGCTGCCTCTTGACACATCTTATATCGTCAGGAAGCCATCAAGACTCAAATGGGAGGCGCCTATCCTTCACTATACTAATGGGGGTTTTAGAGTGCCAGATTTGTTGCTTATACTATCGGGCGGCACAGTGCGACCTCTTTTACTCGTAGTTCCAGATGGATGCCAAAATGCCCAATCTGAAACTGGAACAAGATCAGACAGAACAGCTTCCCCTGTCCTCGATTCTCCCCAAGGGTTCACCACATGAGCCTCCGGACATACATAACCGTTCCACATCTTGCTGGGCATAGTCCAAACCCTGTAGATACCTGGGCGCTGACCTCCTCTATTCACCAGACCTTCCTCTAAATGACAACCCATGGCTCCCTATGACACAAGAAACACTAGTGTGGCATACACTCTTGACTCATAAATTGCGCACTATGGGGGACCTCTTCACTAATGGCAAAGTAGACCTCGGCACTGAATTTGAGACAGACGGAGCCACTTCCTCCATGAATCACTTTATCCGCCTCCTACTATACAGCACACTCCATGACACATTACCTACATGTCCTAAGGAAAAAGTGTTCTACTTACATATATTTATACTCCAGAACCGTATTCTGTCTTATATATTCCTAAGTCATTTGTTTCTCAATATACACACCACTTTTTCACATTAATTGCACTGAGTGAATACCTTCCTGAGCATGCCACTGTTATTATTAATGATTACAAGTTTCCTAATTAATTTAACTTTATGTACCAAGTTTGCAGGACGTAGCTTTCTGGTTTTGAGCGCATTAATTACATTACATTACATTTTGGATTGTTCCCATATCTAACAATTCAAGAATACTTATGTAAACGAGTCCACAGTGACCCACTGTGTTTCTCATGAAGTAGTTTACCCTTGCTTCCTGATTGCCATTTGGGTAGCTAATTTGGTCCTCAGACTTTGACTGTGTGAGGAGCATATCATCGTCCCATGAAAACTTGCAATCTCTGGTAAACTCATGGCATAGATTCAACAATGATAGGCGTTTAAAACATTTGAATTTTAGACCATAAGTGCAACCATAATGAGAATCACTTAAAGGGTGCAAACCATAATCTGGGAAGGAATGTCATTAGCAATATTTAGATGGGTTTAATTGTAACCAACAACCTGCTAAAGTTCAAGAATATATATCAGCTCCTACCACCGGTGTGGAAGTTATGCAGGCTTTACAGACGTTATCTAATAATAAAGTAGTTGGTAACCATGGGACACCTGATTAAGTTTATAAAACATTTAAAAATGACATAATGCCAACACTCACTTCATTGCTCAAATGGCAGCACAAGAAAGGTGTAGTAAAAAATGCTACAACATCTAAAAAGATCCTCTCTGGTCTTTATATATTCACTTTCACTCACAAGCCATGAAGGTAAAAAAACACATACACATATGAGTAAGAAGTAGCCCAATCTTGTGCCCCAAAACCGCATCGGTACATTACTTGTAGGAAAATGAAAGATCACATACAGTTTGCTGTTATTCTTACTAACCACGCTCAAGATTGTAACTCCCCTCTAAGTATTGCATTCTTTTATGAAGAGAGGCCTTCACAAGAATAAGATGAACTTTCTCCAAGTAGCCATGGAAATATGTGGCTTTCCTTAAGTTCATATAGATGAGGTCCATATTTACTATTGATCAATGGCTTTGTTCTGTCTCAAACTCCCTATCTAGGAGTAACCCATGCAGAGATGCCCACAGCACTATTATTTGCATTGATTCTAGAACAATTTATTTGTAAGCTAAAGAGTTAGTATATTTCTTCTCAGACTCAGGAATTTTGGCTCTCATTATGAGATTGGCAGAAAATGCCGTCTACCGCCACGGCGACGGCCGCCAACATACCGTAGCCGTTGCTACCGACCGTCCATGCCATTATGACTGGAGCCGGAATTCTGCCAGAAGGCTGGTGGAATTACAGCAACCGTCATGGCGGCGGATGGCGGTAAGGTGGTGCTGCTGCCAGCAGCAGCGCCACACCACCAACACACCACCTACAGTATCATGTTCCATGATACGGCCTGAGGTATTTGGCTGGCGGACGCTGCTGCTGGCAGCAGCGCAGGGTTCCGTCTCCTGCTGGAGGACCTCTTGCAAGCAGGTAAGTCGGCTTCTCCAACAGGACAGGGGGTGGGGGGTGTTGTGTGCGTGTGTGGGGGTATGAGTGACTGAATGCGTGCATGCATGTGTAATGCGTGTGTGCATGAGTGGGTATGTGTGTACGTGCATGTTGTATCGTGTGAGTGTGTGTGTGCCTGGATGTATGTTCGTGAGTGCTGCTGTGAGTGTGTATGAATGTATGCATGCATGGGTGAATGTGTGTATGTGTGTGTGTATTGGTGTGCATGTATGTGTGTGTATATGTGGGGGGCGGGAGTGGGAGGGTGGGGGAGGACTCTAGGGAGGGGGAGGTTTCCGTGGCGGTACAGAAACCACGGAAACCATGGCAGTGGGTGGGGTCAAAATGCCATGGGCGGCCTAGTGAATGCCGCCATGCTGAAGGCTGTAGACTTCAGCCCGGCGGTCATTACCGCCTTGGCGGTCGGTGTGTTAACTTGGAGTTTTGGCTTTGGCAAAACCGCCAATGTCATATTAGTGGAGGTATGTACTGCCAACCTGTTGGCGGTAATACCTCCACTATTACACCGACCGCTGGGGTCGTAATGACCCCCTTTGTCTAGTGGCTGTCACTGATGATATAGCCATATTCACTAGGAAACCAGAGATTTACACAATCGAGGATAAACTTGGAAATTAAAGAGGCTTCCATAGGTGTTGTTAGGCAGAATAAACATGGGTTAACAACGTTTCTCATTAGTACTTTTTTACTAGCCTGATGTAGTGCTCTGATACTTACCTAAACCTCATTTAAACTGTCTACAGATCAAGCTATGAGTACCACACCAGTTTGGCAAGGGATCTGTTCTTCTTTTTAATACTAAGAGTTTCTATACACACTCCTGTGCAATAAATTAGGGTGTAGTTTACAAAATGACAGATGTAACATCTCCTCTTTAGACCCTTTGGGTAACTTTCTGGGTGGCAGAATGCTACAGCAGAGTAATCTGGAAATGTTCAAGAAAGTTAGATCATATGATGTGCTTCCCCAAAGTCATTTCTGCCTACCTACCTGCTTGTAGCACCTATACATAAACAGTTACTGAAAGGGCTACTCAGTAGATCTAATCAGGTTAACTTATTGACCTTCCTGTGATAATACTAGCTAAAAATAAGTAATCTAGGGATGCCGGCACTGATTGGCGATGGATCATATTCAACTATCTTTTCACTAAAACAACAATCACTAATTCCAATGCAACAGTGATAAAAGCACTACAAACCTATACACCAGTTATACAATATGCTTATTACATTTTTTGAATGTAGAATTCACTCCTCCATATATGCATGACAAATGCTCAATGGAAAGGAGTGATCTTACACAAATGGTGACATAACTGTATGATCTAACAGAATATTGGGAAAGGCATATTGAAAATAATATCAGAGTTTTGTAACAATGAAGAGTTAGAAACAAAGGAGAAAGAAAAGAGAAAGATGTGATTTTTCTCTGACATCCTGACAAATGACTTCTACATTTCCTACTTACTTAAGTCAGAGTTCATAATGCTTATTTCAGAGTCCATGTTGTCAATCTGATCCATTTTGTCTTTTGTTTTAGGTTTTAAGGCAAAGACTGAGGTGGCAATCAGAGGACCTGTTGTGAAAAGAAACAATCATGCAGAAACAGTTTGTTATAAAAATTATGAAATGCATAAGTAAAGTTATAACATTTTACAAAAGACATGTGACATGGGAAAAATGAACTCTAGATCATCATAAATTGATGAAAAACACAAGATGGGAGATTAATGAAAGTGGTGAAATGGTGCGCTGCATTGACACTGCAGGCAGAACATTGAAAGTCCTTACATACGTTTACAACAGGAACCACAACGTCACAAGTAAGTACTAGTTTGTCATTTAAAAAAATGTCAGGTGTGTAACAATTTCCTAAAAGTAAGTGTGTGTGTGTATATATATATATATATATATATATATATATATATATATATATATATCACAGATGTGCATAATATATGTGGCACTCAGCTTGTGTTTGATGTTAATCCATATAGGCTGCACCCTTTGTGTCAAGACAAAGCTATGCTTCTCTGATAAGCTTTAACAAGAGTGAAACGTGTAAGGAGCTGCTTCTATTTCTTCCAGGTTGACTTGAATTATACTTTACCTAACCAAAGCTATAGTACTGTGACTGGTATAGTAAAAGGTATTTGTCATTTTTTTTAGCTTGGTGTGGGTGGCACTAATAAAAACCCATGCTTAAAGACTTTACTGCAAAAGTGGCAAAAGGGTTTGTTGCTTTTCTAACTCCGCATGGATAGTACTGTGCTAATCCTAAGATTAAAAGCTCTGCTTTAGAAACAGACATTTGAAGTGGGCAAATTCAGCGTTGCTGGTGTTGTAGATGCACTCTTTAAACAGAAACAGCTCCCTATCTAAACCTGGGAACTGTCTAGAGTTCCTAGCCTTGATTTACAGATATATAGATAACCAGACAGACAGATACATAGACAGGATACAAATAGACATGCCGATCCACACTCCTTGCTATGTTGACCACAACAACGTAAGCAAGAATGCACAATTTATATGCAGACAGTCCAATATCATATCTCAACAAAGGGAGCACTCTGGAGGCCGGCTCACCCTTATTTATTGTTCAGGTTTTCAATGTGTTTGAGCTCCACCTGCCTTTCTCAAGACATTATGTGCACCATCAGCTCCAAACACAAATACATAACTTTGTATCAAATGAAAAAAAAATACTTCTGTGACTAACATAGTCACTTTATGTTCCATAAATTCACATACATAATCACAAATATTAATGTACCTATTATTGCCATCAATAATTAATATTCTACATCTAATCAACAATTAATGAAAAGTGAAAAGAGATTTATTCTCTAACAATCATACGATTAATAAAAATCTGCTCTCTTTATGATTCATGTCACACAACCAGAGAATGTAAGACATCCCTAGTTAAATCCATGTCAATGTATAATCATTTCATATTCCACCCTGACCTAGTGAGCTGCTTTTCAAATTCAAATGAATTCAGCACAAATTAACTAATAATCACTAGCCATATAACTGGAACAGCCATTAAGTTACAATCAATGAATTCATAATTAGGTCCTTCAGCTATTCAGTCAACAGGGACCATTATTTCAAAGAACTCAATCTGCACATATAATTCCATTAATGAATGTGTACGCGTAATTCTTTATCCATGTTCAATCCATTCAGATTACTGGTGTTCAAATAAATTCTAGATTTAGATTCCATTTTGCAAAGATTTTTTTTCTCAATCATCTACTCTTTCCATTTTCATCACCCGGTTAATTCTGAAAAATGGCAACACTACAGGTATACTGTTATGCAAGCCACAAGAGTGCCCGACTATAGAATATTCCTGATCACCATCTACTGTTCTAAAATTCTTGTAAGTACTGGGAAAACAGTATTTCCAGCATATCTAAGTTCACAAGGACATTCTAGAACATATACACAGTAATCTGAGGCAAAAGTGAAACATTTCTTTATTGTTCTTTTGTGGCCTGTGGAAAGTTCATAGCTAGATCCAGTAATGCTGTATTTGGATGCCTTCACCCTAGCACTTAACAAAACTGTCCTTTACTCTACTTTTCTGCTGACAGCTCCTCATAGTGGCAAAAGCAACCTAATTAACACCATTTAACAGACGGAACTTGTTTGCTTCAGTTAAGGAAACTCGGGACTAACATGCTCCATGAAATCAGATCTAGTGTAAATGATCCTGTGCAAAGTGCAAACACCTAAACATCAAAGAAACTAAAGATTAAATATCTTAATTCTCTATTAACATTTTGTGATACCACCCTTTTGTGTTCCAAGTGTTACTGACCTGCTGCTGCGTATTTTATTTCTAAAATGGTGAAAAGTAAACTGTTTTTTCATCATATTTTTTTGTATATTCTGTAGTCGAATGTTATACAAAAATATGTGTTTTTGAAAAAAGATTTTTGGTTTGAGACGTTTTTGAATAGTCATTTTTACATTCTACTGTAATGAGTGACAAGAGTGTGTATGTACAATTGTATGGTATTTTGTTGTGGTGGTTACATGTCTATTTTTGTACTGCTGTTTTTGTGGGGTTTTGTACTGTTGTGTTTTTTTGTAATGTAGTTTTTGTGCTACATTACTGCATTGTAACTTCGTTGAGTTGTACTGTGGTTGTTGAGTTGTGTTCTATGTTGAATGTTTTGTTCTGTTGTGCCCAGTCATGTTTTAATGGAGTTATAATGTTACTTTGTGTATGTATTCTGTTATTTGTATGACAACAAATGCTGCTAAGTTCTGATCCAAAGGCAGCACATGCATTGAAAACTCCTATGACAAGCAACCGCTTACCACTGTCAAAGGTGGTGAAATAGTGATGCTCCAGCTCTTCAACTGCTCAAGACACTCGTAAATCTAAAACTGTGGTGGAGACTGTCTTAACTTAGTGCCCTCTCTTCTAAAAGATTGCTGGTAACATTATCATGTTTTAGTACTTTCCAACATTTCATAATAATGGACCTATTTCCATTGAAATGTATATTATAATTTCCAATAAACCTACTGGTTGGGTTCTTTCCTCCTCTGTATTTGTGGGTGGTTGTATCACAAATTCAATTCTATCTATCTGATTCACTTTCATGGCTTCAGCATTTAATTCCTTTTGGGCATACACTCTTTTTTCTGACCCTCTTTTTCTTCTTTTTTCTTTGGTATTCAGTGTTGCAGTTTTACTTGGCTCTTAATAATTCCAAACCTGGTATGCTATTCTGCACGGTAATGTGATGAGTACCATTTCCTGCTGTCTCTTTCCTAAACAGATTTGTCATCAACTCCCCATTATACACTTTCAGTTTGATAGCCAATAAATCCCCCTCTACCTCACTCATTTAGTATGTAAAAAGATACATTCAAATTGTTAGTTCCCAGTTTCCTAGTGAATTCTCTTTCCTCGTCCAATTTTAAATGAAAATTAGATAATCTGTATAATGAACCAAAGGGAGATGTGTTAAGTATTAATTTTCATCAGTCCAGAAATGATAATGCCACAAAGTTAATTTACTTATCGATATCTTATTTCTTTTTCGGGTGATATGAATCACGAAGACGAAAGATTTTGAGTTTTGGTATGACTGTTGCCCTGCTAATACACACCTGGGAAAAAAATGCTGATTCTGGCTGACATTTTGATATATAGTGATAATGAATCTACGTTTTTGCTGTGTATTTTCCAGCTGATACTGAATTGGGTTACAACTAACACTATAACCAATATATATATAGCAGGGCCTGGCACATGGCTGACATACAAATATCATATTGAGAAAGGGACTGGCAAGGGAAACCCTGTGGAACATCCTTTTTATATCCACTTTAAAATCATTCTACCACAAGCTTGTGATCTTGCCTCTCTTCAAAGCTTGCATCAAACATAGTTGATTGATGCTCCATACTGGCTTCTTTCAGAGAGTGTACAATCTGGGAACATGCATAATGCTAAATGATGGTGTCAGGAATGACAAAAAAGGGAGGCCACAGTTCGCCTTTGGTTGGCTGTCTTAAAGTCTGTCAGGTCACAGGAACTGTAGCACAAAGTCCCTGGGCGAGTCTCTTGGTGGGGCTGATCAGGGCACGTTAGGCCATGATTCATTCTTATTTGGTCTAGCACCAGCATTTCACCATGTTGATCCTTTCTGCTCTGCAGATTTCCAGACACCTGCTAGCATTCTGCATGATCAAAGGGGCTGTTATTCCTTTTTGTGTACCAGAATCTGCCTAGTCCATGGGCAGCACTTTACCCTGAGCAAGTGTCTGCATGTTCTGGGGGGGAGGGGAGCTGGGCAATACTATTTAATGTGTAATATTGTGCACATTATTACAATGCAAAATATTGTACAGGGGTGACAAGTTCCTGAGTCACAAAGTATATAGTGCGTCTTGACTGACTGATTTAAGTCTGTCCTATGATTGTAAATGATGAGGTGAAAGCTGCATCACAGGCTCTATCAAGCCTGTTCTGGGAATTCAATTAGTAAATACACTCACCACTAGCTAGCAGTGTATCCTGAATGTTCTGCATCCCTTCTAAAGAGGTGATTTGAGCAGGTAACTAGGTTCCTTTTAGTACGTTTTTATAGCATCTAGAAGAAGCACCCTGAGGAAAAATGTATAGTTTCACTTCAGGTACTGTGTGAGGGTTAAAGATTCATACCTTTGAGGCTTAATGATTTTAAAGGCAGTTGGCTGGATACCAAGGTTTGACAATAGACTGAGAGCATCTGGGGATCCGCAGGCTCTTCAAGTCCTGATCAGCTGCCTGACTACATATTCTCATTCTGTGTTCTGAATCTTCAAGCATTCTGTTGCCTAATTTCAAAAGGCTTGCTTGTCTATGCTTTGTACAGCTGAGTTTGCAAGAGGACGCTATATGGACAAGTCTGGTAGGGTCAGGGCACACATTGTTCAGTGGTACTGCCATGCAGTACCTCATTTGGTTTTAAGGCCCTGGGGTATGGCTTGGTTGCTTTGATGAATGCTCAGACCATCCTGCCCTAGGACCTTAATCTTGATGCTTTTTTAAGGGCAAGCGCAAAGCGCTCCGTCCCCTGCTGTAATCTCTCTTTGGGCTTCTAACCACGCCCAAGTCACATCAGTCACTTTCACTGGTTTGTGGGCTTGCCTTCTTTCATTTGTGAAAGGCATGCATACGTCATGCCTTTTCCGGTGTTTAGCTCACCTACACAGCACTGGTAAACTATTGAAAACATATGAGGCTCCGGACTACTTTATCTTTTTATTTTCCACGCAGTGCGATCGTGCTGGGGTTTACATAGCACGATCGTGCTCGGTTTTTCTGTTTTCAATTCCAGCGCGACCGCACTTTAGTTTACATAGCGCAATCGTGCTGCATTTTTTTCCTTTTAGTTTGTGTGGCAAGAAAAGTCCGGTTAGGAGTTTACAACGCTAATATCCCTAACTCGAGCAAACCCGAGACCCGTTGCAATGCAAATGCTTGTTTGTCTTTGCTTCTGCAGCACAAGGGCGCTTGTACAAGAATATTTAATGTTCACCAGTTTAAAGATCAGATTTGTAATTATGTGGGAAAGTAGGCATGGAAGCCATTGCACAAAAAAAGTTTTTTGCAGGAGATTCTAACATTCTTCTGGTGTGCTGCTTCTAAAACTGTGCAATCAGGGCTGCTCTGTGTACTGTCTTTCTGCCTGGGGGTTAAGATGATGAGATCCCATCCGGGCACTGTCTTGTCTGCCTCCTTTCCAAGTAGGTTCTGCACCATGTGTTTTCTGAGACCATAGTACTGAATGCACCTGGGTTTTTAACCCTTCTGTGGGTTATCAAGACAAAAACCATACTTTGGGTTCAGATTATATGGTGCGTCACTCTGGTCCAGTTGCACTCACATTGTTTAATGCAGCTGGTTACACAAGGATAACCTTTCAGGTAGTATTATTTTCTCTTTTAGCAGTGGATTCTTGGTGAATGTTATGAGGTTGCTTGTTCGATTTCAATCTAGTAAGACTTACACGCTCTACTCTTCATTAATAGTTACAGATGAGGGCATGCTTTTAGTACTTCAGTCTTACAAATTACCAGTGTGGCTCCCCAAGGTCAATTTGTTGACAGACTTCAGTAGCTTTCAGGCCTGGAATGAGAGATGCTTTCATAGGTGAGGGTTTTAATTCCCAAATGTGGTTAATTTGGGAGTGAAAACAGTAAATCTCAGCCCAGCACTTAAGTTAAGTTTGGAGTGAGAATAGTAAGTCCGAACTCCCCAAATTCCAAAACTTTCCTCAGTGTAGTTAGGGTTGCAGTGTTATACACATTTTTGTAAACATCTCATTTAATATTTACCATTTTACTGTACAATGTGTACCAATAATCACAATAAGTTTTTTGAATTGTTTTATCTCACAGAAAACACTTTTTGAATTCAGAATATTTGTAATTCCATATATGACATAGTTAGTTTTTACCCTATTCATATTTTAAACATGGTTCTATTTAAAGAGTACTGAAAAAAATGCATAATATTTTTGAGCATTTTTAATATGTTTTTACAAAAATCTTTTTGTGTATTTTTAAACATAGGTACATTTATTAACTTTTTTACATTTTATGGGCATTAATAAATGAAATATATTTTTTAAACATTGACTTCTACAGGATGAAAGTCTTCTTTTTATGTTCTGTCATTTTTTTCATTTTTTTAAATTTTAACTCTTTCTTTGTCTTTTTAGGCTGTTCATGGAGCTTGTGGTCTCCTGTTGCTGGTGACCGGTTGAGAGAAGACTATTTTAAACATATTTTTAAGGGTTTAGCTACCCTTCAACTGGATGACTTGATCCATGCTTTTTATGACATGGTGCTGTCACAGATATTCCACCATAGAACGTGATACGTGGGTTGGCGTCTGTGTCCTGATCGATGCAGGCGATTAACCCAAATATCCTTAAAATGATCCATTAGTGGAGCTAATTCCGTTTTGTTTTGTTGGTAATAGGTGGATTCAAGTAGCACATCATACTATTTAGTAAAGTCTATTACAGGAACATATGCCAAATATATCAATTTTTTTATTTGTGGGCACAACTTAGGTTAGTTGCATATTCCATGCTTAGGATGGATGTTTGGATGTGCCTCCACATACTGTGGTTAAAGTGATAATAGCACCCATGCCCTGCAGTGTGTCAGAAGACTTTAAATATGGTCGAAATTAATGCCTGTTCAAATGACTTATGATTATTGTTTTGTGGGTTATAGTTGTTAGAATGCTGTTTTATATGTGTCAGTATTTCACTGTAAGTTGCACTTTGTTAGCTAAAAGTGTATAAACGAATGGGGTGTTTTTATTTTGATATGGACCATGTATTTTGTATGTTTGGCTGATTGGTGAAGAGCATGGCTTGAAAGTGCTATTCATCATTTATGTGTTACATGGAGTTAAGGTTAGTAAATTGTTACTCGTAGCATAAGATATTTTTTTGTTAATCATTATTTTTTGTGATATAGTAAAACATGTGTTTTTCTAAGTCTGACTTAAGACAGCTTGCGATCACTTGCCAGTCTCATGTTTTCCAAAACATAATTCATAAAAAATACAAACATATATAGGAGCTTCTAACCAACTCTTTCACCATTGGTCTGTTTACATGTCACTCAAATTATACTCCCTCCAACCTCAGCAGAGATATAAACCAACAGTCCAGCCCACTCCAGCAATTCAATGCTTTCACTTTGAACTACTACATTTTTCCCTTGTACATGTACAGGTACACTTAAAAAATACTTCCCCAAAAACAGAACTTGTTAGACACTTGCACTTCCCAATGATGGATAATTCCTATGTATAATAGGGGTTCATCAACTATTTCCATAACTCTCCCAAAAAGTATTGTAAATTACAATGTTGATTCCTCACTATAAACGAGTAGGGTATATTTATTTATCCTACAGAAAATAAGTAAAAGTCATTAGAGCAGCTAGAGTTTACAAGCAGATTTCTAGGTTGAAACCACACCCACTCTGGTTTGTGAATTACATTTCAACCACTTGTATCTGACTTAAGAGAGACCTCTAGTAACTACTTGTGGAACTGCAGCTTTTGAAAAGAAGTTGTTACAGACAGAAAGATAAATTAGATGCTGACTACATAAAGAAAACACTCCTACTCCTCTTACCTCACTGCGAGCCACCGGGCAAACAGTCACTAATTTAAGCATTTTGTTTGTTTCAAAAACCTTTATTAAGTACTTAAAGGTTTGTGATACATAAATTACAAGAGTTGTACCTCTCCCCTTAGGGAGGGCAGTCTACTTCACTTTGTTTAAGTTTCACTTATACATTTACATAGGGTACGGATTCAAGGTCACTTTGCTATAAAGGGTTAAAAAGTCTATGGGCATTTGAAGAAGTTCATTGAGAAAGGAGGGGTTTAGAGTACTTCCGCCTTCTCACTCTCCTTTTTGTCCATGGCTGTATGCTCTCTCAGCGGGTTGTGTAGCATCATGTGGCCACCACCTCCCCATTGGTCACCAAGCAAGTTCTGGAATAGAGGAGGATGACTTTACAAAGCAGAATATTCTCCAGCACCCCTGGATAGCCTCAACTGTTTGTGTCTGTGGAAACAGCACGGACTGGTGTGTGTTGTTTGTGTAGGGGATGTGGGCTTCCATTTCTTGTTTCAAGACCGCCAGCAACCTCCGGGTGAAAAGGCAGACCCAGAATAGATGGTAGGTGGTTTCCTCTGTAGGTCATCCCTTCGGCAGTCCCTGTGTGGGTAGGGGCCCCTATTGTGCATGAATGTCCGTACCAGCAGTCCCCTTTTGACAGACATCCATCCATTGTCTGTGTGTCTGTTTGTCAAAGTTGAGGAGGATAGATTCCCCCAAATGTGTGTTGCCGTTGTGGGTGGAAGGTCACTCACTGGTTCTGTGGTGTCCCTGGACCTAATACCTTTGTGGATTATACTGAGATTCAAAAGACTTAGGGGGTCAATATGAATACTGCGGTAAACACCGCCGGGTTCATGCTGGCGGTCTTTTCATAGACCGCCAGTCCCTCTGAGACACCGCCGGCCCAGCAGAATGCAGGGCCGGGACACTGCCGACGGCTCCACATGGAGTCGCCGTCAATGACGGTGTGCGGCGGGTGCCGTAAGTCAGGCAGTGATCTGTGCGACGGGGCTGTGCAGGGGTCCCCAGAGGGGCCCCAGAGCACCTCTTCCACCAGCCTTTCCCTAGCGGGGGAACCCACCAGGGAAAGGCTGGGGGAAACAGGGTACATTATCCGGAGGGTAGCGCTGCTTGCAGCAGTCCCTGTCGGATAATATAATCCGCCATCGTCAGGCTGCCTGTCGGTTGCGGAGGGCCACCACAGGCGGCCCTTCTTGTGTTAATAATATGGCGGTTCAGACCGCCAGGCCGGAGGCGGTCTTTTCCGCCGCCGCCGGCATGGCGGGCTGAACCGCCAAGTTCATAATGAGGGCCTTAGTGTGACATGGTTCAGCCCAAATTCCTCCAATAACTTTTGTACCACCCTGTTGTACCAAGGGAGGTCCCAGTTAAACATCTCTGCGTTCTCCCACTTATCCCACCGCAGATTTCTCCACACCGAGAAGAGGAAAAAGCCGAAGACATGGTAGGCTGAGTGGTCCTTGTTCTCATTTGACAGGGTTAATTGGATACAGCCGCACACAAAGAAGGCCCTGAGGATTGCTGGGATGTCTGGGACTCTGTTCCCTCACTTGAGGTGCTCCATGTGCATGACTGACCTTTTAACCCTGTCCACCTTCAAGTGTCAAACAAAGTGGAAGACCATGCTATTTATTGCCCGTGCTATGTTAGCTAAAACTGGCCAGGCCTGTGTCACATATAGCTGCACGGGCATGCGGTTGTTCCTAAACACCTGAGCACCAGAGCCTTCCCTTCGATTCTCAGGTTTCTCAAACTCCAGCGATCCAGTTTCTGCTAGCTCTGGCTAGGTGCTTGTTCCAGCTCTTGAAGGCTGCCCCTGGTTCCCCAAACCAGACACAAAGGATCCTGACCAGCTTTGCCAAATTCCTTGCATGCTTCCAGCAGGGAGTGGACCGATTGTGGAACTGTAGGTTGGATACTTTTCCCAACAGGTCCCACAAAAGCTCTGGAGGAAACGTTTTTGAAAGTTTACAAACGTTCTTTGTTAACAAAACAACTACAGGAGTACACTTCTAAGGCCCCCAGGATCTCATGGGATGGCACTTAACAAACTCTCAGGGTGTCGGGAAGAGACCAGCAGCAAAGTCCAGCACAGATCTAATTGCCACTGGTCATCCCTATAGCAAGACAGATTATCAGCCAATTGATTCGTGGGGTCCATTTCTTTGTACTGGGTTAATGAGGGAGCAAGCCTAGGCATTCAGGGATCCACTCAGGTCACAGAATTGTGATCTTCTCCAGGTCCAGAAAGCGTTCTGGGTGGGGGTGAATCCAGGGCACTTCTTAACCAATGCGGTAAAAGTTCTCAGGCCCTGTTCTACCTTCTTCTTCAGTAGATCCAGTTTGCCTTACTGCGAAGAGGCCCAAATTGCAATGTGTCAGGGCAATTCCAAGATTGCCAAGGCTTCAGCCACACCAAACTTGGGCACCGAGAACTAAGGGTGTAAAAGTGTACAATGGAAATTACTAGTGTTCTTTCACATCAAAACTAAAATCTAGGTTGAGTCAGTCCCTGGGCTCACAATAAAAACAAGCATTTACAATGCAATAGGTCTCGCATTTTCTTGAGTTGGAGCTATTGGCATTGTAAATTCATACCTGGATTTTTTTTTGCCACATAAATTGTGTAATAGCACTAGAGGACACGTGGCAATGTGTATGTGCAGCGGCGGCTGCCGCAAATGTCAAGGAGAGGGGAGTGTGGGGGTGGCGATAGGGACTGGGTAAAAGTTCAAAACAAATAGGAAAAATATGACCTTGAGCGCTCTGTGTAAAACCTTGAATTCACCAAGGAGCACTTGTTTAAACAATAGAAGTAAACTGGTAGTTTTGCAAAGCGCTTGATTACTGCCCAACGAGATCTTGCTGTGTAGGAAGCAAAAAGAGAAATGAGTCCAGAAACAGTGCGGAAAACATGGAGCTGGATATATTTTCAATAATTGGCTGGTGCACTCGAGGAAGGCTAAACACCAGAAAAGGCATGATGTGTGCATGTCTTTCACAAATGAAATCAAGGGAATTTTTATAAGGCAAGCCCACGGACAAATGAAAGTGATGAGCGTGACATGGGCGCGGTTGAAAGCCCAACAGAAAGAAAACAGGTCGGAAGCGCTTGCGCGCTTGACCTAAAATACTATATGTGCCTCAGATAAGCCTTCCAGGAAGGATTTGGAACTATTATACCAAGAGGAGTGGCAGCATCCTACACCCTGAATATCCAGCTGAGCTTAGAGGAGGCGTCCCTGCCTATTCAGGTCATTCTATCAGTCAAAGTGATCTATTGTGTGGATCCTGGAAGGTGTTTCACTCCTTATTAAGGCTAAGTACAAGATGGGCAACTGCTGGAGACCTAAAGCAAATAACCGTTCTGGAACTTCAGGCAGGCAAAAGGTAAGTTTCCAAAAGTGTTTTTTTTCTAAATATTTATTAACACGCATTTGCAATGCAATAGGTCTTGCATTTGCTTGAGTTCGAGCTATTGGCACTGTAAATTCAAAACTGGACTTTTGTTGCCACATAAACTAGTGAACCCTGCCTCATAATTTCATCTTTTCCTTTCATATAATTCCAGTGGCCCTACATATAACTAAAGCACTTCCATTTACCGTCTTCCTCTATTTGCAGAAAAAATGAAAATGTTGCTATTTAGCGTCCTAATTTAAATCTGCCATGCTAATTCCTATAGAATACGACTTTCATCACCCCACAATCAGAGTTGCAGGCTGGCTAATACAATTCCCCCAAAAAGACACAAAAGAGCCAGAGAGGAAAAATAAATCACAAGGGTCACCCAAACATATCAAGAGTGTTCAAATAGTCACAGTGTAATAAGTATGTTAAGCTGTCCTAAATTATGGTCATAATTGTAATAAGGAGAGATTATTAAAACATATACAATTATCATATAAACCTTTAGCAGAAATACACTTTTAGCATTAGACTGTAATGCTTAAAACAATCTGTAGCAATCACACGGTGGTCCAGTTCAGTTTCTTCACCTTTTATTCCAGAACAAATAGTACAGCAAACCATATAACCCCCAGCAATAGATCAAGCCTCCTCCTTCTCACAGTTCCTCTCACCTTCCCCACACTCCAGAATCCCAGCACCCCAGGATTCCACTCTCACAACATTCCAACATTCAGAGGCATGATCCTACACATCTTCCCCCTTATGAACCACATTGGTTACAATTTAATTACAATTACAATACATAACTAAAACAAAAATAAATAAATAAATGAAATTGATTGAGAAGATAAAATAAAGTTAGCATATAATACATTCCTAAGCAACGACAACACATGAAATTTCCCTTTTTTTTTTTTTTTTTTCCTTATCCATTTGGATGACAGTAGAAACCGTATGTTTCCTTGATAATCTTAGTCACTGCCTTCTTTTAATTATGCACAAGTTTCCTGTAATCCACTCTCTCTCGTCTTCCAACTTCACTACTGAATTCTTTACAGAAATTACTTTTTGTGGTGCATAAAATTTGCTGTCACCTTTTCTTACAATTACCACCTTCTTGACCGCCACAAGATCCCCACGTTTCACTTCAGTAAACTTAACACTTTTCCTCTTATCATAATCCACCTTGTTCTTGTTTTGGAAATGCATGACCCTCGCTTGCAACTTCTCCTGGTCAACACTTACCAGTTTTTTCTCACTGATCCACCAAGGAAATTCCTTAGTACCTGGCTCTCTCCCTCTGAGGGCAACAAAGGGTGACACACCTGTCACAGAATGTGTTGTTATTCTATGCGCCCACAACATTTTGATCAGCTCATGTCTCTAATTCAATCCATTTGCCAAGGACAATTGAATATTTTCCATAATAATTCTGTTCACCCTTTCTACCAGGCCATTAGCCTGAGGCCGGAATAATGCAACTCTTTCATGTTTTATCCTTAATCCATTTAAAAACTTGGTCATGGCAGCTGAAACTAATTGTACACCATTGTCCGTGACCAAAACTTTCGGAACCCCTTCTTCCAGAAACGAGTCCCTAAGGAATTCAATTACTTTGTCCGTCGTGATTTGTTCAGTGCATCTTATGCGGAACCATTTACTATAATAGTCCACTAAGACCATTAGAAAGCGACTACCTTTTCCTAGCCTCTCTATTGGCCCTACTAGATCAAGAGCAAGCTTCTCCCACGGTGCCTTCGGAAATTGCACTTGACCTAAAGGAGGTTCCCTCACTGCTTTTGACTTGTCGCTGTTCCTACAAGCCTGACACTCTTCCACCACCCTCTCCACATCACTGTCCATCCCAGGCCACCAGTAGAATTGCTGCAACCTCCTTTTAGTTGCACTTTTACCCAAATGTCCTTCGTGGACAATTGCTACCAATCTTCTCCTCAATCTCAGTGGTGGAATTACTCTGTTCCTTCTCCAAATTTTTTCTCCCTGTATACTCAGCTCATCCCTTACTACCAAAAAATTTCTCAGATCATCCTCCATTTCGACAAAATTATGATCAAGCACAAGCTTCCTCAATTTACTGTATTCCAAGTAATCTTTTACAGCTTCATTCCACTCTTCCTTACTTATTGCAAGTTCTCCATCAATCAAAGATGCCTCTAACTGCACGTCACACATCGCATCATTTCCATTCCCACTACTCTCTATAGGCAATCATGACAGGCAATCCGCAATAATATTTTTTTCTCCCTTCACATATTCTACTGTGAAATTAAATTCAATAACAGATAATAACCACCTGGAGATTCGGGGAGTTAAGCCACCTTCCAACCCTCGACCACATTTAAAAATCTGCAGCAAGGGTTTGTAGTCTGTTCTCAGTATGAAGGGTAGCCCCCACAAATAGTACCTGAAATGGTTTATACCCCAACAGCAAGCCAATGCCTCTTTCTCTATGGCAGAATAAGTACGTTCTGCCCCTTGTAATCTGCGTGAGGCAAAGCCAACAATTCTTTCATCACCGTTCATCCTTTGAATCAGTACTGCCCCTAATCCCACACTACTGGCATCAGTAAGAAGGATTGTTTTCTTCGTAATATCAAAGTGACCTAGAGTTGGAGCCTCCGCAATGGATACCTTAATCTGTTCAAACGCCCTCACACAATCCTCGTACCATTCAAACATTACTCCTTTTTTTAGTGAAATCCTCATGGGTTCTACAAGTTCTGCAAAATTGCATACAAATTTCGAGCAATACTCTGTTAGCCCTATAAATGACTTTGACTGATCCTTACTGGTAGGGCACGGGGCATCTCCAATTGCCTCCACTATACTCTTCTTCGGTCTAATACCTTCACTTGAAACCTCATGTCCTAAACAGTTCACAGACTTCTTTCTTAATTGGCACTTCTCTTTCTTAACCGTCAAGCCATGATCTTCTATCCTTTTCAATACTGCTACTAGTAACTCATCATGATGTTCATACGAATTCCCTATCACGATTATGTCATCTTGGAAGCATAGGACATTATCTAAATTTCTGAAAATGTTTTGCATTATTCGCTGGAAAACAGCAGAAGCTGATGCCAAACCGAACGGCATTCTGCAATATCTATATGCTCCAAGAGGTGTTACAAAGGAAGTGAGTGGTCTAGATTCATGATGTAAATTGACTTAGTGGTATGCAGCAGACATGTCTAGCACACTGAATATCTTCCCACACATCACACTTAACATTTCGTTAATATTCGGTAGAGGTTGTCTATCTACCCAAATGTTCTTATTAAGATCTCTTAGATCAATGCATAATCTAACCTTATTACCATCCTTAGGTGCGAGAACGATCGGTGCCAACCATTCGGAAGATTCAATAGGCTCTATAATTTTCTGTTGAAGAAGCTTATCTAATTCATGTCGTAGTGGTTCTCGCATTAAAAATGGAACTGGTCTCACCTTGTGTACTATCGGAATTGCATTGCCTTTTAAGACAATGCGATGTGTGAATCCCTTCAACTTTCCAAGTCTATCAGTAAAAACCTTCGGAAACCTAGACATTAGATTTTCAGTCCACTGTTCACTAGGAACCACTTCATCTATGCCAGCTGCTTGATCCATAACCATGACCGGAGTTGCAGCGTTTGGATCAAGCACAATATTCAAATCTTTCTGGTGTCTCCACTCTAGAAGATCTGACCCTTTATTCGTAATATAAATCTTACCATGAACTCCATTACCTTCAAACACAATATCCATCCATTCCATACCTATAATTTCTATCCTCCTCCCTCCATAACCAACTGCTTTTACATCAGTATTCAATAAATTAGCAATTTTTCCTTTTAGAGTAACCTCGAAAGTTTTCCTTGAGATCAATGTAAGTAGACTACCTGAATCTACCAGTACTTTCACTACGACTGAATCCATGAGTACATGACAATGTGGTTTTTCTAATTTATAAGAGCTTTCATTCTTCCATTTTCCCATACATTTAGGTCCTACCTCCAATTGGTTGGTTTCAACAATTTCATGGATGGGTAATACAATTTCTTGCTGGTCGTAATCTAAATCATCTATGGATTTCACACTGTTAGATATTTTGCCTTTAGACCTGCAAACCTTAGCTAGATGTCCCTTCCTTCCACAGGATCTACATACCAAATTCTGTGCAGTACACTTAGGATTAGATGCAATGTGACCTAAACATCCACATCTAAAACATATAACATTAAAATAATTTTTCTCACTCATTTTCCTTTCCACATTTTCATCAGTCCATTCTTGCTTTTTCATTTTTACTTCTTTCACTTCTATTGTTGATTTCTCATCAATATCTCTTATTTGTCCACTCGACTTCTCTAATTCTTTCATCCAGGTAGCTGTATGTTCCATACTTCTTGCTACTTGTATGCTTTCCTCCAATGTAGGACCCATTGATAATAGTTTCTCTTTCACTTTCTTGTTATTTGTGCAACGTACAATCTGGTCACGAAAATCACATGTGACAGCTAATCCTCTTAAGGTTGCAACAAATGACATAATATCTTCATCCTGGCCTTGAACACGGGAGAAGAATTTATGACGCTCAAATACAATGTTTAATTTTGGAGTAAAATGTTTCTCTAACATTAATAACGACATTTAATATACATTAATAGGATGACCATCTCCAGTACCCACTGGTATTTCTGGAAGGTCATCATAAATTCTTCTCCCTTCTGCACCAAGATGATGAAGTAATATCGCCTGTTTCCTCGAAGGGGTATACCTATCTCCAGCAATTGCCAATAAGTACGTGGAAAACATATTTCTCCATCGTTTCCATGATATAGTCGGTTCACCAGGTATTGGTAGGAAACATGGTGGTGAAGACATATTTTGTTCAGCCATACTGTAAGAAGGAGAAAATAACAAACTACAATAATATACTAAAATAAAAAATTAAAGTAATAAATTAAAGTAATAATCCAAAATAACAATCTAAAATAACAATTAAATATATGCTTGTTGGTGTAGATTTCCCTTCTGTGTTTGTATGTAACTAATAGTCTTTCTTCTTCTTTCTTTTTTTTTCTTTCTATTCTATGTTGTAGTCCTTCTTTAGTTTCCACTATATATCCTCTACTCAACAACGAAGTCATAAGAAGGAAAAATCAATGCCAAGAAACGGAAGAGCTGACGATCCACGATGTGCCGCATAATTAATTCCTTCGGTATGTACACGCGCTGTTAATACGCTTGGTGTGTACACACACCAAGCTGCTCGGGGGGCGATGTTGGTTGCGCGTGTAGAGTACATGCGCACCAAGCTGCACGAGATGTCGTACGCTGTGCTCTGCTCGAGGGAAGCAGCTCGAGACGTGTTGTTCGTTCGGGTCCGTTGTGCGCGGACACTTGAAAATAATCAAGTCTGCGCGCTATAACAATTGACGATTTTAAAAAAACGCCCTTTTAAATTAGGGTTAAAAATCCTCCAAAAACACACCGGAATTTGTGTATAGAAAGTCCTTGTCCACGAATTATCTTTAAATAATTCCAAATTTCTACATCTAGATGCTAATAATAAAACTTACTTGGAGGATGGGCTTGCTGACATTCATCGCTTAAGTCCATGTATCTTCTCTTCTCCTTTTTTTCCCTTTTTTTTTTTTCCACTACTTGGAGATTATTTTTTTTCTTTACTAGAAGTAGTTATCGTATCCAGGGGTTGGGGATTAGGAGTAATTTCTGCCCCCTGCGCAGATTAATCCTCGTCGCCAGTTTATGTAGCAATCACAAGGTGGTCCAGTTCAGTTTCTTCACCTTTTATTCCAGAACAAATAGTACAGCAAACCATATAACCCCCAGCAATAGATCAAGCCTCCTCCTTCTCACAGTTCCTCTCACCTTCCCCACACTCCAGAATCCCAGCACCCCAGGATTCCACTCTCACAACATTCCAACATTCAGAGGCATGATCCTACACAAATCCCTAGAAGGTACCAAAACAAAAAGATAATTTGTAAGAAACATGGTCATGTAACCATATTGTTAGCTCCTAGAGGGCATAACCCCATGAAGAAAAGGCAGGAGAAAGTAATACAGTGTAACCATATACCTAGCCCCTAGGGAGCGTTTTTAGGGCCAACAGGCCTATTGCAATGATATTACAAACAAGACCTTTAAAACAAAAAACTTCTCCCAGCTGTAAAACAAAAGTTATATCCATGAAAAAGCTTAACAGACACTGAGTGGTGGGAGGGGTTATTATTTTGGGGTCCCCACTAACCTAGTGTGGGGACCCAGAGATGGTGTGGACAGAAACAGTGTTTTGAAGGTGGTCCATTGTCCTAGGACTACCACAGGCTCAGCTATGATAAAAGTAATACCCTGCAAAGCATTATCGGGTGACTTTTCATGCCGCAAATATTAGTATATTGACCTAGTTACTTATTTTGATACTAATGCCAGGGAGGGTGCCTTTTTACGCATGTATTTCTAACAGGAGAAGCATATGAGATACATTTTGGGGTTTCTGAATTTTTGGTGTGTCTAAATATTGGGGTACAGTTTTTGCTCCCACAGAATTGGGGCACATCACAAATTCACCCTCCGTAGAGCCTCCAAAAATATATATGAATTACCTTACCCAGTGAAATGACTGCTTGCTGAATTTCCTTCATAACACTCTTGTAAAGTTCTTTCTGCCATTCGTGTAAAAGTTTCCACTCCTCTTCGGAGAAATAGGCAGCAACTTCATAAAATGTAATGGGTGCCTGGAATAGCAAATTTTATTGAACAGATGTTGCAATCTCATAATGCAAAATATTATGCTATTCAGATTACATTTATTTAAGTAACCAAAAGAGTCACAGAGATCGACATTATCTTCATATTTATAAATATTTACATAAGGTGTGACAGTTAATACCGCTCACGAGGGTGGAGAATATTTATTTACTGACAACAAACATGTTTTCACATGCTGAATAAATAGGTGAGCTACAGACCGTTTAGAAAACACACACAAGTCAACTATGAATCGGCAAAAATTAGTTACTGGTGTATTAGTCATGTATACATGTAGACATACCGAACACCATCAGAGACAGTGGGGGATACTAGGGAACAATAATACCATGGAGGGGTAAAGCTGGAGCCAGTCTAGGGAACGAGTATCATGCACAAGTGGCTAATGAATGCAAATGACAACCATTGTCTACCATTCTATACTGTATTTATGACCCGCCTCTCAGTTCACAGCTCATTTCCATTTCCACAACTAACAACTTAAAGGGCAAACAGCTATGTTGTTTGAAGGACATCATTACAGTAAGAGTCCTTGCTGAGATAAAACCAAGGTTCTTTAGAGACCTATACTCACCTGGTCTGAATTTCGTTGAGACATATCTTTTCTCGTTTTCATTGTAATTTTCCAAGTTAAAAGTTTGTCGCAGTATAATGGGCAGGTGAAGAAGAAGAACCCAATGAAAGTAAACACCGTAGCTGTCAGTTCAAACCTGCTATGGAAGCACTGAAGCAGACCCAGCTTTGCAATGTAGACGAACAAGACCAAATAAGAGACACTGTTATGTTCGAGCATGCGCAGTGCGAGACCAATGGTCTGCTGATGCTCAGTACAGAGACACTTACTAAACACTAGTGCCCTGCGTGCCTGGCTCTGCCTTAAATTAAATGATGCTGCTGCGCCTCATACGAATAATGGCAGTGTTCCCGCAAGACGCTGAGATTAGAAGGCTAGGGCTGGCGCAGTGTGAACCTTTAAGCCTAAATTCAATCGTAGGCAACGGCAGGCATGTGCCCCCTGGCTCATGTGCCCACTGGCTCATGTGCCCGAGATATGGCTTGGCTGCCTGCTTTTGCATAAGCGAGGGGCAGAAACAATGCAGTGACAGCCGGATAATACAAGTACAAAGTGCTGCATACTTTCTACTTGCATTGCCCTTATTATAACAAGCATCGGCACAGCCAGGGGGTCTCCGCAATCCGAGAGCTATTGGCATTGCCAATGTCAATGTATTTTAGCCATGTGGTGTGGAGTGGATGTAGGTGGTGTGGAGGGGAATTATGTGGGTTGGATTGGAATTGTTTGTTGTGGAATTGTGTGGTGTTCAGGGAAGTTATGTGTAGTGGACGTATGTAGCATGGTGTGCAGTGGAATTATGTGTATAGTTTGTGGTATTGAGTATACTGGAATTATGTGGAGTGAGATTGTGTGACATTGAGTGTAATTATGTGCAGTGGTATTGTGTCGTGAAATGCCATGTAGTGGAGTGGAATTATCTTGTGTGGTGTTGAACTATATGCCATGATGTGTAATTCTATGTTGTGGATTGGATATATGTGGGGTGTACTGGAAATGTGTTGTGGAGTGAGATTATGTGGTTTGGTGTCGAACTGTGTGAATGGATTTGTGTGGAGATGAATTGTGCGGCATGGATCTATTTGGTGTTCAGTGAAATTGTGTTGTGTGGAATTATGTGGCATGGTATGGAGTGTATTTATTTAGATTGTTATGTGGCATTGAGTGTATTTATGTTGTATTGACTAGGGTGTAACTATGTGGAGTTGAATTATGTGGTGTTGAATTGTATTATGTGCAATGTAAATATGTAGTGTCTTATGGCATTGCATAGTTCTAAAATGAGTGGTGTGAAATTGTGTGGTGTGTGTGGAATTATGTGGCATGGGTGGAGTGGAATTATGTGGTGTGGAAGTATGTGGCATGTGAAGTTGAATTTTGTTGAGTGGAAGTATGTGTTTTTGGAGTTTAGTGGATGTATGTGGAGTGTAAATATGTAGCACGAATTGTAATTAAGTTGTTTGGAGTTGAATTGTGTAGTGGAATTATCTGGAGTTGAACTGGTGTTGTGTGGGGTGTAGTTATATAGTATGGAGTGGATTGGAATTATGTTGTGTGGAGTGGTATTATGTGAAGTGATATAGAGCAGAGTGGAAATATGTGTAGTTGAACTTATTGGATTGTAATTATTTGGTATGATGTGGAGTGGACGTGTGTTTAGCTGATATGTGTGGTATGGAATTATGAGATGTTTAAATGTGTTTTGAGTAGTGGAATTATGCAGCATGGTTTTGTGTGTTGTGGCATTGTGTGACACATAATTGTGTTGTGTTGTGTTGAATTATATGGAGCTGAATGCTTGTTATCTATTTATTACAGCGCTAAGGGAGCAGCCTTGAAGGGAGATGAGACAATGTTGTTTCTCTTTTCTGTCCTCTCACCCCCCAAAATTGGCTAAGACAGTATGAATGGCTTCCAGCAGCTGTTTCTGCCTCCCTTGCAAGAGCGCTCAAGTCTTGCGATAACTTCAGCTTCAGGTGGTTGGATTTATCACCACTTTGAAGTTTGAACGTGGGCTCTGCTGGGGAGGGGTGGGTGCATGGGGATAAAAGGTGTTTCGAAGTAACTCCTCTAGGGCTGTGTTGAATGAAGCATGCATTGTCTCAGTGTGCTCTATTAATAAAGTTATATCTGCTTGCCCTTATTTGTTTATACAAGTCTTAAGAGGCGGTGGTGAAAATATCAATGCGCAAACTCTCAAGAGCTCTGCCAGCCTTTGTTTCTGCTGACTTTAGTTTGGAAAAGCATCGACTGTGGCGTAAAGTATCCATGCCTTTAATAAACAACTACAAAGCAGACTAAAACGTACACTGATTTAAGTTCATCCATGACAAATGTAGTAAAATGCTGCATCTACTGCAGATCAGGTATGATTTGAGAATGTGCCTTAATTACTAGAAGGAATCAGAACAGCAGCTCTAACAAAGGGCACCTTTCATCGTGAGATGAAAGCCATGTCTGCAAAATAGCGAAAGCTACACTATTTAACTACTGTGAAGTGCTACTTGGATTGTGTAGAGAGCCACCTGGGCTCTCCCATACTTTGTTGCTCTCGCAGGGCACGAGGGCGGGCGTTCGCCCAAGGTTATAAAATAAACCAGGGGCTGCTGACCCAGCAGTCCCATGTGCACTGTAACTCGTGTGTGTGTCGTCCGTGCACATCGGAGGGTGGTGGGCCCGTCTACACTGGCAACGAGGGCCAGAAAAAAAAAACCAGTAGTTTCCCAGCAGAGACTCCTGCGCCCACGCGCTTGAGCCTACCAGTGACCCCTTCCCCCCAGCGTCAAGGAGACGCATGCGCTGCGTGCCTGGCGGCACAGCCTACATACAAAAAAAAAGATTAGCAGAGAAAGGCGGCGGCGCCTTACCTGGACGTCGCACCATCCTGGTGAAACGTGCGAGCGCTCTCGCTGGATCGGGCGAGGATCGGCGGGCCCGCAGTGCCAGCGCAGTGTCACACTCCACAAGGAATTCTGTGCCTCTGCTCCGGCTCTGTAGGTCTGATCAGGCAGAAAGACCCGGGAGGGTGTCTGTCGCTGTGCCTGCAGGAACCTGAAGGGCACGTGTGATGGTGAAGAGTGAAGGCAGTGCCAAACTGAAAGGCCATCGACAGAACGTTTTGGATTCAGGCCCATTGATAAAAAAAAAACACAGAAAATAAGAACATAAGAAAAGTGGCAACTCTACTCTGTACCAAAAAAGAGACAAGACATTATTATATTGAGATTAACCAACAGTTGCCACAAGGGAAAACAGCAGCATGAGCGCCCCACAGCAAAAGCAAGAGCAGCATCCAGCGCCTGCCACCCCCAGTACCCACTCATCGGTAGCTGCACTACCCCTATTTAGTCAATTAATAGACCCTGCCAAAGCAGCACCATGTTGGCGCCTCTGGTTAGGCCGTTTGGATAATTATTTTTGCACTATGAGAGAAACGGATGGGGTGGTGTGCAGATCACTGTTGCTACTTATGGGAGGCGACAAACTACATGAACTCTTTGACTCGCTCCCCAACACGGGTGACAAGACGGATTATGATGCCGCTGTGGCAGTGCTCAACCAGTATTTTGACCCTCAGCTGAACCCTGATTATGAGCGTTTCAAACTGCGTCAGGCTCAGCAAACGTACGTTGAGTCAGTAGACATGTTCTACGCCCGGCTAAGAAAGCTTGCCAGCACGTGCGTGGGCCTAAACCAACACAAGGAGATCAGAGCCCAGATCATCCAGGGGTGCCGGTCCAACATGCTCCGGAAACTGATCATGCGTCAACCAGGTATCTCCCTAGACGAGATCTTAATTCTGGCATGCTCCCATGAACTGTCGGCTGTCCGTGCTGATGCCATGGCCGCAGTGAGAGGGCAATCCCTATCTGCAGCATCATCGGTGCGCCCGAGGAAGGAGGAACAGGTGGACACCATCCAGCCCCGCCAACACTCTGTGCGTCGGCCGCCCTCCTCGAGACCGGGAAAAGGGGCATGCAGCAGCTGTGGCTATGAGCACAAGTTGTCGAGTGGGTGCCCAGCAAGTGGAAAGTCGTGCAACAGGTGTGGCAAGAACAATCATTTTGCCAAGATGTGCCGGATGGGAAGAGTCAAACAATGGGAATCCAAAGGGAAAGAGGCCACGGTAAAAAATGTAAGCACAGAAGACAACGCACCTCGTGGGCAGATGGCTGCCAAAATGCCAATCTATGAGGAGGAAGAGGAAGAAGAAGAGGACATTTTCGTCATCTCGGTTACAGGATGGAGGCAGCACAAGAGGCAACCACCCCCCATGAGCACAGTGAGGATAAATGACAACCCCGCAACGGTGCTCATAGACACGAGGGCATCGGTCAATGTGATGGACGATGCCATGTATCGGCAACTATCTCCTAAACCATGCCTGACTCCGAGCAACACCAAGATCTACACGTATGGCGGACATGACCCGCTTCCTCTGCAAGGCACAATCAAGGTATCTGTAACCAATGGACAACTCTCTACTTGTGCGAAATTCTATGTGGTCAAAGGAGATCGAGGCACTGGGATGCCACACAGTGGAAGACCTAGAACTAGTCTTTTTCGCTCGGCAGGTGTATGAATCACACACTGAATCCCTTCTCAGCGAGTTCCCGCAGCTATTTGCAGGATTGGGGAGACTCAGAGGCAAGCGTGTTAAGTTGCAAGTCGACCCAGAGGTAACGCCAGTCGCTGGGTGCCTTTTCATCTACGGCCGGCAGTTGAGAGAGAACTTCAGCTGTTGAAAGACCAAGGGGTGATTGAAAAAGTTGATGGGCCCACCCCATGGGTCTCTCCGTTACTGATCGCGCCCAAGCCCAAGCAACCGGAGACCATACGCCTCTGCGTGGACATGCGTCTCCCTAATCGAACCATCCGGAGAGCGCATCACATCACGCCCACCATGGATGACATAATAGCAGATCTAAATGGTGCACAGTGGTTTTCAAAGCTGGACCTAAACTCTGGCTACCACCAGCTAGAGCTGGACCCAGACAGTAGAAATATTACTACTTTCTCGACCTATGTGGGGTTACGACGATACAATAGGTTGAGTTTTGGGGTGTCCTCAGCAGCAGAGGTGTTTCAGAATGCCATCAGAGAAACACTGTCAGGACTATCAGGGGTCATCAACCTAAGTGATGACATCTTAATCTATTCCGAGACACGTGTGGAGCACCATCACCGCCTGAGAGCCACTCTGCAGAGACTCGCAGACGCGGGTCTCACACTGCAAACGAAAGTGTGCGTTTTATCAAACATCCATTGAGTTTTTCAGATATATCTTCTCGAAAGAAGGTCTGCAGGTGGACCCGCGAAAAGCAGACGCCAACCGCCAAGCCCCGACTCCCCAGAGTGCCACTGAAGTCAGAAGCTTCTTGGGGATGGCAACGTACTGTGGCCGCTTCATACCTCAGTTAGCCACGATGGCAGAACCACTCAGACAGCTTACTAAGGTAAATTACCGGTGGGAATGGAGCCCTGCTGCAGACAAGGCATTCCAGAATGTGAAGACGACGCTACTCGACAAATCGACCATGCCGTACTTCAACCCCCGAAAGAGGACAGAGGTGGTGGCGGATGCTAGTCCGGTGGGAGTGGGTGCGGTTCTTTTGCAAGAACAGCTTCATCAGGAGTGGGCCACAGTGGCATATGCCAGCAGAGCTTTGTCTGCTGTAGAGACCTGCTATGCTCAGATCGAAAGGGAGGCATTGGCAATTCGATGGGCGTGCAAGCATTTCCACCTGTACCTCCACGGACAGGAATTCCAAGTGGTGACGGATCACAAGCCACTGGTCTCATTATTTGCAGGGACCATGCGCCTGGCTCATCAAGGTTTGAATGCTGGGCTGTCCTACTCCAACCCTACCAGTTCAGAGTCGTTTACAGGCCTGGCGTGAACAACCCGGCTGATTTTCTGTTCCGGCACCCCTCCGCAAGTACACTCGATGAATGCCAAGAAGGAGATGAGGACAGCACAGAGAACTTCGTGAGTATGGTGGTCCAATCAGCCAGTCCCGTGGCTCTAACAGTCACGGACATTGCTGAGGCTGCTGAAACAGATCAGGTGCTCAATCGAGTCAAAGAAGCGCTCAGCAGGAGGCAGTGGAAACATTTCCTAGGTGGGGTGAAGACAAACGATCCTGAGGAAAAGGCGGCCATGCAAGGAATGTGGAGGGTAAGGGACGAGTTATCAGTGGGCAGCGAGGGCCTTGTCCTTCGGGGGCGAAGAATAGTACTGCCTCACTGTCTATGGAGTTGAGTGTTGGCGCTCGCTCATGAGGTTCACCAGGGAGCTGCCAAGACAAAAGCGCAGCTCAGAGCCAAGGTGTGGTTCCCTGGCATGGACGCAAAGGTAGACGCTCTGGTTGGGAGCTGCCACTCGTGTATAATCACCTCCGTGGAGCCGCCTGTTTGTCCCATAGTCACCGAACCTCCCAGTCGGAAACCATGGTCAAAACTGAGTATGGACTTTGGAAGTTTTCCCGATGGAAGACTGACAGCGGTCGTGATCGATTCGTACACCAAGTTTCCCGTCGTAGAGGTGGTGGTATCCACTTCCTTTGAAAATGTGAGACCAGTGCTTGACAAAACTTTTGCGGTCTTTGGGCTTCCCGACGAAATCAGAACAGACAATGGCCCCCCTTTTCAGGGACAAGAGTTTAAATTTTACCTTGACAAGCTCGCCATACGTCACCACAAGATCATGCCGTACTGGCCCCAGGCTAATGGTGACGCAGAAAGGTTCATGAGGACCCTCAACCGCTTGTTGAGAATTGGGGTGGAGCAAAGGGAAGATGGAGAACACTGTCTGGACCAGTTCCTAAGAGCCTATCGGCAGACACCTCACAGTACGACTGGTTGTGCTCCAGCGGCACTGATGTTCAAGACAGCCCCGCAAGACTGCATCCCGGCTGATCCTCAATGGGAATTTCCAGAACTGGATGTGGAGGCCACACAGGAGCGTCGGCTGCTAACGAATCAAAAAGCAAATGAGAGGAGGAGAACCAGTTGTTGTGATCTTCAGGTGGGCGATCTATGGTTGTGAAAAACTGACGCTCAAGTTTCCGCCACCGTTTGAGCCGGAGGCGTGGGAGGTGATAACGGTCCAAGGGTCCATGGTGACTGCCCGCCGGGGAGAACGACGATTGACAAGAAATGCATCACACTTCAAACGAGCTGATGTCGTGCTGGTAGCCGAATGTGAGGAAGAGGAAGAAGCGGGTGCCGTTGCACCGCAATGCGGAGCAGATGAACCAACCGATACCCAAAAGGCGCTGCCCCATACGGAGGCAAACTAGTCAGGCGAAATGGACAACAGGGTGTTGATCGGTCGGAGAGAGAAGTATCATCTCCGACCTAATCCTGCGCCCAGCAGACGGCTGAAAGACTTTGTTTGTTGAGCCAAGGCCATTTAATTGGGTGAACCCTATACAAGGACAGCGAATAGAGACCTCCTGACCTGGAGGACATCTTGCCGGAACGAGCCCACTATGTGAAGTGACTGCTGCAATGGAGGTGTTTTGTTTGTGTAGTTTGTTTCTATGGTGTGTTTTCTTTTGTTTCCTGTTCTAATCCTTTCTTATTCAAACATGGGAGGGATGTATATAGCCACCCGGGCTCTCGCATACTTTGTTGCTCTCGCAGGGCACAAGGGCAGGCATTCGCCCAAGGTTATAAAATAAACCAGGGGCTGCTGACCCGGCAGTCCCACGTGCACTGTAACTCGTGTGTGTGTCGTCCATGCACATCAGAGGGTGGAAGGCCCGTCTACAGAATGCACAATGCTTTCATATTCACGACACCACACAACACCCTACAATAATGGTTGATATGACACCACACTTAGCAACATAACACTACACTAGACAAAATGACACCACTCTGGATACCCCAACAGCACCATACTGCACAACACGGCACCAGACCAAACAGCATAATACAACCTAGAGTAATATGGAGCCATAGTCAGCAACAAGAAATCTCATTACATATAATTCTATAATGCACAGCACAGAACAACGTGGCAGCAGTCTAGAAAAATAGCACCACACTTCATACACTGGCACAAGACTAAACAGAAAGGCACTGCACTGAACAACTCAGCATCAACAGACTTGACAATATGATGGCACTGTCTGGTACAGTGCTTGCCAACACAGAAACACGCTAGACAACACACACCATGCTGGGTGAAAGTAACTGCGCTGTTAAAATATTGAGAAAGCTTCTAATACAATATCTAAAAAAGTCCTGTGTTTCAAAGCGCACCCCTTCCTGTAGGTGGGGCACGCACTTGGCAGCTGCTGTTTGTTGAACTCACTATCCATCTAAACAGTTTTTTTCATATCACTCTGCCAATAGTCTAACCGCACAGCATGCTGCAAAAACAGCAAGTTAATGGGTGCTCTGTCTGAGCATATTTGCATGCAGAAAAAAAACACATCATGGAGGGCAAAGAGAGAGGAAGAAAGATGGAGAGGCCCAGGGGGGTGGAGTGGGGGTTCTCGAGCCATGAGCATCTGGAAAGGCACCCAGGCAGCCCCCTCCCCCACTTCAAGGAACCCAAAGCACACTAGGATAGAAGCTGAGAGGCGGGGTGGTGGTGGAGCGAGAGAGAAAAACCTTTTCACACACACTCCACAGACAGATATTGTGTGAGAGGGGAAGAATGTTATTTCCCCATGTATGTGCACTAGGCTGAGAAATACTAATATTTGGTGAAAGAAAATATTATGATTAAACAAAATGCGTTGCCACAAAAACAAGGAATCAAATTCAAGCGTATCAAACTATAACATGTAGGTATTTTTTCAGTCATGCAACCTTCTCATACTGAAAAGGCGGTACTAATCTAGGAAAGGCATTGTGTCTACTAAACTACTATCCATATGATATATATATCACGGGAGAAAAAGTTTTAAAGTGTGGCAAAACGCTTTCTTCAGGCACATGATGTGCATATGCTGAGAACCCTGTGGTGCCTGACAATGTAAAGCCCTGCTTTGGATAAAATTAATTGCACAGGAATTTGCAAATACTTTTTGCCTGGTCACTTTACACAAAGATGCTTCTGCAGCCCACTGGAAGCTTGCGCCATCTTTTGAAGGTCCACTCAGACACAGATGCAATATTGACTGAAAGGTGAGGTGTGGGGGAACATGCCTTCACCCCTACGTAAGCTGGTGTGGTTAAACGTGCAGCCAGCCTTTGGTGAACACCTCTGAAGACTGGATGGTGAAGCAGAAATGTTCAGGCAGCAGGGGCTCCTCAGGCAACAAAAACAGGTCTGTTGGTATAAGAGCCTCCTTGTCTGACCAGGAAGTGTGATTGACAACTCATTGAGATTAAACCACTTGCAGGCAAAGCCTCTGCTCCTGCTATTGGGCTCTGGCAGCACATGAAAGAGGACAAAAATCCTTTTGGAGCCTCCCAAAAAAGAATAGCTAATTTTTGTATGAAAATAGACAACTCATCTATGCAGCACTCCAAGTCCACTGCCCACAGTACCCGACCCAGGCTCATATTGATGCAGGGAAGTTGCAGACAAGACACACCATAAACATCTACCTTGCTAAAAATGATTATTTTCCTGTTGTGCATTGCAAAAAAAGAAAACACATGCTAAAAAACATGCTTCATGAATTTACAAATCTCTGTAAGACGAGGCAGAGCTCATAAAACAGGACGCATACAGCATCAATGAGCAGCGATGAGGGAGAGGGTGGTAGGACGGGTGAAGCAGCGATTTGTCCTCGGTCTTTGAATGCACAGCAAACGTGACGAGATAAGGGCAAGATTTACAGGCCTGTTTACAAAGGAGTTTGGTGCAAGTGAAACGTGTGTGCTTGTGTTAAATGCTGTTTAAAAAAGAAAAAAGTTCCTGAAAAAGATCCTAAAACGAAAGCAGTGGAGGAATAGTGTAATTGGTCCCTGCTCTCTGGGATGGCTAAACCCAGGAAGAGGCATGACAAATGCATGCCATGGACAAATAGGGAGAACAAATATGAGCACAGTGATGGAGCAAGCAAATGGAAGCCTTTGGGCAGGCTGAAGCCCACAAAGTATATACAACATGTCTCAAGGAGACAGTGCAAGCAATGTCTAGCCGGACCTAAAAACAATGTGGATGGTATTTACTGTTAGCAATTACCATCCACATAATAGACAAAACTGGAAGGGCTGTGCTCCAATGCTCAGACAGAGCAGCTGCTCCCGTCCCTGCCCTTTTTAGCTTTATTAGTAGAAAACACTGAACTTGTAGCACTTAGATCTATGGTTTTGCAGAACAGCTATGCATTAGATATCTTACTAGCTGAGAAAGGTGGAGCCTGCAAGATGCTGAAAATTGATAACTATTGCACATGCATACCTGACAAGAGTAGAAAGATTGTAGAGCATGCAAGGAATATTTCTGATCTAAAGCTTGATCTTGAACCTTTAGAAACCACAAGTGTAATTTAAAGCTTTGCAAAAGGTTTCACCACAGTATCTAATTGGCTTAAGGGAATAGAAGGAGGAATTCTTAAAACAATATTACTTCCTACATTAATAGTAGTAGCTTCATTCCTTTCCACACTAGCAATATATAAGGCAATACAATAATTTTGATAAAGAAGAGAGCTAGATACATGACTAAAAGAAAGAAGATAGATTTTGAATTGAGTGACAGAGTGAATGAAGAATATACAAGATTGAAATAAAGTGAAAACTTTAAAAGGAAAAGGCGAGATACTGAAGAAGATGATGAAAGTGAACTCTGCCAAATACATTTTTGATTGAAAATTTGTGATGGTTGCAAGGACTGATGAGGTGCAGTTTCTGAAGCGGTTGCAGATTGCGGTTTCAAGAATTGGTGAGGTGTGAGTAATAATAAGGCGACGAGTCAAAATTGTGCATATTGTGAATGGTGATTAATATTGAAAATGTTTTCTCATGTTTTGAATTACAATTGATGTGGTCTATGTTTTATGTGCTTTGTCGAAGAGATAAAGAGGTTATCGGACTAAAAAGTAGTCTAAAATCCCGTGACAGAGATAGAGATATACAAAGAAAATAAGAGGTTTTCTTGTCTGCTAAGAGAATTGTGAGTCGTGAGGTGTCGAATTTATACACAGATAGGGACATAATATTCTCCTGTGATTGTACTAATTTTAATTGGTGCTTGTGAAACCTGATGAGCAACTGTGACACAACATTATTTAGGTGATTTACCACAGGTCGAGAAGTCATCATTGTGATTGGAGAATGTTTCTTGATTAGGAATCGGAAGGTGTAAAACCTAGTCCAATTGTTGATATGTGCTACCAGTTTCCTTTAGAAGAAGCAGACAAAGATTTATGTCATTTTATGTTGCTTAGTTATTAGATTGTCTTTTGTTCATTTGGAGGAGAAAATTGGAAGGGAGGGTGAAGCGCTTCAAGGCGTGAGTTGTTGCATCATATTGTGCAGCACTAATATTGGTCATTGGTGTAACACTGCGCTGTGATTGGTTAAATATCGGCAAAAGTTACAAGGTCTTTGGTTGATTGAGTTACTAAGCTGCATCGTGATTTGATAAAAGGGGTTCTGAGCTCTTATGTATGTGGAACAATTTCAAAACAGTTGAAATTGTCAGAGTCACCAGATCCTCGGGGTCTGCGCACATTCCCAACACGTCCACCACTGAACAGCTCCAAGACTCTGATAGATAAATCACAGAGGCTAAGAGAGTTCAAGAGGGGAAGAGCGGATTAGGAAGGGAACAGCTGGGAAGGAGACCTGTAGTAAGAAAAAGGTTAGAACACACAATACCAAAATTATATCTCCTGAAATCAATACTAGACTATGATTCTAAGCCTAGTCATTCTGAAAACATGAACAATCTAAGAATTAATCTTAAAATGACTAAGTTTCAAGATGGTCGGATACCTGTAAGGGAATCAAGATGGATTAAATGAAAACTTTCTTATTCAAGTACCTTCCTTTACATGAGAATCAGAAAAAAATTCTGACTAAATTTTAAACCAGTCATATAAATCCTTAAATGAGAATGCATACTAGGACCATACAATATTGCATCTAGAACCTCTGGCCTTCTGTATACTCTTCAAAATTTTCAACACAAATTGCGAATATTGCAGATTTATATATATATATATATTAAACATCATAAAAGGATTGTGCACCATGAATAACACAATATGGATTCAGGAAACAAATCATATAACTTGTAAACTCGAATATAACATAATAAATATCTTAGAATAGTGGCATACAATAAACAACATGAATTAAAACCGAGGAGAGAATTGTGTGTCTTGCCAATTCGAGTGTCACCATATAAAATGTCAAGAAATGGTAGCATGCAATGAATATCAAAATCCAATCATCATTAAACGAATCGCGCGTCTTGCTGATTCGTAAACCACGATGTTAATGCCAAGAAATAACAGCTCACAATGAATAACAAGATCAAAGTACAATGAAACGAATCGCGCGTCTTTTGCCGATTCTTAAGCTACCATGTAAATGTCAAGAAATGGTAGCGCGCAATGAACAACAAAGTTAAATCGTCATGAAACGAATCGCGCGTCTTGCCGATTTGTAAGACATCATGTAAATACCAAGAAATACCAAGAAATGGTAGCGTGCAATGAATAACAAAGTTAAACTTTTATGAAACAAATTGCGCGTCTTGCCGATTTGTAAACCACCATATAAATGTCAAGAATGGTAGCGCGCAATGAACAACAAAGTTAAATCCTCATGAAACGAATCGCGCTTCTTGCCGATTCGTAAGACATCATGTAAATACCAAGAAATACCAAGAAATGGTAGCGTGCAATGAATAACAAAGTTAAACCTTTATGAAACAAATTGCGCGTCTTGCCGATTTGTAAACCACCATATAAATGTCAAGAATGGTAGCGTGCAAGTAATTTGTTAATCATTACAGAATTAAACCAAGAATATAAAAATTCTCGATAATGGTGTCGGAACAGTCCAACCACCGTCTTACCGCCTGGAACAATGATCACCAATGAAGGATGAAGGGCAGAAGCCTGGAAGATCCAATAGGCCGCCGGGACCGGAGCTCAGGAAGAAGCTGCTGCTCTGCACCGGGACCTCTGAATAGTGAGCAATGGGAGTTGGGCTGGCTCTCTTTTATAGAGTCTTGGCCCAGCCCACAACCACGCCCAGGCATGTTGCAGGGAAAGTTTCTGGAAGGCCCTGGAAAGGGGCCACACCCTAACACACTCTGAAAACCTGCAGCATTACATTGCAAAGGAACAGTATTTGTAAGCATATTAAAAATAAGTTTTCAGGATTGAACTCTGCAATGCAAAAAGTTAAACCACAACATATCAGCACAATGCATGAATTACGTTGTTTTGAGAGTGCTTGGTTTTTGCATTCTAGTCGCCAATAGAGAGCGTACTGCTCTGGTGTTGACAGAGATGCTGTAATTCTGATCATCAAATTTGTTAAATAAAATTTGAAACCATTATATTTTTCAAAGCTTTAAGGAGTTTAATGAGAGGTGATGTAATGGTTCAAGTTAGGAAGAGTGAGGAAGCACCTCCTAAGGATAAGATAGCATATAATATGATGATTGAAGAAGGGCTACATACATGTGTTTGGCTTTGTCAGTGGTGCAAGATCACAAAAAAAAGAAGGGACATTGAGTTTTCCTAGATGGGGGACATTTCATTTAGAAATCATTGGCAGATTACGAGAAGTATTACATGAAATGAGGCCACCTCCTAAACCTACACAATTTGAAACACTTAGTGCATGGGAGAAGATAGCATGTATTAAGGACAGAGAACAATTTAAAAAACGAACGAGAGCTATGAAAAACTATGCAGATGAAGTTTGGGATGAAAAAACTCACAGATATGGAGGAAGGGTGAAGTAGAAGGTACTAGATTATGGGGGTCATTACAACATTGGCGGTAAAAGCCGCTTACCGCTGTGCAGAAGACCGCCAACACACCGCCGCGGCAGCGGAATTCCGCCACATCTATTAAGACCCACAGCTCAGAATCCTCCAAAATTTAGACATCCACACAAGTCCGCCACACCAAAGGTCAGTGATAAACTGGCGATAACAAATCCTCCACCGTCAAGCCAACAGGAATACACCCACAATATCACGACCCACGAATCCACGCAGCGGTCTTTCAACCGCGGTATTCCATTGGCGGTACACACCGTTGCGCTCAAAATACACACACACTTTCAAAACACATCCACATTGGACAATTCGAAATACACACACCTGATACACATACACACACCACTCCCACACACCCACTACAATATAAAACACACATCCACATCACCCACAAACCCCTATGACAACAACTGCGACTGAAGGCCACAGAGAGACACCACCATCTACAAACGAGCAACCACAGGCACTCAACACCATCACCCACGTAACATCCACGCACCTCACACAACATACCACTAAATATCACCACACACATCACAACACACACCACCCCACACATCACCCACACCACCCCATGGCACGGCAAAGACACCCCAGGTTCTCTGAGGAGGAGCTCAGGGTCATGGTGGAGGAAATCATCCGGGTAGAGCCACAGCTATTCGGATCACAGGTGCAGCACACTTCCATAGCTACGAAGATGGAGCTATGGCGAAGAATCGTGGACAGGATCAACGCAGTGGGACAGCACCCAAGAAATAGGGATGACATCATAAAGAGGTGGAACAACCTACGGGGGAAGGTGCGTTCCGTGGTCTCAAGACACCACATTGCGGTACAGAGGACTGGCGGCGGACCCCCACTTCCTCCCCCACAACTAACAACAGGGGAGGAGCAGGTCTTGGCTATTCTGCATCCTGAGGGCCTCGCAGGAGTAGCTGGAGGAATGGACTCTGGTAAGTCAAATCTTTACTACTATATCCCCCACCCTACCAGGATGCCTTCACATACCCCCACCCTCACCCCCATCATTCCTACTCCTTACACATGTCCCAATATCACAAACCACACATCCCAACACCAAGCCCTGCATGCAACACCAAAGCATGGACACCCATCACCAAAGCATGGCCACTGCACAGACCCATACACCCCCCTAAACCATCATCACACAAGATCCTACACAGTGGTACACGGTCACCCACCCATTGCACACCATGGCACACACAGATGCAATAACCATGCTTATTCCCCCTGCAGGTCCCCTACCCAACGTCACCAGTCACAGGCTTCCCCCTCTGGAAACACCAGCACAGCACCCACCCAGCGGGCCCATACCTCTGTCCCCAGGACGCATCAAGCAGCAGTGTTTCCACCACTACAGGGAACCCAGGCTAACCCACCACCCCAACAACAACAGGGACCTGGGGGCAGTGGCAGTGGGCACACGGTTCAGGGGACAGAGGCCCAGGAACACAGCAGAACTGGGAGGGCTGCTGTGCGACAGGGGGAGGACAGGCCCAGGGAACCCACTCTCCACGAGGCCCTCTCCAACATCATGGGAGCCTACCACCATTCCCAGGAGACGATGGCAACGGTACTGGCCAAGTTTCAGGAGACCCAGCGGCTGCAGGAGGAACAGTATTTGGGGTTCAGGGAGGAACTCAAATCCATCAATTCCACCCTGGGCACCATTGTAGGGGTGCTGAAGGAACTCCTCAACACAAGGAGGGACACTGTGGTACAACAAGGGGCCCCTGACACTAGCCTGGACGATGAACTGCCCACCACCTCCGCTGGTGCTAGTGGACAGGAGGCACCGCCACAGGACCACAAGACCAGCACCCCACCCGCTGCAGAGGGAGAACCACCCCGCAAACGGTCCCTGAGATCCAGGACAAAGACAGAGAACGATGCCAAGACCCCCCTGATTGGCATCCTTTTGACCCACCTTGTCACCCTGTCCATCCTCAAACTGCCCCAGCTCCACTTCCTATGCCCCTTTGGACAATGCACCTGGGGGCTAATAGACTGGACTCTGCCATGGACATTCCTCCACCATCACCCCTCACCATTTTACAACCCCCTCCAATATTGAGCACTTAAATTAACACCCTTAAAGCACAAAAACAACCTGGAGTCTGTCTGTGATTTCGAAATAGTGTATTAGCAATTACAGTGACAAAATGCTCTTTCAAATGTAATGTCAACATACCTATGTCACACAGCTCTAGTCCATGAGGAAACAAATCAGAAGTCACAAAGTGGGACCCAAATCTGTGAAATCGTAAGGGAAAGTAACAACTCAGTGACCATACACTGGGTGAAAATGACAGACAGTAGAGAGGTAGTAGTTTTAAAGTAGATGTAGCAGGCAGGTTTGTCTTCTTACCTGTGTCTCACTGGAAGTATTGCAGGATCACGAGTTCCTGTTGTCGATGTCCTCTTCTTCTGCTTCCTCGTCTTCACTGTCCACAGGCTCCACAGCTGCCACAACACCTCCATCTGGACCATCCTCATGCAGAAAAGGCACCTGTCATCGCAAAGCTAAGTTGTGAAGCATACAGCAGGCCACGATGATCTGGCACACCTTCTTTGGTGAGTAGAATAGGGAACCACCTGTCATATGTAGGCACCGGAACCTGGCCTTCAGGAGGCCGAAGGTCCGCTCTATAATCCTCCTAGTTCGCCCATGGGCCTCATTGTAGCATTCCTCTGCCCTTGTCCTGGGATTCCTCACTGGGATCAGTAGCCATGACAGGTTGGGGTAACCAGAGTCACCTGCAAATGGCGAGGGACAACTGTTAGACACACACTAACTCTTAGTGACATCCCCAGACCCAGACAACTATTCCCACTGATTTGGGTCCAGGTGCTCACCTAATAGCCACACCCGGTGCCTCTGGAGTTGCCCCATCACATAAGGGATGCTGCTAATCGCAGGATGTACGCGTCATGCATTGAGCCAGGGAATTTTGCATTAACATGGGAGATGTACTGGTCTGCCAAACACACCATCTGCACATTCATCAAATGGTAACTCTTCCGGTTTCTGTACACCTGTTCACTCCTGCTGGGGGGACCAAGGCCACATGTGTTCCATCAATGGCACCTATGATGTTGTGGATATGTCCCAGGGCATAGAAGTCACCTTTCACTGTAGGCAAATCCTCCACCTGAGGGAAAACGATGTAGCTCCGCATGTGTTTCAGCAGGGCAGACAACACTCTGGACAACATGTTGGAAAACATAGGCTGGGACATCCCTGATGCTATGGCCACTGTTGTTTGAAATGACCCACTTGCAAGGAAATAGAGTACTGACAGTACCTGCACTTGAGGGGGGATTCCTGTGGGATGGCGGATAACTGACATCAGGTCTGGCTCCAACTGGGCACACAGTTCCTGGATTGTGGCACGATCAAGCCTGTAGGTGATGATCACATGTCTTTCCTCCATTGACGACAGGTCCACCAGCAGTCTGTACACCGGAGGATGCTGACATCTCCTCACATGCCCCAGCGGACGGTGCCTATGGAGGAGAACAGCGAGCACAGAGTCAACCAACTCTGAGGTACGTAAACACAGCTTACTCAGAAAACTATTAATAATTCGAAATTTGCCTGTATGAGTGTTTAGGCAAGGCCGAGGTATGTGTGACGCAGTAAAAAATAAAGCCATGTGGGCCCCTGAAATGGCGGCTGCCTGACCTGTAAGGTGGGACAAGGGGATATGAGGTAACTGCGCTGGCGTTGTACACCGTCGCGGTAGGCGGTCGAAGACCGTGGCACAATTCTGCATTGGTTAACATTGGACCCTATGGGTCCCAGGAGCCAATGACAATGTACGCCGGCGGTGATGGTATGCACCGCCGCGGACGTGACCGCCATTTTCTGTCTGTTCAATCACTCAATACCTGATCTTTGACAGGAGAGGACCTACACTGCAAGTGCTGCTGTGACCTCAGTCTGGAAGAGACAATGGCTCGTGCATCTGGGGAAAGGGCCCCTGCCTTCAGCATGGAGGAGTTGGAGAATCTCGTGGATGGGGTCCTCCCCCAGTACACGCTACTCTACGGTCATCCAGACAAACAGGTAAGTACACTGTGAGCATGCTGTATGGGCAATGCCTGTGTGGAGTGGGGTGGAGGAAAGATGGGGGGGGAGAATGAGGCGTGCATTAAACGACGGTGAGTGCCTGTGCGTCATGGCAAGGGTAGGGATGCGGGCCAATGACTGTGATGGTGCAGTTGGTAATTACTTCTCTTTTTCCCCTGTACAATTCCTGTAGGTCAGCGCCCACCAGAAGAAGGACATCTGGGGTGCCATCGCCAAGGAAGTCCGGACCCTGGGGGTCTACCACAGACGGAGCACCCACTGCCGGAAAACATGGGAGGACATTCGCCACTGGAACAAGAAGACAGCGGAGGCCCAGCTTGGGATGGCCTCCCAACGTGGGAGGAGTGCCCGTCGCACTATGACCCCCCTGATGTTCAGGATCCTGGCGGTGGCGTACCCGGAGTTGGATGGGCGCTTGAGGGCATCACAGCAGCAACAAGGAGGTGAGTACACTCTCATTCAGCTGATTCAGTGCGCATTGTAGGTGTCTGGGTGGGGGAGGTGGGCTGTGGGTTCTCCTAGGCCAGGGCAAGTTTGCTAGTTAAGTTCCCTTCTTCAGGCAGGCCCTGTGGCACCCCACCCCACCTGTGTTCAGTGCCAACTACACCTAGTCAGGCTCCTGTGACATCCATGTGTGCAGAGATCGGCCATAGCCTTGTAAGCCATGTCCCAGGGATTGAATAGTGGACCCCAAGTGCGCGGCGTAGTGCAGGGGGCTTCTGTGTCTGTTGTGTCCGCCAACGGTAGCGGTATTGCATGCACTGAACATGTTTTTCTTCTGTCTCCCCCCCCCCTTTTGTGGTCTCCCTGTACTTGTGTGCATTAGCATCATCAGGCGGAGGAGCAGTGGCACCGGAGTAGGAGGGAGCTGCATCCCACAAGGCCCTGGAGGTAAAGACTATGGACTCCGAATTCACCAGTGGGACGGAGGGCGAGGGGAGCTCCACGGCGGGGACAGGAGCTGACACCAGTGATACGGACTCCTCCTCTGATGGGAGCTCCCTTGCGGTGGTGGCCCCATCTGTGGCCCTTCATCTACAGGTACAGCCGCCACCCCCCCTACCAGCACCGCCCTCCCAGCAGCCCCTTAGCCTTTGCCCCATGCCCGCTCACCCAGGAGGGTGGGCATTACCTTCGCCCCAGGCACCTCAGCCCCTCCCCCTGCCACCCCTGCTTCCCTCAGTGAGGAGGCCATTCACCTCCTCAGGTCCCTCACTGTCGGGCAGTCTACTATTTTGAATGCCATCCAGGGTGTAGAGAGGCAGTTGCAACAAACCAATGCATACCTGGAGGGTATTCATTCTGGTCAGGCAGCCCTTCAGCGAGCTTTTCAGACTCTGGCCTCAGCACTGATGGCAGCCATTGTCCCTGTCTCTAGCCTCCCCCCTGCAACTTCCTCCACCCAGACGCGCACCCCTGTACCTCAGCCTATCCCAAGCACACCATCAGACCAGCATGCACACACCTCAACACACAAAGGAAGCTCAGGCAAACATAAGCACCACACATCCCAAAGGCACTCACGCAAGCATCAGACACATGCAGACACACCAACATCCACTGCCTCCACTGTGTCCACCTCCTCCTCGTCTCCCTCCTCCCTCCCTGTCTCGTCTCCACTCACACCTGCATGCACTACATTCTCAGCCACTACGTCCATCACCAGCACACCCACCACCAGACTCCGCTCACGTGCAGTCACCACCCCCACTACCATTCACACATCCCCTGTGTCCTCTCCCAGTCTGTCTGTGAGGCCACCTCCCAAGGTACACAAACGCAGCAACACACCCACCCAACAGCCATCCACCTCACGACAGCCTTCAGCCCATGCAACTTCACCCAAAGTCAGCAAACGGACACCTCCTACGACCACAACCTCTTCCTCCACTCCCAAACCCCCTTCAGCTACCCATCCCAGTGTTCCTAAGAAACTTTTACTGGCCAGCCTTGAACTCTTTCCCTCACCTCCCCCACCCCTTCAGTCTCCTAGGGCCCGACTCTCCAGGTCCCAACCTAGCACCTCAGCCACAACATCGGCGGGACCAGTGGTGCCAGTAGTCACCAGATTATGGAGTGCACCAGGCAGCAGGGCAGGCAGTGTGGCAAGGAGCCAGAGCACGGACAATCCCCCACCTGTCAAGCATGAAAAGTTGGCCAGTGCCCAGCGGGAGAGGGGAAAGACACCAGCCACCCAAGCCGCTCCCAGGGGTACAGTTGGGAGTGTGGAGACAGTTGCGACACCATCCAAGGTGGGGAAGGGGCACAAGAAATCCGGCAAGTCTGGGAAGACCAGCACGGCGGACAAGACCGCCATCAGCCACACTGCCCAGGGGAAGACTGCCAGCAGCAGCCCCGCTGCCAAGGAGGCGACCGTCAGCAGCCACACTGCCCCAGACAGGACCGCCAGCAGCAGCCCCGCTGCCCAGGAGGCGACCGCCAGCAGCCCCGCTGCCCCAGACAGGACCGCCAGCAGCAGCCCCGCAGCCCAGGAGGCGACCGCCAGCAGCCCCGCCTCCACAGACAGGACCGCCAGCAGCCCCACTGCCACAGACAGGACTGCCAGCAGCTGAACCGCTGCCAAGGACACCGCCGCCAGCAGCTGAACCGCTGCCAAGGACACCGCAGCCGCAAGCACCGCTGAACAGGACAAGACCGCCACCAGCTGAACCGCTGCCAAGGACACCGCCGCCACACGCACCGCTGAACAGGACACTGCCGCCACAAGCACCGCTGAACAGGACTCCGCCGCCACAAGCTCCACTGAACAGGACAAGACCGCCACCAGCTGAACCGCTGAACAGGACACCGCCGCCACAAGCACTGCTGAACAGGACACCGCCGCCACAAGCACCGCAGGCCAATGAGCGCCAAAAGCTCTGACGCTACTGAGGCCACCACGAGCAGGATGAAGCACTCTGGGCACAATGCCCTCTCCAGAACCAGTGGAGAGATACATCCACTACCTCAGTCCTTGGCAGGATGAAGCACACTGGGCACCAAGCCCCCTCCAGAACCAGTGGAGAAAGGCATCCACTACCTCAGTCCTTGGCAGGATGAAGCACTGTGGGAACCAAGCCCCCTCCAGAACCAGTGGAGAAAGGCATTCACTACCTCAGTCCTTGGCAGGATGAAGCACTCTGGGCACCAAGCCCCCTCCAGAACCAGTGGAGAAAGGCATCCACTACCTCAGTCCTTGGCAGGATGAAGCACTCTGGGCACAAGGCCCCCTCCAGAACCAGTGGAGTATCCCATCCACTACCTCAGTCTTTGGCATGATGAAGCACTCTGGGCACAAGCCCCCTCCAGAAACCAGTGGAGACTGTTATCCACTTGAGAGACTGTGGCTTTGCACTCCCCAGGATTAAACAGTGGGCAAAACACCCACTTTAGAGACTTGTGAGACTGTGGCTTTGCACTCCCCAGGATTGAACAGTGGGCATGGAGCCCCCTTGTGGATCTGGCGTTGTGCACTCAACCAGCTGAGGTGCCCCCCTTTCCCTTTCCCCTGAGGTGCCTGTTTTATTTCTAACTGATAACCCTGCAGTGTTCTCTCCATCTTGTTCGGGTATTGAGTGTGGGCCTCGCCCATGCCTTTTGGGCCCAGTGATCCACGGACTATGATGGTGGAATCCCTTGGACTTGTGTTCTTGGTGTATTTAATTGTATATAGTATAAATGTATATTTGTAAATATTTTTGATGTATGTAATTGAATATATCACAATTATTCGACTCATTTCCTTTTGTCCTTGCATTCTTCCAGGGGGGGGTTGGGGGCATAACTGTGATGTATCAATATGCATTAGCGTGTGTGTTGTAGTGGGTGAGGGGTGGGGGGGTTGCGTGTTGCGTGTGTGTGTCACTGTTTTTTCCCTCCCCCCTCCGTCGTAGGTGCAGTACTCACCGTAGTTTTCGCCACCGACGTTCATGCTCCTGGTAGAGGAGCAGGAAGATAAAGGCTGGCAGAATCTGGAGCTCTGGTTCCATGGCGTCCTGGTTCCTCGTGGGGTGTGTAGAGGTGAGCATTTTCCCTTCGGAGTCCTGTTTCCGCCGTGTTTTTGTTCGCGGTGAATCCGCCCCAGAAAAGGTGGCGGATTGGACTGTTGTAATACTGTGGGCGGTACATTGTTCTCCGCCTGTCTGTTGGCCGTTACCGCCGCAGTGTTTGTTTGTACTGCCGTGGCGGTCGGAGTGTTAAAGTGGCTGTCTATGTTGGAGGTTTCCGCCATGGTCGTAATTCACATTTTTTTTCCACTGGCCTGTTGGCGGTTTTAACGCCACTTTAACACCGACCGCCAGGGTTGTAATGACCACCTATATCTTCGACTTCAAAAGATGACAGCACAAAAACTATAGAATCTGAAAAGCCTGTAAGGAAAAAGATGAAATGCAGCCAAAAGTGAAAACGGAAACAAAATCTGATTCAGATACTGATTCAGGTGATGATATAATGGATGAACACATTAGGCAACACGTCCACCGCCATATGTGGGTCCAGTGCCAATTGGTAGATCTCAATTAGTAACTAATGTGACCATAGCTACAGCTCCCATGGATCCAGGTGTTTGCACAAGTTACCAGTCTGATGCAAGCAGTACAGCCTGCAAATATACAACCTGTACTGACTCAACCGATTGTGCCACAGCCAGAAATAACTAGGCTGATTGTTGCACAGCCTGTTATTACACAGCCTGTAACTTGGCAAGCAGTTACGAGTGTTTCCGCACTAATGAGTAGAGCTCAAATGGTGAGATGAACAGATGCTCCAGTTACTGTGGTTACGACTCCAGCACAGGTTACAGAATTGACTACACCGCAAACAATGCCTCCACAGACTATTCATAACCAGCTGCAGTGGGTCAGGAAACAGCTGGGGGTACACCAGTAAATGGGTTTACCCCAACATCACAAAATTCACAGATTGTAGTGTAGACACCACCACAGACCATTCAAGCACTAAGAGAAGGAATGCATTTGTTTTCACAACACAAACTGTAGCAGGCGAATATTATTTAGAAGATGGTTTATTTCCTCCTTGGTTTGAAGAAGCAGCCAGAAACTGAGTGAAAGTTGAGTACTAGTTCATGTTCAGATACCATGACAATTCCTGAAAAGAAGAAACTTTTAAATGTTCCCAAGAAAGTCAAATTAGAAGAGATTATTAGAGGATGTTTAAATTTTGATCACATAAACCAACATCAAGAAAAATAATTGGTTTACTTTTGCAAAGAATTTAGCAGAAAAGCTGCAACAGTTCATGACAGATTGACTGAATTGGAAACAAATATAAGGTTCGCATTTCTAAAAGCGTACCATTAAAGAGAAGTTTCAGGGTGCAATTGGATGATGAGGCAATAGAAAATGAGTTATTCAGGAATGTGAATTCATCTCAGTGATTAATAAAATGTGTACTCCAATGGAGTGAATTTGACAAATTTGAAAACAAATGGTCATAAAAAACATGTATAGAAAAAGAAACGAGTAGAAGAGGCCGAGGAGAAAATAAAATAAACAGTATGTTTGGAAAAGTAAGAGACAACTACAGCTTATCCTCTAAAGGAGATACCAGGTAGAAGGTTTGTACACATCCCTTGGAGTAGGGGAGACCCTGCATCATTTAGGAATGATTTTCTAAAGTTGAGAGAAAGCCCAATGCAGTGATATACACAAGTCAAAAGATTTCAAAGGTGTTATGGAGTGATTTATATACATTTTTGATATTGTGGTTGTGAGTGATTTGTGGGCAGAATGTAAGATTGCTGTTCAATGGCCAGGTACAGAACTAGTAAGGGATACTATTACAAATGTACCTTTGCCTGTTGTAATGACTGAGGGCCTGATTTAGAAGTCGTGGAGGGGAATACTACCTCACAAACGTGACAGATATCCCATTCATCATATTACGATCCCATTCTATCCTATGGGATCGTAATACAGTTGACGGGATATCCGTCACATTTGTAACGGAGAAGTCCCTCCACGACTTCTAGATCAGGCCCTGAGTATAATGAAGCGATAACATTTTTGAAGGGTAGAGTCCCACCTAAGAATTTACATTTTTGAACTTGAATCAAATGCTGCAGGAAGTTAAGGAAACTGCATGAATTTTATGAAAGGTTGATGAAAGCATTTCAGCAGCATACAGGACAGATACATCTTGACCCAACACATATGAGATTTTTCATTACACAGTTTGTGCTTGGTTTGAGACCTGATATTTGTCGGAATGTACAAGAGAGTATATTTGTTGGCAGACAAAGTAATTGGATGTGATTTTGAAATATGCACAGCATTGTGATGATGAGCAGGAGATGAAACAGCATAAAATTAAAGTGAAGTTTCTGTTGGCTCAGACTAATTTTGCGCAACAAAGTTTTCAGAATCAGCCTTTTGTAGGAAATGGGGGTGCAATTTAAGATGTGAGTGGGATGAAAGGTGTCCAAGAAGGAACGGTGATGTCTCATGGAAGAGGTGCTCCGGTCATTCAAAGTATGGATGTCACAGGGCGAGGTCCTTTCCTTCACGGACTTAGAATAGAATTTTCACCTTGTGCCCACAAAAGCTACTGATACACTCAAGTGTGACATGCACTTCAGACAGCACTCCCTAGACGGACAAACCTCTCTGAATCCTCCCCCTAGAGAGCAGGCTATTGGAGGAGCATGTACACTGGAAAGTAACATGCCTCACCTATCAGAAATTAATGAACAACTCACCAGACATGCTGGAGAACTAGAAGGCACAGTGGGAACAAGACGTGGGAGATTTTAAGGACGATCAATGGCTTGAAGCTCCGGCATTTCCGCAGGAATTGGGAATTAAATCTGGGTTCCACCTGATACAACTAAAAACACTCCATAGGTCCTATTTTGCATGCACCTTTAAGGTAAAAATGGGCAAGACAGAGACGCCTGCTGCCTTAGGAGTTGTGGACTTGAGTGGTCCTTTTTACATATGATATGGCACTGTCCAGTGGTGCAGCAATACTGGGCATTGGTGGTTGTGTGCATGAATAACGTGTGTGGGAGTGGGATGGAGGCCTCAGCAAAATGGTGTCTGTTGAATTTATGGGATGCAACAGACCTTAACAGAATGGAGAAAATCTGGATGACCCTTTAAAATGCGGTGCAGCTAAATGAAACATACCAAGGCTGTGGGGTGGTGACTTTTGCACCTCAGCTGAGAGACTGGAAATGCGACATGGATTGGTGCATGTTGGAAGAGAAAGTGACTTATGAAAGCCGGGGATGCCCAGAAAACTGGCTGAACATTTTGTGACAGAGCCCTTGTACCTCCCTCACATCGAACTATCACCTTGGATCGACTTCTGACCAGCTAGGCTTGAATGCTGTGGTAGGTGGGGCAGAGGAGGGGTAGGGCACCGCACACATTCTAAGTAATACTGTCCATATATTACCAATATTTTTTCAATCATTGATGGTATGTACATTTGGTGTACTTCATGCACTTGCCATGTTTCAAATAAAAAGGTCTTATAAAAAACATCTAAGTATAGGTGTTGATGTTGCGATGCTGAAGAAGATGATGCCTTATCACCTGTGTAACAAGGTGGGGCATTGGAAGCGTGAGTATAGGCTTAATCCAGATAGAGCTGTCAATAATCCGATGCAGGGAGTTCAAATACAGATGCAGAATGTTGCTATATGATAGATGCAAATGCAAAATCAAACTCAATGGTACCCATTCCACAAGCACCTGTGGTCCAGTCCAAGATAAACAGTGCAAGATTAAATCAGAATCAGTTGCTGAAAATTAATTGAGATGTGATGCAAGTTTAAAATCAACATACAGTCCAGCAGTTTCTCCTGTTTGATAACATTGAGATGTCACTATGACAGTTCCTGAGAGTGGAGGTAGATTACGTGCTTGACACAGTCTTGGAGGTGGACCAGAGTGGACCATTTGTGGAAGATGAGGTGAATGGCCACCAAGTGTCATTTTTGATTGACCCAGGAGCTACCCATTCCATGGAGAGAACAGCAGAAGTACATGCCCTGCCCCTCTTGGGAAAAGAGATCCAAATTGGGTGAGTTACAAACATACAGATTACTAACCCGATTTCAAAAGAAGTACCTGTAAAAATATTTTCCTTTGAAGAAAATCATCAGTTTGTGGTGTGCAAATCAAGTCCTGTTAACCTATTAGGGAGAGATTTATTCAGACCCCCCCCAGGATATTGCGGCATAGATTACCCTATTTAACAGCACAAAAAAATGAGACTTAAGAGGCACAAAAATATACATTTTGCTACATTTAGCTGGAAATTATTTGCCTTTCCTTTTTTAAAATTTGCCCCAGTGTGCCCTGTTGCATGCCCACGGACACGAATTCTTTCTTTAAAAAAGAAATTGCCCCCAGTGGGTCTTGCAGTCTGCCCACGGGTGGTGGGCCCAAATTATTTCTATTGTTTAAAAAAAAAAATCATTGCCTCCAGAGGCCAAGAGGCGGTTCCACCACCAGCACCGCCATGCCAGTAAGACTCCACCCACCATATTACGATACGTAATAAGGCGTGGTGGAGTCCTCTACGGCGGTGGAAAATGCCAGGACCCATGTGTGCCTGAATGGGTGTGCGTGAGTGCACGTGTGTGTTTGTGCATGTGTGTGGATGAAGGGAGGGTGTGGATGAGTCTGGATGAAGGGGGGTGTGGATGAATGTGGATAAAGGGGGTGGAGGTGTGCATGAGTTGAATTTGGAGGGGAGGGGGGCATGCATGTATGCTGATGAGTGGGGAGTGTGTGGACGTGTGTGTGTATGTGCCAGTGACAGAATAGGGATTCAACCGCCACCGGCCCGTAGGAGCTCACCGAGGCTGCGTCGGTGTGACTGGGCTAGCCAGCGTTGCGGTGGTTTAGCTTTGGCCAAACCCCACAACTCATAATGCACGGTCTTTACCGCGGGTTCCGTGGCGGTAAGACTGCTGCCACGAGGCTGGCGGTCTGATGACCGCCAGCCTTGTAATGAGGGCCCTTCCCCCCATGATCCCCCTCCTTTGTTTGGCTCAGCGCTGGTCCAATAAAAGAAGGAGCTGCATTCCTTGAATTTCATGGGCAGTTTTGTAAAAAGTGTGGGCTTTTTACAAAACTTCAAATTTCGTGATTTTTATGCAAATGTGGCTGATATTGTAATAGAGGCGGTTTTCACTGCTGGCACCACCACGCCAATAGGACGCCACCGGCCGAATTATGATCCGTAATACGGCGCAGTGGTTTCCTGCACAGTGGAGCAGTGCCGGTGGTGGAAAGCGCAAGGACCCATCCCCTCCACGACGACCACCTCACTGTAGCAGGTAAGTTAATCGTCTGAAAGGGTGTGGGTGGGAGGGTGGGGGGTGTTGTGTGAATGTGTGTGGTGTATGCATGTGTGTGTATAAATGCGGGGGTGTCTGTGTGTGTAAGTGCATGTGTGCCAAGTGGGAGAGGGGGGTGTCTGTGAGTTTTTGTATGTTTGTGTGAATGCGGGGGAAGGGTGTGTATACCGAGAGGGGTATTGTGTGTGTGTGTGTGCGTGTATGTTTGTGTGAATGCAGGGGGTGGGAAGGGGATGTCTGAGTGCATGCATGCCTGAGTGCATGCATGCGAGTGAATGTATATGTCTGAGTGCGTGTGTGCGAGAGAATGGGTGTATCTGAGTGCATGTGTGCGATTGAATGGGTGTATCTGAGTGCGTTTTTGGGTGTGAGTGTGTCAGGGTATATGTAAGCAAATGCGTGGGTAAATGGGGCTGCATGAATGTAGGTGTGTTGTCGTGTGGGGGTGTGTCTGCCGGAAACAGGAATGGAGATTCCTGTCACCTGGTACACGACTGTCAGCATTTCCGTGAAGGTGCTACGGCCCTAGAATACCACCCTATTACTTGACACCTTAGTGATAGAAGGAATAATGCCCTTGATCAATGACATGCTGAATAAGGGCATTTTAAGGGAAATAATTGGGAGTACATGCAACTTACGAGTTTGGCACTTCATAACTAATGTAGAAGTGGGTCTTCCCCGCACAAGTGACCACGCCCCCCTGCAAATTGCATATAATGTAGCCCTGTTTGACCTACCCACTGGTTTGGCTGGCCGAAGTGTTCTGTCAAAACTTTCCACTAGTAAGCTTGCGGTAAAGTGGCCCTCATTTTTTAAATCTGATTTACTGAACCATAAGCTTGACATTATGATGTCCCGTCACCAACTTTTTGAGGTCTCCATTGCATTATCTCCTTCAGATATTTTGTCCGCCCATGTGGTTTTTTTTGCGGAACTTAAGGAGCTTTTCACTAAAGCTGCCAAATCCCAAACAAAATCTTCTGCCTCTAGGTGCAAATGGTTTGACAAAGAGTGCCGGGTGGCCAAGTATCTTCTATCTGAAGCCTTAAAGGCAAAGAATCGGGACGACATTATACATGCGAGAAAGAACTATGTGTCTACTCTCACTCTATCAAAACTCAAATATGAGGAGCATTTATGGGAGTGTCTGGTGGAGGCTGCTAGCTTTCGCGACGCCAAGCTCTTTTGGACTTTGGTTGCGCGTAGCGACCCAGGCCTGTCACCCACTAATGAATGTCATATCGACCCAGGAACCTGGCTCTCTTACTTTCGTGAATTGTATGGCTCTCGGACGGAGCCCTATGATACTCCCATAGATTACGCACTGTGCCAGCCCGAAATGCCGCCCTTCACCCTAAAAGAAACAGAGATGGCAATTTGCGCTCAAAGATCAGGTAGGGCCCCTGGCCAAGATGGTATTCCCTCTGATCTGTATAAATCAGACCTATCTGTGTGGACCCCTTATATAAACAGGGTATCAAACACCGCCATGGCATCTCGATCCTATCCACTTTCGTGGAAGATGGCGATTATTGTCCCCGTTCATAAAAAAGGAGACAAGAGCTCCCCTGGGAATTATAGGCCTATCAGTCTATTAGACAACTTGCAGAAAATCTTTTCGTACCAGTTGCTAACTAGATTAAAACAATGGATAATGAAAAAACAGGTCTTATGCCATCTCCAGGCAGGATTTAGGGACAAGATCAGCACTATTGATCAGATCTTCCGATTTACCACCATGAAGTGGAAGACGGTAGATGCAGACAAAGGCCACTTATTTGTGGCCTTTGTTGACTTGAAGTCTGCGTTTGACCTGGTCCCGCGTGCTAAGCTTTGGGAGGTCCTTAGTACCACTGGTGTTCTGGGTTCCATGATCAATATTATTAAGGATCTTTATTCTGATAATTGTGCTAAAGTCCGTTGGGGTACCATTGGCGATCTAACCCCTGCTTTCCCAACTACACGGGGCGTGAGGCAAGGCTGTGTTTGGCGCCCACCTTATTTCTTTTGTTTATTAATGCCTGTTTGCCATATCTCTTAGATTGTCAAAGTGATGCCCCTAGTCTGGGCGGGCAGAAGATCCCCTGTCTTCTGTTTGCAGATGATACCCTATTGCTATCACGTACTGCTATGAGCCTTTCTAGGCTGCTCTCCAGATTTCTGGAGTTTTGCACTGACCATGGGTTATCAATTAATTCAGCAAAAACAAAATATATTGTTTTTGGAGATAGTAGGGAAAAAATGAAGAGGCCTGTATATTTAGATGATGTCCCTTTGGAAAGGGTGGGCACCTTTGACTATCTTGGTATCAAAGTGGAAGATTCACATCTTTGGCATGCCCAGCGCCATAAATCTTTATTATGCCTGAAGCAGAGGGCGGGTGGAATTGTCAGATTTGCCTCTAGTTCCCCGAAATTTGCAATATCTCCTGCACTGGAAATATACAAAGCTCAAGCTAGGGGGGCCGCCCTATATGGAGCCGAACTTTGGGGCCATTGTAATTTGGCGAATCTGGCTAGCGCGGAAAAGCAGTTTTTAAAAATGCTGCTAAAAGTTCCATCGAGTACCCCATCCTTGCCCATTCACCTGGACCTAAATCTTTTCTCAATCTCACAGATTGCTGCCCTAAGGCCCCTGCTGTTTTGGATTCGGCTGTGGACAACTGATGCCCTAACCCCTTTTCGGTGTGGCCTCCTAAATGTGGTGGGCCGTGATTTTAGTATTAAATCCGAATGGTGTGTATTCGTTGAACAATCTTTTTCCCGTCTGGGGTTAGGTTCCTATTGGCATGATCCTATTTCTATTCCTAAAAATGCTGCACAGCTGTTAAAGGATGCTTATTGGCATAATGTTCAGGTTGGACAATTTGCTGGCTCGATCCCATTGTCCATGTCTGACAATTTTTTACTTGTCAAATGCCATTATGAATTTGAGCCCTTTTTGGATGCAAAGTTATCTCCATTTGCTCGTGCCCTCTTTATCAGGTTTAGGATTGGGTCCCTCCCCCTGTGCTGCCTTACATATAAATGGTCCAGTTCAACTAATAGATCTAAAGGTTGCCCGATGGGCTGTAAAGATGTAGAAACTGTTTCACACGTTTTCTTCCACTGTCAAGCATATCACAAACAAAGAGCACTTTGGCTTATTCCGCTTTTTAAACAATTAGGAGCTAGATCCTGTCTCCATGTTGAGAGAATTTTAAAAAGCGACCCGTCCGTCAAGATAGCTCTACCAGTGGCAAGTTTCCTTGAGTCTATCTGGAGGTTGAGATTAGCAAGTTTAAGGGATAAAATGGTGTAGTTATTGCTTAGTCCTATTTATGTATATTTTTCCGACTTGGATGTATGATCGTAGCTTTTCTCTGTACAGGACATGGATCTTGGCTTGATTCCTTATGGATTATTTATAGACCTATGGAACTGTTCCCTTATTTTATGTTGTGAGAATTTTAAAATGAAAATCATCCACCCAGACAGTCTTTTTAATGGGGGGAAAAAGGGGAAAATTCTTATATTATTATGATATCCGAGTTCAGCAATTTCAAGGAGCAAGCGTGGGGAACTAATTTTTAGACTTATTTATTTATATTTATCAAATTGGATGCGTGATTGCTCCACAGTATTCAGATAATGGTGTATTATATTTTTAATTAGTGCTGATTCATGAAATTATTTTCATTTTTGAGTATTGCTTTTCACTATATTAAGTGATGTTTATCTGACTGCTTATTTCTTGTTTGTTTTTTAAAAACCTGTCTTGCCCCTTTTTAACTGTACTTTTACTTTTTTTTTTTTTTTTTTTTACCTCCTTGCTTTCAGAAGTCCTTTCTTTCTTTGTTGTGTATTGTACTTTAATGGTTTGTTTTTACTCACCGAAATAAAGTTAAATGATGATGATGATGATGATGATAGAAGGAATAATGCCCTTGATCAATGACATGCTCAATAAGGGCATTTTAAGGGAAATAATTGGGAGTACATGCAACTCACCAATTAAGGGATTGCGAAAGGCCAATGGTAAATTTCGGATAGTGCAAGATTTAAGAAAGGTGAATGATATCATAATCCCATGCTGTCCTGTGGTACCAAATCCAACCATCATACTTTATCAAATTCCAAGCACAGTTGAGTGGTTTACTTGATCTCTGTCAAGCTTTGTTCTCGATTCCATTGCACAAAGACAGTCAGTACTTGTTCTTCGTCGTGTTCTTAGAGAAAGTATTAGCATGGTGTTATGTCCCACAAGCATTCTCTCCAGAGCCCCTCCATTTTTTAAACCAGATTAAAATCAAGAATCTGGAAATGTTGAGTCTGCCCCGTAGTTCAGTCCTGGTGTTATATATTGATGTTCTACTTGTCGCACTAAGGGCAAAGGAATCTTGCAAAGGTGACACCATTGCATTATTGAATCATTTGGCAGAGAATGGACACAAATGGTCTCATTACGACCCTGGCAGTCCTGAGACCTGTCAGGGAAGAGGTGGAGGTCAGACCGCTGCCAAAGCAGTGGTCCGGCCTGCACATTACGACCATGGAGGACCTGCCAAGGTCGGATCGCTGACACCGCCAGGTTGCCACCAGCCGACAGCCTGGCAGTCTCGGCGGTCTCAATCCACCAGGGCAGCACTTCTTGCAGCGCTACCCTGGAGATTATGAGTCCCTATTCCACCAGCCTTTGGCATGGGCAGTGCAAGGGGCCCCACGGACAGCCCGGTCGCGCTTTCCACTGCCCGAATTATGGCCCTGCGGTGAACTCATAATAGGGCCGGTGGTGTTCTGGCCACACTGGCGATCAGGTAGTGGTACAAGTTTGGAAACTAGTAATGAGGGCCAAAGTGTCCCCAAACCAATGGCAGTCTTGCCAAAAAGAGTATTGTCAAAAAGGGGTGCAATATTTGGGACACATTGAAAAAGGAACAAGAAAATTGTCACGAGAAAGAGTTGAAGCTACTCTGAAAATGAGTCCTTATAAAACACAGAGAGAAGTCAGGATGTTTAGTGAGTGGCTGGCTACTGTAGACAGTGGATACCCAACTTTACCTTGGGGGTAAAATCTTTGCTGAGGTTAACGAACAACGATGTACCAGATCTGATTCCATGGTACAATGAATACATGAAAGAGTTTTTAGAGCTGACAGAAAGTCTCTGTCGTGCCCCGACAGTGGGAATGACAAATTATATAAAACATTTTATACTTTTCTGCAGTGAGAGGGAGGACTGAGCTCTCTCAGTGCTAACTCATATTCATGGAGATGCCAAAAAGCCTGTGGCATATTTCTCTGTAACTCTTGATCCTGTAGCTGCTGCTTTCCCTGGTTGCCTTAAAATAGGAGCTGCAGTGACTGTAAGCCTCATGAAGTGTGAAAACTGTGTGATAGGACATCATCATCATCAACACAAGCTTTATTCGGTCAACATAACCATCAAAGCATCATCATATACAGTCAAAATACATCCTTTAATACTCATGGTCCCTCACTCAGTCGAGGTATTTCTTACCAGAACTAAAACACAGCATCTTATTAATTCAAGACCAACCCATTATGAACAGCAAATCTTGGCAGGAAGCAACGTTGTGCTGAGAAGATGTCAAGTTCTGAATCCTAGCACATTGTTACCCATCCCCAGGGGAGAAAAATCTGATTATTGTGAACATGATTGCCTTGTTCTCACGGACTTATGCACAGATGTTCAGATTGTCAATACGGGTTTGGTGTTGTCCATGATTTTGGGCAACGATGGTCACAGTCAGGCTTTATGACCTCATCTGGTGTGCTCATTAAAAATTAGGAACAAGCTAAAAATGTATTGGAAGCGCTACAACTCCCCACTGAAATTGCTGTTGTGAAGTGTGCAGCACAAAGGAGTGACAGCAGTTACGTCACATTCAGCAACAACAATGCTGAAGAAGTGGTACGCTATTGTGCAATTGTGGCCTGCACCTTTAAAAGCTCATTTACATATGAAAACCCAGGGAAAAACATATTTTCCATGATGTTGAGAGTGGCTGTTAATTGGAATGAATTGAGACAAATGCAAGACAATTGACCAGAGACAGAGAAACAGGTTGGATCAGAGCAGGATGTGTTATAGATGAGTATAATATTTGGGTTTCAGTGAATGGAAGACCAGTATTGCCAGACAATTTGCCATCTCCACAAGACATTTCCATGGCCCAACTCACCTAGGTAGGGATGCAATGATCAGAACTTTTAAACAGTTCTGGTTTAATCAGAGATTCAGAGCCCAAGCAAAAGAATTGTGCCATTGATGAGTAACATGTCAACAAATGAATGTAGGCAAATTAATACATTACACTGAGTCATGTAGGTACATCAGGAGGTCCTTTCAACAGAATGCAGATGGATTTCATAGAAATGCCCATCTGCAATGAGTTGAGATATGTCTTGATGATTGCATCTTCGCCAAATGGGTAGAAGCTTATCCAACCAGAAGAAATGATAGTCTCACTGTAGCAAAATTACTATTGAGGGGCTAGTACCCAGGTGTGGCTTGCCTGTCTCTCTAGAGTTAGATCGAGGTACTCACATTAACAGTGAGATTATAAAAATGTTATGTGCAGCATTACAAGCTGAACAGAAGCTCCATTGCAGTTATCGTTCAGAAGCTCCAGGCATAGTGGAACAACTAAATGGAACAATTAAATCAGGACTGGTGAAAGTTTGTGCTTCCACTTCTCTAAAATGGCCTGATGTTTTGCTTCTAGTTTTGATTAGCCTACGAAGTATACCTAACAGGAAAAATGGTTTATCGCCCCATGGGATTCTTATGGGCTGAGCAATAAGATTACCTGCAGTTCTAGCAAATGTGCTTTTGAGACAGATGAGATGGTACTCAATCATTTTAAGGGATTGGCTGATGTGGTACATTCTGTCTCTCAGAAGGTTGAAGCTGTTACTGCAAATCCAAACCAGGATCAGTGTCACAACCTTAGTCCTGCTGACTGAGCCATAGTCAAGAAACATGTGAGAAAGTCCTGTCTAGAGCCGCGTTGGAAAGGCTCCTATCAAGTAATTCTGATCACAAATACAGCAATTAAATGTGCTGGAATCCTTAACCAGGTACAGGCTTCACATACCCAGAGAACAAGAAATCCTCATGAAGATATAGGCCCTCATTACGACCCTGGCGGTTGGTGATAAAGCGGCGGTAATAAATTTGAAATTATGACCACGGCGGAAACCGCTCAGACAGACAGCCACTTTAACACACCGACCGCCAGGGCGAAACCAACAGGCACCACGGCGGTGACCACCTACAGCCAGGCGGAAGACAATGTTCCGCCCACTGTATTATGAGACACCAATCCACCACCTTTTCCGGGGCGGTACCAACGACATCAAAAGCCTGGCGGAAACACTGCACAGAAGAAAAACGACTCAACTCTGGAGACTCAGGGAAGAACCACGCCACCATGGAGCCCGAGTTGCATGTCTTCCCCATGCTCTTCTACCTTCTGCTCCTTTACAAACACCAACGCCGGCGAAGACGACCAAGGTGAGTACTGCCACCTAGCACACAGGGGTGGAGGAAAAAGAGAGTGACACACACACACGCAACACCCCCACCCCGAGCACCATACACATAACCAGATGCAGTAACATTACATATACACCCCGTACCCCTCAGGAATAATGCAAGGACAAAAGGAATTGATTAAAGTGAGTGTAATAAGATAAAATAGTATAAATACGTGCATCAAAATCCAAAAGTATATACATATTTACAAATGTAGGGACATTGCTCAGTCCTCAATGTCCGTGGGCCATAGGGCCACATCACATAGTCCAAGGCCCCACCTTACTCCTGCAACAGCATGGAGAGAACACTGCAGGGGCATCAGGTTGAAAATAGACAAGCACCTCAGGGGGATGGGGAATGGGGGGGGCACCTCAGCCGGAAGATGGTCCTAGAGGGGACAACATGCCCTGTGCTCTGTCCTGGGGAGTGGAAGGCCACAGTCTTTCAAGTGGGTGATTTGCCCACTGCTTGGTCCTGGGGAGTGCAAGGCCACAGTTTTTCAAGTGGGGGACCTGCCCACTGCCTGGACCTGGGGAGTGCAAGGCCACAGTCTTTCAAGTGGGTGATTGCCCACTGCTTGGTCCTGGGGAGTGCAAGGCCACAGTCTTTCAAGTGAGTGATTTACCCACTGGCTCTGGAGGGGGCTACATCCCCTGTGCTTGATCCTCGGGAGTGGAAGGCCACAGTCTCCCAAGTGGGTGATTTCTTCCACTGGTTCTGAAGGGGGCTTTGTACCCAGTGAGCTTCATCCTATGGAGGATGGGGTGAGTGGATGGCTTCTTCCACTGGTTCTGGAGGGGGCATTGTGCCCAGTGAGCTTCATCCTGTGGAGGATGGGGTGAGTGGATGGCTTCTCCACTGGTTCTGGAGGGGGCATCATGCCATGTGATGCAGATTTTGGGGAGTGCAAGGTGTCGTGTCTCTCACCTGGGTGTCAGACACACAGGATTTACTGGGAACAGGCCGCACAACAGCCCATGGACACAGAACTACACACTGTCTGCCAGCGGTGACATCTGCTCAGTGGTGGCAGTGGTGGTGCTGCTGGTGGAGCTGGCAGTGGTGGGGGGGGAGGCTCCAGCCCATCCCCTGCAGCCTTGGACGGCTGCCCACTGGGGCTGCTGCTGCTGGCAGTGGTGCTGGTGGCGGTGCTGGCAGTGGTGTGGGGAGGCTCCAGCCTATCCCCTTCTGGTGGCGGTACTGGTGGTGGTGCTGGCAGTGGTGCTGGTGGCATTGCTGGCAGTTGTGGGGGGAGGCCCAGCACATCCCCTGCAGCCTCGGATGGCTGCCCACTGGGGCTGCTGCTGGTGACGGTGCTGGTGGTGGTGCTGGCAGTGGTGGGAGGCTCCAGCCCTTCCCCTGCAGCCTCGGAAGGCTGAACAAACATGGTTGGTGGTGGGGGCCCCGACTGAGTCCCAGCACCAGGCCTCTTGTCCTTTCTGCCTGTTGGTGCAGGCCCCTTACCCTTCCTGCCAGCAGCTGGGGATGGCTCCTTGCTCTTTTTCGCAGCATCTGGGGACTGCTCCTTGCCCTTCCTTTCAGCAGCCGGGGATTGCTCTTTGCCCTTCCTATTAGCAGCTGGGGGAGCCTCCTTGCCTTTCCTTTTAGCAGCTGGGGGTGCTTCCTTGCCCTTCTTGCAGCAGCTGGGGGTGCCTCCTTGACCTTCCTTGCAGCACTTGGTGCAGGCACCCTTTCAGTGTGGCTGCCTGGTGCCCGGATCCTCTCCCACCTGGACTAGCTGTGGACACTACTGTGCCCGTGGACTGGGTGGCTGAGGTGCTTGCCTGGGTTTTGACCGCCCTGGCCTGACGTGAGGGACGGGGGGAGCGGTAGGGACGAGGTCAATGGTGGAGAGGAAAAGCTTCTTAGGGACATAGGGGCAGGAAGAAGGAGATGGTTTTGGAGTGGAGGAAGAGGGATTGGTGGTAGGAGTTGTCTGTCTGCTGTGTTTGGGTGCAGGTGCATGGGCTGGATGCTGTGTTGAGGTGGATGGCTGTTGGGTGTCTGAGTGCTTGTGTTTGTGTACTTTGAGAGGATGGGGCCCGGACACAGTGGGAGAGGACACAGGGGACGTGTCCATGCATGTGGGGGGTGGTGACTGCCAGTGAGGGGCGTGTGCTGTTAGGTGTGCTGGTGATGGGGGTAGTGAGTGAGGATGTAGTGCATGCAGGTGTGCGTGTAGACGCAACTGGGAGGGAGGTGGGCGACGAGGAGGAGGGTGCCACATTGGAGGCAGTGGATGTTGATATATCTGATTCTGGATGGTGTTTGTGTGAGTGCCTGTGGGGTGAAGTGTGGTGCTTGTGTTTGCCATGTCCACTCTTGTGTGTTGTCCTGGGTGCATGCTCGTCTGACTGTGTGCTTGGGACAGGTTGGCATTGAGGGGAATGGGATTGCGTAGAGGAAGTTGGAGGGAGGAGGCTAGAAATAGGGACAATGGCTGCCATCAGAGAGGAAGTCAGAGCCTGGATTGATCTATGTTGGGCCGCTATGTCAGTGTGAATGCCCTCCAGGAAAGCATTTGTCTGTTGCATTTGGGCTACCAGCCCCTGGATGGCATTCACAATGGTTGACTGCCCAACATAGATGGATCGCAGGAGGTCAATAGCCTCCTCACTCAGGGCAGCAGGGCTAACTGAGGCAGGGCCTGAGGTGCCTGGGGCGAAGGAGATGCCCACCCTCCTGGGTGAGCAGGCACATAAAACTCGTTGATGGGCTGCTGGGGGGGGCGGTGTTGGTACGGGGGTGGCGGCTGTACCTGTAGCTGGGGTGGGCACAGAGGTGTCTGCCACCACCAGGGAGCTTCCATCAGAGGAGGAATCCTGTCCTAGGGGCACCCACAGGGCCCACACCCACCTAGCCAAATCCCACCCCACCAGGCGCAAGTTGTATATTGGGGTACTGTACTCACCCCCTTGTGGCTGCTGTGATGACCACAAGCGCCCATACAGCTCCGGATAGGCCACCTCCAGTATGCGGGCCATCAGGGGGGTCAGGATTCGACAGGCACCCTTTCCTCATTGGAAAGCCATCCCCAGCTGGGCCTCCGCGGTCTTCCGCTCCCAGCGTCTCAGGTCCTCCCACCGTTTCTGACAGTGGGTGCTTCGCCTGCCATAGACCCCCAGGGTCCGCACGTCCTTGGCGATGGCACGCCATATACCCTTCTTTTGATGGGCGCTGACCTGCAGGGAAATGGGCACAGGGAAAGGTATTAGTCAGACAGTCCTACCTGTTACACTTATGGCCCACCATGCCCCTTACCATCCCCATTAGCACAGACTTGGCCCACCTTACATGCTGCACACTGCCCAGGGCCCATCCACCACACACCCCCTACATGAGGCCTTCACACACAGCACACCATGCATTCACGCACCATGCATCGTACTCAAGGTGTACTCACCTGTTGGTCTGGAGGCCCATACAGCATTCGGTACTGGGGTGGGACCCCATACACCAGTCTCTCCAACTCCACCGAGGTGAAGGCAGCGGCCCTTTCCCCAGTCACACGAGTCATGGTCAGTGCCAGACACAGGTCACAGCAGCACATGCAGTGTAGGTCCTCTCCTGTTGAAGGTCAGGTAGCAAATGAGTGAACAGATAGAAAATGGCGGTGACGACCACGGCGGTGCATACCGTCACCGCCGTTATACATCACATTGGCCACTGTACCCCAGAAGGCCCAATGTTAACCAATGAGAAGTTGCACGGTGTTTTTCGACCGCCTCCTGCAACGGTGCACAACGTCAGCTGAATTACCTCATTTTAACCTGTCCCTCCATACAGGACAGGCGGACGCCATTTCAGGGGGGGGCAGGCCATGGATCCTAACTGCGTCACAGTACACAAATGCACCATTTGGACATCTCCAACAAAATACTGTTGCAATCACAACATGCATTGAACTGTAGTGGTAGGAATTAAGAGATAATGACCAGCTGCTCACCATTTTGCCCCATAGATTGCAACCGCTGTAGATGAAAAGGAGATGGAGACATCCCCCGTGTACAGACCCCTGGTGGACTTGGCGACAATGTAGGAAACGCACATTATCCTCACCTATAGACTTGACAGGGCCACAATCGCAGAGCTGTGTGCCCCATTGGAGCCTGACCTAATCTCTGCTATACGTCAACCCACTGGAATCCCTCCTCTTGTGCAAGTGCTATCAGTGCTCCATTTCCTGGCAACTGGCTCCTTCCAAGTAACTGTGGGCTTGGCAGCAGGAATGTCTCAGCCAAAGTTGTCAATAGTGCTGACCAGAATGTTGTCTGCCCTGATCAAACACAAGTGCAGCTACATTGTTTTCCCCCAGGTGGAGGATTTGGCCACAGTGAAAGCTGATTTCTATGCAATGGGACATATCCCCAACATTATTGGGGCAACTGATGGAACACATATTGCATTTGTACCCCCGGCGAAATGAACAGGTGTTCAGAAATCGAAAGAGCTTTCACTCCATGAAGGTGCAGATGGTGTGCCTGGCGGACCAGTACAACTGCCACGTCAATGCAAAATGTCCTTGGTCTGTGTATGATGCTTTTATCCTGAGGAATAGCAGCATCCCAAATGTGATGGCTCAACTCCAGAGGCACAGGGTGTGGCTAATAAGTGAGCCCTGGTTCCCACCCAGTGGGTGTTGATGTAAGGGTATGGTGTGGGCCCTAAGGGTTAGTGTGTGGCTTACAGTTGTCGATATTTGCAGGTGACTCTGGTTACCCCAACCTCTCATGGCTACTGACCCCTGTGAGGAATCCCAGGACAAGGGCAGAGGAACATTACAATGAGGCACATGGACGAACAAGAACAATTATAGAGAGGACCTTTGGCCTCCTGAAAGCCAGGTTTGGTTGCCTCCATCTAACAGGTGGATCCCTGTGCTACTCACCCAAGAAGGTCTGCCAGATCATCGTGGCATGCTGTATGTTGCACAACCTTGCCTTGCGTCGCCAGGTGCCTTTTCTGCAGGAGGAGGAGGCTGGAGATGGCCATGTGGCAGCGGTGGACCCTGTGGACAGTGAAGATGAGGAGGCAGAGGATGAGTATGAGGACAACAGAAGTGCAATAATTTGTCAATGACACACAGGTATGACAGTGTAAATTCACATTTAATTGACAGTTTTGTGTTTGACATTGTCACTGGCAGGCTGTTTTTCCCACTTCTGTGGCCACTCACTGTACCCTTTGGCATCTCTATTTGCAGATCTTTGTGCCCCACTATCGCTCCTGGTGTGAAGACTGTAGCCAACTACAGGTCTTTCCTATGTATACATTACTGTACAGTTAAATTGCAATGTTTAAACCTGGAAAAATGAATACATACTTAAATCATTTGACATACTTCATACTTGTATTTTTTCAAAGGGTGTTTATTTGAGTGCTAAGAAGTAGAGGGGGTAGTGGAATGGGCTGGGTTGATGATGGATGAAAGTCGAGGATAGAGTCCAGTCTATTTGTATCATAGGTGCATTGTCCAAGGGCAAAGGGGCATAGGAAGGGGAGCAATGGCAGTTCAAGGTGGACAGGATGACAGAGTGGGACACAAGTGTGACAATCAGGAGAGTCCTATTTCCTGGGGGGCTGGGGGGGTCTTGGCAATAGTCTCTGGCTTCTGCCTGGATCGCAGGGAACGTTTGTGGGGTGGTTCTCCTTCTGCAGGGGGAGGGGTGCTGCTGGCCTGTTGGTCCTGTGGCAGGGCATCCTGTCCACTAGCGGCAGCAGAAGTGGAGGGTTGTTCATCGGTTCAGCTAGATTTCAGGGGCCCGGTGGTGTGCCACTATCTCCCTCAAAGTGTTGGCCATGTCTACCAGCACTCCTGCAATGGAGACCAGGGTGGTGTTGATGTCCTTCAAGACCTCCCTGATCCCCAGGTACTGTCCCTCCTGCAGCCGCATGTTCTCCTGCAACTTGTCCAGTATCTGGCCCAGCATATCCTGGGAATGTTGGTATGCTCCCAGGATCGTGGTTAGTGCCTCCTGGAGAGTCGGTTCCCTGGGCCTGTCCACCCCCTGTCGCACAGCAGTCCTCCCAGCTTCCCTGTTGTCCTGTGCCTCTGTCCTCTGAACCGTATGCCCATTGCCACTGACCCCAGGTCCCTGATCATCCTATGTTTGTGGGGTGGCCTGGGGTCCCTGTAGTGGTGGAAACACTGCTGATTGACGTGTCCTGGAGACAGAGGTATGGGCCCGCTGGGTGGGTGCTGTGGTGGTGTTTCCTGAGGGGGGAGGCTCTGTGGTGGTGTGTGACTGTGCCTGGGTAACCGACTGTCCGGAGATCCCTGATGGGCCAGGTTGATCATCCAGATCCAGGTGAGCAGAGCTGCTGTCATCACTGTGGGCCTTTTCTGGGGGGGGACTGGATGTTGCTGGCACCTCTTCTCCTGTGACATTGGCTGGGGTGCCTGTGGGGATGTGAATGCAGTGTTATTGTTTCTATTAGTGACATATTGCACATGGTTGTTGTTGCCCTGGCAGATTTGCCTTTGTGTGAGTTGTTATTTGGTGGGCTAGGTGATTCTCTCCAGTGTGCATGCAGTGGTGGTAGGTGTCCATGCAGGTCTGTGAGGAGTGTCCATGCATTGGTGTTGCATGCAGGGCTTGGTATTGGGATGAGTGGGTTGTGATGGCGGGCATGTGGGAGGTGGTGAAGTGATGGGAGTGAGGGTAAGGGTAGGGGCTTGTAATGGCATGCAGGTAAGGGGGGTGATAGTAATAGAGATTTGACTTACCAGAGTCCAGTCCTCCTCCTACTCCAGCCAGGCCCTCAGGATGCATGATTGCCAAGACTTGCTCCTCCCATGCTGTTAGTTGTGGGGGAGGAGGTGAGGGTCCACCGCCAGTCCTCTGTACAGCTAATTGGTGTCTTGCTGCCACGGAACGCAGCTTCCCCCGTAGGTCATTCCACCTCTTCCTGATGTCATCCCTTGTTCTGGGGTGCTGTCCCACGGCGTTGACCCTGTCCATGATTCTCCTCCATAGCTCCATCTACCTAGCAATGGATGTCTGCTGTACCTGTGATCCAAATAGATGTGGCTCTACCCGGATGATTTCCTCCACCATGACCCTTAGCTACTCCTCTAAGAACCTGGGGTGTCAATGTGGTGCCATGGGTGTAGTGTAGGTGGTGTGGGTGAGGGTGTGTGGGGTGATGTGTTGGAGTGTGTGATGTAAGGTGCGTGGATGATGTATGGGTAATGGAGTTATGTGGCTCTGGTTGTGTGGGTGCTCTTTCTGTATCTTACTCTGGTGGCAATTATTTCTAGTCGTAAAGGGATGTGGGTATTGTCGGTGTGTGTTTTATAGTGGTGCGGGTGTGTGGGTGTGGTGTGTGTATGGGTGTCAGGTGTGTGTAGTTTGAATTGTACAATGTGGTGTAGTTTTGTTTGAGTGTGTGTATTTTGAGCGCAGCGTTATGTCCCGCCAATGGTTTACTGCCATTGGATGACCGCTGTGGTGATTCGTGGGTCATAATGTGATGGGCGTAGTTCTATTGGTGTAACGGTGTGGGTTTTGCTACCGCCAGTTTATCACTGACCTTTGGGCTGGCGGACTTGTGTGTGTGGCTGTATAGTGATGGATTGGTATGTGTGTGTCATAATATGGTTGGCGGTTATCCGCACCGGCGGTGTTATGTTGGTGGCAGTCGGCATGGCGGTAAGTGGGATTTACCGCCAATGTCATAATGAGGGCCATTGTGTTTTATGAGCCAGAATTAAGAGTACTGGTGTACATACCACCTCACGCTGAATGCGAACAGACTCAAGACAGAAAAGACTGTGATCAGAGACAGCAAAAAGGAGTAAAGGATGAAGAATCTCTGACAAGTGAAGAGGTCCAACTGCCAGACATATCACAGAGTGGCACTGGAGAACAACTGGTATCTCAATCTATGGAGCAACTTCTGAAACAGTTCCAGAACAAACAGAAAATCTTGATGATTCAGGAGAAGGAACACGTTCTGGAATAAAGATAAGTAATCCACATAATGAAAAATGGCCAAAAGCTTACAGTAGAAAGAAATCACGGTTGAGTGTCAGCTGACTTAGTACCACCAAAAATCAGAGAAAAGCTGAATCAAGTTGTGTAGGTGACATGGAAGAAGAACCGAACATACTCAGGAGATCAAAAAGATCTAGTGTACCTTGTCTAAGATATTCGCCACCTGAATGGACATGTTATTTGAGTCAAGTTTTGACCGTTCTATTTTCTGACCTGTTTGATTGGAGCACAGATCTGCCAGAGCCTCCTTGAAAGTCCCTGTTTACAAAAGAACTATTGATCTGAAAATTCAAAAACTGTGAAATAAAAGACTGAGAAATTATTCAAACTACTGATTGAAAAAGAAATAAAGAAGAGTACCGAGGGAGCAGCTGAAGCATAAGGATAATATTTTAGAATAACACTGAGTAGGGTTAAGAATTGTCTATACGAAGATATCATTAACATGACTAAAAGATTGAAAGAAAAATCAATTAAAAGAGAAGACAAATTTGTGACAAAAACTAACCTAAAGAAGAGAGTACTGGTATTGTTCAATTTAACAAGAGATAATCTTCTGTCACAAATGATTTATTGGTAATAGATCTGACTGTAGAGAAACATATAATGCTAATACAAATAGGTGCAAAATATTTTTAGGGACTTTATGTACACTTATAGTTTAGTAGGGATAGCAATATATTAGTTATACACTTTACACTTGACACAGAAAAGGCTGTAGTAGAATATGTAAATGCAACATCTAAAAAAAGTATAGCTGAAGATGAGCTGAAGATGTCATTTGTAGATTACATGAATGAAGATTAGTCAATGAATGTTTACTCTAGACTAATTCAAGAATACACTAAGGCTATTGATGTTAAAGACTGCTGTATCTGTGCACACCCACGAGCTAGGGAAATGGAAACCGCATGGCATTACTTTAGATTGTTTCTTCCTGTAAACACTGTTAAGGCTCAAGAAAGAAACCTAACATGTTTAGTGAATTCAGAAGAAAAAGCTTTTAGTCTAGTGTTAGAAGAGAGAAATGATCAATTTTCAAGAACTGCCTATAAGACAGAGGATGTTCAGAAGAATATATGGAGGAAAGAAGAAGATGAATTTAGAAGAAAGATTTCTGTCCTTGAACTTAAATTAGATAAAAGACACAAATGTGTATTTAAAAGAATTAGTGGGAGAAAACCACCAGTGTGAAATAATAATTGTGAGCATGTTTTTGAATTGTCTGGAGGAATATGGTAAATTTTGCAAGAAGATGATCCAATACCTGGAGTGTAGTTTCTATGTGGAGAGAATTTAGGCCGCCTGCTTATTGGGAGGGCATTTGTTATTTAGGTTTACTTTTTCCGAAAATGTATCACATACAGAGTTTAGATGCATTAACAAGACATCAGCACACAAAAGATATACATGCATGTGAATGAGGGAACGTAGTTAGTGGGAGACATATTTGAAGTGATCATGCCTGATGTAGGAGTAGTCTTGAATGATGAGAAAATCAGAAAAGTTTCAAAAGTAATTGATAGATTAACAACAAGTACCTCTGGAGCTTTGTTACGAGAAAACACTGAACTTGTAGCAGTTAGATCTATGGTTTTGCAGAACCACTATGTATTAGATATATTACTAGCTGAGAAATATAAGGCAATACAAATTATTTTGATAAAGAAGAGAGCTAGAGACATGAATAAAAGATGAAAGAAAGATTAAGAATTGATTGACAGTGTGAATTAAGAAAATAAGAGATCAAAAGAAAGGGAAACTCTTAAAAGGAGAATTTGAGATACTGAAGAAGAAGATAAAAGTGTACTCTGACAAATACATTTGTAAGGGAAACTTTGTGATGGTTCCAAACCATCAGATAGGGAAGTTGCTAGGGAGTTCATTAAAATTAAACTCCATTTAAGTAATGACCTGTATGAGTGAAATCTAGGTCTAACCAAAAGCTGCATTTCAAACGTGCACTTTCCTTTCTAAACTTTGCATGAGTAGTATTTGCTTGACTTGCTTAATTTGCTAACGTTAACAAAGTCCACGTTAATTCAGCCGAATGTTTCTATCTTAACTTTTGCATCTCCTTTGCATAATGCAAACTTCCTTTGGTAACCAAGAAAGCTATATTATTTTATTCTTTATAACTGCTTGATCTGCATTGGATTTTCAAAACGTGCTAAACTAATCTGAAACTTGCTTTTTTGTGAATAGGCTTTAGTGGGAAGTGTATGAGAAACAGTATGCCCTAAGTTTATTCTTGCACAACTTTTACATGAATGTCGTTTCTTTCAAAAACCAAGAAGAGTGGGAAAATGTTTCAAAATTACAACTTGTGTAAAAATGTTTTTAAATGTATCTTGCAGTAGAACTGTCTTTGTTAAAAAGCTGATATAATCTCCCGAGTTTTGTCACTTGTGATTGGATGTCTAATATCATGGATGAAGCATTTGTGCTAAAATGTTTGTAATTTTATTTTTATTATAAAAATGACCCAGGGTAGGAACAGATAGAGTGAGTGGGCACCGGCGAAAGCAGCATGCATGAAAGCTCTTAGCACTCATGTTCTCAAAATCCGATTCATTCTCTCTGCGAGACATAGACATACTTTGCTCTCTGCCTAGAATATTTTCTATCATAGTCTGTTACAGTATTCTTTATGAGTATTTTTAGCTTCACTGACTAGACTACCTCTTGAAATTGTGTTTCTTTTTCTTACTATTTCTGACTAAAATGATTTACTCTTACTGATTTAGAACGCTAAAATAGGGACAGATTGTGGGACATGCTTTATGCAATGGTCTGTCAAATTTAATTGACCAATAAAGAAAAGATTTAAGACTGATGACAAATAAAACTTTAAAATCTAACTAAACTCTCATTATTGACCCCTGAAGGAATGTTTGATGAATTGTTGTTGTACATTGCAGCTTTTATGTCTAACTCATTCATAAGATCCCCTTGTGGGTGTCTAAGGGTAGCTGAGAAATGTAGAAATGTGGGATTCTCCATGCTCCCACTACGTATTTGCTTTCTCCCTCAGTAAAAGATTTTGTATTTCTCTCTTCCTCTGTCTTTCCCTAAATGTTTGATGTTGAAAAATTTGTATCAGCACACAAAAATGAGTGCTGGTGGGCTGCGGGGAGCACAGCAGCTCCTTAGCAGCATTAAAAGAAAAACACAGAAAGTTTCCTGGACAACTTAATCAGTGACCTCCTAGAGAGCTTGCCATATGGTTTTTAAAGCACTCTGAGCTGGAGCTATATGCTGTTCAGCTGGAGTGCTCAGATCCCTTGTGTTGGGTTTTATGGCTACACTTCTGGCCTTGAAAATGCTATAACAAAGACATGTACATGTTGATGTTGTTGTGTATATCAAGCTCTATTACAATCACTTGTATTAAATATTGCAATGTGTGAATTTATACAATCGACCTTTTATTTCACTTATTGGTGACCTTTTGACAAAAAGTCTGCTTTATATATGTTCATGTCAACAGGCCCAACGTGTTATGTATTTTGATCCATTGACAAAGGCAGTAGGTTTGCCTTACTTAGGATGACACTCTTTATATTGTTACATCTCAGAGTCAGCTGTGAGCAGCAACAGAGCGGTTGGGCGCAGGTCCTGGTCGCAGTGCAGCCAATCCTTGCGTCCAACCCTCCACCGCTCATGGCCAACGGCCATGGGTGGTGGGGGTTTGGGTGCCCACGAGGGCGTTGGCCAGGACCTGCGCCCAACCCCATGCAGCGCATGCATTGGCTATCTTTATGTTAAAAAAACACAGAAATCTGCCAGAAAACAAAGGATAAAGTGACATTATAGTTAGGAATTGCAATTAAATCTTACTTACATTTTTTTTTAAACTCTGTAATTGACTGAAAACACCTAAGGCTAAACTCAGGTTTTAGGGACAGATGTACGACCATTTCATTTTGCGTATCTCTAATTGAGATTCATTGCGAGTTCCAATTAGAGATTCGCAAAATGAAATGTACAAATGTGCCTCAGACATATTTACCCATTCCCAATGGGGTCGCAAATGACCTACCTCATTAATATACATGAGGTAGGTCGCAATTTGCAGTCCCATTGGGAATGGCTGCACTCACAGGAATGGTGGCCTCCTGGAGACAGCAGACCACCATTCTCGGGACTGCTTTTCAAATAAAGCAGTTTTTTAAAAATAATTAATGCAGCCCATTTTCCTCAGAGGAAAATGTGCTGCATTACAAACAAAAAAATGAAAAGTTTCCTTTTAATTTTTTCAGGGTAAGTAGCGGTCTGTGGGCCCACTGCCTGCTGTGAAAAAATGTTGGTGCCCACTTCCCGTTCGCAAATGGGTTGAGTTGTTTTTGATAACTGGTCAGTTAGGGTAAAAAACAGAGATAGCTGTACCATTAGTCCACTGACAGTGATGAACCCATGTTTGCAGACTGTTCACAACAAAGCTTTTTGCTCCTATCATCAATTTCGTATTGGCCGTACAAAAGTTGAGTCTGTGAACCATAATACAAGACCCTCAAACCCTTAAAAATATCTTTAAAAAATAAACACCGGGCCAGGCCATACAGCCATACCTGGTGCCAACCTCTGCATTGCAAATAGCATGAACTGTGGAGGTTGTCAGCCTACAGCATTTTGGGTGCAGGGCTTGGCCAAAGGCCAGGCAATGGGCCTACATCCCACTGCACACAGACCTGAGCCCAACACACGCCCCACAGATACTGGCCAACACCCACTGCACATGACCTCTTTTATTTTTGCCCAACCCCTTTACCTTTGCCTCCTTTCTCAAATCTTTTTAAAACCTGAGATCCATTCAGTGGGATTAACCTGCTCATAGCCTCTCAAATACCAAGCATATTAAATAGTGCCAAACTTATTAGTAAATTCACACTTTTTTGCCACTCTTTTTCTGTAACTGTACTCACTCTTGATTGATTGGCATGAAAAGCAATAGGAGTATGCTAAAACATGCCCAATGTCTGCCACATTTTTGTACATGTCCCTGATATGACACTAAAGAAATTATAAATCAAATATTTTTTTCACCCCGAGCTCTTTGTAATTTGCTTCCCTTTGATTGATCCACATGCTAAGGGTTTACCAAATTTCATGTGGAGTCTTTCTACAGCACCGCACTTATTAGTAAATGGACAGTTTTTCACCCTCCCCACACGATGAATCAGCAACAATGAGAAAATACTGAGTGAGAGGTTAGCTTGCTAAATGTCTGCCAAATGTTGTATGAATTCTACAAGCTGCACTAAAGATATAAACAAATCTATATACATATATATTATGAAGGTGTAGAAGAACAGTGTACTTATGGCTGAGTCAGAATTTCAATCCTGTCTTGGATTAGAATAACCCAACAAACATTGAAATCACAAGTTATGCTTAGGACTGAAATTCAATAACTCGTGTAATAGCCATGCAAACCTTAACTAGCGCACAGAATACAATGCCCATGACTTCAAAAAATGTATGCCAATAAAACCCAACAACCAAAACACAAACTCACCTTTTTAACGGTGTTATGGATAAAGTGGTATGTATTCTCATCTGTAAGGGTATTTATTACATAATTATTACATCTGTCAAATGAAGAATGAGGACAGGAGCAGTGCATTGGATGTGCGAGTTATGGTTTACATGGCTATTGCTTAAATTACGAACTGTGAATGCAACCATAACTTACGAACTTTAGTGGTTTCTCGGTTTTAATTTGTAACAATAACTGAACTTTCACTCTTTTCTCATTAACATTTCATTAATGTGTGGCCCTATTCAAATGTACCTTATCTTTCACTCTGAAAAAAAATGAAAGTTAAATTACTAGATTTTTACACAAAACATCACACTGTTGCTAGTCACTAACCAAGGTTAGGAGTCATTTGTAAATACGAATTCAAATCTAGAATGCAGATAGAAATAGAATATCAATTTTTCTCCATTTCCCATTGTTTGCAGTCTAGGGGGGTCATTACAACATTGGCGGTAAAAGCCGCTTACCGCCGTGAAGAAGACTGCCAACACACCGCCGCGGCCGCGGAATTCCGCCACAGCTATTATGACCCACATCCCGAAATCCGACAAAATTCAGACACCCACACAAGTCCGCCACACCAAAGGTCAGTGATAAACTGGCGATAACAAAACCTCCACCGTCACGCCAACAGAAATACCCCATGCTATCACGACCCACGAATCCATGCGGCGGTCTTTCAACCGCGGTATTCCATTGGCGGTGGATACCGCCGCGCTCAAAATACAGACACATCTCCAAAACACCACCACATTGGACAATTCGAAATACACACACCTGATACACATACACACACCACTCCCACACACTCAATCCTATATAAAACACACACCCACATCACCCACAAACCCCTATGACCCAAAAATCTGAAAGAAGGCCAGAGAGAGACACCACCATCCACAAACTAGCAGCCACAGGCACTCAACACCATCACCCACACTACTTCCACGCACAAAACACCACACACCACTACATATCACCACACTTATCATCACATACACCACCCCACACATCACCTACACCACCCCATGCACGGCAAAGACACCCCAGGTTCTCGGAGGAGGAGCTCAGGGTCATGGTGGAGGAAATCGTCCGGGTAGATCCACAGCTATTTGGATCCCAAGTGCAGCACACCGCCATAGCTAGGAAGATGGAGCTATGGCGAAGAATAGTTGACAGGGTCAACGCAGTGGGACAGCACCCAAGAAATCGGGATGACATCAGGAAGAGGTGGAACGACCTACGGGGGAAGGTGCGTTCCGTGGTCTCCAGACACAACATCGCGGTACAGCGGACTGGCGGCGGACCCCAACCTCCTCCCCCACAACTAACAACATGGGAGGAGCAGGTCTTGACTATTCTGCATCCTGAGGGCCTCGCAGGAGTCAGTGGAGGAATGGACTCTGGTAAGTTAAATCTTAACTATCATATCCCCCACCCTACCTGCATGCTATCACAGACCCCCACCCTCGCCCCCTCCCCTATCACTCCAACTCCTCACAAATGTACTAATAACATAAACCACACATCCCAAAACCAAGCCCTGCATGACACAACAAAGCATGGACACCCGTCACTAAAGCATGCCCACTGCACATACCCATAACACCCCCCTCAACCATCATCACACAAGCCCCCAAACAGGAGTGCTAGCACTGGGGTACACGGTCACCCACCCATTGCACACCATGACACACACAGATGCAATAATCATGCTTTTACACCCCTGCAGGACCACTACCCAACGTCACCAGACAGGAGGGTCCAGACATCTCCACCCCACCCACCCACAGAAGAGGCCCACAGTGATGACAGCAGCTCTGTCCAAATGGATCCAGATGACCAGCCTGGACCATCGTGGGCCTCGGGACAGTCGGTTCCCCACACCCAGTCACAGGCCACCACAGAGGTTCCACCCTCTGGTAACACCAGCACAGCACCCACCCAGCGGGCCCACACCTCCGTCCCCAGGACACGTCAATCAGCTGCGTGTCCACCACTACAGGGAACCCAGGATAACCCACCACCCCAACAACAGCAGGGACCTGGGGGCAGTGGTAGTGGGCCCACGGTCCAGGGGACGGAGGCCCAGGAACACAGGGGAACTAGGAGGGCTGCTGTGCAACAGGGGGCGGACAGGCCTAGGGAACCCACTCTCCACGAGGCCCTCTCCTCCATCATGGGAGCATACCACCACTCCCAGGAGACGATGGCAACGGTCCTGGCCAAGTTTCAGGAGACCCAGCGCATGCAGGAGGAACAGTGGGCCATATTTATACTTTTTGACGCAAAACTGCGCTAACGCAGTTTTGCGCCCAAAAAATTAGCGCCGGCTAACGCCATTCTGAAGCGCCATGCGGGCGCCGTATTTATTGAATGCCGTTAGCCGGCGTTAGCCGACCGGCGCTGCCTGGTGTGCGTGAAAAAAAAACACGTACACCAGGCAGCGCCAGCGTAGGGAAAAATGGCGTTTGGGCGTCCAAAAATGGGGCAAGTCAGGCTGAGGCAAAAAAATCGTCTTAACCCGATTTGCGCCATTTTTTTTTTGGCGCCCAGACGCCATTAACATGACTCCTGTCTTAGCAAAGACAGGAGTCATGCCCCCTTGCCCAATGGCCATGCCCAGGGGACTTCTGTCCCCTGGGCATGGTCATTGGGAATAGTGGCATGTAGGGGGGCACAAATCAGGCCCCCCTATGCCACAAAAAAAAATTAAAAAAAATACTTACCACAACTTACCTTTTCTTCCCTGGGATGGGTCCCTCCATCCTTGGGTGTCCTCCTGGGGTGAGCAAGGGTGGCAGGGGGTGTCCCTGGGGGCAGGGGAGGGCACCTCTGGGCTCATTCTGAGCCCACAGGTCCCTTAACGCCTGCCCTGACCCAGGCGTTAAAAAGAGGCGCAAATGCGGGGTTTTTTGCCCCGCCCACTCCCGGGCGTCATTTTTGCCCGGGAGTATAAATACCACGCACATGCCTGGGAGTCATTTTTTAAGACGGGAACGCCTACTTTGCATCTCATTAACGCAAGGAAGGTGATCACGCCAAAAAATGACACTAACTCCATGAACTTTGGCGCTAGACGCGTCTAACGCCAAAGTATAAATATGGAGTTAGTTTTGCGTCGAATTTGCGTCGAAAAAAACGACGCAAATTCGGCGCAAACGGAGTATAAATATGCCCCAGTATTTGGGGTTCAGGGAGAAACTCAGAACCATCAGCAACGCCCTGGGCACCATCGTAGGGGTGCTGAAGGAGATACTTAACACCAGGAGGGACACTGTGGCACTCCAAGGGGCCCCTGAGACTAGCATGGACGAAGAACTGCCCACCACCTCCGCCGGCGCTTATGGACAGGAGGCACCGCCACGGGCCCACCACACCAGCACCCCACCCCCTGCAGACGGAGAACCACCCCGCAAACGGTCCCTGAAATCCAGGAACAAGACAGAGCACGATGCCAAGACCCCCGCCAAGAAATGAGACCACCCTGATTGTCATCCTACTGTCCCACTTTGTAACCCTGACCATATGGGAACTGCCCCAGCTCCACTTCCTATGCCTATGCCCATATGGGCAATGCACCTGTGAGACTAATAGACTGGACTCTGCCATGGACATTCCTCCACCATCACCCCTCACCATTTTACAACCCCCCTCCAATATTGAGCACTGCAATAAACACCCTTGAAGCACAAAACAATCTGGAGTCAGTCTGTGATTTCGAAAATGTGTATTAGCAATGACAGTGACAAAATGCGTTCTCAAATGTAATGTCAACATACCTATGTCACACATCTCAAGTCCATGAGGAATCTAAGCAGATGACACACGTTGGAAACCACACCTGTGAAACCGTAATGGAAATGTATAACTCAGTTACCATATACTGGTTGAATTCGACAGACAGGATAGAGGTAGAAGTGTGAAAGTACTTCTAGTAGGCAGGAAAGTGTTCTCACCTGTGTGTCACTGGAAATATTGCTGGATAACTGAGTCCCTGTTGTCAATGTCTTCTTCCTCTGCTTCCTCCTCATCACTGTCCACAGGCTCCACAGCTGCCACAACACCGTCATCTGGACCATCCTCCTGCAGAAAAGGCACCTGTCGTCGCAAAGCCAAGTTGTGAAGCATACAGCAGGCCACGATGATCTGGCACACCTTCCTTGGTGAGTAGAATAGGGAACCACCTGTCATATGGAGGCACCTGAACCTGGCCTTCAGGAGGCCGAAGGTGCGTTCGATCACCCTCCTAGTCTGCCCATGGGCCTCATTGGAGCGTTCCTCTGCCCTGGTCCTGGGATTCCTCACCGGGGTCAGTAGCCATGACAGGTTGGGGTAACCAGAGTCCCCTAATAGCCACACCCGGTGCCTCTGTAGTTGACCCATCACATAAGGGATGCTATTATTCCGCAGGATGTAGGCGTCATGCACAGAGCCAGGCCACATAGCATTTACCTGGGAGATGTACTGGTCTGCCAAACATACCATCTGTACATTCATGGAATGATAACTCTTCCGGTTCCTGTACACCTGTTCACTCCTGTGGGGGGGAACCAGAGCTACATGGGTCCCATCAATGGCACCTATGATGTTGGGTATATGTCCAAGGGCATAGAAGTCACCTTTCACTGTATGCAAATCCTCCACCTGAGGGAAAACGATGTAGCTCCCCATGTGTTTCAGCAGGGCAGACAACACTATGGACAACACGTTGGAAAACATAGGCTGGGACATCCCTGATGCCATGGCCACTGTTGTTTGAAATGACCCACTTGCAAGGAAATGGAGCACTGATAGCACCTGCACTTGAGGGGGGATCCGTGTGGGATGGCGGATTGCTGACTTCAGGTCTGGCTCCAACTGGGCACACAGTTCCTGGATTGTGGCACGGTCAAACCTGTAGGTGATGATCAAATGTCTTTCCTCCATTGTCGACAGGTCCACCAGCGGTCGGTACACCGGAGGATTTCGCCATCTCCTCACATGTCCCAGCGGACGGTGCCTAGGAAGGACAACAGCGACCACAGTGTCAAACAACTCAGAGGTATGTACCCACAGTCTACACAGAACACCATTCATACACAGAATCTGGCCTGTATTTGTGTTGTGCGACAAGGCCTAGGTCTGTGTGACACAGTTGTGAATCAGGCCATGTGGGCCCCTGAAATGGCGGCTGCCTGACCTCTAAAGTGGGACAATGGGATGTGAGGTAACTGCGCTGGCGTTCTATACCGTCGCAGTAGGCGGTCGAAGTCCGCGGCGCAATGCTGTATTGGTTAACATTGGACCCTATGGGTCCCTGGAGCCAATGACGATGTACGCCGGCGGTGATGGTACACACCGCCGCAGACGTGACCGCCGCGGACGTGACCGCCATTTACTAGCTGTTCAATCACTCGATACCTGTTTTTCAACAGGAGAGGACCTACACTGCAAGTGCTGCTGTGACCTCGGTCTGGAAGAGACAATGGCTCGTGCGTCTGGGGAAAGGGCCCCTGCCTTCACTGCAAAGGAGTTGGAGAAGCTTGTGGACGGGGTCCTCCCCCAGTACACGCTACTCTACGGTCCTCCAGACCAACAGGTAAGTACACAGGGAGCACGTTGTATGGGCTATGCCTGTGTGGAGAGTGCTGGTTGTAAGGAAGGGGGCACAGTTCTGCGTGCATGAAGGACTGTGAATGCATGTGCCACATGGCAAGGCTAGGGATGTGGGCCACTCACTACGACGGTGCAGTTGGTAATGATTTCTCTTCTTCCCCTGTATATTTCATGTAGGTCAGCGCCCACCAGAAGAAGCATATTTGGCGTGCCATCGCCAAGGACGTCCGGACCCTGGGGGTCCACCACAGACGGAGCACCCACTGCCGTAAAAGATGGGAGGACATTCGCCGCTGGAGCAAGAAGACGGCGGAGGCTCAGCTGGGGATGGCCTCCCAACGTGGGAGGGGTGCCTGTCGAACCATGACCCCCCTGATGTTCAGGATCCTGGCGGTGGCCTACCCTGAGTTGGATGGGCGCTTGAGGGCATCACAGCAGGCACAAGGGGGTGAGTACAACATCATTCAGCTGACTTTGTGCGCAGTGAAGGTGTCTGGGTGGGGGAGGAGGGCTGTGGGTTTCCCTAGGCCAGGGCGAGTTCCGTAGGCTAGGCCCCTCCGTAATGCAGGCCATGTGGCACCCCACCCCACCTCTGTAGAGTGCCAAGTACAGGTATACATGCCCCTGTGTCATCTATGTGTGCAGATGTTGACCATAGCCATGTAGGACATATCCCAGGAATTACATCTGTAGAGGCCAACAGCACGGCGTAGTGCAGGGGGCTGCTGTGTCTGTATTGTCCGCCAACGGTAGCGGTAAGCCATGCACTCAACCTGTCTTTCTTCTGTTGTTCCCCCCCCTTTTTGTGGTCTCCCTGTTTTTGTGTGCATCAGCATCGTCAGGCGGAGGTACAGTGGCACCGGAGCACGAGGTAGCTGCATCCCACATGGCCATGGAGGGCCACACCACGGACTCACAATACACCAGTGGGACGGAGGGTGAGGGGAGCTTCACGGCGGTCACAGGATCTGCAACCAGCGACACGGACTCGTCCTCCGATGGGAGCTCCCTTGTGGTGGCGGCAAAATCTGTGCCCCCCACTTCTACAGGTACAGCCGCCACCCCCCCTACCAGCACCGCACTCCCAGCAGCCCCTCAGCCTTCACCCCATGCCCGCTCACCGAGAGGGTTGGCATCACCTTCGCCCCAGGCACCTCAGCCCCTGCCCCTGTCACCTCTGCTGCCCTCAGTGAGGAGGCCATTGACCTCCTAAGGTCACTCACTGTTGGGCAGTCTACCATTTTGAATGCCATCCAGGGTGTAGAAAGGGAATTGCAACACACAAATGCATTCCTGGAGGGCATTCATTCTGGTCAGGCTGCCCTTCATCGAACACTGCAAACTCTGGCCTCAGCACTGATGGCAGTCATTGTCCCTGTCTCTAGCCTCCCCCCTCCAACTTCCTCCACCCAGACCCAATCCCCTGTACCCCAGCCTATCCCAAGCACACCATCAGACCAGCATGCACACACGTCAACACACAAGGGAAGCTCCGGCAAACATAAGCACCACACATCCCACAGGCACTCACGCAAGCATCACACACATACAGACACAGCAACATCCACAGCCTCCACTGTGTCCCCCTCCTCGTCGTCTCCCTCCTCCCTCCCAGTCTCGTCTACACTCTCACCTGCATGCACTACCACTACAGCCACTACGTCCCGCACCAGCACACCCACCACCACACCCCGCTCACGTGCAGTCACCACCCCCACTCCCATTTACCAGTCCCCTGTTTCCCCTCCCAGTGTGTCCCCTCCCAAGATACACAAACGCAGGCACACACCCACCCAACAGCCATCCACCTCACAACAGCATCCAGCGCATGCACCTTCACCCAAAGTCACCAAACGTACACCTCCTGCAACCACTACCTCTTCCTCCACTCCCAAACCCCCTCCAGCTACCCGTCCCAGTGTTCCTAAGAAACTTTTCCTGACCAAGCTTGACCTCTTTCCCACCCCCCCTCCAACTCTTAGGTCCCGAACTAGCACCTCAGCCAAAAAATCTCCGGGACCAGTGGTGCCTGTTACAGGTATGTGGAGTGCACCGGGCACCAGGCCAGCCAGTGTGGCACGGAGCCACAGCACAGCCAGTCCCCCCCCTGTGAAGCACCAGAGTTGGACAGTGCCCGGCGGGAGAGGGGGAAGACTCCAGCCAGCAAAGCCGCTCACAAGGGTCCCGGGGGGAGTGTCGACTCAGCTGTGACTCCTCCCAAGGTGGGGAAGGGGCAGAAGAAATCGCCAAAGTCTGGGAGGAGCAGCACGGCGGAGAAGACTGCCATCATCCCCGCTGCCCAGGAGGCCACCGCCAGCCCAATCGTCACTGGCCAGGAGGCCACCGCCAGAGTCACTGCCCAGGAGGCCAGCCCGATCGTCACTGGCCAGGAGGCCACCGCCAGAGTCACTGCCCAGGAGGCCAGCCCAATCGTCACTGGCCAGGAGGCCACCGCCAGCCACAGCCCAGCTGCCCAGGAGGGCCCCGGCAGCCACATCCCAGCTGCCCAGGAGGGCCCGGCAGCCACAGCCCAGCTGCCCAATGAAGGACCGCCAGCCCCAGCCCAGCTGGGCAATGAAGGACCGACTTGGCAAGCACCGCTGAACAGGGCAAGCACTGCTGAACAGGTCAGAAACTGCCAACTCAAGCACCGCTGAACAGGGCAAAGACCGTCATGGCAAGCACCGCAGAAGACCGCCATGGCAAGCACCGCTGAACAGGGCAAGCACCGCTGAACAGGTCAGAAACTGCAAACTCAAGCACCGCTGAACAGGGCAAAGACCGCCTTGGCAAGCACCGCTGAACAGGGCAAGCACCGCTGAACAGGTCAGAAACTGCCAACTCAAGCACCGCTGAACAGGGCAAAGACCGCCATGGCAAGCACCGCTGAACAGGGCAAGCACCGCTGAACAGGTCAGAAACTGCAAACTCAAGCACCGCTGAACAGGGCAAAGACCGCCAACTCAAGCACGGCTAGCCCATGAGCGGCAGGGGCAGTGACGCAACTGGGACCGTCAAGGGGTGAGTGATGCACTCTGGGCATCAGTCCCCCTCCAGAACCAGTGTAGACATCCATCCACTCTGTCTGTCCTGCACAGGATGAAGCACTCTGGACACCAGTCCCCCTCCAGAACCAATGGAGACATGCATCCACTCTGTCTGTCCTGCACAGGATGAAGCACTCTGGGCACCAGTCCCCCTCCAGAACCAGTGGAGACTGTTATCCACTTGAGAGACTGTGGCTTTGCACTCCCCAGGATGGTACAGTGGGCAACCCACCCACTGTAGAGACTTGAGAGACTGAGGCTTTGCACTCCCCAGGATGGTAGAGTGGGCAAACCACCCACTGTAGAGACTTGAGAGACTGTGGCTTTGCACTCCCCAGGATGGTACAGTGGGCAAACCACCCACTGTAGAGACTTGAGAGACTGTGGCTTTGCACTCCCCAAGATGGTACAGTGGGCAAACCACCCACTGTAGAGACTTGAGAGACTGTGGCTTTGCACTCCCCAGGATACATCAATGGGCATGGAGCCCCCTCGTGGATCTGCCATGGTGCACTCATCCGGCTGAGGTGCCCCCCAATCCCTTCCCCCTGAGGTGCCTGTTGTATTTCTATCTGATGCCCCTGCAGTGTTCTCTCCGTTTTGATCAGGTATCTAGTGTGGGCCTCGCCCATGCATTTTGGGCCCAGTGGTCCACGGACAATGAATGGTGCATTACCTGCACTACTAATCGTGGTGTATATTTTGTTGAATGTGTATATATATATATATATATGTGTATTTATTTGCTTACTGTATTTTGATATATTACAATGGTTCCACTCATTTCCTTTTGTCTTTGCATTCTTCCGGGGGGGGTTGGGGGTTGTTACTGTAATGTTTGGATATGCATTGGTGTGTGTGTTGTAGTGGGTGAGGGTCGGGGTTGGGGTGTTGCGTGTGTGTGTCCCTGTATTTTGCCTCCCCCTCCCCTATGTCGTAGGTGCAGTACTCACCGTTGTCTTCGCCGCCGGCGTTGATGATCCTCGTATAGGAGCAGGAAGACTAGTGCAGGAAGAATATGGAGTTCCGACTCCATGGTGTCGTCGTTCCTCGTGGAGTGTGTAGAGGTGAGCGTTTTCCGTTTGAAATGGCTGTTTCCGCCGTGTTTTTATCCGCGGTGAATCCGCCCCGGAAAAGGTGGCAGATTGGTAGGTTGTGGTACTGTGGGCGGTACATTGTCTTCCGTCTGTCTGTTGGCGGTGACCGTCACGCTGTTTGTCTGTACCGCCGTGGCGGTCGGAGTGTTAAAGTGGCTGTCTTTGTTGGCGGTTTCCGCCACGGTCATAATTCCAATTTTTTTACCGCCGGCCTATTGGCGGTCTTACCGCCGCTTTAACACCGTCCGCCCGGGTTGTAATGACCACCTAATTCTTTTAAGTAAAAAATCTCCAGATAATTTAGTTAATTAATATATTGGGTGTGTTTTGGTTTCTGATGATGTGCCTTTGATTTGTGCAGGGCTTGGGTAAAGGGGCAAATGAATCGCCTCACTCGTTCCCAGTCCAGAAGGATTTGCCAGAACATTATGCAGGCACAAACTGACTCTTAGCACTGGAAGTTTGTGTTAGACCTCACAGCCTTAGCTTGGTCTTACCCCAGTCTTTTTGCCTCACATTTTTGCTGTATCTTTCCGTTGGCCTTAGGGCTCTGAGCACTTTGCCACTGCTGACCAGTGCTAAAGTGCATGTGCTTCTCGCCCTACACATGGTAACATTGGTGAATCCACAATTGTCATACTTAATTCACTTGTATGTCCCTAATAAAGTGATATACCATATACCCAGGGCCTGTAAGCTACTAGTGGGTCTGCAACACTGATTGTGCCACCCACTTAAGTAGCCCTTCAAACATGTCTCAGGCCTGTCAGTGCAGAGCCTGTGTGTGCAGTTTCACTGCCACTTCGACTTGGCATTTAACACCTCTTTCGAAGCATTAAGCGCCTCTTCTGTTGCATATACATCACCCCTAAGGTAGGCCCTAAGTAGCCCTAAGGGCAGGGTCCTATGTAATTAAAAGGTAGGGCTACACTCTGTGCATTCCCTCTAGACAGCCACGAACACAAGAAAGGTGGGTGTGACAATCTGCATTCATCTGCATTCTGATGGGCCTTCCTGGGCAGGAAGGGTGGAGGAGAGCTGACACCTACACTCAATAGTGAAGCGCCTGTTTCCACACAAAGGGATGATTACCCGCTACTGAAGCCAGGGCTTGGATGAAAAGGGGACCTGTGCACTTCAAGTAACTGCTTTGAAGTCACCCCTACTTCAAAGGCACATTTGGGGGGTAAGCACTGGGGTTTTGACCCCACCACTTCGGTACCCTACTGGACCTGGGAAGAACCCTGCTGGAGTAAAGACTGCTCAATCAATCAATCAATCAATAGATTTATAAAGCGCGCTATGTACCCGTTAGGGTTTCGAGGCGCTGGGGAGGGGGGGTGTTGCTGCTATCGTTCGAAGAGCCATGTCTTGAGGAGTCTCCTGAAGGTGAGGAGGTCCTGGGTCTGGCATAGTGAGGTGGGGAGAGAGTTCCAGGTCTTGGCGGCGAGGTAGGAGAAGGATCTGCCGCCAGAGGTCTTGCGCTGGATTCAGGGGACGATGGCGAGGGCAAGGTTGGCAGAGCGTAGTTGGCGTGAGGGAACGTAGAAGTTGAGTCTGGAGTTCAGGTAGCAGGGTCCGTTGTTGTGTAGTGCCTTGTGTGCGTGGGTGAGGAGTTTAAAGGTGATCCTCTTGTCCACGGGGAGCCAGTGGAGGTCCTTCAGGTGGGGGGAGATGTGACACCGGCGGGGTATGTCGAGGATCAGGCGGGCGGATGCGTTCTGGATGCGTTGGAGTCGTTTGATGTCTTTTGTTGGGATGCCTGTGTAGAGTGCGTTGCCGTAGTCGAGTCTGCTACTGACGAGGGCTTGGGTCACCGTCTTTCTGGTTCCTGTTGGAATCCACTTGAAGATCCTGCGGAGCATGCGGAGGGTGTTAAAACAGGAAGAGGAGACAGCGTTGACCTGTTTGGACATGGTGAGAGCGGAGTTGAGGATGAAGCCGAGGTTTCGTGCGTGGCTGGCTGGGCTGGGTGGGGGGCCGAGGGTGGTGGGCCACCAAGAGTCGTTCCTAGCCAAGGGGGTGCGCCCGAGGATAAGGACTTCCGTCTTGTCGGAGTTAAGTTTCAGGCGGCTGTTGCTCATCCACTCGGCGATGGATTTCAGTCCCTCGTGGAGGTTGGTTTTGGCGGTGAGAGGATCTTTGGTCAGGGAGAGGACGAGCTGGGTGTCGTCGGCGTAGGAGATGATGCTGAGGTTGTGTTGGCGGGCCAGTTGTGCGAGGGGGGCCATGTAGACGTTGAACAGCGTTGGGCTAAGTGAGGAGCCTTGGGGGACGCCGCAGATGAGGTTGGTGGCTTTGGAGCGGAAGGGTGAGAGTCGGACTCTCTGGGTTCTGCCGGAGAGAAAGGATGAGATCCAGTTGAGGGCTTTGTCTTGGATGCCGGCTTCGTGGAGACGGGTTAGTAGGGTGCGGTGGCAGGCTGTATCGAAAGCGGCTGATAGGTCCAAGAGGATCAGGGCTGAGGTATCGCCGTTGTCCATTTGTTGTCTGATGTCATCTGTGGCGGTGAGGAGTGCGGTCTCAGTGCTCTGGTTTCGTCTGAAGCCAGATTGAGAGGGGTCTAGGATGGAGTTGTCTTCTAGGAAGTGGGCGAGCTGTGCGTTGACGATCTTCTCGATGACTTTCGCTGGGAAAGGGAGGAGGGAGATCGGTCGGAAGTTTTTGAGATCGTTGAGGTCAGCCTTAGGTTTCTTGAGGAGGGGTTGGATTTCTGCGTGCTTCCATCTGTCCGGGAAGGAGGCGGTGTTGAAGGAGACGTTGATGGTCTTGCGGAGTTTGGGGGCGATGGTGGCGTCGGCTTTGTTGAAGACGTGATGTGGGCAGGGGTCAGAGGGAGATCCTGAGTGAATGGAGTTCATGGTCTTTCGGGTTTCGGCGTCGTCTACTTGAGTCCAGGAGGTGATGCGGTAGGCGTGGGAGGAGTTGTTGGGGGTGGGGTCTGGCAGAGGTGAGGTGTTGAAGCTGTCGTGGATGTCTGCGATTTTCTGGTAGAAGAAGGTGGAGAGATCGTCGCAGAGTTCCTGGGAAGGAGGGACGTCGTTGACGTTGGCGTTGGGGTTGGAAAGTTCCTTCACTAAGCAGAAGAGTTCTTTGCAGTCGTGAGCGTTGTTGTTGAGGCGTTCTGTGAAGTGGGAGCGCTTGGCGAGTCGGATCAGTTGATGGTGTTTGCGGTTGGCTTCCTTGAGGGTAGCAAGGTTGTCGGGTGTGCGCTCGAGGATCCATTTTTTCTTGAGTTTCTGGCAGGTGCGTTTGGAGGTGGTTAGTTCGTCTGTGAACCAGGCTGGTTTTTTCTTTCCTTGGTTGGCGGTGGGTCTCTTGAGTGGAGCTAGGATGTTGGCGCAGTTGAGGATCCATTGATGGAGGTTGATGGCGGCGGAGTCCGGGTCGGTGGGGTCGGGTGGTGGGTTTTTGGCGAGGGTGCTGGCTAGTTGATCTTCGGTGACTTTTCCCCAGCGGCGGTGAGGCGGTAGAGGGGTGCAGTGGTGTTCGGTGTTTTTCTTGAAGGTGAAATGTACGCAGTGATGGTCGGTCCAGTGGAGTTCGGAGGTGTGGCTGAATGAGATGTGGTTGCTTGAAGTGAAGAGTGGGTCAAGGGTGTGCCCGGCGATGTGGGTGGGAGTGTTGACCAGTTGACGGAGTCCGAGGTTGGAGAGGTTGCTGGTCAGTGATGCGGTGTTGGCGTCATTGTTGTTCTCCAGGTGGAAGTTTAGATCTCCCAGGAGGATGTAGTCTGGAGAGGCGAGGGCGTGGGTGCTTGCGAGGTCGGAGACGGTGTCACTGAAGGGGGCTCTTGGTCCTGGAGGGCGGTATATGAGGGTTCCTCTGAGGGTAGTGTTGGGGTCCGTGTGAATCTGGAAGTGGAGGTGTTCGGCTGTCTTGAGGGTGTCGTCCGTGTGGGTGTGGATCTTGAGGGTAGATTTGTGGGCGATGGCTATTCCTCCGCCGATTCCGTTGGTCAGATCTCTTCTGGTGATCTTGTATCCGTCAGGGATGGCGATGGCGATGTCAGGGGCCGAGGAGTCGTTCCACCAGGTTTCGGTCAGGAAGGCCATGTCTGGGGCGGTGGTGTCGAGCAGGTCCCAGAGCTCGATGGCGTGTTTTCGTGCGGAGCGTGTGTTGAGGAGGATGCACTGCAGGTGGTTTGTGTTGGTTGTTGCTGGCTTCATTGTTCTGCTGCAGGAGAAGTTGCAGGTGCGGCAGGAAAAAGGTCCTTTGGTGTGCTTCGGGGTGGCCTGGAAGCACTCTGTGGAGGGGCCAGGGTTGAGGGCGAGGAGTTCGCTGGCCGAGTATCGGAGACAAGGGGTGCGGGGGCCGTGAGGACCAGGGGGGGTGGCGCTGGGCACGGTCCAGGCACGAACGGGCGCAGACGGGCTTGCCTCTGGCGCGCCACCGGCCAGCCATTAAGAAGGGAGGGGGGAGGGAGGAGCAGCTGGGAGGCGGGAGGCGGGAGGGAGCGGCGAATGGGGGCGCGAGGGGCGCGGGGCCGCAGGGAGGCAGCGGCAGGGAGAGAACTGCAGGGGGGAGCGCCCAAGGGGCGAAAACAAGAAAAACAAGGCACAAAAAAGTCGGGCACAATATGAAAAACAGTCACAAAAATACACTAATGGCACAAAATACAATCGGGGAACAGCAATCAGAGGGGCACAACGGGGGCAGATGCGCAGGAGGCAAGGCGCGTGAAAACAACAGAAAAGCACTTACAGGACGGCGGAAAGCGGCACAATCAGAAGGGGCACGACGGGAGCAGAAGCGCAAGGAGGCAAAGCGCGTGAAAACAATAGAAAAGCACTTACAGGACGGCGGAAAGCGGCACAATCAGAAGGGGCACGACGGGGGCAGAAGCGCAAGGAGGCAAAGCGCGTGAAAACAATAGAAAAGCACTACAGGACGGCGGAAAGCGGCACAATCAGAAGGGGCACGACGGGGGCAGAAGCGCAAGGAGGCAAGGCGCAGAAAAAATAGTAAAACACTTACAGGACGGCGGAAAGCGGCACACGGGTCAAGTGAAGCTTACTAGAGCCCACTAGACACCAGGGATGAGGCGCAGGAGGATGCCTGCGGGTGAAGGAGGGCCTCGAACACGCTAGCAGCAGCGTGGGCGGGGGTCAGAGGCAGGAGACAGCAGGTTGGTGCTGCGGACGTGGAGGGCGAGCTCTAGACCTAAGGCAGGTCAGAGGTCGCTCACTCGCGACGCGCAGCGCCAGCCATTAAGAAGGGAGGGGGGAGGGAGGAGCAGCTGGGAGGCGGGAGGCGGGAGGGAGCGGCGAATGGGGGCGTGAGGGGGGCGGGGCCGCAGGGAGGCAGCGGCAAGGAGAGAACTGCAGGGGGGAGCGCCCAAAGGGCGAAAACAAGAAAAACAAGGCACAAAAATGTCGGGCACAATATGAAAAACAGTCACAAAAATACACTAATGGCACAAAATACAATCGGGGAACAGCAATCAGAGGGGCACAACGGGGGCAGATGCGCAGGAGGAAAGGCGCGTGAAAACAATAGAAAAGCACTTACAGGACGGCGGAAAGCGGCACAATCAGAAGGGGCACGACGGGGGCAGAAGCGCAAGGAGGCAAAGCGCGTGAAAACAATAGAAAAGCACTACAGGACGGCAGAAAGCAGCACAATCAGAAGGGGCACGTCGGGGGCAGAAGCGCAAGGAGGCAAAGTGCGTGAAAACAATAGAAAAGCACTAAAGGACGGCGGAAAGCGGCACAATCAGAAGGGGCACGACGGGGGCAGAAGCGCAAGGAGGCAAGGCGCAGAAAAAATAGTAAAACACATACAGGACGGCGGAAAGCGGCACACGGGTCAAGTGAAGCTTACTAGAGCCCACTAGACACCAGGGATGAGGCGCAGGAGGATGCCTGCGGGTGGAGGAGGGCCTCGAACACGCTAGCAGCAGCGTGGGCGGGGGTCAGAGGCAGGAGACAGCAGGTTGGTGCTGCGGACGTGGGGGGCGAGCTCTAGACCTAAGGCAGGTCAGAGGTCGCTCACTTGTGACGCGCAGCGCCAGCCATTAAGAAGGGAGGGGGGAGCCGCTGGGAGGCGGGAGGCGGGAGGGAGCGGCGAATGGGGGCGCGAGGGGGGCGGGCCGCAGGGAGGCAGCAGCAGGGAGAGAACTGCAGGGGGGAGCGCCCAAGGGGCGAAAACAAGAAAAACAAGGCACAAAAAAGTCGGGCACAATATGAAAAACAGTCACAAAAATACACTAATGGCACAAAATACAATCGGGGAACAGCAATCAGAGGGGCACAACGGGGGCAGAAGCGCAGGAGGCAAGGCGTGTCAAAACAATAGAAAAGCACTTACAGGACGGCGGAAAGCGACACAATCAGAAGGGGCACGACGGGGGCAGAAGCGCAAGGAGGCAAAGCGCGTGAAAACAATAGAAAAGCACTACAGGACGGCGGAAAGCGGCACAATCAGAAGGGGCACGTCGGGGGCAGAAGCGCAAGGAGGCAAAGCGCGTGAAAACAATAGAAAAGCACTACAGGACGGCGGAAAGCGGCACAATCAGAAGGGGCACGACGGGGCAGAAGCGCAAGGAGGCAAGGCGCAGAAAAAATAGTAAAACACTTACAGGACGGCGGAAAGCGGCACACGGGTCAAGTGAAGCTTACTAGAGCCCACTAGACACCAGGGATGAGGCGCAGGAGGATGCCTGCGGGTGGAGGAGGGCCTCGAACACGCTAGCAGCAGCGTGGGCAGGGGTCAGAGGCAGGAGACAGCAGGTTGGTGCTGCGGACGTGGGGGGCGAGCTCTAGACCTAAGGCAGGTCAGAGGTCGCTCTGCTGTGCGGTGAGGATTGCCACTTTGCCTAGACCGGCGGTTCCAAGGAACTGCTTCTCTGCTTTGATGAGCTGCCATGCTGATCCCTGCACTGCTGAGGATAAGGACTGGACCCATCTCACTTGAACCCAGAGTGACTCCAAGGGCTTGCTGGCTTGCCTCCTGTTCTTCTGCAGTCTCAGGGGCATCAAAGACCGCCTGCAGCTCTCCTGGTGCTGCTAGACTCTGCCACCTCCTAAGACCCAGTGGCAAACCCACAGGGTGCTGCACATCGATCGCCTCAAACCACACTTTCAGAGGTCTGGGATCACCACACTGTTGGTGACAGATGGAGCAGAGGAGAAGAGTGAGCCTTTTACTGAACTCTTAGCCTCCAAGGAGAAGGATGGGCTGTGGAAGGAGTAATTCTTTCCCCCATTCTGAATCCTGAACAGCAGAGGGACTGTCACCAAGTGTTGGAACAGTAATCCTCTCTTTTCTCCCTTACTCCTGGAAATACCCACCGGTGGACACAGGGGACATCCTCCTTGTCAAGGATAAATCTTACTGGGGGCATGGCTTGGCCGTCCAGAAATTGGCCACCACTCTGTGAGGCTCTGCCGGGCTGGAGCGGTAATTCGGCATTTCTCCTGCCGGGGCTGCCCTCTGATGCTGGGCGGGCTTGCCTCATGTTGTTGAGGGGCAGAGGGCTGCCGCGGTGATCGCAGGAAAGGAGTTTCCCTTTTAGGAGTGGCGACCGGCCGCGGAGCACGGAGGCGGCGCTGGGCCTGGCGCCGTCTTCTTCAGAACACGGGAGAGGCCTGGGACAGAGGCGCTCCAGGGCTCGGCGGTGTGGTGTTTTGCGGCCCCCTCCCTGCCCTTCTCTGCTTAGTTGCGGCCCGCGGCTTCTTGGCTGTGCCGCGGGGGCTGTTGCAGGTGACAACTGGGGGGGCCCAATTGGTGGGTACTTCGTGCCGCGGGCCCCTGGGGTGCGGCAGCAGGAGGTGCGGGTGGCCTGGGTGGGCTCCATTTGTGCTCTGCTCTACCGCTGGGCCTACGGCATGTGCTACGGCGATCCCCTTGCAGGGGGGATCACACTTTGGAGGACCGAGGAGATGTGGGGGCCAGCTGTGAGGGGGCCGGGCCGGGTGGTGGCCCCTCCCCTAGTTTTTAAAGTGGCTTTTGGTGGCCCTGCCTGGTGTCTTTGAGCGGGGGCCTTCCGCGTAGCTATGCTGGTGCAGCGCCTGTATCCTGTGCCGCGTGGCTGCAGCAGAGCTAGCTGCCGCTGGGACCCGGTAACAGTGCATTCTTTTTTGGAGGTCACCGACGCTGCGGCCCGGGGCCCGTTTTTCCTTATTTTGGATTGGTGAGCTGGAGCTACCCTGAGATTGCAGGTGAGGGTGACTGGTTCCAGCCGTGCTGGATGATTGTCGACACCTCTTGGCCCCCCCTTCTGTCTGGGTGACTCACCGCGTTGGTGTTTTCTGGGGTGTACGCTTGAGCGGCGTGACCGGTGCTGTCTGCTATGGGGAAGGTGGACTAGAAGCAGCCCAAACTCATGTTTGAGGGTAAGAAGATAAGTGGGCAGGCTGGTCTGTTGACGGATGACTTCCCCCAAGAGGAGGACATGCAATCGTCCTCTGTGAAAGCCATGTTTGTTGACCTTAAACACAGCCTTGGTAGTATTGACGGGAAACTGGACCATCTGGCTCAACAGATAGATCACTTGAAGTAGCGGGAGGATGGTCACACCACCCGTCTTGAGCAGGTGGAGTTTCGCACATTGGATCTAGAGGATGGCCGCCGTGAGGATGGAGAGAAGCTGCTGCGGATGGAGCGAGTGCTAGAACTTATCTGCAATAAAAATGAGGACCTTGAAGCCCGTTCCTGCTGCAACAATGTGTGCATTGTGGGCTTGCCGGAGTCAACGGCCATGGGTCGCATGGAAGACTACATGGAGACTATGTTTGCATCGCTTTTTCCCAGTGAGCTCTCTCAGGTGTTGGTGGTGGAGTGGGCGCATCAGTTGCTTGGTACCCGGCCCCCGCCAGGGGTGCCGGCGTGGCCCATCATTGTGCGCCTGTTGAATTGTCGAGACAGGGACACCATACTCCGGTTGGCTTGTGAACGTCATCCAGTGATATACAATAAAACGGAGCTCCACATCTTTCTGGACTTTACTCCTGGGGTGCAGGCTGCTCGCAAGGCGTTTCTCCCGGTTAAGCGCACTCTGAGTCAGACGGATGCCAAGTTCTCCCTCATTTATCCAGCCAAGCTGCGGGTCTTACATAAGGGCAAGCTCCATTTTTTTACAGATCCGAAACTGGCTGCCAGATACGTTAAGACTATTCCAAGGAAGTTGCCTCCGACCGGTGCATTGGCGGTTGGGGCGGATGTGAGGCCCCCTGATGGCAGTGACACTGACTAAACTTGATCACACGGTTGTGGCTCGCAGTGCCCCTTTGTCTGTGTGGTGTATCTGGGCCAGACTAGGACTGGGCTGACCTTGGAGTGTTGGTCCGGGGTGTAGACAGTATCTTAATGCTCCAGCTCATCCACCCCATCGGGGTGGTTCACGGATCGCCTCGTTGATGCTCCCTTGGATGAGTCCTAATCAGATGTTTGATGTGTTACATGGGGTTTTGAGTTTGGGTGAGGGTGGGTTTTCTGTACGGGCCCGTTTGGGGGGCTGGGGTGGGTGGGATTGTGAGTTCTTGGTTGTTGGGATTGTTCCTGCTATACTTTCTACCCTTCCTCTCCTTCCTTTTTCTTTAGCATCTGCTGCTTTCTGCGGAATGACCGGGGAGGTTATGAGACTGAGTTGTTGCTGGGATGGTGAGTACTAGTGCGACAGCTGTTAGATGCCTCACTTTAGAATGTCAGGGGGCTGAATGAGGGGCGCAAGATGTGTTTGCTGTCGGCTTACATACAGTGCCAGGCATTTGATATTTGCATGCTTCAGGAGACCCACTTGGTCGAGGGTACGAAGGTGAGGGTGAGGGCTGGCTGGCTTGGTGAAAGTCACATGGCAATTTACCCGGGTTACGCACATGGAGTGGCGATACTGATTCGGAAGGTACTGCCGTGGCGCACTGGTGGGGTAGTCGTTGACCTGGGTTGGCGCTAGGTCATGCTTAGAGGCACTTTGTATGACAAGCTGTTCTGTTTGGTATCACTCTATGGGCCCATTGTCGATGACCCTGTGTTTTTTGGGGAAGTTTGGCGTTTGATTGGTTCGCTGGACACTGGCTCCATCTTATGGGGTGGTGATTTTAATATGGTCTTGGATCTGGTGGCAGACTGCGAGAGCCGGACCAGACCTCAGCATACGGCGGCTGCGAGAGCGTTGGTGCATGTCATGGCTGAGGGCGCTCTGGTGGATTTATGGCGGGCCAAACATGGTGGAGATAGACATGGCACGTGTGTTAATTATGTGCATGGCAGCTGGTCCAGATTAGATAGGTGGTTGGGTACCAGAAATGTGGAATTATGGACGAAGTCTATTGAGCATATGCCTTGCACTCTTTTGGATCACTCCCCGGTTTTGCTTGAGCTACTGATGCCTGATGGACATGGCCGCGCATTTTTGTGGCGGTTGCCTAGTGGGGCATTGAGGGACCGGGTCTTCCGGGAGGAGATCCGTACGGCTATTGTGGACTATTTTCAGACTAATCAGGGCTCAGTGACATCTGCTGGTACACTCTGGGAAGTCTTTAAGGTTGTGATCCGCAGTATCTGTTTGGCATAGCAGCATGAAGTGCTGAAGGCAATATGTCGGGAGCTGTTGACCTGGAGGCGCGCCTTGCCGACTTGGAGAAGCGACTGGCCTCCAACTAGTCAGTGGATCTTCTGGCTTAGATCTGGGAGACACTATCCTGCTATGAGGAGGTGGCGCTCTGCGAGGTGTGCTTCCTGGGCAAGGAGGCGAGGGCGAGACGATATGGTGAGGGTGAAAGGGCTGGGAAGACGTTGGCGAATATGCTTTGCAGGCCGTGGGGTGGGATCTACATTGTAGAACTAGCTGATTCAACTGGGACGCTTCGGACGGGCACAGCAGAGGTTAAACGTGTCATGTCCGACTTCTATTCGGGTTTGTACACAGAATGGCCCGGGATGAGTGAGTCAGATACTACTGCTTATTTTGAGGAAATTAGCCTGCTTTGGCTTGAGAACTCCCATAGGCAGTACCTGGATGTCCCTTTCTCAGTTGAGGACATGATCCAAGCTATAGTTTGCCAGGAGATAGAGCTCTGGGACTGGATGGCCTGACACCGGCCTTCTATAAGGAATACGCAGATTCTAGCGCCGCATCTTCTCGAGGTCTATGCAGAAGCTCTTGAGAGGGGTGTCCTTCCGGCTTCGCTACAGGAGGCTCTTATAGTGATGATTCTGAAACCTGGGAAGGACTCTAGTATAAGCGATTCCTATCAGCCGCTCTCGCTAAAAAATATTGATAATAAGATCTTGGCTAAGCTTATTGCGACACGTTTTCAGCCTTAACTTACATTCTTGGTCTTACGGGATCAGTCTGGCTTTGTGCCCGGACGTTCAACACTGTATAACTTGCGTACCTTTTTTGCAATTTTTAGTAGGATAGAGCCTGACGATCGCACAGCAGCAGTCTTCCTGGATGCCGCGAAGGTGTTTGATTCGCTGTATGGGTCGTACATGTTTGCCCTGCTGGCCAGAGTGGGTCTTAGCGCTAAATTTATTCAACTGATTTGCTTATTGTATTCCCGGCCGACTGCTCGCTTGAGAATTAACGGGATGCTGTTGACTCCTTTTTCGATTGCTAGGGGCACTCATCAGGGTTGCCCCCTCTCGCCACTGTTATTTGCGGTGGCGATGGAGCCCCTCGCAGTGCGGCTGTGACAGCGTTGTATGTCCGTGACCCGCAGCTGCATCTGGATGTTCTGCTAGATGAGGTTGTTCAGTTTGGCCTGCTCTCTGGGATAATGATTAACTGGTCTAAGTTGGTGGTGTTACCTCTTTCTGATGCCATTGTGCAGTGCTGATCTAGTTATCCTTCGAGCTGGGCAGATGGGGCGGTGCGCTATCTGGGTGTTTGGCTGAGCCGGAAGATGGATGAATTGTGGTCGGCTACCTACGACGCAGAAGTCGCGTGGCCTGAAGATAGGGTGGCGGTCTGGCGCTAACTGCCGTTGTCACTGACCAGGCGCATAGCGATAGCCAAGTTAGTGGTTTTGCCCAAATTCTTGTATCTTTTTGTCAATCTGCCCCTGATGCTCACCACTGGGGTTTTTGAGGCGGCTGCGGTCCCTTCTTGTGACCCTTGTGTGGGTGGGGGGACAACCCAGAATAGCATGGAAGACTTTGACTCTACCGTTCGAACAGGGATGGCTGGCGGCCCCAGATCTGGAACTTTATTATTACTGCGCGCAGGCCCATTTTATACATTTCTGGCTGCATCCTATAGGTTATTTGCCGCATTTGGCGGCTGAGCATGACTCAGTTTGGCCGGACAGACTGGAAGAGGTGCCTGGAGGAATGCCTAGGCCACGTCGGCGGGGTTTGGATACTGTAGGGTGCTAGGTGTGGGCTTGGACGCATTTGTTAAAGCGGGTGGGAGTGCGCAAGATTAATGCGCCATCAATGCCGGTGTGTTACGGTGGGCCTCCCCCCGCTGGAGGATGGCCAGATGTCGGAGCACCTCCAGGAGTTGGATATGTTTGCTTTGAGGTCCTGGTTCTCGGCAAGAATGTTTATCTCCTTGGAGTATGCACTGGGAGCACGTGGTGACACTGTGTTATATCGCTTGCTCTTTTTAGGATTCGAGCCTTGCTGCGGGCGCGATACCCCTGCTTTCCAGCAGAGCCTACTTTATGCTGTGCGCTGGAATTATTGTACAAGGTGCCAACTGTTCGCCGTCTTATTACGCACTTGTATGCCTGCTTGCAGGCCGTGGAGCCCCTGGCTTATTCTAAGGCCAGGGCACTCTGGGAGGTGGACTTCGGCGAGCCTATTTCTGAGAGGCAGTGGCGCTATTGTTGTGCTCAGATGCGGGAGCTCTCCCCTAATTACAGATTGCACTTAATCCACTTTAACTTTCTGCACTGGCTGTACTAGACGCCTAGTCGATTAAAGAGAATGGGGCTCAGCGTGGATGCTAATTGTTTATGCTGCTCGGCCCTGGAGGCAGATTTCATCCATTTGGCGTGGAATAGCGGGGTGCTGCGTGGATACTGGTCTGTGGTATTCCATGCACTTGGGGAGATGGCTGGGCTTGAGCTGCCGATCGCTCCTGTGATGGAGCTTCTGGGTTATGTGGAGGAGATACCGCCCATGTCTAAATGGCTGGTGGGATTGTTGCTACTGCTGGCTAAGCGCAGGGTGGCGATGTGCTGGAGGTTGAAGTGGATACCTCGCTGTGATGATTGGTTGAGAGATGCTGCATACTGCAAGGAGCAGCATCTGGGAGCTGCTGCCGGAGGGTTACCGTCTGAGAGATATATGGGCCCCCTTAATAGCTTTTCTGGCAGCTCGAGCACAGGGAGAAGACTAGCCTTCTGTGCCTCCCCTTGGGCCTCCGGCCGTGATGGTTATATTTCATATGCTATAGTGTGCGGCCCCCTTCTTTGCAGGTGCTCTGATGGCAGCGCTGCCTTCTCCCCTTCCTTCACTATACCTCTTTGTCTTCCCCCCTCTGCTGTTTTCTGTTTCTAACGTTCACTTATGATACTGAATGGAGGTGCCCATGCAAGGGCTGGGTCTCTCCTGGTGATTAATTTGGTAAAACTTGCTTCTACTGTGGGGCCTCCCAGAAAACTCTGCCTTATGCACCCTATATGTGAACAGTGCATTGTATCGTTGTTGGTGTTTGGCTTCTAAATGCAAAAATAAATAAATTTTAAAAAAGAATACGTCTTACTAGTTGGTGGATAAGGTCAGAGCCAGCATCAAGAGTGAAGTCTCTAAGATGCTGGAATTGGGGGTGATAGAACCTTCCAGTAGCCCCTGGTCCTGTCCTGTGGTTGTGGGACCAAATGCTGCCCCACAAGGCACCACACCTAAACTGAGGTTCAGTGTGGATTATAGAGAGCTAAACTTTGGGACTTAGACTGATGCTCACCCCATCCCCTGGGCGGATGAGCTCATTAACAGGTTAGGGGCTTCCCATTACTTAAGTACCTTTGATCTTACATCAGAAGGAGCCATGGAGAGGTCAGCCTCCTCCACTCCAGAAGGCCACTAGCAGTTTAGGGTGATGCTCTTTGGATTAAAGAATGCTCCTGCCACCTTCAAAAGGTGAACCAGGCCCTTGCTGGGTTGGAGATCTTCTCAGGTGCCTACCTCTTTCACCTCTGGGAAGTGCTTCAGGCCCAGCAACAGGCAGGCCTGCCCATCAAGGCCGGTAAGTGCCAGATAGGGCAGGGGTCTGTGGTGTACTTGGGACACCTGGTTGACAAGGGTAAGGTGGAGCCCCTCCAGGCCTATATTGAAAATATCATAGCCTGGGAGCCTCCCAAAACCCAGACTGAGGTCACACAAGGCTGATTCGATGTATGCCATTTTATGTGGAGATTGCGGAAATATTATTCATGGAATACGTACCAAACTGACTGAACTCCTCGTACTCCAGTGAACAATGCCGGTCAGCTTTCACTGTTAAGTATCTTGGTCATGGCACATGATGGTCTTGGAGCCTACGAATGAACATTCTGAGGCCTTCTTATGACTTGTGCTGCCTTGAGTTCATGTTTATTAGCTCCTAATTATGTGCCATTGGCCAAACAGACATTCCAGGGGGCAGGGAAATCTCTCACAGTTGGCTGACCCACCAAGGGAACAATCCCTTGGATATGTTACATAATACCCCTCCCCAATTTAGAACAAAACAAAACTCCACTAAATATGTAGCTTAAAAATAATGTAGTGCTTCTTATATCAACTGTTAATCTCTCAAACTTTCATATTGAATTTGAGTAAAGAACAAGCATTGGTAAAGCCAATAAGTTTCACCTGTATTATATGTTTTGGTGTAGTTCTCGTAATACAGTGTAATATGTTTGAATGTGCATGGTCAGGGTGTGGGAAAAACAGGGTCTAGCCACTGAGTTTGAGAAAGGAGTTATATTTACTGTGGTCTGTTACTATAATGGTAATGATAAACAGTTGGTTATGGATTTACAGTTCAGGAAGCAATACAATAGGCACTCTACGGAAACAAGGAGAATACAGCTACATGCTGCGACAATGTTGCAGTTCCAACATGTAAAGAGGCACCCAACATTCATGCTTATGGGAAAATACCTAACAAATTGGTCAGTTCCTCTCACTCCCCTACCAGTGCTGTAGGGTGCAATGAACGAGTGCAGTGTGTAAGTGCAGTACTTGCCTTAGATCTGAGACTCAGGATTTCCTCTTGGATTTTAAAATCAGAATTGCATAAAACACCAGAAAGGGATCGGCACAGTTCGCAGGCAGCACTTGTTTTCCTAAAGCAGATTTCCCAGATAAACCTTGTCTGCTATCTTAATAACAGATATGTTAACATATTTATTACAGTAAAATATGTTGTTGGGAATGTACATTCTAAAATTTATTAAGTTTAATGTCAAAATATTTTTAATATTTAATTTGAAAATTAGTTCCATTTTTTAAGGATTTCCATTTTTGGAGTATGAATTTATTTTTTATGTTATATTTCAAAGTTTCAAAATATTAATACAAATTAATGCAATTATATTAATTATTAACAGTGATACCTTATTTTATATGTTAATTTTAAATTTTAAATATGTAGATGTTTAGTTTGGGTTGTTGTATTTTAACCAGTTATTATTTTATAAATCAACAATTACTTGTAAGCATAGCTTACTGATTGTTTATATACAATTTTTAGTGTCCACACCTTGCTTAACATGTTTTAGATTCGAGTGGGAGTATTACGTGTCACCCCTTTAGTGCCCAACACCTTACACAAATTGGGTTAGATTGAAGTGCGAATAGTAAATGTGACTCCTTTAGTGTCCAATACCGTTCCCAAATTGGTTTAGATTGGAGTGGGAATAGCAAATGTAATTCCATTAATGTCCAACATCTTCCCCAAACTGGTTTAGATTAGAGTGGAAAAAGTAAATGTCATCCCTTTAGTGTCCATCACCTTCCTCAAAAATTGGTTTAAACTGGAGTAAGAATAGTAAATATCACCCCTTTAGTGTCCAACACTTTCTTTATAATGGTTTACATTGGAGTGCGATTATTTTATGTAACCATTTTAGTGTGAAATACTTTTTATAAATTGTATTTGTATGTAGTAGAAGTAGTTTATGTCATTTAATTAGCATTACTAGTGTTTAGAAAGATAATTTAAAAAATAGTTATTCGTATATTTGTAAAAAATAACATAATTATTTACATGGTCTTATCGAATAAAGAAGTGACACATTTTTAAACATTTTTCAAAGTTTATCCAATGTATACTTTATATTTTTAAACATATATATTTCTAGTTAAAAAATCTGTATTGATAAATAAAACAATTTTTAATACATTGTTATTATTAAATAAAAAATGTAAATCATATTTAAATAGTAGTGTATGTTGTAAATTTTTCAGGCTTTTTCCATTGTTTAACATTTCTATCAGTTTTGAAATTGTTTCATGTACATATTTTTAATATAATTTTAACGCAATTCTTCTGTGTATATATAAAATAACAACATTATTTATACTATTATTTAATGTATAATTTTTTTTTAACATTTTCTTACAACATTATTTATACGTTTTACATGTTTAATATTTTTTACATTTTTTAATACATTTAGTCAACAATTTTTTACTTATTTTCTCATTCATTTAATGTTTTTAACTGTCATTTAGCAGCCATTTTTTCACCACTACCTTCTATTTTGTAGTCTATTTGTGCAATTTTTAGTCTCTTTTGCGGGATCCTGGTTGTGGTAAGTTGATGCTGTTCACTGGAACAGCTAAGCCCTTTTTGAAGTTCGTTTTTAGGGTTTTGAGGGTAGGAGGATATAGAGAGTGTTACGCCACTCATCTGGAGTACTTATCAGCAGAGACAATGCTGGACCTCCAGTCACTCCAGGTGCAGTGCTGGATTGAGGAAATGAACCCTGAACCAGGTGATGCCCCAGAAGGGAAGGGGAAGCTGGGATAGAATAATAAAGAAAGAGACTTGCATCCTCGTCATCTGCTATGGGTCCACTAGGGCTGATTCTTCTGAGTAGTGTAAATGGAGTGTACTAAAAGTAAAAACAAAGAGGGAATTATTATATATGTCCAGCACAGTGCTCTGATAACATACTACACACATGATTATGCTTACTTAAAAATGATCTCATTCTATTACTGCAAAGAATCAATCAATTATATATATATATATATATATATATACATATATATATATATATATATATATATGTATATATATATATATATATATATATATACTGCAGGGCTTTGTCTAGCTCCTTTTGAGAACCAATGCACAATCATGATTCATCTTAATGCAATACTATCACCATATGCATTAATGTTGATATGACTGTATACACATAATACATTGTGCTCATCACACTTTCAAAGTCATTGGTTTGTCACAAAAGGATCCCTTCTGTAACAGAGTTCAAAGAACGTCAAACAATGCGCCTTGTAACACAGTCTATGACTATGCCAAGCTCGTGCTTTCCATGAACATCTCTAATTACAGACTTTTGTTTCTTTTACAGTTGTTTTGTAAAATAGTTAGTGCACTAACCTCGTAAGTATACTTACTTAATTTTGTTTGTTTGCTTTAGTCTTTCTTACAAGTGCTTTGCAGCTGTGATGGTCAGGTGAGCGGAGCTTGAAGGACAAGGCGCCTTGCAGGAAGATGTCATCGTAGGACCTCACGGAATATCAGGTAAGCAGGAATCGCTGGCCAGGGTAGAAGGATTTCCTAAGCTGAGTCCTTGGTGCTAAGGGAAGATCGCCAGGCAAGCAGAAAGGAGAAGAGTTGAATGCTTTCTCGCAGGTGCGAAGCCAAGCACTACCTTGTAGTGTGGGTGTGGTATTTATGAACATGCCCGAATCAAGAGAGTTCCAACACATGTCTTGGAAGTCTCTAGGGATGTCAGGAGGCACAAACGATTATCTGGGCATGCAACAGAATAGTTTTCGAGCACCTCAAAGGATAAGAGGCACATCTCAGTTTGGGAAACGTGTATAATAACACTGCATGTTCAACAAAAAGGCCCCAGGAGACATTACACTTTGAGAGCAATAGGAGCCAGCCCTGGGGATCCCATAATATATACACTAAAGCTCAATGTAGCCAAGTGTACCAGCCAGCCTAAGGGCCCCGGGCAATACCAATGAGATCATCAGCAAAATGGTTTGTGGGGATAGTGACCTGATCCCTTGAAATTGTAGTCCAATGCACATATGAAGCAGGGCACATCATGGAAACCCAGGGTCATGATGGGGGGGTGTGTAGAGGTTACTTAGAGTGTTGTTTGTGGGTTTTTGTACATTTAGTTGCATTAATTGGAGCGTTTTTCACTAGTGTGGTGGTTTGGGTGTTTGTACACTATTTTAGTAATGTATTGCTATAATATGTTAAATTGTGTTGTTCGTTTTTGATGATTAAATATAATACATATGTACTTTTGGTGATGTAATGATTTTACTTAGCGTTTTTTTTTCTCAACAAATGTGTCCTATGGACAGTTAGGTTTATTGTTTTTTTAAAGGAAATCTCATTTGGTTTATAATAAAACAATAATTTTGACTTCAATGTTCTTCTTTTCGGGTTTCTAGGGGTGTTCCTTTTTTCATTTTTTTTATTTTTTTCATTTTTTTTATTTGATTCCTAGATTATTTGGGTTGCTTTAAGTGTTCGCTATTGGATTCATTTTATTTTTGAATTTTTTGAGTGGGGCTTTTTGGAAAATATTTTTCCCATTTTTGGAGGATTATACTTTTTGACTGCGTGGATACAGAGGATGACCTGAACCTACAGAACTGTAAGTAAAACTTCATTTATTTGGTTTGGGTGGGAAATGTTATATTTTATTATTTGTGCAAGTATTATTCAATTGTAATTTGTAAATGTTTATTTTACGTATTGTAAATATTTTATGTAATGGATTGAGTTTGTTCTTATAGCTTTTTGGTTGGTGAGGTTTAGATTTTAAATATTAATAATTTATATATTATTTGATTATATCAGTCTTATTTAAGATTGGAGTTGTATTTATTCTTTTGACTTATGTAATTAAATAATATGTTTATTATTTATATATAAGTGATTTGTCATGTTGGTTAAGATCATGTTACAGATTATTGGTAGTTTTGTAGGTTAGTAGTTATTTCATAATGTGTTTTTGGCTATTTCTAAGTAATCTACTCTTTGTTGTTTATCAAGAGTTTGACTTCAAATTATAGTATGTGGTGCATGATTTTGGTTTGTTTGGTAAATTAATGTACAGTTTGGTTTACAGATTACTCCATTCATAGTTGTTAGTAGCTTTATTCTTTTTGTAACGCTTCTATAAATTGATAGAGTATAGATTGTGTTCTGCCTAGTGTGGATTGGAAGGCATTGTGCCATCTTTCCACTGCGTTGTTTGTTTTGGCTTCGTTTGCCAAGGTGCTGACATTCCACCATGGTATTTGAAACAAACTGGGGTTGGTGACTGTGCCTGGAACAATATAATGTACCAACCCAAGTAGCTTTGAAATAATACATTAGAGGCTTAGTTTGTGTTTATTTTGTTGGTAGAAAGGGCTTTCTATTAGTAAATTGTAGTGGTTAGCTACCTCAGTGACAGGGACATAGGTTAGTGCTATCATTTAGTTTCAAAGGCAAATTGACTGTTGCATATTCTACCATTAGGGCCTGATTACGAGGCTGGGAGTCATGAGACGCCAGCCCCGCGGTGAAGGTCGGACCGCCTCACTCCAAGTGGTCCGACTGCCACATTACAACACAGGCATGCTGGACTGCCTGAAGACAGTCGTCCCTGTCAGAAATATTGTTCCCCGCGGGCTGGCGGCGGGCTGAGCTGTGGTGCTAGTTACTACTCAACTTTCTGCCAGCCTTTTCATGGCGGGGACCCCACCATGAAAAGTCTGGTGAAAAGCCAGTACCGGGGCCCCCTACCCAGCACCCTCAGGATGCACAGCAGACAGTGCGCATTCCGAGGGTGCTGGAGTCAAACGGTATTAGCCTCGGCTCCCTTAAGGTAGCCGAGACCAATACTATGGCGCTGTTCCCACAGGGCTGACCGATGGGAATGTCTTAATACAAGGTTCCCACCGGGCTGAGTGGGGGTAACATTGTAAAATGACTGGAAGGGATGCCACAGCCATGGTGGAGGCATCCTAGCCGAAGCATTGGTGATCCAGCGGTGGCACCACCAATTTCATAATGAGGCCCTTAGTGCATATTGTTGAGGGTGTCTCCATATGCTTTGATTGAAATGTTAGTAACAGCCTTATAAGGCTGTGTGGGGCTGCATTTTAAAATGGTTTGCATCATGGTGTGTTCAAAGTCTATGATTATTTTTTGTAGTAATTAGTCCTTTGTTTTATGTTTATTATGGTTTCAGAGTTCGTAGTAAGTGCTACTTTGTTTATATGGTAGTGGGGCATATATAAAAGGGATATTGTGTTTTGATATTCACCAGGTATGGTGTATACCTGAGCCAATGGTATGAGACACATTTTGAAGGTACCATCCAGCTTTAACAATGGCTTAGATTTAATAAGATATTCTGAAGTGCTTCTTTTTTAACTCAATTTATTGAATTTTGCATGAGACAGAAAATATATAACACTTTAGCAATACAAGTGCTGTACTCTCAACCCAGCGTGACCCCTCTCCCAGTCGTTACATGCAAATGTATACATCTTGTCTAGGTTGCAGCCCCAATTACGTATACATTCGAAATTCAATGTCTAGATTTGTAATGTTAGAGTGTCTCTTCATAATAATGGGGCCTCTGTTGTCTGCCCACATTCTCCATATTTTTGCATGTCTCTGAGGGCACGCTCTGGCTTTGTAGGCCAGCTGCTCCCTGATCATACATGCATCCATGCCCCTTTTCCACTTCGTGAATGAAGGTGGGGCCTTGCCTTGAAGTAGTGCGTGAAATCCAGTTTTGCCACTTTGAGACCCACCCAGAGAAGCATCATGCTATAACGTTCCATTTCAAGATCAGTGGTGCTATGGAGGAGGGTCAGTTTAGGGTTACGCTGTGTTAGTTGACTCAATATGTGATCTACAACTCACTTCCAGAATGGGAGTAATTTTGTGCATCCTGTTGTTGTGTGTAGGAAGTCCCCAATGTGTGTCTTGCGTCAGAGGCAAAGGGATGAGGCGATTACACTCATCTGTCTGTCTTTGTCATGTGAAGTAGGTCCTATGTATATATTTTAACTCAATGGGGCAAAATGGTGTGGCTATTGCTGCGTGTCTCCAAGATGCCTTTGCTTCTGCCCAGTCCTTGTCAGTCAGAGCACCCAAGTCTTGTTTCCATGCGGCTCTCAACTTTGCAAAAGTGTCTGGTATGTTATATACAAGGGAGCAATAGACTTGGGATATCTTATTGTCACCTAGTTTCCCCCATGGGGGAGGTTGGTCTTTAAGGTTCTGCATTCAGGGAAATCGTCCAGTTCTGCAAAGTACGGCATGGGGCATGTTGTAATTGCAGGTAACAGTAGAATTGGCTATGATGCAAGGCACATTCACTTTATACAGTCTGATATGTTTCAAGTGCTGTTCCGTCCATCAAGTACACTAATGTGGAGATCCAAATGATGTCTTATTTATGAAAACTTTTTAGAGCTGCTACTTGAGGAAGTGTAGTTCCCTCCCACAGTGGTGTCTGATCTGTAAGTCTTTTGTCCCAGCCTATAGTTTTTAGCTAGATTTTCACATCAGGAGAGCTACCACCATAGCAGGGGGTCGTTTTGGTGGGATATTCCCTCAATATATTAATTGCTGTATAGATGTGTCTTGGAGGGTCTACTTCTCAGAGGCATGAGCTGGGTCACCCCAAGTGTCATACCAACACTCATTAATGACTACCAGTTGAGGAGCTCTATAATATGTTTTGACATCTACAGTTGGCAAGAACTATGGAGGGTACGACCTTACTCCATAGGAAGCACCTAAGCATAAAATTAACTTTTAGAAAGAAGGATTTAGGCAGTGCATGGGAGCAATTCTATAATTGGTACAGGAAGTGGGGGAATTACACCATCTTAAAGATGGCTGATCTCCCCATAAGAGATAGTAGGAGCGCTTACAAGGTTTTAATGCCAGCCATTAGCCTGTCTAACAGTGGCTGAAAGCTCATTGTCCAAGCAAGCGCAGTATCAGTTGTGATGTACATTCCTAGGTATTTGAAGCCTTCGGAGGCTACTGGTATATCAGACAGCCATTGTAAGGTTTGTGCATCAGTAGCAACTGGGAAGATGGCAGATTTGTTCAGGCTGATTGATAGGCCAGACAGGTCTCCAAATATTGAGAGAATCTGGATCGCCCGGGGTCCTGAAGTCTCGGGCCTACTAAAAAGATGAATGCATCATCCGTGTAAAGGGCAGCTCTGTATGAGAGTCCTGGTCCCCATTCAGACGCTGTCATTTGTGCATCAATCCGGACGCATTATATATAAGGATTCTACACACTGTTTCGGTTTGGAGCAAACACTATTTTCAAAACCCAGGCTGTTGCATTATTGATTTTTTCAAATACATTGGCTTTCTTCAATTCTTTTCAGCTCCTCCTCCACGGATTGGATGAGGATCAAAAGCTGTGGAGAGGTCAAGTAGGATGAGGACCGAAGTGTTCCCTAGGGCTATGATGGTCCTAATGGTGATGGTGGTGGCATTGAAGGTTGTTTCGGGTGTTGTGGCTTGGTTTGAAACCTCATTGGAAAGGGTCCAGGTGGTGGTTGTCTCTACATGTGGAATGCCATTCGATAGGATTGTCCTGATGGCAGCGGTGGTGGCAACAAAGGCAGTTTTGGTGCTGTAGCTTGTCCGAAGCCTCAATGGGAAGGGTCCAGGTGATGGTTGCCTCCACGTACGGAATGCCACTCATGTGCTATTGTTCAGTCATTTGATGTCGTGATGACTAGTTAGCTTGGGCATGACGCCTGCTTGGTCTGGGTTCTGAAATGCTTCTTTGTGTTCTTCATACCTGGTCTATGACGTCAATGTCTCAGGAAGTTCTCTCAGTGGGTGAGTGAGAGATGTAAGGTTACAGATAAAATGACCACAGTATGTCACCTTACCTAGGCAACATCAGAGCACAGAGATGGACTAGGGGAGATCTGTCTCGCTTTCTTCAGATTTTGTGTTACACATTACCTGCACCAGACAAGTAATAGCCAAAAAAATCGATTTTAATTTTGAGTACTTCACACTTCTAAGAGAGAAACAAGAGGACATTGTTCTTGAGCCATTGAAGCATTGTTCTGAACTGGTTGCTGTGTTCTCCCACACACGTGCAGAGAGAGTATGTCTGCACTTTGCTGACTCCAGTGAACTCTAAAAGCACTTCACTGAAGTACTTCTGGTATACCTCTTCAGTATATTCTAAAACTTAACCTTTTGCTGGTTCTCAGAACAACATTGTCAGTTGGGGGGTGATGGTGGTAAGAAGGGGAATGGGCGTCCGGATAGGAAAGATGGGGATTTGGATAAGAAGTGATATATTGCTGGTCCAGATGGAGTTCAGTGAATCAGTGGATAATGTCCAGATTTGAGGCCCATCTTTGCGAACCACTGTGTTCCGCTCACTTCCTCCACCCACTCATCAACAGACATTACATGCTGCTCTATTGTTATCACTCCTTTTGGAAGACACATGTCAACAGGTGTGTACAATGTTTTATTTTGAAGCAAACACTATTTTCAAAACCTAGGCTGTTGCATTGTTGATTTTTTCAATAACATCGGCTCTCTCCAGGTCTGTTCCATTCCTCTTCCACGTGTTAGATGAGGATCAAAAGCTGCGGAGAGGTCAAGTAAGACGAGGACCACATTGATGCCTATTTCCATGATGGTCCTGATGGCAGTGGTGGCTGAAGTGAAGGCAGTTTTGGTGCTGTCGCTTGGTCTGAAACCTCATTGTCAAGGGTTCTGACTGTGGTTGTCTCCACATATGGAATGACATTCATGTGTCTCAGGGCTACTGGTTATATCTTCTTATCTATACCTATATGCAATATCACAAGTTCATATTTAAATGCATCTTTAAGGTAATCCACCCAACTGAGAAGGAACTAGAACTCTTCTAGAATGAAGTCTGCACGCTAGAGAAAACTAGAGCAGTTGTAGACATTTAGTAATTTAACAGTTGAGCAAAGTTCAGCCTCTTTTTGTGCAAATACTCCTGTTCTCTTGTGGGTGGGGCAATGACATGGTCTTGCATTACACACTTCTTTGAAAGGCAATTAAGAGGTGTTACCATAAGCAAAGGTTTTAATTTGCCTGGTAGATAGATGAGGTACAGGGTGCACAGTGGTGAATTGTAAAAAGTGCATGACATTTACCAAGACCCCCTGTGCCAACGAGAGTGGTTACTTGATGTTCTTGCTTTGCTACATCATAATTGGTTGATGTTTTGTTTGGCGGACAACCTAATGTATCATGTAAAGATCATGTATATCATTTACAGACTTGTCTTTGTCTTGATCTTACTCTAGATCCATGGTTTCCTCAGGTTCTGCTCCTACAGATTGTTGTACCCTTCATGTGGTGGTTGTCAGGTTTTTGGAACAGCATACTTTTGCAGGGCACATTGTTAAATCAGATGACACTGTAGTAGCTGAACAGAGGGCTGAGAATTTTCTTGATACTAAGTCAGACGTTCTGTCTAGATGGTGAACCAAGTGACTCAACATTTCTGACCGTCCTCGCAATGTGCCTATGTTATGTTAAGTATACTTTTAAAGCACACACCCGGAAGTGTAGGGTGATGTGTTGTACAGTGGAGCATGGTAGAGTGTTGTACAGTGGAAAGGAGTGGCGTAGAGTGGAGGGGCACACATTGGAGTACAGTCTTCTAGAGTGGAGTGGTGTAGAGAGGCGTGAAGTATGGTAGAGTACAAAGGGGGGTCATTGAGTGGAGTGTCATAGAGTGGGGGGGCATAAAGCGAAGTAGAGTCCTTTAGAGTGGAGTGGCATAAAGTAAAGTGACAGGTAGAAGAGTACTGTGCAGTGTCATGGAGTGGAGTGTCACACTGTAGAGTGGCATTCACTTGTGTCTCATTGAGTGGACTGTTGTTGAGTAGTGTTGTAGAGTGGCATAGAGTAGAGTGTCGTTGAGTGAAGTGGCATAGAGTGGAGTAGGGTGGTGTTCAGAGTCAGAGTGGAGTGTCAATGCGTTGATTGTCATAAAGCAGAGTGAAAAAGTGTCAAAGAAATGCAAGATGCAATTTAAGGAATCACATTTTGCAATGACCAATTTTGCAAATGCATTCACAAATTGTAAATGCATTAAAAAAGGTGATAAAAACACTTCCTGTTACATGGGTCACACCCAAAGAGTAAACACCTGGCCCAACAAATATTAATCAGTGGCTGCCAGAGAAGGAGTGGCAGGTTGCTCTGACTGCTTACAGCTGTGATCTTGTGAACACAACACCCCAAACTGAAACAAGATGGCAAGCCAGGAAGGAGAATAGGAGACGGGGGTAGGCAGAAATGAAGAAATGCTAATTCAGTGTGAAGGAGATTGAAATCCTGACAGATGAATGCTGCGCCCACCAAGACTTGTGTGTTTGGCAAGGTCTCCATGAGCACACCTGAGGCAAAAATCAATGTTGTTGAGGTCTCTCAGAGCTCTGTGGGGGAACTAGGCAAGAGGTGGTATGACCTCCTGTCAAGGACAATGGAGAAGACTGCCAGATACCTTGAAGAAAGCCGTGCAACGGGGGACCCTCCACATTACGCCCACCAACAGTCATTGAGACAATGGTGGAAGGCACCATTGAGCCCAAAGTAGTTACTGGATTTGGACACCTGGACTCCTCAACTCCTGACCCCAACCTCAGTAAGTGCAGCATGTACATTGTACTGTCAGTGTAAGTGGGTCATACATAGCGACATGTTAAAGTAACACTCACTGCTGCCATAGTGATGCATCATGGGACATGTCATGGGACATGTAGTACTAGACACACAGTGAACTCAATCAAAGTTTATGTAACAAAAACACAAAGCTATGAGTAGTAGGGACACAAACAGATAATACAGAAGTTAACTAGATTATTTTTTGCCAAACAGGTGTATCGGACATCACACAGAAGGGGCAGAGTCCAAGACTGGTGAAGGAATTCACATGGATAAAGAGGATGACAACAATCAAGCACAACACGGGCCCTTAACATCACAAACCATCCCCACCAGTGTTGTCATTTCACACCACCCTGCTTCACCAGAGGATGAGGGCCATCCACAAACAAGTCTGACTATGACTCCCATAGTGAGGCCACACCAGCCACTCATATTAGGACATGGCTGACATCAACACAGGGAGCAACCTGTGCAGCCAATACTTCTGCCAATCCCACAGTCATCTGATGACTCACAGGTGTATGGAGGGCTGGAAAAGTCAATGTTGGAAATTCAACACCTGCAACATAAAGAGATGAAGTTGGTGAAAAGGAAGTTGCACAGCATGCATGACTGCACAGCAGTGGTGTTTCAAAATGTTGCCAAATGGCAGAGAATCAAAGCCATTTGGACCAGAAAATGGACAGCATGACAGCTGCCCTTGAGAAGCTCACTCAACTCAACTCATAAACAATGACTCAGGTCAAACACAAAGGGATAGATACAGTGCAGCCAGGATGGACATCCTAAGCTGGTTCATCAGATGACTGGCACATGCTACAGCAACCCTGTGCAGGAGGACTGTGAAGGTACAGGTAGAGATGGGCCACTTTAGAGGCAATGTCACAAGGCATTTGCAACAGGTAAGATCTGCTGCTGAGGCAATGCAGACTGACCACACTGCAGGGGTCACAGGGAGAGAAGGGGCTGATTGCGAAGACAGATCGAGCTTCCACAGTATCTCTGCCTCAGATGCCAGTGCTCTGAGACACAGCAGCAGACAAACACATGCTGCACCATGACAAGGAGCTAGCCCATTTGGGCCGTATGGGCAAGAAACATTGAGTTGTCTATGGAGTGTTGTTAGTCATACCTCTGTTCACTCCTATCTGGAAACTTAAACAGCAGAGTATTATTTTAGTTTACTAATGTGTGTTTAGTTTGACTACAAATGAGGTACCTGACATAAAATGTATTTTGGCTTATACACATCAGCAGAGTCTTGTGTTCCTTTCACCTACACAATGCATTAACATTAACAACGTACCTCCCAAAGTACTGCATGACAATGTGGTACCTGAGCCTTCTCCCATCCCTTGCCCTGCTACCATCTGGCTGCTGTATTGGTGGTTCAGGATCATCCTACTCTGACTCTGACTCAGACTCCTCGATGTTTATGCCTCTCCTATTAGACATATTGTGGAGGATGGAACGCGTTGCTACTATTTTGCAAGTTATTACTGGTGCATATTGTTAGGCACCCCCATTCTTGTGCAGGCCCCTGAAACATGATTTCAGTAGGCCAAAAGTCCCCTCAATAACAATCCTGGTGCTATGATGTGTATGTTATATTGGTGCTCATTTTGGGATGTAGAAGTAAAGTATGTTAGGATCCATGGCAGCAGAGCACACCTGCTGTCACCTCCAACACAGGCATAGTTGTGAGGCTACATGAAATGAAAAATACTTGACTGCACACATATATCTCATATTTACTTTGTAATCAGTACCTAATAGATATTCGTCATCAAATTCCGCTCTTTCCAGATGTCTGTTTATTTCCCTGTGCCTAAACATGTAGGAGTCATGGGTGCTTCGTGGATACTGCAACACAATATCAGTTATGATACTCTGGGCATTGCATACCACCTGTATGTTGAGGGAATGTGTTCTTTCCTTGTTACTGAAAATGTATTCCAGATGAGATGGGGGACATATGGGCGCATGTGTCCCATCTATACACCTTATGACATGAGGAAAATTAGCAATCCTGTACAACTTTAATTTGGTAGTATGCATTTCCAGGGCATCCCTAGGTTGGAATATGTGTTGGTGTATGTAGATCAGCATGGCATCTAGGAATGCATGGAAAAACCATGAAAGTGGAGAGCTTGCCCAGCTGCAAGATAGCCGCGTCTTAGCGGAGTTCCGCCAGCCACCTTCAAATCTGTGCTTCAATCCTGCAGTAGAACTGATTTACGAACTCTGATAACCCAAGTTGCTGCCGGTTTGGTGTGTCCTGGGACTGGTAATTTCAGTCAGCCGGCTCTGTGGAGGGGCTCCTGAGATGAGGGGCCTGGTGTGCGTCTGGGGTGGCCCGGACACCGACGCAGCTTGTGAGGCGGCCCGCGCTGGTAGTGCACCCGGCCGGGGGACTGCAGAGCGATTGGTGCGAGTGGAGGTAATTTATCTCACCCGGTGCGAGTGGAGGCGAAGATGACCGGGTGACGACGGCCAGAGAGGTCCCGGAAGTGAGCCAGCCGAGAGGAGCTTGACGGAGGCCTGTGCGGCCTGCGGTGGGGCCGCAGTGGGCCACGAAGTGAAGCAGCGCTGGGGAAGTAAAGAACGGGCGCGGAGCTAGTACACGGCCCTGTGGACTGAAAAGGGCTCTCCTGAAGTGCGTAGCAATATGGCCGGCAAGAGGAGGAATCTGGGCTTGGAGGCACAGTGAAGCGGCCTGGCTGGTGAGAGCTGGGTGCGGCCCGCGTGGCCTGGCGGTGATACGAGGCGGCCCCTGGCTGCTAGGTGGAGGCCATGGCAAAGGTGATGCTGCACGCTTCTCGCTAGGGTGAACGAGGGAGCCTTTGTGGTCCGTGCTGGCTGAGGAGGGCCCGGCGGTGGTGAGCGCCTGGCATGATCAGTGCTGGAGCTTGGGCGAGTGGTGGAGCGGCTTGTGGTGTACTCGCAGGCATCGGCGAGGACAGGTGGAGAGCAACAGGCAGCGTCAGCAGGACAGTGAACCTTGCGGTGTGGGGTCTACCTCAGGTGGTGAGTTGCTGTGGTGAAGGTTACGGATATGGCTATCTGGTGACAGCAGGTGCTCTTTCCTAGTGCAGTGATACAGAGGCCTCGGCGTGTACCCCGGTACACTTTGGCACGGGGGAGGCACCCTAAAGTGGTGCTTATTGGTAGAGTATAACCTGTGCATCTACTAAGGCTTGAAACATGGGCAAGGCCGACAAAAAACAAACTAAACTACAGTTTGACTAGCGTAAATCACAGAGCTCCATGGGGGACCACGCGGTGGTGGGTGTGCCTGGAGGAGCAGATATGCCTTCGGGGGAAGAACCGCACTGAGACAAATATTAGCTGCAATGCAGCAAAGCCTGACCCAGGTTGACAGTAAAATAGACTCCCTCTCTTTCAGAATGGACAGAATGCCAGAGCGGCTGGACAGGCATGCAGTACAGCTAGACCAGTGAGAGAGATGCATTTTGGAGGTGGAGGATGTCCAGTCAACTATGTCCTCCGGTCAGGTTAAGATGGGCAAAGAGCTGGTGGCCCTACAAGCAAAAGTAGATGACTTGGAGGCCAGATCCCACAGGAATAACCTACGTATATTGGGTGTAGCTGAATCTACTGCTATAGATAACATAGAGGAATACATAGAACGCACGCTCTTCCAGCTGCTAGGACACAACACGTTTTCCAGTCTGTTTGTGGTTGAAAGAGCTCATCGCTGGCTGGCGGCCCGGCGGCCCCCAGGTGCCCTGCCGCACCCCATTATAGCCAAATTAATAAACTATAGAGACCGTGACAGTGATGCTGCCTTGCGACGAGCTAGAGAACTCAAAACCCTTCAGCATGAGGGGATGATGATTTTGCTTTATCCAGATTTCACACAACAAGTGCAGGAGGCCAGATGGCAATTTATTGCAGGGAAACGGCAGCTGCGGGTTCTACGTTTGGAATACCGTATGTTATACCCGGCCAGGTTGTAGGTGATGGTGGATGGCAAGCCGCTCCTCTTTACAGACCATAAAATCCTTTCCCAACTCCTGAAGCGGAGGATGGCTGAGGGGAGAGGACGTGAAACGGTGGACACCCTCTCACGAGATGGCTGTGACTAGAATTTATGTAACCACAAGTGTGATTAGGAGAGGTGGCCTGTAAACGCTGGACAAGGGTGGCACAGAGTGGGTGACAAGGCACTAGAGATGAATACTAGTGGGGAGTGAAATGTTTTAGCGGGGCACTGTCGGCAGTGGCACTGTATAGTAAGCTACAAAACAGGTGACAGGGGTCTTATGGTGTAAGCTTCAAGTACCTAGATATTTGACCACTACAATACAGTAGGTGGCCGGCACTAGAGGGATGATAAGCACAGCTGGGCAACATCCACCCAAGCGTGTTGTGGGTGGGGGCTGGATTTACAGGGAGTTCTATGTTCTAAGGTTTTCTTAGCAAAGCGATTACAGACTCAGACGCGCAAGATGGCAGGTACAGGGTTCTACACATTTTGTAGCTAATGGTAAATAACATTTCAGCATCAGATACAAGTAAGGGTCCAAATGTGGTGCAAATGCTCATGTGGAATGTGAGAGGTTTAAATAATGCCAGAAAGGTGCGAAAGGTAGTGGCCTATTTACAGTGGCATAGAGCGGACCTACCTCTTTTGTAAGAAACTCTCCTGGCTCCAGGTAACCCCATGCTTACCCGTGGGAAGATGCAGGGCAAATTTTGGCCACGGGGTTCACGTCCCATTCTCGGGGGGTGTTAGTTTGGGCATCGAGGTCCTCTGGATTCTGCCCCCAGGAAATTGAAACAGGCAGGTATATAGTGGTGTGCTGTAGTAATGGAGCTGTCACGTTCCTCCTGGTTGGGATTTATGGCCCTAATTTTGATAACCCCCAATTTTATTATGAGCTGGCAACCAGGGCGGGCACCTGGGGGGGGGGGCTAGCGCAGATATGGGTATGGGATTTTAATTCCACCTTGGACCCTTTACTAGACAGGTCGGGTGAGTGTATAGGAAACCGGCTTTGGTGGCTAGAGCGGTGACCAGCCTGGCGGCGGAGTTGAGGCTGGTCGATATATGGTGATGCAGACACCCTACTGGGGCGGGTTCACCCACTACTCAGCAGCACATGATTTACATACATGAATTGACCTTTGGCTGGTCTCTAAAAGCATGGTAGGTAACTTGCAGGTACGGGCCCCCTGGCCCAGAACATACTCAGATCATTCACCTGTCCCATTGGAGATGGCCTGGAGGCCCAGACCGATTCCCCAGTTTACATGGAGAATTCCCCCATACTCGTGACTGCACTCAGCATTTCGCGAAGAGTTGACTACTGCCATTAAAGACTTTTTCCAGATCAATATTGGCTCCGTAGATAGATATGCACTGTGTGGGAAACATTTAAAGGGAACATATTTGGGCTAACCAGAGCAAAGCATGCAGGAGTTCTGCGATCGATTCGGGGACGTCTGGACTCTTTGGAAAACGAGCTTACCCAGTTACAGCGGGAGCACCTGGACAAGTCCAACAGACAGATTTTGGGTCGCATACGCCCAAGTTGGTGGAATTTCAGGACACAGCACTTACTGAGGTCTAACATATGGGGAAATATGCAACAGCCCGTATCTATGGGGAGGGTGAGAGACCAGGGGCGGTGTTGGTGAACATGACACGTCCCAAAAGAGAGAAAGACACGATTCTGGTAATACAGGCTGAGGATGGTAGCGAGATCACAGATCCAGAGCACATAGAAAATAGGTTCCAGGAGTATTACGCGGCCCTCTATGCCTCCAATATTGCCACGAATCCGGATGCTCTGCTAGATTACCTGCTACATATAGAATTACCATGGCTGACAGCAGCAGAGAGTCCCTTATGGCACCTCAAAGAGTTGAGCAGGGCCCTGGGGGGTATGGCGGAGAGGAAGGCTCCGAGGCCCGACGGGCTGTCAGTAAGGTTTTACAAGGCTTTTCAGGACATATTGTTCCCATATCTGAGGGCAGTCTATGCAGAGATGGCAGAGGTTGGCGTTATGCCACCTTCGATGCGAGAATAAATGTTGATTCAGTTGCTGAAACCTGGCAAGCCTCCAACACAGTGCGCGTCCTACCGTCCGTTATCACTAATAAATGTCGACACCAAACTCTATGCTAAGATCCTGGCAGACCGATTGGCCATACTCTTACCTAAATTGATTAAGGCAGAGCAATGGTGTTTATTCCGGGCCGTAGTCTTACTGCTAACCTCAGCACAGTGTTTGCGGCTATACAGAACTTGAACCCGGAGACGAAAGCTGTGGCTGTTTTCCTAGATGCAGAGAAGGCCTTTGATTCGGTGGAGTGGCATTTTATGATGGTGGTTCTGTGGTGGTTGGGAGTGGTGGACGTTTTTCTACAATTACTGACAACGTTATACGAGAAGCCTGTGGCCAGGCTCAGAGTTAACGGCTTGGTTTCAGATGCATTCCACATTACTAGGGGTACTAGGCAGGGATGTATGCTGTCGCCCCTGCTGTATGCGATAGATGCAGAACCGCTGGCATGTGCGTTGCGAGAATATCATAGCCATCGGGGTCTCCGGTTCCAGAACTATAATTTGGTGATCTCTGCTTATGCAGACGACACCTTGCTGTATATCCGAGACCCACACCGTAATGTTGCACCGATATTACAAGAGATTATAAAATATGGCGCCTTTTGTGGCCTACGGATTAACTGGGACAAATCCATTGTGTTCCCCCTGATGCCAGCCACCATTCTAGTGGATGTGGATTTCCCCCTTAAGTGGGAAACGGGATAAGTTTGGTACCTAGAAATCTGAGTCCATAAAGACCCTAAGATAGTAATGGCGGATAACTGTGAGGTTGCGATTAAAGCGCTGGCGAGAGATAGGGAGGGTTGGGTCAGGTTGTCGCTCTTGTTGATGGGTCAAATAGCCCTCATGAAAATGGTGGTGCTTCCGAGATTTTTGTTCCTCTTTCAGAATATAACTATGTTGTTACCGAGGGCATTTTTTGCAACCTTGTGGGCCCTGCTTGTTAAGCTAGCCTGGGTAGGAAAGCAGCCGAGAGTCAAATGGCAGATCCTAACCCTACCGTACGAGATGGGTGGGTTAAATGCGCCTGATTTAGAGCTGTATTACAGAGTCGCCCATGCTATGTTTGCCCACACTTGGATGCATGGCTCTTAAGACTTGCCATTTTTAAAAATAGAACGTGAGCTGGCGGACCCAGATCCTCTGCCGAGTAGGATTTTTCACTCCTCATCTCAAAGATATGGAAAATTCACTTCCCTGAACACTACCACACAGGCCTGACATAGCCTGATGGGCCGGCAGGGGCTCACCCTGCTTTAGTCCCCGCACATGCCTCTGGAGTGGAGTGTGTGGTATGCATTGTGGTGTGATAAAAGTATGGTGGAGGCCATGCATAAGCTAAATATTAAGGCACTGGGAGATTTTTTTCCGAGAGGGTTGCATGTGTACATGGGATATGACGGCAGAGCGGGCAAGTGAGCCGGCTCCGCTTCTGCAATATAATTTTTATAGAGCCAGACATGCAATGGGTGCTCTTCTGGGTGAGGAGCGGCGAGAACCACCAGACATTCAGCCCCTCTTTATAATTATTACAGATGCGCAACCCCGTCATTTGGTGTCTAAACTCTATGCGCAGGTACAAAAGGCGCATGTGCATGAGCTGATAAAGGCCAGAATTGACTGGCAGAGAGACTTGGTGGCAGTACTGCAGCTCGATGATTAACGTAGTCTCTTTGAATGGCAGGCACCGCCTGATACACTTTAAATGCATAAATAGGGTATATTATACACCCTTCAAACTCTATAGATATGGGTTGCGTATGGAGGCCACTTGCCCTAGATATGGGGAATACCAGGTGGGTTTTTTCAATATGTCATGTTCCTGTCCAGGCATTTAGCGGTTCTGGAGTCAAGTATTTGCAGAATTAGAAGGCATAGGAGGGCACCAGTTGGAACGCGTGCCGCTCTTGCCGCTGCTTGGCTGGGACAGGGGGGTTCAGAAGACGGTTCGACGTTTGGTATCTATTGGGCTGTTGCTGGCTAAGCGTCGCATAGCAATGCGCTGGGATCGGGGACCGGTGCCGACGATTGAGGAATGGCATAAGGATATGGGGGCATATTTATACTCCGTTTGCGCCGAATTAGCGTCGTTTTTTTCAACGCAAATTCGGCGCAAAACTAACGCCATATTTATACTTTGGCGTTAGACGCGTCTAGCGCCAAAGTATGGGCAAATAGCGTCATTTTTTAGCGTGAATGCCTTCCTTGCGTTAATGAGATGCAAGGAAGGCGTTCCCGTCTAAAAACAGACGCACATAGCGGTGCGTGGTATTTATGCTCCAGGGCAAAAATCACTCCCGCGCGGCAGGCGGCGCAAAAAAATGGCGCAAAGCACGAATAGCGTGAAATTTTAACGCCTGGGTCAGGGCAGGCGTTAAAATGGGGCAAACACACCTGTACTTAATCAGAACACACAGAACAAACAACAGAGCAGCAGAGCAGCAGAGCAGCAGAGCAGCAACAGGGAGACATGGAGGTGCTTTTTCTTCAACGTGCACGTAGACGCAGAGCCCTGCAGCAACAACAGCAGCCACAACAACAACAGCAGGGACCCCAAAGACAGCGCAGAAGGCAGGAGAGGATATTCCGCCCACGAACAACCCTGCATGGCCTCAGGGAACGAGACATCATCCAGAGGTACCGGTTGAACTGGCAGGCCATTCAGCAGCTGCTGACAAATATTGAACAGCAATTGGCCCCCACTTTAGTGACTCCACGCACTATCCCAACCGAAACAAAGCTGCTTGCCGTACTTCACCTGCTGGCAAGTGGCTCGTTTCAGACAACTGGTGCCCTGGTTGGTGGAATCTCACAACCATCTTTCTCCGCATTCCTGCCTAAAGTACTGGATGCCATCATTGGACTGACACCCCGCCACATCTGCTTCCCTAACACAGTGCAGAAGCAGCAGGAAACAAAACAGGGGTTCTACGCCATCAGTGGCTTTCCGCACGTCCTTGGTGCAATCGACTGCACACACGTACGCCTTGTGCCACCTGCTGCGAGTGAACACCTCTACCGCAACAGGAAGCACACACATTCCATCAACGTGCAGGCCATAGTCGATCACCAAGGACTGATCAGCAACATTGTGGCTAAATATCCTGGGAGTGTACATGACTCATTCATCTTCCGTCACTGCACCATCAACCAACACTTCCAGGATGGACGGTATGGCAATGGACTACTTGTTGGTAAGGACAAAAATCTACTTATATACTCACTGCACAGAAACCCTCTAGGATAAACAACCCATACACCACAATAGCAACACCTAGACAGGAACACACTGAGGTACTCACATCACTAGCCATGTGTCACAAGTCACCATTGAACCTCTCACACATTTGAATTTACTCCACAGCTTAGTGTGAAGACATTCATGACTGTGGTTGCCTAAATGTCACCTTGCAAATTGGAAGTCTCACAATAACCTGTACACTAAGACAATGCATAACTTTTAAGGGATGGGATGGCCTGGCTATGTTCATATGAACGTTTCTAATACCCTTTCATGTTTCAACTCTGCATGGAACTATCATCACACCCCCAGTGAGGACACACGGACACCTGTGTCACAAGTCACAATGCAAGGGAGGGCACACTGTACTTGAGAAACCAATACATCCTGCTGACAAACAGTTAGACAACAAACACTTGCTCAGCCAAGGAAAAAAAACAATGCCAAAGTTTCCACCAACAACCATAGGTTGTCACATTAGTACACAAAATAGTCACAGACAACACAACACAACTACTGCCATCAAAGATACGTACAACAGTGCCTCCTACATCTAATTGATACCATTCTGTGTTTCTCTTTCAGCTGATCAGGGGTATGGCATCCAGCCTTGGCTAATGACACCATATGGGAACCCAAATACTGCTGCTGAGCGGGCATACAATGACGCCCACAAGAGGACCCGCAGCATTGTGGAGAGGACCTTTGGGATCCTAAAGTCAAGGTTCTGCTGCCTTGACATCACTGGCGGAAGCCTACTATACTCCCCAGAGATGGTATGCAAAATCATACTCACTTGTGCCATATTACACAATATTTGTGTACAAAGGAACATTCCCCTCCTTGAACCGGACCCAGACATGCCTGAGGATGATGATGAGGAGGATGCTGGCCTGCAACAGGAGGGGGAACAACCTAACACCGCAGCAGGAGTGCGTAGGCGCCAACAGCTTGTGAACAATTTTTTTACTTAAGTTATTATAATCACTTGTATTCCACACTTGTAAATAAACACAGATCACAAACACCACATCATGCTTTGGCCTATTCATTTCTGACCACCTTTAGTTTGAAATAGCTGAAGATGAATGTCGTCTCATTGATCAAGAATGCCATTAAAATTCATCACACCAAAAATAAACATCACAACTGTATGCACAGAGGGTAGGATGTGACATGTTACATTACCATACACAGAGCCCAACAAGAGTACAAATGTGACAATTACACATGCCGGATCCAAACAACTGAAACAGTCTCTCATCCAGCCCAAAATTGGAGATCATTTGAAAGTCACATCACACGTGTTCAGAGACAGGGTGGGACCATCCATGTGTACGTGAACATGTCATCAATGGCTTCTCTCAAGTGTATGATGTGAGCAATACACAATTGCAACAACATCAGCTGCCACTAACTCAGGAGGAGACCTTGAAGTTACAGTGACAACATACACACAGACAGGTCATACTGGATCCACATTCCCACACACATGTACACATATGTCATACAACCAACCTAATATTTGAAAGTAGACCATCACAGTTGTGTCCCAGTTTGAACCTAGCAGGAAGATTGTAACATGACACTAAACCAGTTTATGCAGAAAGGGACACAGACAAGCAAAACAATCTTCGCATTATCACATCGTGAACGCTGAGAGTCTTGCAAACTTGACCCTGGCGGTAATTACCGCCATGGCAGAGGTCGGCGGTAGCACCGCCAACAGGCTGGCGGTGCACCGATGGGCATTCTGACCGCGGCGGTTCAGCCGCGGCCAGAAACGGGAAGTCGGCGGTGTACCGCCGACTTCCCGCTGCCCTTGAGAATCCGCCATGGCGGCGGAGCGCGCTCCGCCGCCATGGGGATTCTGACACCCCCTACCGCCATCCTGTTCCTGGCGGGTCTCCCGCCAGGAACAGGATGGCGGTAGGGGGTGCCGCGGGGCCCCCGTAAGAGGGCCCCACAAAGAATTTCAGTGTCTGCTTTGCAGACACTGAAATTCGCGACGGGGGCAACTGCACCCGTCGCACCTTCCCACTCCGCCGGCTCCATTCTGAGCCGGCGTCCTCGTGGGAAGGGTGTTTCCCGCTGGGCTGGCGGGCGGACTTTTGGCGGTCGCCCGCCAGCCCAGTGGGAAAGCCAGAATGACCGCCGCGGTCTTTCGGCGGGAACCGCTTGGCAGGCGGCGACCGCCGACCGCCGCGGTCAGAATGACCCCCTTAGTCATATGAAAATGGTATGCAACTTAGCTCCAAATCATCATTACTGCAAACGTCAAATGGGCTAATGAGATGAATGAATGGTCAACAGTCATTCATACCATATGGCCTTACATTCGCCCGCTGCTGCAGGTTTGCCAGGATATGATAAAAATACTCCATGGATACAGTAGCTATTCTGGATGGTCAAATCCTAGGGTGCTGGGGGCCTAACTCCACCTCTACCACCCCCAAAACATACAAGAATCATGTACTTGTGAACTAAACACATGCATAAAGCACATGTGTGGCCTCCATGTCACAAGTCCTACACAAATATGAAACACAAAATCATAATGGGACATGGTCAGCCCCATAAAAACTGAAAGTGACTCTCCCACTCCCTGTTAGGACTACAGATAAAAGCATCCCCATCATAAAGGTGGGGACATTTTGGAGACGGAATACATAATGGTATCAAAAACATCATTTCAAAATAGCCATCAGCAATTACACCAAATATGTTGTCAAATATGGTCAATACATTAGTTAACGTATCCCAAACATCACAGTGTGAAGGCCGTCTATACATAAAAGTACGGACATTTGTCATATACAAACACAAATGTGTCTCACATCGCACCGTTTTACCATGACAAATCACCTTTCCAAAGCTAAACACATGAAGACATTTGGATAAATTTGCTCCTTATTCTACGCATACAGCATGGCCGTCATAATTTGTTCACGTACATGAGTGCACACAATGCAGAGTCAGATACAAATGTATCCAAAAGTGTCTTGATATTTCACCTTCAAATTATTATTTACATCCACAATATTTTTGACTCTGCATCATGTGCACTACTGTACGTGTAAAAAAAAACACGCCCATGATGTATGCGTCGTGAAATTGACGCTACATGCACAATATATTGGTCATTTCATGTACAGTATTAATTATTAATATTCATATCATATTTTTTCACTCCGCATCATGTGCACCACTGTACGTGTAAAAAAAACGACGCCCATGATGTATGCGTGGTGAAATTGACGCTACATGCACAATATATTGGTCATCTCATGTACAATTTGAAATATTAATATTCATATCATTTTTTTTCACTCCGCATCATGTGCACTACTGTACGTGTAAAAAAAATTACGCCCATGATGTATGCGTGGTAAAAATGACGCTACATGCACAATATGTTGGTCATTTCATGTACAGTCTTAATTATTAATATTCATATCATATTTTTTCACTCCGCATCATGTGCACCACTGTACGTGTAAAAAAAACGACGCCCATGATGTATGCGTGGTGAAATTGACGCTACATGCACAATATATTGGTCATCTCATGTACAATTTGAAATATTAATATTCATATCATATTTTTTCACTCCGCATCATGTGCACTACTGTACGTGTAAAAAAAATGACGCCCATGATGTATGCGTGGTAAAAATGACGCTACATGGACAATATGTTGGTCATCTCATGTACAATTTGAAATTTTAATATTCATATCATATTTTTACACTCCGCATCATGTGCACTGTAATGCGTCAAAAAAATATGACGCACATCTGTGTATGCGTGAAAATATGACGCATTACGTGAAAATAAAAACGGCGGCCATTTTATGCAGGAAGTGATGTAATAGGATATCCTGTTTACCAAATCTGTACTGGGAGTTGACTTTCACTTTCACTTTGCAGTCTCAGAGTTATCTAGACTGTGTGGTTGTGTGAAAGGTGTTGTCCTGTGTTTTACTGCTTTAGTGTCCTGTGTGCCTTGTATTTTGTCTTTGTGTCAATCTTTTATTGTTGTCTAACATTGTCTCAGTCTGTTTAGTGTTATTTTGTCTATACCTGTGATAGTTTGTATTGTCTGTGGGAGTCTGTTGTGGGTAGCATAGTTTGGGGGGTTAGTTGGGCTATTTTTCTCCTTCTTCTTTTTCTTTCACACCTCTACCTTTCCCCATTTCCCACTTTTTCTTTCATTTTTCTTTTGTACTTTTTTACACCTCTCATCATGTCAGGTAGGCCTCGCCTGTCCAGGATGGGTGAGGACGAATTGGGGGGCTTCATATGGCTCGTAAGCCATTTCCTCCCACTGATGCTGGAGGCTGGGGGCCGTGTGATACAGGGGTATCACACGGAGGCGAGGAAAATCCGTTGGGAGAAGGTGCGCCATCACCTGGTCCGGGTCTACGGGAGTCTGAGGAATATACATCAACTCAAGCACCGCTGGGCAGATCTGATCAGCAGGGAACAGGACCTGCTGGACCACCTGGGACTCCGGATTGGTGGCTATGTTGGTGAGTACTAATCAATTACATGGGAATAATAGGAATGTGTGCGTGAACATGTGATGATTGGTAGCCAATCTGCAAAATAAGTAGCTGACTGCGTGTTATGCTAGGGAAACCTAGGCCCATGGGTATACACATAAATCCCCATTTTTGCTACACATGTACACCCAATAACAGCAGTAAAATGCATCATCTATTTGTATTTTGCTAAGTAGCCCCCTCTCTGCGTCACAAAATGATGCAAATGCTGCGCTACAAAGGTATACATATGTGTCCAAATGTGTATTTGTTGCAGGATGTGTATGAAGACCTATGCTACCAGGCCGATGCCTCATTTTTGCAACACATACCAGATGGCTGTAGCTGCATGGAATGTACTGTTGCATTTGTGTCTGAAAAGCAACACGTGAACTGCTCTATTTGTACTCTACTGGTCATAATGGCCAGTGAGTACGTCATGTAGAAACAACATACCTACATATGTAGACGCCATAGCTAGACCGAAAATTGCAAACACATGATGATGCTACACATGTGTGTTGCCTTCACGTCACATGAAGTTAGTCATGTTGTCCACACATATGTCACATGTGTGTCTGGTTGCTGTGTGTTGAACCTGTCCACATAGCCTGTTTGATTGTGAGTGGTCATGCAGTCCTCATGGAACCAGTTGTGGAATGTTTCTCTCTGGGATGCACATGCTGAGATGTATGGATCACATGATTGTTGGGGCCTACTAATGGAGGATTAACTTGGACGACACATGACTGTCCTGGCCACTGCATGAGTGTAGTAGGATGTGTCACTGGAGCAGGAGACTCATCCAATGATAATCTAGAATACAAAGTCAGCCAGGCAGGATGAGCATGTGTGAAAGTGTATCATTACCATGTAATATTCACACACTGTCATTGTAACAGAAATTATTTGTCTGTTCACCCAGTCTGAGTATAATCTTCCTTTCATGCTTTACAGGTGGACCAGCCCCGTACACCGTTGGTGAGGTGGCCCATTTTGACGACCCCGATACCTACAGTGAGTGTTGCCTAAGTGCTATTTACATTGTTTGGAAATGAAGCATGATGGATTACTGTGTGTTCAGGATAATTCATGATTTGGTGTGCTGGCCGTTCATTGGCTTTGTTGCTTTGGTGTGATATCAAATTGGAATAATGTTTCTGTAAAGCAATACCTAGTCATCTCTCAGATTGAGGGGCAGTAGGTCATTCAATTAGTGCGACAATTGGGAATGGCATGACTCATTTTGAATACACTGGTCAATGTTAGACTTGGTCAGGAACTTGCCATTAACTGAGTCAGCATATCAGACTGACAGTCTCCCAGATAGCTTAGGCACATGGCTTCGATGACAAGTGCTTCTTCCTAGTTGAGGATGGACTGTGTACACTGTAGGTCGGATCTTCCGGGGGCATGTACTTCCACAAGGTGACCTCGAAGTGTGTGTGACTTGAGTGCAATGGCCTAGGTGTTCTGTTGAATCATGTGAATGGGTGTTCTACCTCCTCTGTGTGTGTTGTAAAACATGCCTCACTAATAGTATGTTATGTTGGGCTAAGTCATATCATTTTGACATGTGTGGACCTGGGATGTGACAAGGTTGGGCTGACTCCAACGTGTTGCTAGCCCTTCATAGGTGTTGTGTGTGAAGGCACATGCTTGTTGAACTTTCTGTACACTCCTGGTTGTGCATTGATCATGGGATTGTTGTTTGTTCTTCCCACACCACCCACAAAGACTGGGATGTTACTGTGAAACAGGGTACCTAGGACTGTAGCAACCAGTATGTTACACGTACTTAACACCTTTTGTGACTTGAGTTTGTACCTAGGTCCAGATGTAGCAAAATGTCTACACATTGCAAATAGCATAATTTGATGTTAGTGAGTTGCAAACGTCTGTTTCCTAATCCGAAATGTTTTTGGTGGTCATGTACATATTCGCAAAATGCTTTTCTAAATGAAAAAAATAAAGGAGTTTACCAGCCCTACTTGCAAATCACAGTGGTAGGCAATCCCATTTGCTAACGAGTACGTGGTTGCAAAGTGAGTAGCTGTTATCATCCACTTGAAGTGGATGCTAACCAACTTGCTGACTGGAAGGGGTCCTCATTGTGAACCTTCACCTATGTGAGTGGACCAAAATACTCCTGCACAAAACAGCCAGTGGTCTAGGGGAGCAATAATTATTGTGTAAATTACGAAAAATCTATTGTTGTGAATTTAAACAAATCGCAGCTCATTTTCCTTTCAGATAAAGGGCCTACACTTGGTGAAAAATAACTTGCTTCATTTAAAAGCAGTCACGTCTATGGAGTTCTGCTGTTCCCAGCAGGCCTCCATCCCCGTGAGTGCCCATAGTTGCTAAGATGGTGCAAGTTGGAACCCACATCATTGATGTTCATGAGGTGGGATTTAGGGACCCCATAGTGACTCGCAGACGGTGTCAGAGACACCGTTCAGCTTTGCAATTTGCTAGTTGATTTCCCATCAATTCCTACATCTGGCCCATAGTGTCGACATATGATTCATGGCCAGGGGTTCAATCTTAGCACACAACTATTTCGAAATGCCATTGAGTGAGGAGTGTGATTCTTATCACATAGAATGACATATGTAGTGAAGTCAGTATGCGGACGAGCTGGTGCCATAATGTATAATGCCTTAGGTATGAATTGTATGAGTAGTTTAGGGTGATGTCATCCATCATGTAGAGACATGGATATGCTATATGTGATATGCCCTTCAGTATGCATGATTCACATGTACTTCCTCTGAGCCTTCCCGTGAACTATGTTATAACAATTGCTGCAACCAATACATTGCTAGTAATGGACAAATTACCCATTGTGGTATTCAACCCACTGTAAATTCTATGCTCAATATTTGCCTTTTCTCTTCACAGCTGCAAACCTGAGTGCCGCAGCTCGCAACCAGTTTGAGCGCCGGGCAATGAGGTACAGCCACATCCTGCAGGTGCAGTGTGGGTATCGGAGGATGGCCCGCAGATACAATTCGGAACGGGCCTCCGGGGCGTGGTATGCCACACCACAGGCTCCCCCAACGGTGCCCCCAACAACCCCCGCCACTACATCCACCAGGTCTGGCCAAGTGGACCCAGCAACGGACCAGGCATCCTCATCCAGACCTGGACCCAGCCGTGTGGTGGGAGCAGGGCAGTCCCGTGCCCACACCACTCCACCAACACAATCCACCTCCACCGGCACCCAGACCTGCACTGACCCTCCGATCAACCCAGCGGACTTCCACGCATTGTCAAGGAAATTGGACAGGTTGATTGCAAAAGTTGACACCCTGACGGAGGACATGGCTGAGGTGAAGAAGAAGGTGCGCTCCATCCGGCTAACACTACGGAGGCCAAATCAGTAGACATTTTGCCCTCCAGAACTTTTACCCCTCCCCTCTCACCTCTTTCCTATTTCATACTGTTAGTTGGGTTTGGGGGGTTAGTTATAGGATAAGTGTAGGAAATTAGCTTAGTTAGTGTTAGGTAAGAGGGTGGGGGGTCCTTCTTCTTTATATCTTATCTTTTTGTGTGGGTGGGTGGGTGGGGGGCAATGTTGGGATTCCTGTTTAAAAAAAAAAAAAAAAAAATCTATAAAAAAAAAAATATATATATATATATGTTTGTTTAGGATAGTGTAGTATGTGTGTAGGTTAGTAAGTGTTGTCCTGCGTGTGTCTTGTCTCATAATGGTGGGTGGGGGGTTGATGTTTAGATCGTTTCGTTACATGAGTAGAGTAAGTTTAGCTTAGGTTAGTTAGGGACAGTTGTGGGTTAGTAGTAGTCAGGTTAGATTAGTGTAGGTTTATCTTTCCCTTAGTTGCCTCTTTTGTTACTTATTGGAAATAAAAAATGTGTTAACCCTTTACCTGATGCGTTAGGTGCTACCTTTTCATGGCCTTGACATCAGTGTAGCAGAAAGTTTTAGTATGACATTTGTGTCCTATGCTCGCTATCCCCAGGCTATTGAGGTTTAACATGCCAGCTACCCGTGTGCTAACTTGGTAAGTATCCACCATGTGGGAGAGCCACCATTGGTAGTGTGCATAGATCATCAAGATTTGGGGTTGTTATGTATCCTACTTCACAAAGAGTGCTTCCAGAGTTGATTTTGTAGGTAAATAGATAGGTCGGACAGCATTGTGAAGTTCAGGGAGAGCTTTGTAGATGAGTATTTGTTCACACTCTTGTCTTGTTGCTGTCATTGCTGACCTACATCATGTGTGTACTGCTTGAGCATGACTTTCCTTCATGGTAGTATACGCTGTAAGGGTGATTGATGCAGTGTAATTTGGTTATCATTCCTTTCATTTTACAGCATAATTTCTTGTTTTAGTATTGCAAGGTGCCTACATTTCTCAGCCACCATTAGTTGTCTAGAATAGCTATGGATGGGGCCTCATTCTGTCCAACACAGCATGATTGTGTGTGCTTAGTCCCTACATCAGTTATTTTCCTCAGTCTAGTAAAGCTATGATGCAATCCTGGCCACTGCACAGATGTTTCAGTATACATGAAATCAGGACAGTAGTATACAGAATCGACATGGTTGCCACACAGCCACTTTGGAGTTATGTACTGCACAGTTGAAGTGTGAAATGACACAGAGACACAATAGGTGTGCAAGTGATATTTATTTTTAGGTGGAGTAGTGCAAAAAGTCCATTAACAATGTTAGGTGAGTCCGTTCTGGTGCATTCTTAAATGGTGATCCTATTTACAGGGTGTGGATGATGCTCCTGACATGCTGGGGTGATGTCACAGACGGTGCAGAGGAACAGGAATTGCCAAATGGTAGGAGAGAAACATTTACAGCCAATGTGGACAAGTTAAACAGTGGATTGCCGAACAGTCATTGAGGGTAGTTGGAGTGAGGCTGGCATGTGTCAAAACGTAGGACCTTGGTCAGAGTAGGGCATGGTGCAGGGACTAGGGCTTCCGGGTACTCTTGCGAGTGAATGTTATCTGTTCCATGTCTTCTGATGTGTGTGTTGCCTGGTGTGTCCTTGTTGTTGTTGGTTGTGAAGGGGCAACACACACCTCAGTGTCAGAAGACATGGAGGCAGACATCCCGGGGGCTGATCCCTGTCCAGTTATGAAGGGCAGTACTGCAGCAAGGAGGGCGTGCTGGTTTTTCAGAATGGCAGCCACATCCCGATGGTAGGCAGCCAGGTCGGCCCTGAGGGGTTCGATGTTGCATTCGTGCACACGCTGACTGGCTTGCAGTTGGAGTTGTTTGGTCAACTGGATGACAGCTGTGCAGATTGCCTTCTGTGTTACTAAAAGTTCCTCCAACAGCGATGTTCTGGCTTGCATTGCAGCTGCCTGATCAGCAGTTGACAGCATGCACGAACGCACCCCCTCAAGGCTGGCTGCCATAGTTTGCATCCCCACCCGCACCTCCTTGGCCAGCTCCCGCTGGACCCCAACGACTGTTCTTTCGAAGCTGGTGCCAGTGTCGTCAGAGTCCTCAGCTGTGTTGGAGCTGGCAGGTCTTACAATTGGGGTGGCGGGTGGTTCTACTGTGGTGGCTGCTTCTTCTTGGCTCCTCCTTGTTACTGAAGGGGGGGTTTGGAGGCTTTCGAGGACCATGTCAATGGTCTCTTGTGTGAGGTTGATGGTCTCGTCATCCATGTCATCAGGGAACTCATGGACAGGCATATCGGCAGGAGATCCGTGTTCCTCTGCAAAGAAACAGGGTACAATTAGTGTGTCTGTGTTGAGATCATTTTGCACTAAGATACAAGCCTTTGGATGCCTTAACTTTGTACTCTGATTTTGTCTTGGTATCTGCTGTCCGTCATAGGGCATTGTTGTAGGCCTATGGCCCACCTGTGTGTCACATGTATGATATGGAGCTATCAGACATGCCTGCCAGGTCATCTCTAGGTGTTGATTTGTAATTATTTCGGAATATGCATTTTTTTGTCCTACTCCTCCCTCGGTGTTTCACTATTGTTATGGAGGGACATTTGTTTGGGTGGGCTCTCATTATCCTACATGTGATTCTTGGCTTTCTAGGCAGCAGGATAGCTAATGGTGTGGGGGACTAAGTTTGACCCACTTGTAAATAACTCTGTCACCCAGATATTCTATTTAGCTCAGACAGACTAGCAGTGCCTCTGGTCTCCCACAACAGAGGAATGTTTAGAAGTCCAAGCCCATGACATCTTTGGGACTTCTCAGGGAAGTGGTGGTCACTCAGGTCCTACACATTTCTATCTTTTCCGGTATGTTCCCATACACAAATGACACAGACAGTGTTTGTTTGATATGAAGTTTCATTGTACAACTGACTTGTAGGAATTTAGGTGTGAGCCCCAATAACCAAAACAATACACACAGTTAGAACTGAAATAGTCCGCAGGAGAGTAATACATTGGTACACAGCTATCATGGTGCCTAACAGTTTCTACTCTCCCTCTGCTTGTTCTATATATAGCACAGCATGTTAAGTTTGGAGCTTGGCTGTCTGAATCACAGGGGAGACATCATCCCTCATATCAGAGGAATGGGCTGGGATCTGGTTGTGCATCAGCAGCAAGGCAGGCAGCATCTAGATGTGATTTTCTGTTTGTAAACTCCCCCATGCGTGTCTTGGGACGAGGAAGTGAATTTAAAAGACATATGTCATTGTGATGACAAAGTTTCCCTACGCAGGAATGGCAAACCTTAACCCCTACCACATCTATCATCAACGAACCAGACGGTATCCTTGACTGGGGCACAGAGTGAATATGTTCTGGCAAACTCCAGCGCAGAAGTAGGCAAAACAGGGTGATTTGACTAATTGCCAACACCTTAGGACTGACTATTTGCTACATTAACTGATAGGAAGGGCAATGAGATTCATTTAGTGCAAAGTGCTCTGAGGCACTTAGATGTGAGCAAATGAGTATAAGTACATTCAGGGTAAGATGCACAAAGGCCTCCAGCCTGAGGCTATTGCGCAAAGTATACGTTTCACTTGCCACGCTACACTTTGACTGACTGTGGGTGTTGTGACTGCCCTGCCAGCACACTTGCCTCTCAGGCCCTGCACCATACACTTTTTATTCACATTGCATGATCTGTACATGTTAGGTGGCATGACCTATGTATGTCAATGTTAGGATGTGGTATGGATGTAAACATTGTTGATGTTTGTATCTGATGGGGTCTCATGTGTGTCTTACTGGATTGGCCTGTTTATTGTATGAATGTCCTATTTTTTGGTTAGACTGTGCAGATGTGTTTCATTGACCAGTTGCCTGTGTCCCCTCGTCAATGTTGTTGTCTGAGCAGTATGACATTTGTGATGTAGCATTGTTAGGCAGGCACGTGAGGGACCCTGACGTATGCAGCATGTGTGTGTCGTTAGTGCTGTGTGGCTCCTATTGCTGTTTACTTAGGCTTATGTATGTGTCAGTTATGGACATTCGGCATTTAAGTGTACTGGTACCTTTGTCTTATTTCTAGGAGTAGTTGCAGATGTCATCCTCACCCCCTAATTTAGGTATGTATGTTCCAGGGTGGGCTTCCTGCCATTTGGTACTATAGCTGCCCAGAGATGAGAGGTGTTATTGTCAACTGTGGTGGCAGTTAAGTTGCAGTTGTTGTATTTGCTACTGCATTACAGGTAGGGACCTAGTTGATGGGGAATAGTTTGTGCAAAACAAGTGCCTGGATGTGGATTCAGGGTAGTGTCCTTCCCACCTGTCACTGGTTTCCCTTGGCTCTCTTGTTGTAATTACAGGATGTCCCCGTGGGACTGTAGTGGTGGCAGTATTTTGTCGTGCCCCGGCTATGGTCAGTACTGGCCATTCCCCCCTGCGGTGCCCCTTTCCCCATGCCACTTCATATATGTGCTAAGTTACATGCATTGTGTAGTAGGTATCCCCCCCCTGCTTACAGTCCCCATTATTGCATTGTAATTCCCCATGCGACTTACCCTGCATGTGCGTAGTGTCGTGGTAGTCTGCGCTGTCCAGTCCTTGTATCCCTGTGACGATCTCCTCCGGGATGACGGCTGCGACCATCTCCTCCATGTGGTCCAGGGCCTCCTGTTGTGCTGGACTCCCCCCTCCAGTCTGCATTGCTGCCTTCCTGTTCCTGGCCATTTTCTCTTTGGTCCTACGTTTACAGTCATGCCAGCGTTTCTTACACTCGGTGACTGTCCGGCGTTCTTCAGCCACACTGTTTATCTTGTCCACAATTTGTTTCCAGATGGCCTCTCTCCTACTGAGTGGCAATTTTGAGGATATGAAAAGTTGGTGCTGGTGTTCCGTCACCTCTTTCACCAGGATTTCCTGCTCCTCTGCACTGAAGCGACACTTTCTTTTTTTCTTTAACATGTCCTGGTTCCTGTATGCTTCCTCCTGGCTGGTTCCTGGTCTGCTCTCATCCTCCTGGGGTCTGTTGGGGCATCTAGGATCCATTTTGGGTCTCGTCTCCTGTAAGTGCAGTTTTCGCGCAAAAATGTCACGCAATAGCGTGAAAAAAAACGGCGTTTTCACGATTGCGCTTTCGTAAATCGACCCACAGTGATTTGCGTCACTTTTACGTGGGTTTCCCTTACGACAGACCGACGCTGTGTGCGTCACGAAATAATGACTCCCACCTGTTGGTTGCGCCGCCGTACGTCAAAGTATAAATTTGACGCCCGAATGGCGCATCCAAATGGCGTTAGACGGCGCAATTTTTTTTGACGCAAAACTGCGATAGCGCAGTTTTGCGTCAAAAAGTATAAATATGGCCCATGGTGTATTGTAATACACAAACAGACGCATGTAACGAACTGGCTCCCTCAACCAGCGGACCTGCACAATATTGGGAAGCTTATAAAAAATACCTGATTGGCAAAGAAACGGATGGAGGGGGCCTGGAGATGCAGAGACTGATAACCCCTAAACGCTTGCTGATACAGTTTAGTGGTTCCTGGGGGCCCATAGACAGCAGAGACATAGTATTTGTCAATGTAGGAGGGTGGGGGGAGAGATGGGAGAAGGTCTAAGATGAACGGGACTGTTATAATTCGTATTGATTGGGAGGAGCCAAGATGGCGACCGGGAAGGACGCTTCGTAAAGCGCTCCGTCTCGGGCTCGCCTCCAAAACGATTGCGGGGCACCCTGGGGTCGCCAATATCCTCATACAGAGGAGTAACCCGCTCTAGGAGCCTCTCTCCCCTTGCTGACGGCCACGGGGGCGCTGGGGCGGCTGAGTGGAGGAGCCGCCGAGGGACAACATCGCCTCAGGACTGCGGCCGCCATTTTGCCTCGGCGCGAGGCTCGGAGCTCCGTCCCGGAGCCCCTGAGGTGAGGTGGGGGTGCGGCGGTGGGGGGATCCCGTTGCGGGAGGGCAGCGGACCTGCCTCGGGGCTCTCCCCCCCCCCCTCTACCGCTGGACAACCCTCTCCACTGCCGTGGTGGGGAGGGGCGGTGGGACGGTGAAGCCGTGATTGGGGACCTTGGGCGGTTCCCCCCCCCTTGGCCTGCGTTCTGGCTGCAAGGCGTGCCCCCCCCCTTCGATTTAGGGGGGTCGCGCAGTAAAAGTCACGGGGCTGAACGGAGGAGCCGCCGAGGGACGACATCGCCTCAGGACTGCGGCCGCCATTTTGCCTTGGTGCGAGGCTCGGAGCTCCGTCCCGGAGCCCCTGAGGTGAGGTGGGGGTGCGGCGGTGGGGGGATCCCGCTGCGGAAGGGCAGCGGACCTGCCTCGGGGCTCTCCCTCCCCCCCCCCCCCTCTACCGCTGAACAACCCTCTCCACTGCTGTGGTGGGGAGGAGCGGAGGGGCAGTGAAGCCGTGATTGGGGACCTTTGGCGGTTCCCCCCCCCTTGGCCTGCGTTCCGGCTGCAAGGCGTGCCCCCCCCCTTCGACTTAGGGGGGTCGCGCAGTAAAAGTCACGGTGCGCATCTGGAGCCCTGGCGGTTTGCTCTACACGCCCCCCTGGTCACTCCTAGTGGCTCCTGCAATTTATGAACGTCTGCGGGCTACGAGTGGGGCCCCCCCCGAAGTATATTATGACTCCACCATTCCCCCGGTAAGAGGAGCAGAACCCTGCATGGAAGCCCAATTGGAAGTGAGTGCATATGGCAATTGACCTTGTGAGGGTGGGGGACCCACGCCCAGGCCCTGAATCGTTGGAGCCGACATGATGGGCATATTGGATTGACTTCGGAGATCATCCCGCTATCCGCCGCCCCCCCGCTGGCGCCGGGTGAGGGACCTGGAAACGGGCAACCAAGCAGGAACTCATTTCGTGGAATATTAGGCAGTTTGTAATCCAAAAAACTTAAAGCGCATGACGGTGGGGATCCGTGAGTACACACAGCCCTCCATATCCGTCCAACCTGGGGCTCGAGGAGCTCATGTAAGCGCAGTAGAAACAGAGACCCATAAATCGAGTCAAAATGGCCGGGAGATCAAAATCAGCGAGGAATCAGGACCGGGGCACGCAGGGACCAGCGCCTGGGGACCAACAACCTACTCCTACCTTACAATCACTGGAATCTACACTTTTGGCCCATTCTACACAATTCGAGAGAGTACTCCAAGCAATTATGGACACTAAAATTTCATTAGAAAATAGAATAGATACGGTATCGCAAGATCTAAATATTCTTAGAGCGGACCACCGCAAATTATCCGAAAAAGTGAAGTCAACGGAAGAGACGCTAAATGACATGTGCCCCAAAGTAACGGACAACCAAAAACAAATTCTCCGCCTGGACCTAGAGGTAAAAACACTGCTGAGGAGAGCAGAAGAGGCGGAGGGAAGATCACGCCGCAACAACATACGGTTTCTTGGTCTCCCGGAAAAATCAATAGAACAAAACACAGAGATTCAACTGGAACAGTAGTTAGCCAAAGAGGTCCTGAACGGAGCCCCGTCGAAATTCTTCTCAGTAGAAAGAGCACACAGGACTCCCGGGCGCCCCCCAGTACCGGGCCAGTCCCCAAGACCGCTGATAGCCAGGTTCCTGAACTTTAGAGACCGGGATGCGATACTGCAACAATTCCGCAGCAATGGTCCATTTCAATATGAGGACTCCACTGTTCACGCTTACCCAGACTTCACTCAGGAAGTGCAAAGACAACGCAACTCCTTTGCTCAAATTAAGCAACGTCTCCGTGAACATGACATAAAGTATGCTCTGCTATTTCCCGCTAAATTAAGAGTACTAACAGATGAACGCACCCACGTGTTCACATCTCCGGAAGACGCTTGGACATGGCTACATGCCAAGGGGTTTGCCCAACCCCGAGAAGAAACCGGTATTAACGACAACTGGTCCACAGCATCCAATCGGAAACGCCCCAAAAGACGACCCGGGGGTCAACCTACGGAGAAACAGGCTGCGGAAGAGAGAGCCAGGGTCCTGAAGGAAACTCCCCTGCTGACACAAAATGCTTTTGAGACACTCAGAACCCATCCGGAGGAGGGTTCGGAATCGGATTCAATAAGCTCGGATTCCACACTGACGGGGTCGCTGAAAGGCCCAGAGATTACTCCCCGGACTGCGGACATACTCTGAACAACTGATGCTGACCCACCACCAGGGCGGGACCCGCTGCCACAGAAGGAGAACAGGATTGAATATTGTGTGTCCCGCCGACAGCGGCTGGATATATCGCTTGAAATTATGTATCCTTGTTTCTCTGCTTTCAGAGTCAACTCCTGTATTTAGCCTGCGTGTAATTGGAGGTGACGCGCGGCAGGGGAGGGTTGGCTTGCTGCGCCCCGGGGATGCCCCACACAACTTGCAGGCTGAATCTGCAGAAGGATGCGAGCCCCTATAATGAGCCGCACCCGGATAGTATTATAGCTCCCCCGCAGGCATCCACACGGACACTGCCTAGGTCGCACCTCTCTGGGGTGTGCGTTTGTTTTTTTGTTGGTTCACAGTTGGGGTTGGGATCCAGTTGGGGAGGGAGGGAGGGTAATTACCAGTTTGTACACCGCAGGTCTGCGCATAACACAAGACACATAGATGGAGGTTGGGGAACGGGTTGTAGTGGCGATGGGGAGGGGGAGGACTGCTTGGACCCCATCAGGGACCAGACTGTTAGATGCACCACTATGAAACAAACATGGCCCAGCAAACAGCCCACAACGTAAGCAAATATATCATAGTCACCTGGAATGTCAGGGGTCTAGGGAACCACAGAAAAAGGTCCAGGGTGCATGCAAGACTCAAACGCCAGGGCACACACATTGCAATTTTACAAGAAACCCACCTACTGGACCCAGACTTACAAGAACTGCGGAATAGATGGGGAGGTCAGATCGTAGGCACATCTTATTCAACCTTTGCGAGGGGGGTCCTGATATGGATGGCAGGGAGTGTTCCATTTCTTCTAACATCATACAGGATAGACCAGGGAGGTAGGTACGTGGTGGTGGAGGGTAAATTAGACGGAAAACAATTGTCACTCATAGGAGTATACGCCCCGAACACTGCGTTGCCTGTGTTCCTGAACACGCTCACCCCAGCTCTATTGACTAACCCTGCAGCACCTGCAATATGGGGTGGTGATTTCAATAATACGCCGGACCTGACATTGGATAGGTCAAGCCCCCCCACACATTCAGCGGCCAACAGACGCCCCGGGTGCCCACTGGTGACATGGGCCAGTGACATGGGTCTCTGCGATTTGTGGCGCATGAAGCACCCGCAGCGCAGAGAATACTCATTTTACTCAGTACCACACAAAGTATACACTAGGATAGATCTGCTATGGGGTACCCGGGACATTTGCACAGTAACCAACGGGATTGAATACTTAGCTAAGTCACTATCAGACCACTCACCGCTTAAAATAACTTTAGATTGGGGCAGGAGGCGACAAGCGATCCCAACCTGGAGATTACAAGTGGAAGCGTTGCAGGACCCTGCATTTAAAGACGCTTTGAGTACAGCGCTCAAGCAGTACTGGGAATTGAATGCTGGCACTACAAGCTTAAGAGCAGTAGAGTGGGACGCACATAAAGCAGTGACCCGCGGGCACTGCATTTCCACTACATGGGGGGTAAGACGCACACTCCATGCAGAGGTTACCAAACTGGAAAAGAAACTAAGAGCACTAGAAAACGCAGTGGCCCGCAGCGAAACACCATATACGTCATTAAAAGATGCGCGCGCAGAATACGCAGCTGCAGACGCCACACTACGCCTACATGACTACAAATATCACTTGACCAGATTACAAGCGGAAGGCGACAGATCGGGTAGGCTGCTCGCATGGCTCCTGCGGGAGGAACGGCAATGCCCCCCAATAGGGGCAATAGTGTTAGGCGTAGGCGCAATAGCAACCACACAGGATGAAATTAATGATGCGTTCAGGAAATATTACACACAGCTATACAGCACACGCACATCATGCACCCCCCAACAACTCGAGTCCTTTTTGGTGGAATCCTCTCTGCCCCAACTCACACAAAATGACAGGGAGACATTAGAGGCCCCCATCACACTAGGAGAACTAAATAAGGCTCTTGAACAACTACCTAGAAATAAAGCTCCAGGGGCAGACGGCCTGCCATCAGAATACTACTCCACTTTTGCAACACACCTGGTCGCACATCTCCTAAAAGTCATGGAAGAAGCAGAGATCAAGGGAAGTCTCCCCCCCACAATGAGAGAGGCAATGATAGTGGTCCTCCCGAAACAGGGGCGAGACCCCACTGACGTTAGGTCCTATAGACCCCTGTCTCTACTAAATCTAGATTGCAAACTACTTGGCAAAATACTAGCCAACAGGCTAGCCCCTCATATGCACACTTTAGTACACAAAGACCAGAATGGATTTATCCCAAAACGCAACACCTTTCTCAACATTCGTAGGCTACTAAGCGTAATGGGCGATACCCCCCCGAGTGCATCTGAGGAAGCAGTGATCTCGCTAGACATCGAAAAAGCATTCGACACACTAGAATGGGACTTCCTGTTTGCCACCATGCAGCGAATGGGCATAGGCCCAAAATTTATAAGATGGGTACGCATACTGTACACCAACCCGCAGGCCAGGGTGAAGACAGGAGGAGTCATATCAGAGAGCTTCCCAATTAGCAGGGGAACAAGGCAGGGCTGTCCCCTTTCCCCCCTGTTGTTCGCCCTGGCGATGGAACCACTGGCCGCGCGTGTCCGTGCAAAAACAGAAGAATGGGGGGTGGTAAGGAACGGCACATCCCACGTCATATCATTGTATGCAGATGATGCTTTGATCTATATACGCAGTGTTGGGGAGGCACTGCCCCCGGTGATGTCATTGCTACGCGAGTTTGGAGAGATATCGGGCTTGATAGTTAATTGGGGGAAATCCTGTATATTCCCACTGGTTGGCCGGTCCCCAGCGAGACGAGAGAACACTTCACCAGGCCCATTAAAATGGTGCTTCGACACATTCAAATATCTCGGGGTTAACGTCTATCACAGTGCTGAAGACCTCAGGGATGGCAACCTGGGGAGAGCGGTGACATCTATAAAGAGCTCATTGCGTTTCTGGAATAAATTACCGCTCTCACCATTGGGAAAAGTTGCCATAGCCAACATGCTAGTGCTGCCCAGGCTGCTATATCACTTCGCTGCCCTGCCGATCATAATTCCTAAAAGTTTCTTCAACAGTTTAAACTCTGCATTGGTGCAGCTGGTATGGGGTGATGGCAGAAGGCGAGTCGCACTCAACACACTATATCACCCAGTGGCGGCGGGTGGACTGGGAGCCCCTAACTTTGAGCTCTACTCTGCGGCAGCACAGCTGCAGTGGATCTCAAATTGGATTCATAACTCGGGGTCGGCGGAAGCTGCCTGGCTGGTAACCCGACTCCGGGGAGTCCCCCTGCTTGAGTGGCTCTCGAGCAAGCAAACTAAAAGCACATGCGCAAACCCATTGATGGCAGCAGCACATGCATACTGGAAGAAGTATATTCAAAAAGATGCCAAAAAAATTCCCTACTCACCTCTCATACCACTAGAACGAATCCCTGGATGGGTGACAACTGGTTCTCACCTATCCGCAACCTGGATAGAAGCGGGCATAAGCACGGTAGGAGAATGCTTCGAGGAAGGAAAACTAATGTCCTTCGAAGATATACAGGCCCTCACAGAGATCAGCCCAGGGCAATTTCTGACATACCACGCTATATGTCATGCAATTAGAGGTACATGGGGGCCCGGGGACGCTGAGCCAGACATCTCAATAAACCTACACCATATGCTGAGCTACGACACACGTGAAAAAGTAGTCTCAAATACATACAAACTACTAAATAAGCCCCCGGAGTCTAATCTGCAGAAAGCCCGAGAAAGGTGGAATGCCGTACTGCCTGACCCGATCACAGAGACAGAATGGTCAAAAGCCCTGAGCCACACACGCGAGGTCTCAAGGAACCCCAGATTCCGATACACACAATTTAATTACTTACATCAGACTTATTTAGCGCCAGCCAGAATTAAACGTATGTTCCCTGGATCGGACCCAACTTGCCCTAGATGTAAAACCCCAGCAGCACAGTTTTATCATATGGTTTGGGAGTGCCCGCAGGTAAGGGGGGAGTGGACCGCGCTGACCACTGCACTGTCGGAAATGACTGGCCTGGGCTTGGACGCGAACCCCAAATCCTGTCTACTTGGCCTCAGGACCAGAACAAAAAGGAGCAAATTTATGCACAGATTCGTAGACCTGGCTTATGCAATGTACAAAAGACTAATAGCCATGAACTGGAAGGCCTCTAAGGCCCCTGACCATGGAGCTTGGCTCGCTCTTACGCTTCGCTGGACACGTGCTGAATATCAGGTACTAACGAAACTGGCGCGAGGTGGTCCTCGACACTCGGGCTGTGAAACCTGGGGCACATTGGTCTCCAAACTAGAAACAAAGAATGACGAAAAACCTCCCTGAATAGCAGTCAGACGCGATAACATAGACAATTGTAGGTTTCACCCCGGTTGCAATACCACAGTAATCATGAGTAGCGCACACACCTGCCAATGGTGCCTGAGCACAGATATAAATACACTGCACCCCCAAATACACACTAGCCAATTAATACACACAGCCCATCGTCCCCAACTAGTAAACTCAGGGTCTTCAGAAGTTAAGTTGCCCCTTCCCCTGCCCCCCGCTCTCTCCCGTCCATCTTAGGGTTCGCCCTGAACTAGAACTCTTGCAGGCATCGAAACCTCCGCACGAAAGATAGTATCAAACGCGCGAACTAGCAATGCCTGTAAGTACAGACATAAAAGCGCGGATCTAGCGGTGTACGAAAGTTATTGGTTGTTTGTTAAATCTAATAAATAAGCGCCCAGCAAACTATTGTAACTGTAAACATCCTATCACTGCTGCTAAATGGATGCATCGAAATGTTTGATTTTATTGAAAATTTAATAAAAATATGTTAAAAAAAAAAAAAAAAATCGTATTGATTGCCATAGTAAGTGAAGGGCTATAGAAGGCAGTATTCGACTGTGTGAGCAATGTAGAAATTGTACTGTGCAATGGTGCAATTGCTTTTTGTATTAACTTGTGTTGAAAAGCATAAATACAGAAATACATTTTAAAAAAAAACAAAAAACATGAAAGTGCACTTTGTGACACCCCTCCTGCTACAGCAATCACACCCTGTTAACCGCCAGAAGCGAAGAGGTGCCATGAGTACAACACCTGTACGTGAGAGGGACTGCATTACTGCATAGGCTCCTGATTTCAAGATGTGGGTGTAGCAGTGGTGTAATAATCTCCAATATGATAGAGCTACTTAGCCTGTATTTCTCATACATCTCTTCCTCAATTTATTGATAGACGGTAAGCCTGACTCTGAATATTCGCACTTATCTCCGCCACCTCCTTCTCCTCTGAACAGCCAGTATTTGCATCCTTCTCGCAATAAGGTAAAGAGCAGCCATTATGGTGACCCCTGATGCATTCTGGGCCAGTTTATGTACCTGCACCCATTTATCACCTGTTGCAAATTTGTGCTAAATCACATGTGCAAACCCTCTATTTTGCGACCATTCTCTATTTGCGACTGAATTGGACATACCCTTTGCGAATTGCAAATAGCGATTTCCTATTTGCAATTTGCATTTGCAAATGTGTGCGACTCGCAAAACAGTTACATTGTATTTTGGGGTCTGCAAACGGCTTCTGTACATCGCGAGAAGCCATTTTTGCAGTCGCAAGCCCCTTCGCAACCATTTTGCGAATCGCAAACATTTTGTACATGTGGCCCTTGGATTTTCCACTTTCGTGCAACTGTTTTTAAATCTGCATGCACACTTTTCGGTACGCTCTATTATGTATTTTCACCACACTTCTCTTTTTATTGTCTTTGTGTACTGCCCCTATTCTGCATTTAATTGCACCAATTCATGTCCATACATGTATTCTTGAGGGCAGGGAGAGTTGGTGGATTAGATTTGCTCATTGTTCGCAACCCGCATAGTTCCAGTGTCCTCTTTGTAATTGTATTTTTACCTCACCACCACATGCAAAAACATTCCTCTCTATATGCTTGATGTTTTTCAGTCAAGCATGGGTGTGATCCGCCATGTGAGGCCTGATTCACATACTACATTGTGTAATCTGTAAAGTTTCTTCAGTAACACTACTTACGTTCTAAAAAATGCAATTCACAACCCTGTAGCCGGGGATGACCCCTCTACCATCATTTCTATGCTAAGATCTTTACCACAGTGGCAGAGTCTGCACACATAAGTTTGCTACTTTGTCGTATATGTGGGAGGGATGATACAGAGCGGTGGAAACTGGGGAATAAATATTCAAAAAGGGAGGGGCTAAGGGAAATTTTGTGAGAGATTAAGAAAGGGCATGGTAACACAAAACACACACACACAAATTTAAAATCACTGTAGTTCATAAAATATACTTCTAAAGTTACTACAGCATTAAAAATGTCAAAACAGCCTTAAATATTGCCGGACCTTGGAGTAAGTAATGAACCACACATGGCCAACCATTAGTACATCAAACACACAAAAGGTGATGGAAGGATCGCTTGCAATTTGTTCAAATTCCACCAATACCTTGGGATCGTTCTTTTACCCACCTGAGCTTAGAGACAGCCATTTGCAATTCAGTCTTGACCCTGCTGTGGTTGTAACAGTCCAGCCTGAATTGCCATGCCAGGTCCTCCCTGAACCCGAACACAAGAAACTCAAGATGAGTTTCATCCTGATTGGGACATGTCATTCAAATGTAGCTTGGTTCCAATGGCAAAGTAAGCACAGAACCACCTCTGGGGATACCTTGCCACTTAGGGCAGTACATCAAATACACAAAGGTTGATAGGAGGAATGTGCAACCACTGGTACAGCAACATATTCCCATAGAAAGCAATAGAGGTAGGAAAATAAAATAACACCCCATAAGAACGTATGTTACATTAACTAAGTTAATTCAACATTCAACATATGTATAGTGATACAAATGATGCATAATTGATTATTTTATTACAATTTAATAATAAGACAAATATAAAACTACTCTTCTCAACTTCATTTTAAAGTTAATTCAGAAATATGGTGGGTGGGTATTTGTTTTAATTATTGTTCAAAATGTTTTATTTATAAATTAAATTAATACATTTATAATATTTTATTTAATATATGTTTAAGTTGAGTTAATGCATTCTTACATTTCATTTCATTAGCTCCAGGTTAATAATACATATTTAAAATGATTTTACATGTATAAACTTGATTACATTTCACAATACTTTCCTATAGGGAGATCTCCACCAACCGAAGAAGAGTTACTAGTAGTAACTTTATACTCACAAATTCTGTTGTAGCAGCTCCACCCACTCAAAGGAGTGGAGACTTGTAAGGTTACATCTAGGTGAACATTTCCACTCATAAATTTCCACTCATAAAGGAAAACGGAGGAGAGCCACACCTAAGTGTAGGAGTAGATCTACACATGTGTAAACTTACACATGTATATTTACTTTGTGAATCAGGCGCTGAGTTTTTCTTTTGTCTTTGAAAATGTATGCTTTTGTTGCTTGGCAGTGACTGATCTTTAATTCTTTCTTCTAGAATCACGGATTTTACATCACTAACGGGTGAAGTCTGCATTCCATCCTCTGTCACCAATGTATGGGTATCTGAGCCTAGGAATGAACACATCCTCAGTACTATGATAACTTGCACTACCTACAAATGGGTGCCAGCACTCCTTTTTATTACCTTCTAACATTACCTTCTCAGTCTACCTACCAGTAAAAGGACAAAGTGGAAACTCTCAAAGTAGTATATCACAATTTGGAAATACATCTATGGAAATAATATTCACTTCTTCCCTTCCCAAGAATACATAATAAGAATATATATAAATACGGCTACTACATTTCAGCCTTCAAGACGATGGTTGATGCTAGACGAAGAGCTGATGACTCAGCTGACCAGCAAAACTTGGTGCCACTAACAGTGTGTCTGGATAGTAATGTTGGATTCCAGTTCAACAAAAGGGATAGTTTCCCACCAAAGACACTTCCTAATTGCAATGTTTGCACCTCTGGTACACATAAACTGTAATAAATTCCCATCAAATGCACCAATAAGCCCCCTAGATGTGGCACTTCTCTCATTGTACGTCTGATCTGCCGTTGGTACTATCAGTGCAAAATCGGTAGGCCATCTGGTCTATGTATTATGCATACTGGAGGAATATGCAATATGACAGTGTACGTTATTTCACTCAGGCTGCAGTGGCAGGCCTGTGTAAGAATTGTCAGAGCTCCCTATGGGTGGCAAAAGAAATGCTGCAGCCCATAGGGATCTCCTGGAACCCCAATACCCTGGGTACCTCAGTACCATATACTAGGGAATTATAAGGGTGTTCCAGTATGCCAATGTGAATTGGTGAAATTGGTCACTAGCCTGTTAGTGACAATTTGGAAAGCAGAGAGAGCATAACCACTGAGGTTCTGGTTAGCAGAGCCTCAGTGACACAGTTAGTCATCACACAGGGCACACATACAGGGCACACTTATGAGCACTGGGGCCCTGGCTGGCAGGGTCCCAGTGACACATACACTAAAACAACATATATACATTGAAATATGGGGGTAACATGCCAGGCAAGATGGTACTTTCCTACAGGCAGTCCTTGAATGCCTGGGGGCAGAGACTAGATTTACTGTATGCTCAATCTATGGTTCTAATTTCGATGAGACTAAGGTCTGGGAGGAATTGACAGTGGAGCTAGCTGGGTGGCCAATGCCATTGATAGTTTTGGGGGATTTCAATTTAAATTTAGAAGTAGGTTTGCTTGATGGGGCCTCAAAAAAGTAATTAGGGAGAAAGCCACAAGTGTTCAGAGCAGTCACTCAGCTGAACAAATGCCATGGATTAATAGACATTCTGGGAGAGAACGAATTCCATGGATCCTGGTTATACATTCTTTTTATATCCCCACTTGAAGTATGTCCCCCTGGATTATTTTCTGGTTTCTGTAGGGTTGGTGGACAATGGAGTTATTAGAAAATTGCAAAAAGTATTTTCAGACCATAATCCGCTAATACTTGATTTTACCGGATTAGGCCCGGGATCTCATCTGTTGGATTCAACAGGAAGACGCTCCGCCAGGTTCCTGGCAGGGAACTAATATTATTGCTTTTAGGACAAAAAGGGAAACCTCCAGAAAAACCTGGTTTGTAAAGACCAATATCTTTAATGAACATGGACACCAAGGTGTACTCCAAGATTTTAACAACATGTCTGGGGAAGGTTATAGGAGAACTAGTCTCACCTTGGTAGCGTGGGTTCATTCCAGGGAGAGGTACTGCGAATTATGTGAAACGTGCTATTACTTTGTTTGACAGTGCAGCAATTACAGAGGCCCCCATTGGCTATGATCCTTCTTGATGCTGAGAAGGCATTTGATCGAGTGGCCTGGGGGTAACTTTGGAGGGTCCTTGAGTATGAAGGATTTAGGCCTTTGATGAAGAAGGCATTAACGGCTGTATATCACTACCCTTATGCACAGCTTCAGATTATGGGACGAGAATCTGCGAATATTCAGATTCTGCGGAGTACACAGCAGGGTTGCCAGTGTTCCCCTATTTTATTTACTTTGTATATTGAGCCCTTAATAAGACTGATAATATATAATCAGACGATTCAACCAGTTAGGTTGAATGGATTTGAAACAAAGATATTATCATATGCAGATGTTAACGCCTCAGACAGCACTTTAGGAAGTGGAAAAACTACCAGAGGAATTCGGAGCACTTTCTGGGTACCACCTTAATAGGGGGAAGACTCAACTGATTTGTACCAGTGATGTGGAATTGGTAGATAATCGACGGGTGGATAATGCCACATATTTGGGAGTGAAGATCACAGCATCAGTGGAATCTATTTATAGATTCAATATAGAACCACTGTTAGGGAAGATCAGTCCGGACCTAAGAAGGATTAATGGATTACATTTGGCTCTAGTCAGCTGATATAATGTCCTGAAAATGAATGTTTTGCCCAAAATATTGTACTTATTCAGAACTATTCCATTGGAGCTTGAAGGGCAGTGGATTAAAAAGCTGGAAGCAATGAGTACCAATGTTATGTGGCAGTACACACGGGCTTTGAAATATATGGTTCTCCCAAGAGTTCAGGGACGTTGGGCAGTGCCTTGTTGTGGGCTATATTACTGGGCTGCACTATTGCAACATATAGGAGTCCTACTTGTACCCAAAGATCAGACTAGCTCATATGGGTCGCTAGATAACCCCTGAGTATATACAAACTGGTGCTGGGTGGAATAGCAGCTGGGTGCTTTTAAAGACAGATCGAGCCCAGCTATTATAAAAAAGTAAAAAGGTAAAGCTTAAGATGATTGGGGCAGTTGTGAAGATTTGGTTCAAGGTCAAAAAAATTATGGAAATTCCCAAATACAACCAATATCTTCCACTGTGGCACTCCCCGCTATTTCCAGCAGTTTTTCATGATCAAACTTGTAAGCCTGGGAGAAGGCGGGGATAGTTCAGTTGGGTGATCTGTATTCGCAAGGCCAATTGTGCTCCTTTTTGATCTGCAGCAGGATTATGGCCTGGAAAAGGGATCTTTATTTAAATATTTACAGATCAGAGATTGCTCGATTGAAATTGCCGGACAATCAGTTGTCGCTCGAGAAGCTTACTGTTATGGATTCACTGTTACGTCCTAATATTAGGATTTGGCCTCATCCATACAATTTTAAACAATATGGCAGAGGATGACTTAGATAGGCAAGAGGATACGTGGGATGCAAAATTGGGGAGTCAGGATTTTGACATTTAGACTTCAATAGATGTAGCAATGAAAGTGCTAATAACTGCAAGTTTGAAACCCCATCATTATAAAACAATCTTTAGGCAGCATTATACCCCTGCCAAGTTATTCAGTTGGGGTAGAAGGGCTGATAGTAAGTGCCCTTGATGTTGGAATAGTCCTGCCGATTTGGGACACATGTTCTATAAGTGTGCTAAACTGATTCCATTAAGAGAGGGTATTGAGGAATGGTGGAGTAAGCTTTTTAAAAAAGGTTTATTTAAGCGTGTTGCTGATGCTATCTGGGGTGGACTCATCTCTTATGGGGGACCTAGGCCAGCTTTACTCTTTGTTTATGTCAGCAGTTGGGTGGTCAAGTAATATATGTCGAAGGCTGGAGATTCCAAGCCCCCCAACATTGTTCGGTGCTGCAATACTTCCAGAGAGACCAGATGTCTCCCACCATCCCATATCAGTTCTCACAGCAAAACGTTTAGTTCCTTAAACCAAGTACTGGTAACCAAAACTAGTAAATTTGCAAAATAATAGAGAACAACATCACCATTGTTGGTAAAGCCACCTCTGTCATAATTGGTAGTTTCAGTGACCCAGCAAAGTTGGACATTTCCCGGACGTCCCTTGTGTTATTGTAAACATTAACTCCAGGCCCTGAAATACCTTGGGTTACCAGCAAATGCCAGAAAGTTAAAGTGGGGGTGGTGGGACTCGTTCATCAGAAGAGATTGGGAATGCACATGTCTTAGATCAATTTGTGTAGAGTCGGGACAATTGCACCAGGTCTTGCAATAGCTTTACACTTGAGGAGGTCCCTGTAACTACATTCTTCAGGTACAAAAGCATATCATCTGCATATAATAAGATAACATGTTTCGCGTCACATAGGGGGATGCCCATTCCCACTCCCTCTGCCCTGGCCACAAAAGCAATTGGTTCCACCACCACAGCAAAAAGTTGTGTGGATAGGGCGCTGCCCTTCCCTGTGTCCCTGTGGACCTCAAAAGCTTCCAATATACATTTCCTAGTCCAGACTCTGGCCCGGGTGCCCGTGTACAGTGTGAACCTCCTGTCCTCCCTTCTCCTCAGATTTATACACGACATAACAGTCCGAGGTATACACAGGACTACCAGAGTGCATATGGACATAACAGTGCCAACAATAACAAGATATGAACACTGATCAAATCATAGAACGTTAAGCCCCACCTGCCACCCCAACTCAGAACACAGTCAGCTGATAATCTGCCACAAAACACGACAGGCATGCAGTTCAGTACTGCATCTTTGTGCAGTCCCTAATGTGCCCCTTCTCTACAATGATGCTTGGTATCGATCTCCAACATTATCTAGTATGTCCAGGGAATAGTAGGCCAACCAGCCACCCCAAACCTTTCGGAACCTATGGGTGCAACCCCTACTGCTGTGTGTAGCTTTGACAGCCACCATATAAATGTCCATGCCCCTCTTCCACTCTAGTAAAGTCGGGCTCTGCCCTGCACCCCAATATCAAGCCAGATCTCTTTCTGCCACCACTAGGCCCAGACTACAAAACAGAAGCTCAGACCTGGTCAACATCATGGGGGATCTCTAGTAGAAGAAACTTAGGTTTGAGAGGGATGGGTTCACCCAGGACTTTGCCCAGTTCTTCAATAATCATCTTCTAGTACCCATGACTTTGCTGACATTCCCATATTATGTGGAAGAAGGTTCCCTCACCCATTCTGCAGCACAAACAACACTGGTGCTGGGCCCACCCCATCGCATGCAGCTTTTTTCGATCAAGTATACCCTGTGAAGGATTTTAAACTGGATCAAGCGTAGCTTTGTCTTGATTGCAACCTCCCTTGAGTGCATCAGGGTTGCCTCTCAGTCAATGTCCTCTAAATCACTCAGGTCTTCCACTCATTACCCGGCAGCCTAAATAGATTGGCTGGCATGTTATTATTGAAAGTTTTGTATATTGGGGATACCATGCCTCTTCCAATCTCCACGGTGAGGAGCCGACCCCTCAACGAAACGAACTCCAGGATTTCATCCTCAGGGATTCTCTCAGCCCGGCAGGCGTGGCAGAGCTGTGCGTATTTCAGGAACTGTTTGGCGTTCATCTCGTATTCTTGTTGCAGCATGGAGAAGGGCTTCATGCCATCCATTTCCCACAGGTCTCCCACCCTAAAGATCCCAATTAGGTCCCAGGCCTCAAAGCCCTGCAATTTCTACAGCTCCGGGAGCCAGGCTCCCACCCATAACTGTGTCTCCCTTGTGACTCTATGGTGCCAACCCATACATCTCGTGGCCCTCCCCCAGGCCACTAGGACCACCTGGGTGGCCGACAGGAGTCCATTCCTTCTCCCTACCTCCATGGAGATAAGCATGAGTTCTGACCCCATTGGGAGCGTTCCAACCTAAATGTGGAATGATCCTGTATGGCAAATAAGCAGTCATTAATACTGATGCAATGCGCAGCCCAATAATAGGCCTCCAAGTCAGGAAGGGCTATCCCTCCATTGTAGGGATTTCACTGCAGCATTTTAAAACCTATTCTGAGGTGTTTCCCATCCTGTAGAAAACTGTGCAGGTCCCTCTCCAGTCTGACAAAGACCTCCAGGGGGGATCCTATAAAACATTCTGTAGTACATACAGTAGCCTCAGGAGTGAGATCATTTTGAACAGGGTTGTACAGCCCATCAAGGTTAGGTGCCAGCCTCGCCCTCTCTCCCACTCCTCACAACAGGCCCCCGCCGCCCTCCCAATGTTTCTCTTAAAGCAAAGTTCCTTATCCAGCGTCATAAAGATTCCCAGATATTTAATACCATCTGTCACGCACACTAGGTGATGGGGATCAGGGTTCTGTTCATTGTGCGGCCTGGAAGGTAGAGTACCGATCTGCCTCAATTAAGATTATGGGGGTCATTCTGACCCTGGCGGTCGGTGATAAAGCGGCGGCCAACCCGCAAACAGGCCGGCGGTCAAAAAAATGGAATTCTAACCCTGGCGGGAACCGCCAACACAGGCCGCCACTTTAACACTCCGACCGCCACGGCGGGACCGACAAACAGCGCGGCGGTCACCGCCAACAGGCAGGCGGCAGACAATGTACCGCCCACCCTATCACAACTCACCAATCCGCCACCTTTTCCGGGGCGGGAGCCCCACCGATAAAAACACGGCGGAAACAGACTACGAATGGGAAAACACTCACCTATACACACTCCACGAGGAAGGAGGACAGCATGGAACCCGAATTACACATCCTACCAGCTATTGTCTACCTGCTCATCTACCAGCTGGAGTACGAACGCCGGCGCAGACGACAACAGTGAGTACCGCACCTACGACACAGGCGAGGGGGGAGGAGGAAAGCTTACGGGCACACACATGCGCCATACACCCACCCCCCCACCACAAATACCTACACCCCAATGCCGAGCAACAAGTTAGATTGACACCACACAAACCCCCCGGAATAATGAAAAGCCACAATTTAAATGATCTATAAAATATGTGTATAAATAGCTCCATTGAAGGAATGGCAAATATGCCATATAAAAGATACAAAAATAAGGAATGAACATAGTCAACAATATATACATAGGCAAAAAGTCCTGCACATTCCGTCAAAGTTCCATAGTCCGTGGGCCAATGTGCACAAACACATGGGCAAAGCCCACACAGGAGACCAGATACCATTGGAGAGAACACTGCAGGGGCATCAGATGATAAAACTACAGGCACCTCAGGGGGAAGGGAATGGGGGCACCTCAGCCACATGAGTCCATGACGCCAGATCCACGAGGGGCCTCAATGCCCACTGTCCCATCCTGGGGAGTGCAAAGCCACAGTCTCACAAGTCCCTACAGTGGGTGGCTTGCCCACTGTACCATCCTGGGGAGTGCAAAGCCACAGTCTCTCAAGTCTCTACAGTGGGTGGCTTGCCCACTGGACCATCCTGGGAAGTGCCAAGCCACAGTCCATCAGATGGATTACCGACTCCACTGTTATTGGAGGAGGCATGGTGCCCAGAGTGCTTCCTGAAGCCCTGCTCGACACAGAACCGGCACTGTCAATGGGCAAGCGGTGCTTGAGATGAAGGGCCCAGCGGAGCGGTGCTTGAGATGAAGGGCCCAGCGGAGCGGTGCTTGAGATGAAGGGCCCAGCGGAGCGGTGCTTGAGACGGCAGGTCCCAGCAGAGCGGTGCTTGAGATGAAGGGCCCAGCGGAGCGGTGCTTGAGATGAAGGGCCCAGCGGTGCGGTGCTTGACAGGAAGGGCCCAGCGGAGCGGTGCTTGAGATGAAGGGCCCAGCGGAGCGGTGCTTGACAGGAAGGGCCCAGCGGTGCGGTGCTTGACAGGAAGGGCCCAGCGGAGCGGTGCTTGAGATGAAGGGCCCAGCGGAGCGGTGCTTGAGATGAAGGGCCCAGCGGAGCGGTGCTTGACAGGAAGGGCCCAGTGGAGCGGTGCTTGACAGGAAGGGCCCAGCGGTGCGGTGCTTGACAGGAAGGGCCCAGCGGAGCGGTGCTTGAGATGAAGGGCCCAGCGGAGCGGTGCTTGAGATGAAGGGCCCAGCAGAGCGGTGCTTGACAGGAAGGGCCCAGCGGAGCGGTGCTTGAGACGGCAGGCCCAGCGGAGCAGTGCTTGACAGGAAGGGCCCAGCGGAGCGGTGCTTGACAGGAAGGGCCCAGCGGTGCGGTGCTTGACAGGAAGGGCCCAGCGGAGCGGTGCTTGAGATGAAGGGCCCAGCGGTGCGGTGCTTGACAGGAAGGGCCCAGCGGAGCGGTGCTTGAGATGAAGGGCCCAGCGGAGCAGTGCTTGAGATGAAGGGCCCAGCGGAGCGGTGCTTGACAGGAAGGGCCCAGCGGTGCGGTGCTTGACAGGAAGGGCCCAGCGAAGCGGTGCTTGAGATGAAGGGCCCAGCGGAGCGGTGCTTGACAGGAAGGGCCCAGCGGTGCGGTGCTTGACAGGAAGGGCCCAGCGGTGCGGTGCTTGACAGGAAGGGCCCAGCGGAGCGGTGCTTGAGATGAAGGGCCCAGCGGAGCGGTTCTTGTCCCGGCGGGGCCCTGTTCAGCAGTGCTCCTCCCGGCGGGGCCCGTTCAGCGGTTCTTGTCCCGGCAGGGCCCTGTTCAGCAGTTCTTGTCCCAGCGGGGCCCTGTTCAGCGGTTCTTGTCCCGGCGGGGCCCTGTTCAGCGGTGCTCCTCCCGGCGGGCCCTGTTCAGCGGTGCTCCTCCCGGCGGGGCCCGTTCAGCGGTTCTTGTCCCGGCGGGGCCCTGTTCAGCGGTTCTTGTCCCGGCGGGGCCCTGTTCAGCGGTTCTTGTCCCGGCGGGCCCTGTTCAGCGGTTCTTGTCCCGGCGGGGCCCTGTTCAGCGGTGCTCCTCCCGGCGGGGACCTGTTCAGCGGTGCTCCTCCCGGCGGGGCCCGTTCAGCGGTTCTTGTCCCGGCGGGGCCCTGTTCAGCGGTTCTTGTCCCGGCGGGGCCCTGTTCAGCGGTGCTCCTCCCGGCGGGGCCCTGTTCAGCGGTGCTTGTCCTGTGTGTCTAGGGAGCCCGACCTGGGCAAGACTTCACGCTCATTCACCATCCGAACTTGCGGTCGCGGCGCCCTCCTGTGATGGAGTCCTGGGCGAGTGGGTGTCACCCGTCACACCCGGAATGGGGCTGGTGGGGCCCTCCTGGGCAGCTCGCCTGCTGCCTGACTTCTCCGCCCTGCTGCCCTTGCCCTCCTTCGCTGAAGCTCTGTGGCCCTTGCCTCCCTTGGATGATGTGGCAGGTGACGGGGCAAGGCTACTGTCCTTGGTGGCAGCCGTCTCAGGCTTGTCGCGCCGGGCCTTTTTCTTTTTTGTCCTCTTCCCAGGGGGGGGGGGCTGGCTGTCCCCTTGCTGGTGGCCGATGTTCCTGCCCTAGGATCTGGTGGACTCCAATAGCCCTGCACTATGGTCACAGTAGATGCAGGGCTGGTGGTGGCTGAGGTGCTTTTTTTACTCTTACCAGATGGAGGGGGTGGGTCAGTGATTGGAACGAGCTCAAGGTTGGAAAGGAAAAGGACTTTGGAAGGACAGGGACGGGTAGGTCTGGTGGGTTTGGGAGTGGAGGAAAAGGATGTGGTTGTAGGAGAGTCAAGTGTGCTGTCTTTGGGTGCAGGTGCTTGTGACGGAGGCTGTCGTGAGGTGGATGGCTGTTGGGTGGGTGGCTGCCTGCGTTTGTGTGCTTTGGAAGAGGGGGTGACAGACACACTGGGAGAGGACACAGGGGACGTGTAAATGGCAGTGGGGGTGGTGACTGCACGTGTGCGGACTGTAATGGAGGGTGTGCTGGTGATGGAAGTACTGGCTGATGGTGGTGTGCATGCAGGTGTGAGTGGAGACGTCACAGGGAGGGAGGAGGGAGATGAGGAGGTGGGGGACACAGAGGTGGTAGTGACTGTTGGCATGTCTGCATCTGGATGTTGCTTGGGTGAATGCTTGTGGGATCTGTGGTGCTTATGTCTGGATGAGCTGCCCTTGGGTGTAGAGGTGTGTGCAGGCTGGTCTGATGGTGTGGATGGGATAGGCAGAGGAACAGGAGACTGGGACTGGGAGAAGGGAGTCAGAAGAGGGAGGCTGGAGACAGGGACAATGGCTGCCGTCAGTGCTGAGGCCAGAGCGTTGAACGATCGCTGATGGGCAGCCTGACCCGAATGAATGCCCTCCAGGTATGCATTGCTCCGATGCACCTCCCTTTCTACACCCTGGATGGCATTCAAAAGGGTAGACTGCCCAACAATGAGTGTCCTGAGGAGGTCAATGACCTTCTCACTGAGGGCAGCAGGGGTAACTGGGGCAGGGCCTGAGGTGCCTGGGGCGAAGGAGATGCCCGCCTTCCTGGGCGAGCGGGCACGGAGCGAAGGCTGAGGGGCTGCTGGGAGGTCGGGGCTGGTGCGCTGGGTGGCGGCTGTACCTGTTGTGGCGGTGGGCACGGATGTTGCCGCCACCGCTAGGGAGCTCCCTTCCGAGGACGTGTCGGTGTCACTGACGTCTCCACGGGTCCCCGTTGTGGAGCTCCACTCGCCCTCCGTCTCACTGGTGTACTCGGAGTCTGTTGTATGGCCCTCCGGGGCCATGTGAGATGCAGCTCCCTCGTGCGCCGATGCCACTTCTCATCCACCTGATGATGCTAATGCACACATGAACAGGAAGACAAAGAAAATGGGGGGGGGGGGGGAGAAATGAAGACAGGTTGAGTGCATGCATTGGCAACACTGTTGTCGGAGAGGGCAGACACAGAAGCCCCCTGAACTAGGCCGCGCCATGGGGGTACACTACTCAGTTATTGTGACTAGGCCTAAGGGTCTATGGACGACAAATGCACACATAGGTGAGGCCGGACCATGGATAGCTGTACTTGGCACCCTACAGAGGTGGGGGGCGGGGGCACAGGGCCGTGTCTAACAGAATGCGCCCTGGCCTGGAGATAGCCACAGCCCTCCTCCCCCACCCAGACACCTTCACTGCGCGCAAAGATAGCAGAATGTGCTGATACTCACCCCCTTGTGTCTGCTGTGATGTCCTCACGCGCCCATCCAAATCGGGGTAGGCCACCACCAGGATCCGGGACATCAGGGGGGTCAATTGGCGGCTGGCACCCCTCCTACGTTGGGAGGCCATCCCCAGCAGAGACTCGGCGGTCTTTCTGGTCCCGCGGCTCCCACCTCTTTCGGCAGTGGGTGCCCCGTCTGTTGTGGACCCCCAGGGCCCGGACGTCCTTGGCGATGGCACGCCAAATGTCGATCTTCTGATGGGCGCTGACCTATGTGACATGTACAGGGTGGTAAAGGAAATCGCATCAGTTTTCTGCCTGGTCAGTGTGAGTGGCCCCCCCCTCCCCAACCTTGCCATGTGGCACATGCTCTCATCTTTCGTGCGTTGCACTCCTCATTCGCTCCCCTCCCCACCATCTTACATACACCCCACTCAACACAGGCATAGCCCATTCAACGTGCACCCTGTGTACTAACCTGTTGGTCTGGAGGACCGTAGAGTAGCGCATACTGGGGGAGGACCCCATCAACAAGTTTCTCCAATTCTTCGGCAGTGAAGGCAGGGGCCCTTTCCCCAGTCGCAGCAGCCATTGTATCTCCCAGACCGAGGTCACAGCAGCACTTGCAGTATAGGTCCTCTCCTGTGGATGATCAGGTCTCGAGTGATTAATCAGATAGAAAATGGCGGCCACGCCCGCGGCGGTGCGTACCGCGGCGGTGCGTACCGCGGCGGTGCGTACCACGACCGCCGGCGCACATCGTCATTGGCTCCTGAGACCCATAGGGTTCAATGTTAACCAATGCTGCTTTGCGCCGCGGTCCTCGACTGCCTACCGCCACGGTGTGCCACGCCAGCACAGTGACCTCACATCCCACTGTCACACTTCACAGGTCAGGCAGCCGCCATTTCAAGGGCCCACATGGCATGATTTCTACTGCGTCACACAGGCCTAGGCCTTGCATTGCCACTCATACAAGCCGTTCAATGCATAGCGATTCGTGTACTGTGCAAGCTGTGTGAACGAACCTGTGGGTTGCTTGACTCTGTGCTCCATGTTGTCCTTCCTAGGCACCGTCCGCTGGGACTTGCGAGGAGAAGGATGAATCCTCCTGTGTACCGACCGCTGGTGGACCTGTCGACAATGGAAGAACGACATATCATACTTACATACCAGCTTGACAGAGCAACTATACATGAACTATGTGCCCAGCTGGAGCCAGACCTGATATCCCCCATCCGCCAACCCACAGGGATTCCCCCTCTGGTGCAGGTTCTGTCAGTACTCCATTTTTTGGCAAGTGGGTCTTTTCAGACAACAGTGGCCATATCATCTGGGATGTCTCAGCCTATGTTTTCTAAGGTTTTGTCCAGAGTGTTGTCTGCCCTGATGAAATACATGCGGAGCTACATTATTTTCCCTGAGGTGGGCGAATTGCCTACAGTGAAGGGTGATTTCTATGCCCTTGGACATATCCCCAACATCATTGGTGCCATTGATGGGACCCATGTGGCTTTGGTTCCCCCCCAAAGAAAGTGAGCAGGTGTACAGAAACAGAAAAAGTTATCATTCGATGAATGTCCAGGTGGTCTGTTTGGCTGACCAGTACATCTCCCATGTAAATGCCAAGTTCCCTGGGTCAGTGCATGACGCGCATGTCATGCGAAATAGCAGCATCCCTTATGTGATGGAACAGCTACAGAGACACCGTGTGTGGCTAATTGGTGACTCTGGTTGCCCCAACCTGTCGTGGCTACTGACCCCAGTGAGGAATCCCCGGACCAGGGCAGAGGAATGAGGCCCATGGACGATCTAGGAGGATCATAGAAAGGACCTTCGGGGTCCTGAAGGCCAGGTTTAGGTGCCTGCATATGACAGGGGGATCCCTCATGTACTCACCAAAGAAGGTGTGCCAGATCATCGTGGCCTGCTGTATGCTTTACAATCTTGCATTGCGACGCCAGTGCCTTTTCTGCAGGAGGATGGTCCAGATGGTGGTGTTGTTGCAGCTGTGGAGCCTGTGGAGAGTGAAGAGGAGGAAGACGACGGGGACGACACGGACAACAGGGATACAGTCACACAACAATACTTTCAGTAGCACACAGGTAAGAATCAGCCACCCCAATTTACATTTACTTAAGGCCTCATGCGTCTCCACTGTCTGTGTTTCCCCCCAGTTCCTGTTAACTGATTTGTGACTTTCCCTTCCCTTTTCAGAGCTGTATGACCCACTGCCTGACTTCAGCTTTGTTTGCCCATGGACTAAAGCTTATTGAAATTGGTATGTTGTCATCACAAAGTAACTGGACATTATTGCACCGTTATGTGTAATACATTTGTTAAGAATACAAGCAGACTCCTGTTTTTTTAAGTGGAATAAGTGATTTATTTTAAGTGCTACATATAGGTACATGATTGGGAAGCGGTGATGGGTGGGGGTGGAGTAATGTCCATGGCAGAGTCCAGTTCTCAGTCGCACAGGTGCATTGTCCATATGCCTGGGGAAGGATGGAGCAGGGGCAGGGGCAGTTCAAGGTTGGACAGGGTGACAATGTGGGACAGTGGGATGACATCAGGGGGTATCTTAGGCTGGCGGGGGTCTTGCAATCCTACTCTGTCTTCTTGTGAGATCTCAGGTTCCGCTTGCGGGGTGGTTCTTCTTCTGCAGGAGGTGGGGTTCTGGTGGCCTGTCGTTGTGTGGGGGCCTCCTGTCCATTAGCGCCGGCGGAGGTGGTAGGCTGTTCCTGGCCTGGGCTAGTGACAGGGGCCCTTTGGGGTGCCACATGGTCCCGCAATGTGGTGACGATCTGGGTAAGGGCCACGACGATGGTCCCCATTGCGGAACCGATGTTCCTCAGTTCCTCCCTGAACCCCATGTACCGTTCCTCCTGCAGTTCCTGGATCTCCTGGAACCGGGCCAGTACCGTCGCCATCGTCTCCTGGGAGCGGTGGTATGCTCCCATGATGGAGGAGAGGGCCTCTTGGAGAGTCGGTTCCCCGGGCCTGTCCCCCCCCTGTCTCACAGCAGCCCTCCCAGTTCCCCTGTGTTCCTGGGCCTCTGTCCCCTGGATGATGTGCCCACTACCACTGCCCCCAGGTCCCTGTTGTTGTTGGGGTGGTGGGTCAACCTGGGTGCCCTGTAGTGGTGGACACACCGCTGATTTACGTGTCCTGGAGACAGAGGCATGGGCCCGCTGGGTGGGAGCTGTGCTGGTGTTCCCAGAGGGGGTTGGGTCTGGTGTAGCCTGTGGCTGTCTGTGGGGAACCGACTGTCCAGAGGTCCCCGATGGGCCGGGCTGGTCGTCTGGCTCCAGGGAGACAGAGCTGCTGTCATCGCTGGGGGCCTCTTCTGGGGGTGGGATGGACATCTCTGGACCCTCCGTGGCGGTGTGGTGGCGTTCAGGTCCTGCAGGGGTAAAAAGGTATGGTTATTGCTTCTGTGTGTGGCATTTCGTGTGATGGGTGGGTGTCCGTGTACCCATGTGCAGGCATTTCCTTGTGGGGGCTTTTGTGAGGGTGGCTTGTGGGGGTGATGTGTGTGTGCAGTGGGCATGCTTTGGTGATGGGTGTCCATGCTTTGTGGTCGCATGCAGGGCTTGGTGTTGGGATGGGTGGGTTGTGATGGTGAGCCTTTTGCTAGGGGTTGGTGTGATGGGGGAGGGGGTGAGGGTGGGGGTATGATTTGGCATGCAGGTGGGGTTGGGGTGGGAAGCAGTAGTGAAGATTTGCCTTACCAGAGTCCATTCCTCCGCCTACTCCTGCGAGGCCCTCAGGATGCAGGATGTGCAAGACTTCCTCCTCCCACGCGGTAAATTCTGGGGGAGTAGGTGGGGGTCCGCCGCCAGTCTTCTGCACCGCAATGTTGTGCCTTGATACCATGGAACGCACCTTCCCCCGTAGGTCGTTCCATCTCTTCCTGATGTCCTCCCGATTGCGTGGATGCTGTCCCACCGCGTTAACCCTGTCCACTATCCTTTGCCATAGCTCCATCTTCCTGGCAATTGTGGTGTGCTGCACCTGTGCCCCGAAGAGCTGGGGCTCTACACGGACTATTTCCTCCACCATGACCCTGAGTTCGGCGTCACTGAACCTGGGGTGTCTTTGGGGTGCCATGGGGTGGTGTGGTTGAGGTGTGGGGTGGCGTTTGTGGTGATGAGTGTGGTGCGTGTGGTGGTGTGTGGTGTTTGGTGCGTGGATTCTGTGTGGGTGTTGGTGTTGTGTGCCTCTGTGTTGTGGGATTGTCTATTCTGTGCTCTCTCTCTAGCCTTCGTCAATGATTTCGGGTCGTAGGGGCTTGTGGGTGATGTGGGTGTGTGTTTTATATTGTGTTGGGTGTGTGGGAGTGGTGTTAGTATGTGTATCAGGTGTGTGTATTTCGAACTGACCAATGTGGCTGAGTTTTCTATGTGTGTGTGTATTTTGACCGCGGTGTGTACCGCCAATGGAATACCGATTTTGAAAGACCGCCGCGTGGATTTGTGGGTCGGAATGGTATGGGCGTATTTCTGTTGGCGTGACGGTGGAGGTTTGCTCAGCACCATTTTTTCGCTGACCTTTGGTGTGGCGGACTTTTGTGGATGTCGGGTTTTTGGCGGTTTGCCAGTTGCGGGTCAGAATGACCGTGGCGGTTTACCGCGGCCGCGGCAGTGTTATGGCGGTCTTCTAACCGGCGGTAAGCGCCTTTTACCGCCGAAGTCAGAATGACCCCCTATATCTGGAGCATTCACCATAGTGCTCGAACAATCAGAAGGGAGGGGGAAAGATCTGAGCCAGTTGTGTTATATACAGGAAAATTTCATCTAGATAAAGTGACATTTTCTCCTCAGTCTCCTCCACGTCAGTAAGGGAAGAGCTTCAAATTTCTGGGTGGGCCCGCACCATGCATGCCAATGATTCTATTGTGAGGGAGAACAGGGACAAGGGGCACCCCTGCTGCATGCCCCTTTCAATGCAGACGTCCGAGGACATAACCCTGTTTACCCTCACTTCCGCAACCTGTGCCTGGCAAAGCAAAGTTACCCAATTCCGGACCCTGGGTCCAAATCCAAACCACATTAGCGTTTGCTCTAGGAAGGGCCAGTGCACTGCACCAAATGCTTTTTCAACATCCAACGGCAAAAAAATGTGTCTCAGACCGGTTAAAAATGTTGTTCATCAAAGTGTGTTCTCTTCGCAAATCTGGCGGATCGGCCCAGCAGAAATCCGGATTGATCTCTATGGATCAAGGGAGTGATCACCTGCAGGAGTTTGGTGGCTATAGGGGCCAATATCTTTACATCAATATTTAAGAGAGAGATGGTGGGATAGGAAGCATAGCTGTCTCTAGGTTTGCCTTCTTTGTCGCCCGTTGGAGGTCCAGGGGAAGAATACTTTGTCTACCCACCTCTTGGAACATATTCAATAAGTGGGGACCCGACAGGCTCCCATAGCGCTTGACGAACTCAGCCGATAACCTGGTTGGACTTGGGGTCTTGTTGGATTTGAGCCTAGTCGTGGCTGCGTACACTTCCTTTAAGAAGATGTCCACTACTACTGCCTCTTGAATCTCTCTGTTTAACATGGGGATATGCACTGATGCTAAGAACTCCTGTATATAAGTAGTGTCTCCCGGTGGCCTGGCTCTATATAATTCATCATAGAAGTGAGCAAAGGCCTCAGCAAGGGTTCTCTTTGTATTGTAACACTCTCCACTTGGTCCCACTACCTGGTGCACTCATCTGGCCTGTGCTTCCTTCCTCCCCAACCAGGCTAGGAATTTCCCAGCTTCATCTCCAGTTTCATATAATCTATGAAGCGTGGTGGACATCAGTTTCTTGGCCCCCTCTTGTGCTTGAGCTTGGTACTCTGCTCTAAGGGGTTTTTAACTGCCTTTGATCAGGAGGGTGTAAATCCGGACTTAGGGACCCTTGTAGTTCCCAAAGCCTATTCTCCGGCTGTTCCAGGGGCCCATTTTCCCTCAGTTTCTTTTGGGCAATTAAGTTTTGTGTGGAGCCTCGAAAAACCAATATATATGCCTCCCACAGTGTCACCTTGAAGGAGACAGACCCCTGGATCTCCTTAAAGTAATTTCTGTATCTACCTGGAGTCCAGCTGCCATAGCCCGGTCTCGCAGGTCCCATGCATTTACTCTCCAACTGGTCTTCACTCTGGGGCCCCTCCCACTGAGTTTCACCAGCAGCGGGGAGTGGTCAGATAGCCCCCTGGCAAGGTAATCCGCCTCCAGTATGTCGCCCATGTCCTCAGCTGGAGTAAAAATGTAGTCCAATTGAGAAAATACTCTGAAATAGGAATATCCCCTCTCATAAGGGTGTGCATGCCGCCAGAGGTCTGAGAGGCCCAGAGCAGACGCAAACCGCAAGAGAGGAGTGGTCAGCATAGTTTTGCTAGTCGATCCGGTTCGATCTATGCCGCTACCATAGTATCATTGAAATAACTCCTACTATATGCAACGACAAGTTCGTCTCCAGCAGGATTTCAAAGAGTTTCATCATTATTGCTGGCTTAAGCCTAGGGGGGCATAGACAGTAGCAAGCGTAAATTCTGTTCTGCCCCAAAGTCCCCTAACTCCCACAAATCTCCCAGAAGGGTCTGACCATTGCTTCATCACCTGGAAGGGGGGTTCTTTCTCAACAATATGGCTACTCCTCTGGATCCTAATGTATACCCTGCGTGTGGTGGTAACTCCTTTCCCTAGAAACTGCAATGTGTCCCTTGAAGGTGGGTTGCCTGGAGGACAACCAGATCGGGCTGTAGGTGTTTGATGTACTGGGTCACCACGCTTCCTTTGACTTTGTCCTCTAGACTATTTACTTTCCAGGATAGAATCAACAGGGATGGTGGTGTCTACTGGCTGGTTACATTCCATTGCTTTATCAATGGGTGTGCAGTGCATGTGCGGTGTCTACTAGGCAACATCTCAACTGAAAAATCTATGGCCCATCCCCCAAAACTGATAAGTGTCTTACAAACCCTTGAACTCAACATCCCCCCACCCTACATGGACCCCAGCAAGTGAAAACTTTCATTGCAAACTAAAATTACTCATTGGGGAAACGGAGAGGTCTGTAGCCCCCACCCCACTCACCCAGTCAACTCAGTCCCTTAAAACACAAGAAGCCAACTTAGGGGTCTGCTGCCCCGGGCACGTTGCAACAGTAGAGAAAAATAGGGAAAGGAAGAAAAAAGGGGAAAATGTTTTACTCAAGAGCCCCTAAAGGGGGAGGAGCCTCTTGGGAAGCAGTACTCATCACTGCCCCTTGGTTCAAGAAATGTCCGCCACTTATGTGGTGCCATCGCACACTCAGGTCCATTTGTCACTTTGGATGAGTAGTCTGACCCCAGGCGCTGTTGTAGATTGTCAATTGCCACAGCCAGCGGGTGTGGAGAGTCTGACCCAGAATCTAACCTCTCGTAACGGGTCCCTTGTGTATTTCTCTACCCAAGCCTCCCTGCCTAGATCGTTTGGATGCTGTAGTGCTGTTTCCATCAGTCAGAAGAAATTTCAGGATGACCTCCAAGCCATGTCTCATGTCAAGGAATCTCAGGTCCCTGCCGGGGCCCTTTCTGCCCCTTCTACGTGATCTCTGTCTGGCTTTTGTCTGTGCCCCTTCCCTGCTGTATGAAGGAGGTGGCACTGGCTGTGTCCCTCGGTTCATCATTCTTCCAGCCACACCCATGCTTCCTCGAGGGACTGGAAGAAGAGTGCTTTCCCCTGGTAGATAACTTTGAGCTTGGCAGGAAACATGAGCATATATTGTAGTTGGAGGCTTCCTTTTACCAAGTCAGAGGTTAGCCTTTGATTCTGGAGTTCGCGGGAGTAGTCAAGAAATACTAGTATCCTAGAATTTTTGTGGTGCACACCCCCTGTTTGACAGACTTCAGTAAGGATCATGTCTCTGTCCTGATAACAAGGAAATTGCGCTATTATTAATCATAGGGGAGATCCTGTAGGATCCTGCCCCTCAGGGCAAGGTGTGCCTGCTCAAAGATGAAACAAGAAGATAACTTTTTCTCAGGAATTATTCGTCACAGCCAGTTGTCAAAGAATCGTAACATGCTAGAGCCTGTCACTACTTCAGGGAACCCCACAAATCGCTAATTATTTATATGAGCTTGGTTTTCCGTGTCATCTGTTAGCCACAGTAAATGTTTAGTTACTGCTCGAGTCTCTGACGCTTCCTTGCAAAGTCCCCTGACTGTGAACTCAGGTTCTGAGATCCTATTTTTGGTTGCCATGACCCTGTCAGCCAAATTACAGAGGTCTCGGCAAAGAAAATATACCTCTAACCGAACCTCACCCACCCTCGTTTCCAGGGCTTCACTGGAGGCCTGAATTACCACAAGGAGGGCAGCATTATCCGGCAGGGTCTGTTAGGGTCCTCCTGTAGTGGATTGATGTCTTACATATAGCGATCCTTCTTATCCTGGCAATGGGGCTTGGGTTCCTTGTCGTTGGCCATTATCCTCCTACCACGTAAATACTGAAGCATAATCCGCAGGAGCGGGACCAGTCTTATCTGAGGACAATCCAGCGAACACGTCAAATCAAGCGTGACAAGCGTTTCACCAGCCGCTTCACCAAAGCAGGCAGCCCCATATGGGATCTTGAGGTGGGGTGTGGCAGCAAGATTGGGTAGATGGTCCCATATATATGTCTATCAAAGGGTTTCCTGCAGTGGGCCACAGTATAACTTCCAACATTCGTTACAAGGAGGCTTAAATCACACCATGTGGAGGGGGGAGGAGGATCTGTGTACATTCCCTGTTTCAATCACAAGGAATCCAGGGCACCTCTGCTGATGAAAGACAATTTGAGGAGAGTTCTCCTCATAGTCCTGTCTCCATGCCCCTACCCTTGGCACGATCCTGCTGGCAAAGCCTGGCTTTCCTTAGTCACGCTGATACAGGCCTCCCAGCGGTCCCTGGTCGTGTCCCCCCTGTGTTGACTTGTAGAGGGGCACACCCAGGGAGTAGAGGTGAAGATGCAGACAGGCCTGTACAGCTGGAGCGGGGACTCCTTCCTCCCAGCCAGTCCGGCAGAACGCACAGGTGAACAACCCAGGCTGTCAGTACTCACTGCCACCCATCGTGTAAGGACTCAAGCTCCCTCCACCTGCGTGTCAGGCTCTTGCTGCCAGCCTCCCCCGTGGCCTCTGGTCCCGCACTGCAGAGGGTTGAATTTCAGGGCATATAGGGTGCTCTGTGCACTCCCAACACCTCCTGACAAGGGCACCAGCCGCGCAAGGTCTCACCAGGGGCACTGTGCCCTTGTGGTCTGCTGTTTCTTGCCCCACCAGCATGGTCCACCAATTGCCGTGCTCTCCAGGCCATCTGGGTCTGTATCGGATCAGGCGGGGGCCTGCCCCATCCAGCATGATCCCGCTGGTGAATGTGGGGCACACAAAGTACTCAGTGCTGATCCTGGCCGCACCACCCCGCAAGGCCCAGGTCCCACCACTCTACGTTTGAGCAGACAGGGAGGGCAGCTGGCACAGGCAAGGGAGTCCACCCAGATGGGCCACTTTCTTGACCACATAGCACACACCTGTTTCTCCCTCCTTTCCAAGGCCGGCCTCCCTCCTCGCATAGGCATCTCCATCTCGTCACGGTCACCCAGGCAGGCGCAGTGCAGGCCTCAATTTGCCACAGCTCCTCCAGCTCTTACTACATGCCACTGCGGCCTTAGGCCTCAACCCCTAAGCTGGTCCACCAGGATCATGGAGCTGAGGCGTTGAAATGATGACCACTATCTCTGCATTAGCGCAGATGCTTCAGGATTTTGTGGCGGGGCAAGGAGCGGAGCTCTCTCAAGGAGCGTCTGACACTGCCGCCATCTTGGCCACTGCCCCTTGACGGGCCAGTATTTTACTCAAGATCTTATCATCTAAATTAGGTATGGACAGGGGTCTACAGGCAGTTACACCCATGGCGTTGTCCTGTTTCTTGGGGATTGTCACTTTATGTTTCTTTCTGGTAAAGTCTGGCAGCGTACCACAGTCTAGCACTCCCACAAACATATCTGCTAACCTTGGGGCCAGACGGTCCACGTACGCCTGGTAAAATTTCACTGGGAAGCCGTCCGTTCCTGGAGTCTTGCCACGTGCAAGCTGTTTAATTGCCTCAATCTCCTCTTCTGTAATCTATCTGCCCTGAGGATTCAGTCTGGGAAGCCTTTCCTTATTCAGATACGTCTCAATGTCAGTGTTAGGAGCTTGTGGCTCCTTTCTATACAATTCTCTATAATGTCTGAAAAAAACGTCAAGAATGTTGGTTTGCTGCAACGTTCTCTCGCTCGTCTTGCTATGGATGTTGATGAAGGGGCGAAGACGTTGCTTTGGTCGTACCAACCATGCCAGTATTCTGCCCACCCTACCCCCCCTAACTGTGGTTGGGGACAGGTAGTCACAGTACATCAAGGCTCTCAGTCTTTCCTGTATTACTGTGTATTTGTTCCCTTTCTGCTACCCATCGGGTACATATGAAGGGGTCAGTTAGGAGGTTAATTTCCAATGCATGTAGGTTGCCTTCCAGAGTCAGTGGTTCAGCTTTTTAACTCCCGCTGTTTGACCCACACAATGCCCTCTTATTGTTACTTTGAATGTCTACCAGTCTGTGGAAACATATTGAGCTGTTCCACTATTATATTGGAAATACTTGGCTTTTACCATGCCCAATGGGATTTGAAAGGTGCACTCCTTAAGGTGTAAAAGTTGGAGCCGCCACATAGGAATCACTGCGTACTCCATACCACCTTCATGAGGAGTGGGTTATGATCCGACAGTGTGCAACCTAGATATTCAGCCTGTACAACACTGACCCACCAATTTACACTAATTTATGTTATTACCAATATTCCTTCTAGTATTTCTACTTCGTCTCTACCACCAGCACTTGCAGGACCCCTCTGAGTTGGTAATACTTCATGAGTGATCTCCTGCGGTGTATATTCAAGTCTGCACCTATGTCCACCAAGGCATGCATTTTAGCTGTTAAGAAATAATAATGCCATTCACAATTCCAGTGCTACGACATGCTGGCTAATTGCCCCAGTAACATCAACAGGAAATTCAACAAATTCCTATGCTATGGTGGGATGTTTAAAAAAAATATATATTCTATATTGTGCAGGGGCAGTAACATAAATGCATCTTAGAAACATCTAGAACCTAATTTTCTTTTCTTTTTTTAAACTGGATCTTGATGCTTAAACAAAAAAATATTTTAATCTAAGCCAACAAACACAAAATACAGAAATAAATCAACAAAGAACAAATTCAGTCTCAACAAGTCTGTTTAAACATAGCAGATCCATAGCAAAATAGTAATTTTCCAAATCAGGGACAGCCAATATGACATCTTTTAACACACTTTATAGATCTCCAGGGTCGAATCATTGTCAAGTTCCTGGCCCACAAAAAAGCTTACGATTTTGCTGTTCATTTGAGCAAAAAAGTCCTATTCAGCACACACAGATAACTCTGAAATAAGAATGAAAACACCAGAAATACACCATTTTTATTACGTTGACCTGTTTGATGATGGAGAGCAGGAGTAGAGTCCATCTTTTCAATTGTGTACGATTTGGATCTAACAAAGGCCAGAAATTCAGCAAATATAAACCCCAAATGTTACAGAAGATTAATATACCCAAATATCTCTTCGATTTCCTTAGATTTTCCATAGAGAAATCTAGAAGTAAAATTTCAGTACGAACATTCAGCAGAATCATATCCATTTACGGATATTCAACTTATATTCAGCTACTAAGGAAAAATGCTAATTTCTGTTCATCCCAAATGGCCCTCATATCTCTTCTCACTCTATTCAGTAATGGAGACGAAGTGACTTACTCAATAGTCCATCCTTAGGATGATGGTATCAACACACTCTTGGGCTAATTCCACTGAAGGTGAGGCCTTTCATCAGTGCTTCTGCTTTGACCAGCGCTGGATGCTCTTGTATTAGCTTCTCCTATGAACATGAAGGACTAGTGGGCAGGTTTACTAAAATTTGACAGTGCTGCAACTCAACTTGATGTGTTGTGTCAAATAGAGATAGAAGAACAGTGCCATATCTACAAATATATAGTGCTGTTTCTCTCTTCCTGTAGGCTAGCATACTTTTGGCTGGCTTGTGCCATACATAAACCCTTGTACACTAGTGTAAGGGTGTGCGTGAGATGTGTAACATAGGTTTTGTTATGTATGCCACCCTTCCAGTACAAAATACAATGCTTAGACATAGTTCAAGTCTTTTCCAGATGTGTATGTATGCTGTACAGTACAGCACACATGCAATGTTGTTAATCTTTGGAGAAAACAAAACTTTTCTCCAAAGTGATGCCTATACCAATGGTACTTAATGTTTTTGATACAGCCCCTTATCTAACAATGTAATTATATAGGGATTTGCTTCAAAACCTGTGGGTGGTTGAGTGGCAACAGCCATATACCATCCATAGAATGCTCTCTTAAAGCAAAGTAACTCATAAATGTATTTGTGCTACTTTAGCGCTACTTTGTGGGCAAAATACGTTTTACGCTGGAAAGTAAATATCAGCGCACAGGAGGTCCCGGGAGGCGTGTCGAGGGCAGGAGCCCTTTAAATCTCAAACAGCGCTACCGCCGTCGCGGGAAGCGCACAGGAGGTCCCGGGAGGCGTGTCGAGGGCAGGAGCCCTTTAAATCTCAAACAGCGCTCCCACATTCGCGGGAAGCGCACAGGAGGTCCCGGGAGGCGTGTCGAGGGCAGGAGCCCTTTAAATCTCAAACAGCGCTCCCGCCGCGCGGGACGCGCCCGGGCCAAGGGCGGGCCCGTCCTTGCCCGTCATTGCCAGGAAGAGGCAGGGCAGGGCCACCCCCCTGACATTTATTCAAAATCTTTGGATTTGGCAACTTACACGTATGGCTGCCTGAAGGTACTGTGTTGACATTTACTTCTAAAAAAGGTCTTTTTTTATAGAGGGCCTTAGGACGGTACTCTCCCTTTATTGTTGTAACACTTTTATCATTACCTGATAGATTTTGGAGTGGGGCTAGGCTGGGCCTCTGACTCTTCACACTTTTGTAAGAGGTATGTTTGTATCTATAGTGCAACATCTATAGCTAACGTTGTCATACGAGAAGATAATAGTATTAACTAGGTTTCTCCCACCAGTCCTTTTTCTAATCTCTTTTATAAATACATATTGTGGACTGGTCCACAGAGCCGAAGCACTACATAGGCGGCATAAGTTATGGGAAAACGTAAGGCATCAGAACCCCCAAGGGGGAAGGAGAAATCTATTAAAAAACTTAGGAATGCGGGTGAGAACTGCACTATAGCTGAAATTGATGATCTTATCGAGGAGGTAGAGTCACTACTATGTAGCAGGGCCACTATCCGGGAGGGTCCCGATAAAAAGATTACCTCCTATTACACGAAGAAAATTTAACCAGAGGAAGATAAAGTGATAGAGATTATTTGTCAGCAAGAGGGGGGGTATCATCCGATACTAGGACTGGCAGCCCTAAGGATGCTACAACTCGACCCATACACCCATGCACCATTGATAATACTAGGAAGAAGGGCCATACGCAGGAGTGTGAAGCTGTGTGCTCCAATAAATATGCAGTCTTGGCAGAACTCGATAGTAGTAATGTACAGAATGTACAAGAGGGGGAATCTGTGGATGAGTTATACCCATTTATCCCAACTGTACAGTTAGATAGTGAGAGGACCTCTCCTCTCAATTTAGAACCAGCAAATCCTCTAAAACACAAAATAGGAACTATAGCAGACCTTTATGACCTACTCACTGGATTAATCCAGGAAGTTAGGGATTTGAAACTTGAAGTAAGAACCTTAACAGATATTGTGGAAAAGGAGGGGGGTAGGGGTACCCATAGAGCTCAGTGCGAAAAGGAGTCCCCCCTTATATCATTCCATCCACAAGGTAGACCCACATGTTCTCAAAATTTGAATACTAACCCAAATCCTACCCCAGCTATAGCTAAGATCTTACATCAATCACAGGGATGCATGAGAGGGGTAGATGGGGAAAATACTGGTTCATGCAACTACCCTAGAAGAAATGCTATTGTTCTATGCCAAGAAACAGGGAATACACGAAGAGAACCCCATTTGGTAAAAGGACCCCAAAAAGGAAATCTGGAACCTACTCTGAACCCCTATCCCCAAGTATTTAATGATCATAATCGTCACACTATATGGAATCGATATTCTGAGGAGGATAGGTTTCCTATTAGGACCAATGTTGTTTATCTGTTAAATGTGCCAAAATTGCCCTTAAATAGCGGAGAAGACGAGGATTCCTTAAAAAATAAACTTACACACTGGATCAGGGCCAAAAGACACTGTCTATCCATAATTCGTTCAGATATCAGGGGGGCAGAAAGAATCCCAGGAGAGAAGGGGCAACATGACGTTATTGCACTAACATTCAAGGATGGAAGATTAATCAGAGGCTTGATTGACATGGAACAGAGAAACCCCGCCCCCAAAACCAATGCCATGAGGTTTAGTTTGGATCCATTAATTACCAAACCCCGAGTCCAGAGACAATCATAATGAGGGATTGCAAAAGAGAAATGATGATTCCAATCTTGAAAGAGTAGATTGACTAATCCAGATAGATCAGGCACAAGTGGGACCAAATGGGGACCCAACAGTAGGTGAACCCCATGAAGGGGATGATCTTCAAGCTACAGGGGCAGGGAGTGTAGTGGAGTCTTTGCACAGTAGGAAAGATTCGACAGCCTATCTGAGTCCTACTTCGAATGTCACGACCCTAAACGGAAGGGGCCCTATCACCATGATCTCCTGGAATGTAGACGGCCTAAAAAATAAGCTCATAGACCCCGAATGGCAAGACTATATTGATCAACATCATGTCTGTCTCTTTCAAGAGACCTGACTTAAAGATCCACCGTATAAATGAGGATATAAAACCTACTTTATTAGTGCAACCTCAGCTGCCAGAGGGAGACCGTCTGGGGGGTTGGTTGTATGGGTGAAAATCTCATTAAATGTCGAGATACGTATGCAAGCCACTGAGTCAGAGGACATTCTATGGTTGGTAGTGGGGAAAAAAAAGAAGATAATAACCCACTTGTTCAATGTATATATGAGACCTAGAAGGACAAATTTGGAGTCTCCCGAAATAACTCTACTAGACGACCTGCTCAAAAAGATCCCAGTAGGAGAGACAATTATGATAGGGGGTGACCTTAATTGTAATTATGAACCTATAACTGGATTTGAACATTTAGCAGAAGAAGAAGATCGAATGAGAGCAATTCCTTATTTAACAATAGACAAAACTGTTCCGGGCACAGTGGCCGCATTGCAACTCATGGGCCTTACATTAAAGCACGGACTGAGAGCGTGCAATGGCAGAGTGGGTGAAGGAGGCCTTAATTTGGATACCTTCCAGAGAGGCAACTCAACCTCAAAAATAGACTACATTTTGCATAGTATAAGTACATGGGGAAGATTAGCGACTTTTAAAATAGATAAAAGAAGGGATAGCGATCACTTCCCGCTAATAATTGAACTCAGGGCCCACCTCCTAGATTTGGATTTGGAATATACAGAACACAATAAGGTGGAGCTACAACCCACCCTCAGTAACAACAGAAGGGTTGTAAAATGGCCAGCAATACTAGGCAATCTGGATACTATGACTAATATTTACAATATATTTTCTGATCTCCTGGAGCCTTATGCAGAAAATAAACCTATTGACATCCCTATTATGGCCATCCATCAATCAATGAGTATTGCACTAAGACCCGTCCTGACCAAACAGCTACAGTATAAGCATAAAAAGGAGAAGGTGCAAACCACCCCAACCAGTCCATGGTACACTATCAAATGTAGGGAGAGGAAAAGAGTACTGATAGAGGCTCTAAATCAAAAAAAACAATTAGCCGTACAACAGGCAAGGGCCAGCTACAAGAAAACGCTGGCAACTGCCCAAAGCAACTGGGAGGATCAAAAATGGCAAGACCTGCTGGAAGCAGCAAAAAGCAATGATACTAGGATCTTCTGAGAAATAGTTACCCATGGCAGCAAAGAGGGGATATTCACTACAGATCATCATATAGATCCCAAAACATGGGTTAACTATTTTACACATCTTTACTCTGATCCCCCCACACTGGATTTCTATCCCTCAAGACATAAAACCCTAGCTACTTGGGGCACCTTACCCGAGTTACAATTTAGTCTGGAGGAGACGGTGAATGCCATTGAAGCAATCAAGCCAGGAAAAGCCCCCGGTTTGGATAAGATCCCGGGGGATATGTTTAAACATAGCATTGAAATTTGGGCACCTTATTTAAATCTTTTAAGTAACGCTATAGCAAGGGGAGGCCCAATGCCCGCGACATGGAAAGGGGCAGAAATAATCCCAATCTACAAAAAAGGATCCAGGGAAGACCCAGGGAACTATAGACCAATCAGCCTCATAGATGTCATGCAAAAAATTTATGCTAGACAGATGCTGAATAGAATTAGTAGCTGGATAGAAGAAAATAGCATATTGTCTATATATCAAGCAGGCTTTAGACAGCAGACGAGTACAGTCGACCAGGCCTTTAGGCTATTGACAATAGTGTGGAAATATACTAGACTAAGGAAAGGTCACCTCTATATCGCGTTTGTGGATCTGCGTGCAGCCTTTGATCTGGTGCCAAGAGACTCCTTATGGGCAGCACTAGGGACACAGGGCATGCCAGGGAACCTCCTGGGCCAGCTAGAGAGGTTACATGAAAATACATTTGCAAAGGTTCGGTGGGGGCCAAAGGGGGAGTTGACAGACCCAATACCTATCAAGAGGGGGGTGAGACAGGGCTGTGTGCTTGCCCCAACACTTTTCTCATTATACATTAATGTTTTGGTTCATCATTTGAAACAAAGTAACCATGACTCACCAAGATTGAACGGTGATCCAGTCCCCGCCCTCCTTTTTGCAGATGATACCATCTTATTATCTCAAACTCCCATGGGCTTGCAAACTCTATTAGACAAATTCAGTGAGTATTGCAGCTTGAAGGGATTAGAAATAAATACAAACAAGACCAAATACCTGACTGTCAACCCCCATAAAGTACTCAAGAGAAACATCCGGATTAGAGGGCAGGCATTGGAACGAGTAAAAAATGTCAACTATCTAGGGATAATGCTTGATGCCAAATTGTCATGGGCACCGCACATCAATAAAGCTGCTATCTCCTTAACTCATAGTTCCATGGCAATTAGCAAAAATTACAAATGCTCAAGGTCTAGCATTGTGTCACCAGTATTTGAGATCTATAGGTCCAAAGCACAGGCTGCTGCTCTATATGGCGCTGAACTCTGGGGATTCACAAAATTAACCCCATTGGTTACCCAGGAAAATAATTTCATGAGGGGGGTACTGGGTCTCCCTCTATCCACTCCGCTGATTCCCTTAACCTACGATATTAACATGAAACAAATAGGTAAATTGGCAGCCCTGAGGCCCTTGCTCTACTGGTGTAGACTTTGGACAACCCCTGAATTGATCCAATACAGGCAAGCACTAATTGAGATCATGGACTTGGACAAGGCCAACTCCCTCCCGTGGCTCCACTATATAAGGCAATGCTTTTACAATCTAGGGCTGAACTTTTATTGGGATGAACCGCATACACTTACAACACAATCCAAGATCCGACTAAAGCAAGTATTTTGGGACTTCACCCTAAATAGCCCTCTCCATAGCAAGGATCTAGGTAGACTAACCTTAAGTTTACTGGATATCAAACCATTACCGAGTGCTGAGGAATGGATCGATACTATCCAACCTAGACGAGCAAAAGTTTTATTCATGAAGCTTCGATATGGGTCTCTCCAGGTTAAGGCCTTTACTTTTAAATGGGGCCCCTTGAATGGGAGAAGTCATGAGGCGACTTGCGAGCTGTGTAATATGGAGACTCCTGAAACGACGGATCATGTACTTTTAAACTGCAATGCCTACGATAAACCAAGGAGGAAATGGATTCGACCTATTTGCAGGAATGTTGGAATCAGGAATTGCAATGAAGCAGCAAGATTCTTGAGATCTAGCACGATACCATATGTTGTTTTTGGTCTAAGCCGGTTTCTACTAGCAATTTCATTCATTAGAGACAAGGCGGGCCTGAGGCTATAGGCGCTTAACACAGGCAAAACTCCCACGGTTAATCTACGGTCCCCAAACTGATAATTGGGAGCCACCTTTGGTAATCCAATGGCCTCTGGTTATACAATCAGCCAAGGATATATTTAGCCCAGGGGTTATTGACAATGCCCGGGAAGTACTTGAATTATAACTTTATCTTGCCCCCTGGCCCAAGGACCGTAGTCATTGGGAGGTTTTTCAAGTTATCTAGAATGGTCATTTGTCACCTATGAAACTAGTTCTTAGATCCAGTTATTTATTTATTTTTATTCTAAAAAAAAAACCTTAGCTAAGCAAATAAGTGCCCGATGGCACGGGAGGCAAATTTTATGGGTTTTATAAATGAAATACTGTAATTGATTCTTATTTTTTGTTTTTAAGACCAACATCAGATAGTCTGTTTTTAGTAGTTAAGTAAATATTAATTGTTGTTGGAATAATGTGCCTTTTTGTATTACTTGATTGTACCCCTTTTTATGGCCTTTAATTGAATATAGACATGTATGAAAGAAAGAAATCGTTGGGTTCTAGGGACTGTTAACCGGCTCTTAAAATTAGCAAAGCAACCCCTCATGTGATGGTGGTATGCACATTGCCAAGATTTTAGAGGCAATTTGATATGCTAGAGGCAAATGTTTTTCCAAAAAGCATGAGTCCTATTTTTACAATGGTCACTATTTGTGCTTACTCACAGTTCTAGAGACTAAGTGAATTTTCTTTTTTAGTTCATAGTTATTGCTACTAACAGTGAGTTAACAATTTCAATTGTTTTCTGCACAAAGATCTGTATTTATAGGTATTTATAATATTTTTATGGTGATTGTATGATGATGTGTATTGTGTATTTTTATAGTGTTTTTATTGATCAATTGCTTATTCTTATAACATTCATATTCACAACTTGCCCATCTGTATTGTATGGCCCTGGGGGAATCCTGGTCTTGATTTTTTTTTTTTAACATCATGATGGGTATGATTTTATCGACTTTCTCAAAGTGTTTTCGTTCCTTTTTAGAAATGTAAGAATTTTGTCAGTATGCTTTTATGGTATTGTTTTGCCGAAATAAAGCTGAAATTGAAATATCAGTTCAACATGTTGTGCTGGTTTGAGTCACAACTGTGATGCAAAGCCAGCTTATAGTGTTAGTAAATAGGGGCCTTGTAGAGCACCAGGAAGACTAGAACTCCCTAATAGTAACCTGATCAGTTTCCACTGACCTCTCACTATTATTAACCTGAACCCTTGTAAACATTTCAGGAATATAAGTTTAGGCTCTTGTCACACACCTTATAAAGAGTTGAAATTGTAATTGTATTTATATTGCGTTTACGACCCCTGACAAGATTGAGCGCTACCACTCAGTTTTACCTTGGCCTCAATGCTCCTATTTTGGGCAGGTTTCCTTCTCAGGTTGCTTTAATCCTTTCTGTGCTACACCTTAAAAAAAACCTGTGCTCCCACTACTACTCTGCAGAACCAGTTTGCCATTTCTCCCGATTTGCTGTCAATGGACACTAGTACTGCATCCTCTGACTAATACTAGCTGAGTTAGAGATTGGTTTGTAAAAAATCAATGTTCTCAGATTTGTTGAGCCCTAATAAAAGTTTTTATTGTCTGAGTTTTATGATTTTGCCGGTTTAGTTTACACGTTTTTATAAAGGACTCTTGATATCAGGGATGCCCATGTAAACAGGATTGTCACTAGTTTTTCTGGATCCTTGTTCAGCAAGAGATTTTCAAGCGTGTTTCTTGACAGTATTCTAAGCACACACACAATGCAGTACTAGCTTAGAAAGATACCTGTTACATATCTTCACCTTCCCCCACCCAACTATTTCTCTCTAGCTAGACTTAGACTTTTTGTTGGTTTCTCTACTTCCACTTCAGCATTACTGCTCACCAGCATTATCACTTTCTCCAGACCACCTGCTTCAGGGCCTCCTCTCTTGTGAGCTAGTGAAATCCAACTGCAACCTCATGGGTGCATGGCAACAGTGCTGAACGGTACTCTTCAAAACAACTCTGATGCTATGAAGGCCCACCTGTGGCTGTAAGAAAACCGGGAGGCTGCTATAGCTTCTATCTCAGTTTGTTGATCAAACTCTGTGTATGACTGCAATTGATAGACTTGCCCACTCAGCCAATCAATTCTCATACAACTGCCCACTTCAAGTGCATGTACCGACAAGTCCATTCCTAAAAAACCTATCACCGCCTCCATTCATTACAATAGAGACATAGCATGCTGCACACCGCTGTACTCTGTATTCTTCTCATGACTGCCATTCTTGTCTACTTTTGGGTTGAAGTACCCTCACAGTATGAATAAAAAAGTAGAGCCTAGGAAAACTTTTTAGTAGAACTTTTAATAGTCTGTTATTATTTGGAGTACTGGAGCATTTAAAACACATAACACAAAAAGAAATACAATAAGTAAATAAAATGTACAAAATTAAGAGCTACAACAATATTTAACAGAATAGAATTTACATGACTTAAACAACTACCTCTAGGAAAAGAGAAAAAAAGGAAAATACTGGGGTCTTTTAAAGGTGAAAGCCACAACACATAAATAATTTATGACAGGTACACAAATACAGATTCTGCTTAATTGGTACCACACATATCAAAGAAATGTGACCCGAAGTAAATAAATGTAGGCTGTTGGTTAGAACTAATGACTCCTTAAATTTCGATCTAACCACTTGATCTCACTCTTGGTCAATCTTTTTCCTAATGGGTAATGTAATTTACCTGGTGGTGGGTAAAATAGCTGGTGTAGAGAGGAAGAGGTACTACTGAAATTCCAATAATATAGCACAGTGAAAGAAATGCCTATAATGATTACACATATTTGGTAACAAACCTGTAGCATTCATTAACAGTATTACTTTGACAACCTAACACCACCTCCATTCTAATTTTAATGGACTGCATAATTAGTCAAGCATCCTATTTGATCATGATGCCTGAACACAACATACTCCACTCAAAAGCCCCCTCACCACCTATTCAGGGTTTATGAATAAGCTTGATAAGGCCAACATAATGAAGATCCAAGTGTTCTCTTTTAGTGGCCACACCTATAGCTATCTCAATACTTTGTAGGACCCTTCACCAGGCTGTTCATTTAGGTGGGGACTGAAAACATCAGCTAATCACTATCACTGCTCTCTGAGCCCCTAGCCTTGGTCTAGGCATCCCTCACAGACCCCGCCAGGGCTAAAAGTATTTTTTTTTTGTCTGTGGATATGGATCAGCAGATTTTCAGACATTCAAAAAAATAAAAAGGACTGTCTTCTGCCCCTTTTCTTTTTTTATTTTGCCCCTGGGTGGGACATGGTCCTAGGAGCATTGGGGGATTTCTAAAGGAGGGGGCGCATGGGCCACCCCTCCTAGGACTTCTATTAGCCCCAGGACCACCACCTTCCCAGGGCAAAATCATTATTTAAAATGAGGGAGGCCCGTAAGGTCTCCCCTACAGCCAAGGAGGACCACCACCTCCCTGGGGTTAAATCTGAAAAGTATGAGGGGTGGCCTGCACGGCCCCCCAGCAGCCCCGGGGACCACCACCTCCATAAGGACCACCACCTCCACGGGGCTGATATATAATATGACGAAGGGGGGCTGTTGTGGAGCTCCGGCCCCGGGGACCACCAAGTCCCTGGGGCTAAATGAAAGGGTGTAGGGGGGCTGCTGGCCCCCCGTATGGAGCCAATAATGGCCCTGGGGACTGCCATCCCCCAGGGCCGCCACCTGCTATGTCCGAGGGTGTCCACCCCAGGACATAGCTGTTTGCTCTGACTAGGCAGGAGCTTTGACAGCTCTCGCCAAGTCAGAGCAAATAGAACTCCGTTCCTAGGAAGCGAGAGCTGTCAAACAGCTCTCACTTGCTCGGAGCGGAGGTTTCCTCAGTTTTCCTGCCCACAGATATGCGAACAGGGAAACAGAGGAAACAATTGCTCTCACAGACAGAGAGCGGCATGTTTACCAGCTTCCTGTCTGTAACAGCAATGCTGGCTCCAACAGGAGGCGGGGAGCAAGCTGGGACCAAGGGTTCTTGAGGCTCCCTCCATGGTCCCCAACGGTAGTGACTGGGTGCCCGAAATCGGGTGGGAAGGGGGCCTCGCGGCTCCCCTCCTGGACACTGGCCATTCACCTAACAAGGTAGCAATTACTAACTAACCAGTAGAAAGTACTCCAGCTGGTTAGACAATTTCTGCAAAACTGTGGACTCTTATTGGATAAACTAGCAAGTGAGCTTCCGTTCTGGCCATGCCGCTCATTTCACAGAAATTAAACCTCAAAAGGAAGCACTTACAAATATAAAAAAAGCAGATGCCCCACTTGAAGCTCCATTTCTGGAAAGGACAAATTATCCTAACTCCTGGGCTTGGCAAAGGCATAGCAAGTGTGTTTACTCCGCGGCTCCATATTGAAAAATGATCTGAAATCCTTTGTGGAGGTGAATGCATCTTTCAACTATTGGATCACAATCAAACACTCTCACACTCAGATAGACACTTTCACAGACACTATCACACCCAGAGTTACCCTCTCACATCTATTCTCACACCCAGAGAGACTTGCCCTGTGGCCAACTCCCCCTGCGTATTGCCTCGCAGCCTAGCGTTGGGTTGTTAGGGGGGCTGGCCGCAGGAACTGGCCGCAGGCACGGCGAAGGGTTGGGTGGTTCAAGGGGGTTGGCCGTGGGAGTTGTTGGATTAACGCATAGTGATTAAAATTACTTTACGTTAAAAATAATTTGCTGAAAAAAACAAAGAATTAAAAAAACCTTAGAAATTCAGTTAAACAACAAAGGTTACAGGAACATTATAGTTAGGTTCTGAATTTACTTGCACAAATCCAGAATGTTACATGCAAGCTGTGATAGTTACTTGAAATAACTCTAACTATAACTGCTGAATTTCTCTGGTTTTGTACAAGTAAATTCAGAACCTAACTATAACCTTTGTTGTTTTTTTCCGTGAATACACACACACACACATATATATATATATATATACATATATATATATATATATATATATATATATTCCAAGTGACTAGATTACTATCTTTTGTAGTTTTTCTACAATTAGGATGACGATGGAAGAATCTAAGGGAATGATTGTGCCAGAAAAATGCTAATATATGACTGCCTAAGTCCTAATTGGCTTGAGTTTTGTTCAATGCAATTTAGTTGATTATACAATTTTTTATTTTTAACACAGAACCTCAGACTTGCTTGTAAGGGCACCCTCTTGACAATATGAAAGGTAGCTACCTATTATAGGAATAAAAGCTAAATGCTTTCTCATATAGCATGTTTCGGTCTGGCATGGTGAGCCTTAAAAGGTCACAAAAGAGTAATCATCCCAGTGAAACTTGCCACAAGGCTGGAACTGGCAATAAAGGGTGCTCTGTGCTGCCCATACTTTAATATAGCAGGGGCTGATAGTGGGGAAAGGCAGTGTGTGGTCTCTCAAAAAAGTGATGGGGTAGAGGGCCAATCCCTGCCAAGACACATTTGCCTGAGTTGGCCCGGTTGAAGAATTAAAAAAAACTCAAATATTCACTGAAAAAAACTAAGGTTACAGGGATGCTACAGTTAGGCGCACATTTCATACATACAAAACCAGTGAAATTTAGCAGTTATAGTTACCAGGCACTAACTATAACTTGCGTCCCCGTAAGGCACTGCTTATGATCTCACATATTACATCACTCATGTTATGGTCAGAGACATCACTGATGACATCTCAAATGACATCACTGATGGCATCATCCAGTGCGTGTGAGTGTTTTCTAAAAGTTTATGAGTGTTAGGCATACATACCAAAGTAGTACAAAACGTAAAATAGTATACTTTCAGTACTACTAATGAGTGATACAATTTCTAATATATATTATATGAGCCGCTGTGTGCCTGTGTGTATCCATGTGTGAGTGGGTGTCCGAGTGCCTATATGGGTGTGTGAGTGGATATGTGAGTGCCTGTATGGGTGTATAATTAGGTATGTAAGTAGCTGTGTGGGTGAGTGAGTGGCTGTGTGAGTGACTGGGTGAGTCAGAGACTGTATGAGTGAGTGAGCAGGTGTATGAGTTACTGTATGCATAAGTGAGGGACTGTGTCAGGGACTATGGGAGAGTGGGTGAGTGTGTGAGTAGCGGTATCGGTGAGTAAGAGTGTGTGTGAGGGCTGTCTGTCTGAGTTAGTGTCTCTGTCAGTGTTGGATGTGCGAGTAGTATAAGTGTGTGAGTAGCTGCGAGAGTGGCTGTATGGGTGAATGTGTGGGTGTGTCAGTTGCTGTATGTGTAAGTGAGTGGCTTTGTCAGTTACTGTAAACTGTGTGTGTGGATGTGTGAATAGTTGAATGGGTGAGTGAGTGGGTGTTTCAGTGGTTGTTTGGGTCTGTAAGTGGGTATGTGAGTGGTTGTATAGGTGTGTGAGTGGCTGTATGGGTCTGTAACTGGGTGTATGAGTAACTTTATGGGTCTCTGAATAGATGAGTGAGTACTGTATGGATGAGTGAGTGGGTGTGGCAGTGGCTGTGTGAGTGAATCAGTGGGTGTATGTCAGTCCTTTTATGGGTGTGTGAATGGGTATGTGAGTATTTGCGTGTGAGTGTATGTATGTCAGCTTGTATGGGGGTGTGCGTGGGTGTGTAAGTGGTTGTGTGGATGATGTCATCAGTGATGTCATTTGAGATGTAATCAGTGATGTCACTGATCATGTCATGAGTGATGTAATATGTGAGGTCATAAGCAGTGCATTATGGGGTGCAAAATATAGTTAGCTCAGGTAACTATAATTGCTGAATTTCACTGTTTTTATGTGAGTGAGATGTGAGTGTAACTATAACGTCCCTGTAATCTTTGTTTTTTTCAGTGAATTTCTATGTTTTTTAAAATTCTATTTCTTAACCATAATGCCGCTGTAACGTTTGATTTTTTGAGTGAATTTAAATTGTATTTTGTAACTATAATCTGTATGGTTTCAAAATGGGTGTGTGAGTGCTTGTTCAGGTTGGTAAGTAGATGTATGAGAGGTGTATAGGTCTGTCAGTGAGTGTGTGAGATGTTTTGTAGGTCTGTGAATGGGTGCATAAGTCACTGAGTAGGTATGTGAATGAGTGCATGAGTCTGTCAGTGGGTGCATGAGTCTGACTTGCTGTGTATGTGGGTGCTTGAGTCTCTGAGTGGGTCTGTGAGGGGGGTGTGCCAGTCTCTCAGTGGCTATGTGAGTAGGTGTGTTGGTATCTGAGTGGGTCTGTAAGTTGGTGCGTGAGTGTCTGAGTGGGTCTGTTACTGGGTGCATGAGTGTCTGACTGGGTTTGTGAGTGAGTACTTGAGGGTGTGAGTGGATCTGTGAGTCGGTGCGCGAGGGTCTGACTGGGTATGTGTGTTGGCGCATGAGTGCTACTATGAGTGAATGAATTAGTGTATGAATGACTGGGAATGTTTGTTTGTTGTCGTTGATATTCATAAATTTGTCACAGCGTTACACACGGGCACGCACTGAGCATCGCAACGTACTCGCAAATATCTTGTCTCGTGAAAGAAAATCTTCATAAGGTCATAATTTCACCCTCAAAGACCCCTGTATCACATCCCTGGGGTCAGGGTACCTCCACCCTGACTCCTCATACCACTTTTCCTTTTATTTTTCAGCCCCAGGGATTGTGTTCCGTTACCTAAAATGGCAGCCACAGCTTTCTGGTCAGGTTGCGGCCAGCCAATCACAGCATTCCTATTGGCTCTTGCATTTGCGAATACGGCACGATGGCCACGAAAACTTTGCAACAGATCGGCGGACCTAGATTTACAAATGTATTTCCCCTTTAATATTTCTAAAACTACTGAACAGATTTCCACCAAATATTCAAATGCATAATCTGCATTCCGAAACCCACATTCCTGCCAAATTTGGTGCAATTCCGACCAGCATTTAGAGCTGTAGTCGTGTTCAAAACTTCTGTGGGAATTAACATGAGAAACACATGTTTTTTGTGCCCCCTTTTTCTCTACCTTTGCTTGGTGGATCACCCTGAAACTTTCTGTGTGCAACAAGAATCACCGACACACTTTCTTTGGAAAGGTTTGTGGAGACTTGTAAAAAAAATGCCAAAGATAAAGATACAGGCAAGTCAAAAACCGCTTTTTCTATGGAAACGTGGTCCTAACTATAACTAGCTACTGGTGACCACCAGAAGGATATGTATATATATATATATATATATCTTTTGCACTATTGATGCTTAATTGACTTGAGCGTTGTTCAATGCAATTTAGTAGATTATAGAATCATTTTAACACAGGATCTTTGTCTTGCTAGTAAGGGCACTATCTTGACAGTATGAAAACTACCTACCAATTTACTATAGGAATAAAAGCTGAATGCTATCTCACATAACATGTTTCACTCTGGCATGGTGTACTGCCATTTGTTAAATTTTGTTTTGACCAATGACTTTGTGTTTCACCACTGCGCATATTAGTTGCTCAATGTTCACCAGTAGCACATGGTATGTTTTGTTCAGTTTAGCCGCCTATGGGCTTTGACATTGCATTCTGCCTATTGGCTTTGACATGGCATTAGCCATTACTTTCTGTATTCAGTTGAGCCGCCTATGGGCTTTGATATTGCATTAGCCATTCCTATTGGCTTTGACATGATATTATATATTGCATTTTATATTCAGCTCAGCTGCCTATGGGCTTTGACATGATATTATACATTGCATTTTGTATTCAGCTCAGCTGCCTATTGGCTTTGACATGACACTAGACATGGCATTTGATATTTAGGTTAGCTGCCTATTGCCTTTAACATGACATTGCATTTGATATTTAGGTTAGCTGCCTATTGCCTTTAACGTGGAGTTAGACATTGCAGTTGAGAATCCAAGCTGTATTTTTCCAAGCTGTGTTTTTGCACAAGAGAACCAAGATGTTTTTCTCACAGTAGACTAGACCTGATAAGAGAGGGTACATGGGTGTTGTTTTTCTTCGCTTGAGCTTGGGAACAGGAGTAGTCTTGGAGACCTGGCCAGTCTCCAAAAGGCTTGCTCAGTTTCCCAGGTCTGAGAGGAGGGGGCACACCTTTGTAACGAATGTAACAGGCTGCAGAGAGTCAGATTCGAATCTGCCGGACCTCGTGCTGGAGCTTGGCGCCAGCTGCCAGCAATCCCGTGTGGGTAGATGAATCTCTTTCTCGCGGCTGACAGGGGGTCATCAGCTTGCAGACCTTAGAAAGATGAAGCTGTAAATAGTTTCCCACACGGTGAAGTATTTGTTTTGCTTTGCATTCAATATCTTATAAATATAACCTGCTGTGTATATTGCAAACTGATATATTTTGTTTGATTAACGCGGGCTTGAAAGCTACTAATTCGTCATTCATAAATATTGTGGTTGGGGAAGAATTAACAACAATAAAAGTCTTCTTTGACCTCAGAAGTGCATTTCTGTTGTGTTATGTTAGTGCTTAAAAACTAGATAAGAGGAAAGCACTACAATTGGTACCAGAAGTGGGGTCGGTCATTAAGAGGTGATTAAGAGGGTGTTGACGAGTTGGTAGATTTCTAAGTGCACACTTTAAAAGTGTAATTGTTTTTGTTGTTTGGAGAATTACAGAAATTGTTTTTTTTGTTTGGAGAATCACAGTAGCACGGCAGACCATGTCTGAGAATGCATGTGTTGTTAAACTGCCCGATGGTGCTCGGAAAAACTGTGAATTGTTTTCTGTTTGGGGAATTACAGAAGCACGACAGACCATGTCTGAAAATGCATGTGTAGCTAAAATGCCTGATAGTGCTTCGAGAAATAATTCCTGTTGTACATATGTAGAAAACGTGTCTTTTGGAAGTAATGATGACAGAAAGGTCTGGATACCTTTATCTGCTTATAGAGAAATGCAGGAGAAATATAGGAAGTTGGAACATGAAAATAGGAATTTACGTGAGCAAATTCGCCAGACTGAAAGTTATAAAACTGCTGTTGTAGAAGAATCTTTCTTGTCCCATTCCAGTAATGAGGGGGTTAAGACAGCTCCGAGCTGCTTTGAGTTTTCGTGTGAGCCAGGGTTTTTGGCAGCCAAAATGCATTCCTTAACTGATAACACGGACGAGAGAGCTCAGAATGTGATTTACGAGTTACCGTTGCAAAATGCACAAGTAAAACGAAAGATTTTAGAGAAAGAGACACCGAGTTGCATTAGCTTGTTTGATTTTTGGAAAAAGAATAGCCCTCATTTGAGTGAAATCCTAACACTTTTGTATATGGTCACTGTGAAAAATTATATGCAGCTGCGCGCTTGTGATTTGGCAAATGAAATAATGCAGACTTCAGGTTTCTGCGCAGTGAAATTGAGTGCAAATACTTATGTACATGTAAATCAAGAACAAGGAAAGAAAATAGTGCCCCTAGCTAGAATCATACAATGGATCTGGTACTTGCAAGACAGGGCTAGAGTACCACAAATAAAAGAGTTACCAATGAAATTGTGTGCACCATTTGAATTCGTGTCCACTGAAGATAAAAAGCATGTTTGTTTTACTAATGATTCATTGACTGAAATGTTGTTTTCTGGCACAGGAGAAGGAATGGAGTTGTATAATGTGTGTCAGATTTTAAAGCAAGAGCTACGTGAGATGTGTCATTTTTACGCTGATTTTTGGTTCATTGCTAATGTTTTAGCACCTAACTGGCTCAATTACCTTGCAGATGTTAATGAGAAAAATTCAGAGAGAGAAATGTACACCCAGAATTCTGCCTTAGTGGGGATGGCTAAGTGGGTGCCCCAGAAATGTGAACAGCTGAGAGAAAAAGCCACTTACAGGTGGGCAGAGATGAGAGAGATGCACATTCCCCTAGATTTGATAAAAACTGTGCAGCACGCACAAAAGCAATCTGTCATGCAAGCAGTCACAGAGCAGTTGGGGAGAGGAAAGTTACCAGGACAGAAATGGCAAATTGATCAGGTTTTAGGGAGAGTGATTGCTGCAAATTACCAAGGAAAAATCGAAATTATGCTGATACCTAGAAAAGAATCTGATTCATTCAAACAAATTGGAGACAGAATGGCCCAAATTGGCAAAAGTGCAGTGAATGGAGGTTTGTTAAAGAAGGAGTCTGCCCCAGCCCTTCTGACAGTGCAAGAAAAGGGAAGCTGTGGCGCAGCAGATAAAAACCTCAGTGCTGATGTGTGGGCTGAAGCCCCAAGTGATCCTCCAGAACCTGCAGAAAATATAACAAAGGGCCTCAAAAACGTCCTGCTGATTATAAAACAGGGAAAGAAAGAGGAAGGGTGCAGTTTAAATGAAAAATATTATTTGCAAGAAAAGTCATACTTGTTTCTTTTGCAGATCCTACCACGTTTCGCCACTGTCCCTGAGTGTGCTGTGTGGTCCCCCTTCCGGTGTGTGCGTGTGGGGTCGGGGAAGGGACCGAATCCCCAACCTGAACCTGGCTGAGTAAAGTGCCAGCACCATGGATCCATTTTGCGCAAACTGCGCCTTCAGTTCAAGTTCAACTTGTTTGATTGCATTCTTCCACTGGAACTAAGCTGTGTTTTTTTTTTTTCCCTCTCGTATGGAACTCTGACTTTTGCTTATCTTCCAGCAAACCTTTCAGGTGGACCGTGCCCCTTTACATGAGTAGAACTCATGCCAGATCAAATTGCTAACACTGTTGAATTAGAGACTCATTCAGAGTACAAATTGCTCAGTCTTTTCTGTATAGATGTATCTGATGTGAAAGGTTATGAAATCAATGTGTTAATTCACTTCTATTGCTTTACAGGGATTGTTTTGATCATTCAAATGTGACTTGCTGATAATGTTTTTTTTGTGCTGATGTTTTTTTTGTTTTTGTTTGAAACAAGAAATATGTGAAACAAAAATTCATTGGTCAAAGGGCGGAATGTACTGCCATTTGTTAAATTTTGTTTTGACCAATGACTTTGTGTTTCACCACTGCGCATATTAGTTGCTCAATGTTCACCAGTAGCACATGGTATGTTTTGTTCAGTTTAGCCGCCTATGGGCTTTGACATTGCATTCTGCCTATTGGCTTTGACATGGCATTAGCCATTACTTTCTGTATTCAGTTGAGCCGCCTATGGGCTTTGACATTGCATTAGCCATTCCTATTGGCTTTGACATGATATTATATATTGCATTTTATATTCAGCTCAGCTGCCTATGGGCTTTGACATGATATTATACATTGCATTTTGTATTCAGCTCAGCTGCCTATTGGCTTTGACATGACACTAGACATTGCATTTGATATTTAGGTTAGCTGCCTATTGCCTTTAACATGACATTGCATTTGATATTTAGGTTAGCTGCCTATTGCCTTTAACGTGGAGTTAGACATTGCAGTTGAGAATCCAAGCTGTATTTTTCCAAGCTGTGTTTTTGAACAAGAGAACCAAGATGTTTTTCTCACAGTAGACTAGACCTGATAAGAGAGGGTACATGGGTGTTGTTTTTCTTCGCTTGAGCTTGGGAACAGGAGTAGTCTTGGAGACCTGGCCAGTCTCCAAAAGGCTTGCTCAGTTTCCCAGGTCTGAGAGGAGGGGGCACACCTTTGTAACGAATGTAACAGGCTGCAGAGAGTCAGATTCGAATCTGCCGGACCTCATGCTGGAGCTTGGCGCCAGCTGCCAGCAATCCCGTGTGGGTAGATGAATCTCTTTCTCGCGGCTGACAGGGGGTCATCAGCTTGCAGACCTTAGAAAGATGAAGCTTTAAATAGTTTCCCACACAGTGAAGTATTTGTTTTGCTTTGCATTCAATATCTTATAAATATAACCTGCTGTGTATATTGCAAACTGATATATTTTGTTTGATTAACTCGGGCTTGAAAGCTACTAATTCGTCATTCATAAATATTGTGGTTGGGGAAGAATTAACAACAATAAAAGTCTTCTTTGACCTCAGAAGTGCATTTCTGTTGTGTTATGTTAGTGCTTAAAAACTAGATAAGAGGAAAGCACTACACATGGTGAGCTCTAAAAGGTCTTTGTAGGTGTCTGGCCCTCTCAACTGTGCAGTTTCAGAAGCAAATGTGGAGGTGAATTAGCATGTCAATGTTTGTTAGAATTAGTCATGGAAGGGACTTCAGTATATTTTTTGGGTTTACTATTTTCTTGTGTGAGGCCAAGAAGTAGCGATTCTAATCTGGATCAACAGATGCTGACAGAGAGTCACTTAATCAGAACTTTTCATCTGGACAGTTTTCCTATCTAGTCGGAGTATTCAAATTCATACACCTCTAAGTAGGTGAAAGAAGGTTATCTGTGCATTGCTACATTCTCATGTTGAGGGACACACAGAAGGAGACCTGAGCTGTAGTAGTTGGCACAGAATAACCATCTCAGTGAAACTTGCCTCAGGGGTGGAACTGGCACTAAAGGGTGCTCTGGGCTACTCAGACTTTAACATAGCAGGAGCAGATCGTGGGAAAAGGCAGTGTGTGGTCTCTCAAAAAAATGATGGGGGTACTGGGTCAATCCTTGCCAAGACACATTTGCCTGCATCTCTCCCCCTGGTCGTGTGAGCAGCTGACAGGTCCTCTGAAACTAAACAGTTGAAACTATGGCCACCTCTCAGCCACATTGTATGGTTGTCTTTGGTTTGAGTTGTGTTTCGCATTTGACAACTGCAATGCACATTTAGCTTCCCAAACCTTTTTTTCTAGTTTGACAGTGCTAAATTATAGTGTACAATGTTTAGACCTTTTACCTTTTACCTTTTACCTTGTATCATTATGTGCGTAAATCTGAAACCTGAATGAAGGTTGCTTGGACGCCACTGCAAATCATGACTCTATTCTTCACACTGCTCTTAAGGGGTTGTAGTACACTACCCTTTCTTCAGTGGGTCTATAATCATGTATTATTAGGGTGACTGTTGAGCAAAAAAAAAGGAATGTAATGCCAGGAAATGGATGTGATAAAAGGTAGTCGCCTTTTACTGTGATCACTGTAAGAAGGAATTAAAATGATATATTACTTATTATGGGAGTACCATCTCAAGACCAGGGAGACACTGATAGGTTGGCAACCTGAACTGGTATAGAAGTGAACGATTCAGTCTTACTGACAAGTAACCTTCCCTTTCTTTTATGTTTTGTCCATGTAATATGATCCATGCCCTGGGGTTTCTTGTTTGCCATTACTCTCTAACATTTATCTCTTACTGCTGCAGTATTAACAACATTCTCTATGGAGACACATTGCACATGGACAGTTCTTGTTTTTTGATTGTCAGGAAAAATGTAAATCACCTTCAGGTAATAATAAGCCTTATAATGGTGGTGTGTTAGAATGTGTTAGAAGCAGTGTCAGCAGTCTCCCTTTCTCTGAATGATAGTCTCTGAGCTGGATTTTAGCTGGCAAATATGCAAAGGTATGTAAACTCCATTTCCTGAAAAGGAAGTAGCAACATAATTGATCCATTCAACCTTCAACTGTCCACTTTATGGTTTCTATTCTCCTCCGTGGAATCGCCACTCTCGGGATTCTGGTATGTATCTTCTGATGTCTTTTCAGATGTGACGAGTCAATGAACCGCCTTTCACATATGTTGCAAATGTAGGGTTTCTCTCCCAAGTGCATTCTTTGATGTTTGACAAGGTGTGCTAACTGTCTGAAATGTTTCCCACATTTACTACATGGATATGGTTTCTCGCCAGTATGTACTCTTTGATGTATCATCAATGTTTGTGACTTTCTGAAACTCTTCCCACATTCAGTGCATTTGTAGGGTCTCTCTTCCCAATCTGTATGTTTCTTTTTTGACTTCGGTAAACTCTTCTCACATTCACTGCATATGTTATGCTGCTCTCTGTTGTTAATTTGCTGATGTGCTACATTATTTCTTGACTGGCTAAACCAACTTCCACACTGACTACAAATATAGTTTTCCAATAAAGTCTGTGGTTTCTGAAGTGGGTTCAGGTATTCGGTGCAGGTATATGGTTTCTTTCCTATGAGAGTACGCTTAGATTTGGTTGGCTTAGGTTTCCGGTTAAAGCTGCTGTGGTATTCAATAGATGTGTACAATGAGTCACTTTGATTGCTTTGGTGATAGTCAGTGCTATCTGATGTAGGACTCTTGCTTCTCCCGTACTGTTTGCTTGCAGAGGCTTCCTCCCAGAAGCATAACTGCTGTTGTGTGATGGAGTTTGCTGTCGATTTGGTATCTGGGTTGTGGGAAGAAAATATGACACTTGTCAACAACACTGATGAAGAAGTTACTTATTTTCAGTAACGCCCTGTCTGGTACAGACTCTAGCCGCAGATTCCGCAACTTTTGAATATTCCTGAGGCATCAGACTGCATACGGAAAACTTTGTTGTAGTACCTCTGTTCACTGGAAGGTGGTGCTGTGCAGGTCTGCACTGACCCCGTTCTGCTCTGAAAATGACGGTTCAGGCCTATAAAAGCACCACTCTCACACACTTACTTCAGTTGCTTTCAAGACTAACCGTGCCTCCAGACTTGGAGCCCCAAAAGCAAATCGATATATAATTGTGCAAATTCCTGGATGTGGGATCTTATTAAAGGATAGAAACATCTACACAACAGGGATGATGGGATGCACAGTGGGGAATCTGCGGCTAGATAGAGCTCCCACCAGAAGGAGCGTTACCGAAGGCAAGTATCTTGATCTTCTGATAGATACTTCTAGCCACAGATTCCTCACCTTCTGAATAGATACCAAAGCAGTACCTAAAGTGGGAGGGCTGTGGATGGACTCAAACAGAAAGTTCTGCAAAACTGAGGGGGCAAAGTGCCCTTCTTGGACTGGGCTGTCTATCAATAGTGCTACATGAACATATGTGAGGACACTCACTTAGCTGCCTGGAAGATGTTTAAGACAGGGAAGTCACATGCTAACGAATTGGTAGTAGCTTTGACCCTGGTGGAATGGGAAAGCACTCCTTCCAAATGCTCCTTCTTCACCTGTGCATTACAGATCTTAAGGCAGAGCATGATCAAGTGGGAGATGGTATGTTTCTGCACAGCCTTGCCATGTTTCGCTCCAGCGTACCCCTCAAACAGCTTATCATACACCCAGTAGTTGTTACTGGGATCAATGTAGAAGCTGCGAGCTCTCAGGGTCTAAGTGACAGAGCCTGTCCTCCCCCTTAGAGGGGTGAGATGGAGCACAGAACATCGTCAAGGTGATGGATTCGCCGATGTGGAATGGTGTCCCAACTTTTGGGAGAAAGGATGTCTTTGTAAGCAGAAACAGCCTACAGGGTAAGAAGGTGGCGTATGAAAGATGAACGCACAAAACCTGAAGCTCACTCACACGCCCTACTGAGTTGATGGTAATTATGAACACAGTAGTGATGGTGAGAAGCCTTAAAGGACAACAGTGGAGCTGTTAGAACTGAGTACACATCAGATACACAAGGACAAGACTGAAGTTCCATTGGGGCATCACAAATGTAGATGGGAAACAAGCAGCCCTATCAAAAACCAGAGACAGCACAAATAATAAACAAAACGACAGTTTGGGCTGGAGTTGGTAAATCTGTCAAGTGCCACACCAAACCACAAATATGTCTAAACGACAGGCATATAAAGTTCTTGTCGAGGGATGCCTGACTGCCATGATGACATTAACCACCTCCTGAGGAAGGTCAAAGGTATTCAGCTGTTGCCACTCAATTTTCACGCACAAAGGTACTGTGAAGGCCAGTGTGGAGAACCCAATTGTTCTGCTGTGACAGTATATCCTCCATAGGGGCAACCTGATCATAAGACAGATGCTGTAGCCCAGGAGTTCTGCATAAAATACTCTCTGTGTCCAGTCTGGAGCCACTAGGATGACTTTAGCTTGGTCTGTCCTGGTCTTCTTGAGAATTCAAAGTAGGAGTGGTGTAGGCGGAAAGGCATTAAGGAGTCCCAGGTTCCACTCGAGGCAGAACTTGTCTCCGAACGAGAGATGACATGGAAACTCCAACAGGCATAAGTGCTGACATTGCACGTTCACGGCAGTGGGGAATACATTAAGCCAAGGTTTTTCCCTTTTGTGGAAGAGACCCTGCGCCACCCCAGGGTATAACTGTCACTCGTGATCCCCTAGTCGCAGATGGCTAGGTTCGTTCATTCTGCTGTTCAGAGAGCCTGCCAGGTGGTTTGCCACCAGGAAGGTACAGTGATGGTCCAGTCATTTACAGAGGTGCAAAGCCTCCTGGCACAGGGACCACGACCCCACCCAGCCTGTTTATTGTAGCACCACATCACTGTGGTGTTGTCTGTGTGCACCTGTACCAGCCTCCCCGTGATGGATGGCAGGAAGGCTTTCAGAGCCAAACTAATGGCTTTCAGCTGCAGAAGGTTTATATGGTGCCGGGCTCTGCCGAAGACCAAGGCCTTTGATCTCCACCTCTCCCAGATGGCGGCCCCAATCCAGAGCCATATATCAGTCACCCTGTCAGTTCTGGGTAGGGAATGAAGCAGGGCGTGTCGCTGACCAATTGCAGTTCAGTAGCCAACACTGCAGATCTTGTGTAGTCTCCTCTGAGATCTGGACGTGATTGGACAGGTCCCCCTGATGGTGTGCCCTCTGTGATTTCAGATCCCACATCAGATCCCGCACATGCCACCTGGCATGCTCGACCAGCTGGACAAAAAAGGCCAGCAATCCCAGCACCCTCAGAGTCAACCTCATTGAAATTCAGAACTGAGGATCAGGATCATACCCTGAGATCCTGGACTAATGAACCCCAAAGATGTCTAGGAGGTTTGTCTTCATCTGGGTGTGACTGATGACTGCATGGGGCAGGGCTACCTTCAGCAGCCAGTCATTAAGGTAGAGGAAGACTGATGGCTGTGGTGGGAGAACACCTTCAGAGCAGGCATGCCACTTTCATGAACACCCAAGGTGTGTGGTGAAACTAAAGGGGAGCACAGCCAACTGAAAATGCTCCTCTCCCAGCACGAACCTCAGGTAGTGCTGATGAGCCGACAGAATGGATAAATGGAAATAACTGTCCTGCAGGTACAACATACCATTCAGTCTCCAGGGTCCAAGGCCGACAAGACCTGGGCCAGGATGAGCATGTTTAACTACTTGTGGAAGAAGAAACTGAGAGGGCGCAGATCTAGAATAGGTCAAAGACCTCTGTCCTTCTTGGGCAACAGAAAGTAGTGGGAATAACAACCAAGTCCTTCTGCTGGCCCAGGTACCCTCTCAATGGACCCTTTGAACAAAAGGGCTTGCATCTCCTGATTCAAAATGGAGAAATGGTCCTCAGTCGGCCATTGGATAGACAAAGCTGCAGTGGGGACCAAAGGAAGGCTATGGCATAGCATTTGAGAAAAATATAGAGGACCCACCTGTCTGATGTGATCGCTAGCCAGCCTGGAAAGGATCATTGTGGTGTACTGCGCTGCATGCTGACCTAGGCCGTGGAGTGGTGGGCACCATCGCTGCTCCTGCAAAACAGCTGGGTTCCTTATAGGGGTGGGATAGGGAGCCGATAGGGAATGCTTCCCCCAAAGCCATGAAAGGAATGTTGAAAGTGTTGCTAACAAGGCTGGTGGAAAGGCCAATGGAGCAAGCAGTGACCCTATTCTCCTTAAAACATTCAAGGGCATAATCACCCTTGTCCCCGAACAGGTGAGGCCCTTTGAACGGCATGTCCATCAGGAAGGACTGGACATCACTCGAGAACCCAAATGAAAGTAACCACACATTACAAAAGGATGACAACACTGGTGCCTATAGCTTAGCCACTGGAGTTGGTGGTGTCCAAGCCACAACGATTTGTGAATGTGGCCCCATCACGAGCATCCTGAATGGCCTGTGACAGAACAGGGCAAAGATCTTCAGGAACACCTGGGAGGTCCTTCAACACTGAGTCCTATTGGTCATGAGTGTAGCAGCCTAGTAAGCAAGAAGCATCAATGGACCTAAGGGCCAAACTGGAAGAAGAAGAGAAGCATTTACCCAATGTCTCCCCACGCTTCAACTCCCTGCGAAGGGCAAGTAGTAGAAAAAGTGTTGGAGATGGTCCAGCTGGTGGAGGCCTGCAGTACAAGCCTCTCAGGAAAAGGGGACTGCTACAAGAAGGGCGGATCGCCTGGAGCAGGGCAATGCCGTCTGGCAATCTGGCTATTGACTGGAGGTCTGGTACACGTCTTAGCCCAAGCCCCTAGTAGGGTATAAGTCAAGGCCTCATTATAAGGTAGAAGAGGCTCAGAAGCAGTGTGGCCAGACTGCAGGACGTTCATCAGGAGGTTGGGTTTCACCTCCATTATAGGAAACTGGGGCTTAAGGACTTCTGCTGCCCTACGCATGGCCATGGCATAGGACGCAGATTCTTCTGTGGCTTGACCGGGGGGGGCAGAAGAGGGAGGACTTTGAGGAGGTGTCTAGCCCACTAGTATCTAGCAAGTCTTCATACCAATTGTCATTGGCACAGGGCAGAGGAACTCCACTCTGATCAGGATCATTGTTGGAGTCTGCGCTAAAAAGAGAATGTAAGGAGTGTTGCCTGCCTGGATGTAAGGCAAGAGCAGAAACCTTTGTTGGATTCGGTTGGGGTGCAGTTCTAATTTGGACCGGCATCAAGTCTGTGCCATCTCTTTGGGTGCCGAAGTCGTGCCTGCACTGTGTATGGGTGCCAAGGGTAGCATCAGTTCTTGAGTCAAGCAAGGAATCGGCACAGAGCATCAGTGTAGAGCAGCACAGTGCCACATTCTGGTGTACAGAGGTACTACAAAAAAGCATCTGGATCCAGTCTGCCGCCTGGAGAATATTCAAAAGGTGAGGAATCTGAAGCTAGAATTCTCTAGCAAAACAGTGAATTATATGATCATTATATAAACCAATACATATTTCAATAATTGTAGATCTTTACTACAACCAAAAAATATACTATTTGGTAACAAGAAACAAGGGACCACACAAAGAAGGTCTTGCATTTAATTCAGCACATTTGAATTTCTCTTAAATACATCCTTAATGCATGTTCTACTCCCAATCTATGTACAGAAGACAATCACATTCACCATCACCCTCATATACCAGAACATTGGCATTGCAATTAGTGATTTTAAATATGCACCCCATCCAACTCTGCTATCATCTGTTACCCTAGGAAGGTTGGGGGTTCAGGTGAGGCACTGTGAGCTAGCAAGGTATCAGGTTTACAGCTTCTGATGGTGAAGATGGACTCACTCCTCTTGTCCTGAAGTTCCGCCCCCCTATTGGGAAGCGTATAACATGGCGCCACCATTGCAGGAATCCTCAAACATTATACTCTGACTCCCAAGGAAGTTGTGAAAACAGACCTTACTCTTTTCTTCGTTTACTCAGGTATGTCCAGGGTGAACACAAGAAGGAGCCAAAGACCCCCATGCCTAGAAAGCTGAGCAAGGGTGCCAGTCTAGAGTGACGTTAGCAATCTTTCTCTGCAAGGTAAGAGATCAGCAGAGCTGCATGTTGACTAGAGGAATCGTTCCAGGGTAGTAGTGGACGGAGTGCTCCTTTGACCCCTCTGTATCAGTGCATCATTTATATAATCAAAGCCACACCGTGTCAGAGGCACAGCTCTGATGCAATGATATACCTACATGTTAGAAGCTGTCTCTGAGCAGACAACACAAGCAGCATGTACAATATATTCTCGGAATAATATTTAACTAGCATAAAGTGTGTAAAATGTCATTGCTAAAAATGTGATAACAGCTAAAAACTTGTAAACTATACAAAAACAAAACTAAGCTAAAATGGAGAACCAATGTGGGCCCAAAAAGGCCTCACAACATGTTAGCACTGCCCTTCTACTCCCCTGTGAAGGCCCACAATGAAGCCCTCTGCTCAGGTTGGCAGGGATATGATTTTTATTAAACTGGGAAGACCCCTTGATTGCCCCCGACTACTGCCTAGTGTCTCCAAATTTAGATAAATCATCATGCTATCCTTGGGCCAGTAGGTTGTTTTGGATACATTTTGTTGCATCGAGGGCCACTGCATTTTTTATTTATTTTATTTTTTGTGTACATCTAGCAAATGCATTGATGATGGACAGAGGATAAGATTGTGATGAGATGATATAATGACTGTAACAAAAGCATCTTTTGAATAGCCTTTTGGTCTCATGGGAAGCAGTCCAAGAGCTGTCAGTGTATAATAATTAAAAACTAAAATATTTGTATCCCTCAAGTAGGAAGAGTCCTTGTTAAGCAGCTGACCTTAGATATCTGATTAAATGTATGGCATCTCATTAGATGTATGCCAATAGCAAGTTGGATATGTAGGATGGCTTTTGACCATGGACAGACTCTCAACAAGGCATAAGGTCTTGAAATATAACTTCTGCTTGGACAGGAGTCAATGAAGGGGCATCATTGCAGAAGCAACATGATAAATGAGTTTCAAATTAAGGATGGGGGGGCTACATAGTATTGTGCACTTCAGAGTTTAGCTGTCGTCTTAGCAGGATGATCCCAGCTACTCAACTATTTTTAATTACAGCAGTGACCAGTGGGATCCCTTGTAAATTAGCCAAAGAGGCAGGAACCGTCAAAGATTGTAGGGATGGAAAAATGCAGTTTTTTACTTTATTAATCTGTGGAATCAGTAAGGTGTCTGCATCAAGAACAACACAAAAGATGAGAATGTGTCATAATTTGCAAGGAGGTGGCCTTCTACATAAAATAAAGGTCCTGGAGGTATTATGACAGAGTCAATTCTTGTACACCTGTTTTATGATGCTTGCTTGGTTGTTTTAGGGTTTTCAGAAATCATCCAGTTAGATAGAATTTTCAATGAGAATTTGTATCACGTCAGCATATTTATGTAACATGTTGAACGTCACAAAAATGTATGCAGGCAATATTATAAAGAGTGACAAACCCCATGGACCACCATGGGTACCATTATTGGACATTGACAGGTGCGAAACAAGTTTTACCAGGTGCAAACTATTTTCCAGAAAGGAAAACCATTAGAGAACTGTACTACCACAGTGGGATGCACGTCAGTCCAAGAGAATTTTATGATGGACCATGGTCAAGCATTCGAGGAGCAAAACAGCAAAACTTCCCCTGATACAAGGCCATAAGCAGATGCTCTCAGTTTCTAATATAGTATGTCTCAGTCCCTTGGCAGGGTTGAAATCCAGTTTAGAAACTTCTTAGGAGGTTCACTGAAAGTTGGGAATTACCCCAGCCTAAAATATTTTAGCTACACTGCTGTTACCAGAAATAGGACAGTAGATAGCAAGGAATTCTTGGTCTTCATAGGATTTCTTTGATAATGGAGTAATCACAAGATGTTTGAGTGAATGATTGCTTGGTCCCCATGGGATTCTTCCGATAGTGAAATGATCACAAGTGTTTAAATGGCTGAGGGACTTCACCAGACAAAAGGGAGATGTTGAGTGAGCATGATTGCAGATTCCATGAAGTAGGGTTCTCAGATTTGAAGCACTGATTATCGTCATCTCCTGGATTGCTCCTTTGCCTTCCTTCCTGCTGCCGCAGCCGCTGTGGAGAGGCCGCAGTCGCTTTGGGAGATTTCCATCCTCCCAGTCAAAGTTCTTCCCTCGCAGTGTCTTACGGAGCCAGAGTGGAAGCTGCATGAACAGGAGCTGTGGGAGCAGTGCAACTGCTTCGTGGGTCCACGGCTGACATGGCTGCCATAGCGTCTGCCGTGGCCATCATTAGTTGATGCTGGGATTTCCGTAGTGGCGTCTCAGGTTTTTAGGCGCCCCTGTAGGTGCCTGCCAACACCATCAACCACCAGACTAAAGTCTCGCACCTGAGAGCATCCCTGGCCTGAAGTGGATAAAGACTATCAGATTATCAGGGGCGATTACCAGAAAGAGGAGTGAGGGGAGAGGAGAGAAGAGCACCCATGAGCGGAGCCGGCCGAAGCGAAGGCCCGGGCTGCGCTCTTTGCACCCTGTGCAGCAAAACGACGCTAAGAGCTGAGTGCCCAAATGGCCGGAAAGGGCCTACCTGACAACAGTTGCTGGGCTGGTGCTGCCAGGGGGAGGGGTGGGGGGGGAGGTCTGAGGCCTCACACCGCCCCCAGGTAGGAGAGTGGGACTGCGACTAGGGACATTGCAAGGTTGGGGGAGGTACCCCCCCAGCAGTGGAGCCCAGTAACAGCGATAATAGGAAAGGGGTGCAGTGTGTAAGGACCATTCTTACAAAGAGAGTCAAATTAGAGGGACTATCCTTACAAAGAGAGTGACTGCAGCAGAAACTTGCCCGGATTTGCCTGGATTTGAATCCAGGAAGGCCTCAGGTGGCAGCCCCTATTCATAGGAACTCTTGGGGCACACAGATAGTGGTTTACAAGTGTGCCCCTGGAGACTGGTTATGCAAGGGGGCCGTAAATAATTAAACAAATAGGTAGGGAGAGTCTTTGCTAGGGCCTGGGAGCTGGAAACTGCAAGATCCAGCATCCAACACGGCAGGAGCCGCTTTGTGTCCTCCTCAAGCACAAGGAGGCGCATATAAGTAATTGCCAGGCGGCGCATAAAAGTAACTGCAGGCCCTGCTGCGTATGGGGCACTCCCTCTCATTGGACCCCGCCCTTTTTTTATTTTTATTAGAAGTGGAATTTCTGGGGGTTGTTTTAAACTGGGTTTACGGTGAAGGACATTCTTTATATGCTTTTTTTTTTTAAAAGTAGATTTGTTATCTTTATCCTGTATGGGGAAGCGTAAGGCTGTGGTTGTGGGTGGGTCAGGTCCACCTCAGAAAGTCCCATATAAGATCACATCTATTGGCATTATGCTGTAGCGTGCCGTGGCGGTGGTGAGCAACAAAATTGCATTGACTGAGCAGCTGTTGTCTATGGGCTCCAGGGGGGAAGTGGGAGGGCTCAATACAACTTTGGGAGGGGCTGGAGATGCCCATATTAGCAACAATCCGATTGTGGGTGTGCCGAGTTGTTGAAGCAGAGGAGGACCTACAGTAGGGGGATTTGACGTATATGGAAGATATGGTGGGGTGTACATTACAATCGCAGGATGTTCCTCAGTCCCCGTTACGGGCAGCCCCTGAACCGCCTTTAGTGTTGCCCTCTTGTAAAAATCCTCGCATTTCAATGACATGGGCGAAAGTAAAGGGGTCTTGTAAGGCAACAAATAAAAGCTCTGGTGCCCCTAAGGTGCCCGCTGTAAATGTAAAAGTGTCAGTTAATGAGGTGTTTGGCAATTCTGAAATGGTTCTAGAGACACATTTGCAGCCTACTAGGGATCGCCTGGATAGGACTGAGCAACAGCCTGGGGGGAGGGGTTTACTGGGTGCGCAGAAAGAGCGGGAGGTGATATTGGGAGGGGTTAAGGTGCATGGCAAAGTAGCTCGTGTGGTGCGGCCGGATTCTGTGGAAGGATCTTCGCAGCAAATGACAGGTGTGGCAACCCTAGCGGCACCAGTACAATGTTTGCCTCCGGTAGAGATGGGTTCGAGTAACCATTCTGACCGTCATAAGGGTACTTAAGTTGCTCAAAGGGATGGTGTTATGAAGCAGGACAATGCTCCTAGTTCAGTTAATTTAGGTTTGCCACCAGCTTTATGTCCTTATGTGACGGTGATAGTAGGGGTTCCTCCATTATGAGCTAATCAGAATGAAACATGGAGCAGTTTTGGGAATAAAGTCTTGAGCTGGTTGAGTATACACAAATCTTTTACCCCTGGGGACAGCCGCCAGATATTGATGGTGAGTAGGGTGGGATGGATTGGCCCCTCAGAGAAAGATATAGATGGTGACTGTATTGTAGTAAATTTTTCGAACCTGACGCTTGTGTGAAAGCTTCTGTTTGATTTCCCACAGCACAATTTAACAAATTCTAAGATTACCATGTTACCTTTGGGCTATTTTATAAAACGCTCCAGGAAGCTCCCAAGGTGAGATCTTGAAATGCGATTCGGCCGATGCCTGGGGGCTTTGCGTTCCATAATGAGTTTGTACCTTTAATGGATTTGGATGGGGTGGAGTGACTGAAGGCCCAGCAAATGGACGGCAGTCCGGGCTCTAGTGGAGCAGTAAATGTTTTAGATAGTGGGTGAGGTGGTCATGGCTGCCACACCGGAAGCAAATGAAGAATGGGCAAAAATGTAACTGCTGGAGAGGCAAAAGTTCGTCATCCGATTTGATGTTATCATACTCCAGGAAACATGGGAAGTAAACGCAAGTGGGTTAGAAGGCTATAGATGTTTCAGTGTCACAGCTTAACCGTCAAGGGCGGGAAGGACTGCGGGTTGCCTTTCTACCTGGGTGAATATCTTATTGGAGGGTAGGATGGAGGAAATAAAAGTAGGTAATTTAAATTTCCAGGTCGTTACATTTAAAAGGTCACTGGAGTTAACATTTATTATCTTTTATAATAATGATTTTATAAATACACCTAACCAGAAATTTCCAGGCCTCTTTTCATATATAAGTTCACTGGTAGAAGATAGAACCCAAAAGGGCCGCCAATTGTACCTATGTTTGGGCAGATTTCAATGCAAGCCTGAAACATTTGCAGCACTAGGGATGTTTTTCCGAAGGTAGTAGGAGTGGGAGTAGGGGTGTGGAGTTGGTGGCTCTTGTTGCTTCGGTAGATTTATTTAATGTGATGGATGTGGGGAAAACAGGAACGCAGGATTTACCAACTTTTAGGGTCAGAAATAAATCTAGTATTTTAGATTAAATTTTTATCTCACATAATCTGAGAGATGCCTTGCAGCAGGTGAAACAGTTACGGGGACCATAATCCAAATATTATTATTTTAGGTGTCCCGTGTAAGGGCCTTTACCAGGAGGTTAGTAGCTTGGTAAATTTATGCCCCTCAAATGATCATTTAAGGTTGTGCTGGAATTTACAGGGCCCGACAAAGTTTTTCAAAGAGGTAGTCGTAAAAAATGTTCAACTGGTTATGCAGAGTTTACAAGAGGGTGGGAGCAAAACTAGTATTGTTAAGCCATTTGAAGGTTTTGTGGGCAGATTAGTTACTTCTTAGTTAAGCCGCCGAAAGTTGATTCAGGGTGCCCCAGATGGTTTGACCATCAATGCTTGATGGCGAATTGAGCATGGCATAGGGCTTTAAATGCTAGCCCTTGGGATCGTACTTTAGTTGCAGTTCAGTGGAAAATGTATAAGACCACAACACGAAGGAGAAGGAAGAAGGGCATTCTGGAGCAGTGGGGGACATTATAACTAAGGCATCCTGTACTAAGGATAGTGCCTCATTTTGGGGTGCTGTCTCTTGTTTGCGGCAAGTGGATGTTAAAGCGGCATTGACTAGATGTAATGGGGAAGAATGGGTGGCACATTTTTCTAGGTTCTATTTAGCAGGTAATAGTAGTAATGAACAGGTGAGACCAGGGGGTACCCTTTTTTTCCTGCAGTTCACCGTACCAGAGGTGATACAGGCTATCCAGGAGAGTGTGGGCAGCAAAGCGCCTGGGCCGCATGGGGTCCCGATTGATGTGATTAAAAGCAATGTGGACCTCTGGGCCCCAATGTTAACCAACATGTACCATTGCTTGGGGGAATCTTGGATGCCAGATTCTTGGAAGTGTTTGACTATTGTGTTGATTTTTAAAAAGGGAGATAGGCTGGAGCCAAAGTACTATAGGCCCATTTCCCTAATTGATATACCGGCTAAAATCCTAGGCAGAGTATTTTATAACAGGATTGTCAAATGGGTTAGTGAAAATAATGTGCTAGTAAGCTGTCCATATGATTTTCGTAGTGGACTTCGGACAGCTGAGCATTGTCTCAATTTAAATTTGTTAATTGGAAAATAAACGGTGGCAAAAAAATCGAACTTATATTTAGCTTTCATGGATGTATCAATGACCTTTGATTGTGTGGATTGGGGTAAACTATGGCAGACCCTAATTAGGGTACAAATGGATCCCACTACTGTGCATATGTTGGTCTTGATGTATTCCGGTACTAAGGCCAGAGTAAGATTTGGAAGAAGTGGGGAGGTCACACAGGAGTTTGCAATAGGTCAAGGGGTGTGCCATGGATGTATTCTTTCCCCACTCCTATTTATTATATATGTCAATGAGTTGAGCTCAGTGTTGAGCAAGTGTGTCCTGGATGTACCAAGGATTAGGGGAGTCCCTCTACCTGTATTGTGGCACGCAAATTATGCTGTGTTAATTGCGCGTACCCCTAGGGCCCTGCGTCTTTTAGGGCTACATGTAAGAACATTTGGAATTGTGATTTCCTAATTGCGATTCCATGCAAATCGCAATTAGGAAATAGCAATTCCAAATGTAAGAAACTCCACTGAGTTTCTTTTGCGATTCCCGGTGGGTCCCAAATAAACCTACCTCATTAATGTTAATGAGGTAGGTCGCAATTTGCAACCCACTGGGAATCGCAAAAATCACAGTGATGGTGGCCTTCTGGGGTCAGCAGACCGCCATGTCTGTGACTGCTTTTAAATAAAGCAATCTTTTTTTTAAATACATTCTGTTTTCCTTAAAGGAAAATGGGATACGTTTAAAAAGAAAAAAAGAAAATGTTTCATTTTAATTTCTTAGGGGTAGGCAGAAGACCATGGAACCACTGCCTGCTCCTAAAAAACGTTTTTGCATGCATTCACAAAGGCAAAGGAGTCCCTTGGTGACCCCTTGCCCTTTGCGAAACGGTTAAAACCAATTTGAAATTGGTGCTACCTGTGATTGTCTTGCAACCTCATTCATGGTCACAAAACAATCATTCTATTCAGATTCAGAAGGGACGCCCTGAACACGTACCTTCCTAATACAGAATCGCAAAACACACATTTCAATTCGGTAACAAGTTACTGAATCACAATTTCGGCTTTGTACATCCCAAAAAGCATTTTTCTAGTCCCAAACGGGCCGATTCTGTGAATCAGCCTGTTTGCTACTACAAAAATGCTTTGTACATGTGGCCCTTAGTTAGTTAATTTGTTGTTTTCTATGGGGGATTTACAGTTCAATACAAATTTTAATAAATCTTTTTAATGACGTGCGGGTCAAGACAGCCAAAGCGTTTAACCATTAGAGTGGAGGACAATGTATTAACAAGCACCAGCACTTTCTCCTATTTGGCGGTAACATTTAGTTTGTCTGGCTCCAGGGCTCAGCATATTAAGCAATGTAGAAATAAGTTTACGAGGTCCATCGGTTCGTTATTACATTTGCCGTCCCCTCGTGGGGAAAGACTGCTAAAATCAGTTAAACAAATATACTGTACTCAGTGCGTGGCCATTGCAACTTATGAGGCAGGAATTTGGGGTGTGGGAAATCCACCTAACCTTCAAAGAGAGGAAAATCGTTTCTGCCAGAAGGTGTTATCAGCTCCCCCTAACGCCTCTAGCTATATATGCCACAGGGAACTGAGCCTAGGATACTTGAGTGATCTAGTGAGTTGTAGTCCTGTTCTATTGTGGATGTCTGTATGGCAATCTGATGAGGCAGTTTTAACAAAATATATAATTTTAGATTGCTTGGCATGTGACCAGGGGTTAGCTATACCTTGCCTAACATATGTAAGTAAAACGTTGGATGCTGTAGGTCTTCTTAACATTTTCTTAGAAAGTACACAGGGGTGCGCATTAGTAAGCAGCAGGTGAGTGATTTATTGTTGGAGCGAGCAATTGTGGAAAGGATGCAGGTTGAATGACTAAAGGTCTGTGTAAGGAATTATTGATACGCACTGGCAGCGTGTCCGTCAACATCATATTTGTGAACAGTAATAAAGGTTGGTGCAGCTCCTTATTGTGCAGGTTCAGAGCAGGTACCTTGAAATATTCTACTTGTTTTCCAAAAGGCTTGCCACCTAAGTTGGATTCCTTAATATGTCCTTGCTTAATTTGCACAAACAAATCAATGATGCACTTTCTCTTTCTATGTAAATGTTATTTGATGTATACAAAGAAATGTTTAGTACCTTTGCTGAAATGTAGAAACATCCAGTCTAGTCTGTTAGTCTATTACTGCTTGCTGGGACTAGGGGACGATGACATTTGTAATCATGTGTTTTCCTTTTTGCAAGCTGCGGTTCGAGCTAGGGAATCAATGTCCCCTGATTAAGCCAGGAAGTTGCACTAAGGTTAACACGTCTTTTGGCATTTTGTTGATTTGAAGATCATTTACCTTTAATGTATTTATTGAATCTTATCTTCGAGGAGTTTAATGTATTGTATGTTATTCTTTTGCTTTTATGTCTATATTTAGCTGAATTAAGGTGTTTTGACTGACTGACTGACCCTGGTAGATAAAGTATTGTCCATCAGGGTGGCGGAGGATTTTACAGTAGTCTTTTGTAGACGACTATTGGCCTGGGCTTTGACAGCCTCAGCAGTATACTTTTAACATTTTTAGTTTTTCAAAGACAAACTCCCAAAGTGGGAGCTCTTTATTGAAAAACAAAACATTATGACCGCACATCCTAGGAGTTTTCAACAAAGTATCTTGTCCACCGAAATTCTAAATCACCCTGAGCTTTACACTTAATGCGGGGTCAGTCTGGTAGAAGACAAGGTTTTTTCCATCAAGTTAAGGATTCATTCATAGTCACGATGGCAAATGAAATAGAGGTATTTTAGAGCTTGGATAGTCAGTGCTAATGCTCTTGAGGTTTCTAAAGGAGACAAACATTTTACTGTGTGGCTTGACCTTTTAGGGATGTGTTTGTGTCGGATTATGTGACCAGGATGGGACGAAAGGAGTATGCTTTCCTGAGGTCCAAGAATTGGGAGACAATGTGGTCAAGACTTCTGCCAGCGATTTGAGCAATGGAAGTAACCAAGCGATGCAAACCAAGATTATAATTTTAATCAATTCTTCTTTTGGCATAAGAGTTTTGTTGGGTCATCAGAACAGATTTTAAAGGTGCACGAGAGGCATGGCTGCTTTGAGATGGTCAATTAGTGCTTTGTCAAATCTAAGAGTTTTTGTGAATTTCAGTCGGTAACTTATTTAAAGGTTGATAAGGATGTTGCAAGGGTGAAGGCGAAGGCTTGACCTGTTATGCATTTGGCTAGCAGGGTTTCCAAAGGAATCTTAACTTGGCCCCTTTGTGGCCTCAGGGGCATGCAAGAAGACCATAGTCATCCGAAAGTCACAACTAAATGTTTTTCTCAGCAGAACATTGTTGAGATCCACAGCGAAGATACAGGATTTGCAGATTTGAGGATTTAAATGTCCTGGATACAGTGATGGCAACAAAGTGTGGGAGATGTATGTTACCAAAATACGGATATTCATTCATATTCAACAGCTGACTTTGAGGGGACTTCTTTGAAAGAAAGATGACTTTTGAAAAGCTAGACAAGTGTGGAGGCAAGTTGCAGTGGTGGGAAAAAGGACAGCACTTCGTAACCAGTAGTGAGTCTGACCTCTTTCGGGGTTTTCCAGGATGGTTTTCCAGAGTGTCTGGTGATCTTAGGTATGAGCTGTTTGTGTTTGGCTTAGTAAGTATCAAAGGAGGTAATGGCGTACAACGTGAATTGGTGCAGGGGGGCAAGCATCTCTACTGATGGGGCATGGGGATGTACGATAATGACGCATTAGAGGCAATTAATTCGAACTACTGAACACACATGCTTGAAGGAGTTGTCCAAATCTTTAAAGTTCGCTTGATATTGCCTCAACCATGGGGGGCGTGGCCAGCAAGATGGCAGGCTAGACGTCTCCGAGTGAAGCTCCGATCGGGTCTATCGTAATCCTGAACTAATCCTGCCCCACAGGTACCATGCACCCCCCAAATGCCTAAATCCGTTCCTCCACTGTCTCCACAATGGAATCTTGAAGCCACAACCAAATTAGAGCCCATTAGACATGAGAAGCCTGCATCAGAGGCGAACTGCGTGGTGTAGTGTAGCCATTTTTAATATAGCTTCATGCACGTTAGGTTAACATATTAGGCCTCTGTGCACCTTGCCCTAGATACATTTTATTCACCCTCGCACTGTTATTTTACAATAACCAGTTTTACGGTCTTGTTTTTATTTCCTTCTATCACACTGTTTAGCTTAGTCCAGCACTGTGTTCTCAAACAATGCATTCTTGCTCACCCTGTGCTTCAGTCAAGGCTACAGTCTGGTACATTGCCGGTAAACGTGGTAGAAGTTTAGTCTCTAGTGTTCGTAGAAAAAAACGCATCCTTACGTAGGGACATTTTCTTAGAACATTTGTTTGTTAGTTATCAAAACACCTTCTAGTCCTAGTACACGTCAGAGGGAGATTCCGACCAGGAACCTACAACTAGATGCTGACTGCCCCGTTGCAGATGCTGATGCAGAATACAGGCCTTTGCTCAGGTATGAGGGTTGATGTCCTCCTGGGGGAACCTGAAAGGCAGGCTTAGAGCTTTACATGCTGTGCTCAAAATATAACTTAGAGAAAACCTAACCTCGTTGCACTATGATAGCCTTATTCTTGTGCTTCACTCTTATCGTTACAATTTTAATCCTACTGTGTTGTATAGTTCTGGTTATTGCAGCTCACGCTTTGCTATCTAAAATGCAGTCGTTTTATTAAACCAATCTATAAAACTCAAACTGCCTCTGTCATTTATATGTGAGACCGCACTGTGTATGAGAGAACCGGTTGTGACCTGAGTGATCACGACTTCCCTGGGAAGTAATAGGATGTCATGCGCTCAGCTGCCCAATTGTCGCTCCCCTTTGGGAGAGATGAGGCACTGCTAGTTAGCCGGAGCAAAGCCCGGATTTAGAGCGACAAGGGTCCATCACCGCGGGTCAGACTTAGTCACCCACACTGTGAACGATATTGCCGCTCAAAATCCAGTAGTCTCATTAAAATAATGAGAGCCTACGCGACATGGCGCCCAACGAATGCCGCAACTGCATATGTACCGACAAAGACTCGCAAATCTTTAATAACAGTCCGAGCGTCAGCCGATCGTTGTGGCCACACCCACACAAATCTGGAGCAGGAATCAACAGCAGTTCCGTGAAGATAACTCTTCTAAAAGTGCTGCCTCCACAGGAATTAAGGATGTGCCAGTAACACCTACCGGCTGGATTCCGAGGGTTGGGGATCTTGTGCGTGAAAAGGTTGCAGTAAAAAAATAATTTGGCCCTTCTTATCGAGCACCAGTCCCTGTGTTGGGGATACACGGAACAAGAACTGTTATCCTACCCCCGCTGCCAGGTGCCAAAGAAAATCGCTTTGTTTCTATTGACAATGTCAAGTTACAACATGTGGCCGATTCTACACAGCCGACCAAGAGGAATATCCAGTAGTTCCCGAATCCCTCTCACTACTGGAGAAGATGTTCCGCTTCAAGTTGTCTATACCAACACTGTTGCCTCTCCGAGCTTTGGGAGGGTGGATGATGATCTCGCATTAGTTCCACTAACAACGACCAACTTAGAAACATTTGATCAAGTCACCATGACTACAAACGTGACGGATGGTGCTGTCTACAGTGTACCACCGCGGGAAACACCAACTCCTCCATTGACTATGGCAACGCATTTTGCACTAACTGCCTCTGGTTACTTTGCCAACAACAATGACGGTCTATCGGACTCGTTTGCCTCTTCGACTGCTGACCTGTCAGGTCCATGTAAGCTGATACATTGGCTTAAAGATACATATTTTGTTTTTCCATGGAACTATCTGTGGCTTTTATTGACTATGCTAGCATTTTTTCTTTGGATTGGGTTTGTCATTACCTTTTTTCTGTTGATACATGGTCATTTTCTTCCCGAGAGATCAGCGGTCGAACAGGTGGAGGAGGTGTTGAAACCACATTTTTCATCACATAAGGTTCGAAGAGACTTGTCCTTTGTGAACATTTCTGCAGTGCCAATTCCAGATGGGATTGTGTGGGATAAAGTAATGTTTGATATATACGGTCCCACTGAAATAATTCAAATACCGTATGTGCTAAAATTATCTATGAATGATATAGTAATACCAGGCATTGTATCTGATGATTGGGATGTGAAGACAGTTGACTCAGTGATGACAGAATTACAATATTACACTGTCTATGAAAATGAAGATGTTTACCAGTTTAGAGACAATTATGGTGACATGTTTTGCTATAATTATTATGAGCACCACTTCATAAATAAAGCCAGCAGTCCGAAAACCATTTTCGACTATACGCAATGGGAACATTGCTCAACTCCCCCACAAGGGAGTTCCAAAACTTATTTTGAAAAATGTACGTATTTTTCTGGGCATCATCAAAAGAATGCTGAGTCATATTATTTTAAGTTAACTCCGACTAAGGATAAACAAATGTTGTTGACCAACACGAAATTTATATATTCGGACTCCTTTGTTTCCCGGTTATCAATTGAAGGTTATCAAATGTTGATTTGAAGAGTGTTTGGGGAACAAAAAATTGGCAAACTAAGGGTAGAGAAGCATTGTTTAGAGCATGTCTCATTCCCGTTCAAATGATTTTTTGAAATGAAACAGTACTACAGACCAGCTGCTTAGGCTTAGCTACAATCAGAGAATTTAACATGCCTTACATACCTGCCCCTGCAAAATTTAATGACAGGCAAAAGTACACGAATGCAACTTTTAGTGAGCTTACTGCATGGGTCCAGAATGGTACATTTAACACTTCACTAACACGTCCAGGCGGGTGGTTATTGTGGCCAATAGATACCGACGGTGTCATCAACGTTTGTCACCTCCTCGGGGTTTTTTCGAACAAGTAGGTCAGACCCTCGCTATATATCACCAGAACATGCTGAAATAATTACAACATATAGTGTGGGAAAATTGTGCCAGCAATGGCTAAAATCATCCTCGCTAGATGCAGTTAAGACACATCTCACTCTCCTGTCTAATGACACTGACTTACAAGATTTTTTGTCAGGCCCGAAGATACCACGTAGGAAGCGTTTCTTGTATGAAGTATACAATGAAATATGGAAACTTTCCCAACAAGAGGCTGCAGCCCGGTTAAGGCAGATAGATCAGGAAAATCTGAAAAAAGCATTAACCGTTGTGGATAATGGAATTCACACCTTGTCCGACCGAATATATACAATTAACAACATTGTTTCTTCTGCTATAGACATTATACGATCTGATATGTCTTCTTTATATCATGGACAGAGTCAGACCAGGTCCATTATGCAGTTGGGTTGGATGCTTCAGACATTGAAGGCGGGTCGCGTTCCGTGGCAGCACATCAGTGCCAGGGAAATATTTTTGTCCTTTAATTTGACGCAACAACAACAACTAATGGCTAAGAAGGAGGCGACTTATGTCATGCTCAACATTGAAAAGTTAGAAAGATTGCCTTTTACCGTGGCCGAGATTCCCTCAGCAGAGTGGTTGATACACGGGGTTATTCATCTGCCTATTTCTACATTACAATTCACTTCTTGTTTGAAACATGCTCCGGTAGGCAGATATGAAAAGATGGGAGATAGTTACATCCATGAGGTGTGGGAGCTTCCCTTCTTGTACAAATGCCTCAATGGCATGAAAGAGGTCTTTCTTAGCGGCAGTGAATGTGAGACTTCAGTCAGCCATTAGATGATTTGTAAGCAGCTGTCTTTGCATGGGGCGTGTAATGCCTCGGTTGCGAACTTGGCTTGCTATCTGAAGGGAGTTCTAGTCCCCTTGATAAAACACATGTTCCAGGTGCTTTCAAACAGCAGCTACTTCCTCCTCAATAGTGAAGACTGTTGTGGCATGCGGGCCGGAATAGTTTACGTTGTTTCGGTCACTAAGGTCATTACTTGCTGCAGGAACGTGTTGTTTCCCCCCACTAAAATGAGGGAGGTAGCAGATATTTGGCCTCACATTGCTACTTCCAAGGTGAATTTTGACAAGTTAAGCAGACTGAAGGCTTTGTTGTTTCAGAAGCATGTGGCCCTTACATCTGCACGCAAGACCTATGCACTTCAGGTGGCAAGGTCGTCGGCAGAAATACAGTCCCTGTTAAATACAAACTTTCCGAGCCACTTTGGTGAACTCGTGGGACGTATATTTAATGCTTTCAGCACGGCTGGATTAGCACATTTTTTCAAAGCTGTTGGTATTGGTTTCGTTCACACCTTCTCTTCCATATTCGGTTAAAAACCTTCGGCTATTTATTCAATTTTCGGAAGCATTTTTGGAGGATTTCCGATAACTTTGCCTTTATTAGCTGGCATTTTGCTGTTGCTGTTGTTTTTCCGCAATGGCGGTCCCGCCCCAACAAGGACGAATGTCGGCGCTCCCATCAGCGCAGCTGTGTCGTGAACGCATGATACAGTACTTTGGAGCAACACTCCTGGAACATTTGGAGTGTAACTGGTCTCTGTCATTCAGACCGGTTTTGGATTGTGTGCAGCCCGTGTTTCGGTGCCTTTGGTGCTCTTTTGAACATGCACTGGACGTTTGCCTCTCACAACGACGCCCCCCTGTGGTTGATGCTCATCTGTTGATGTTCTCGATGAGGGCTCATTACCAGACATGCGCGCTGCGGCTGCGTTTGCTTAGAGAAGCTGATTACGAGATACCCTTCCTGGAGGAAGTTGATATTAACTCGTTTATGGGCACTACACGGGATGCCGCCTTGGTTGACACTGGGGCTTTGGAACACACCTGCTCCTTGATAGTCTTTGGTGTGGATTTTCCGGTTTTGTCATCTGCCGAAGTGGAGAATCTCCTGCTTTCCATGACCGATGCTTGATTTGGACTTATTCTACATTGACATTTTCCTTTGAATTCGGCATTTGGCCACATGCTCATTTTTTAAATTGACAATTACTATGCTTGTGGGTCCTCTTAACTTGTTGAAATTGAATAGGGTTTTACTTATATTTTAGCTTAGGGCATTTTAGCTTCGGCTTAAACCACTTTCTACCGACAAGGGGAGGGTGTAGTGTAGCCATTTTTAATATAGCTTCATGCACGTTAGGTTAATATATTAGGCCTCTGTGCACCTTGCCCTAGATACATTTTATTCACCCTCGAACTGTTATTTTACAATAACCAGTTTTACGGTCTTGTTTTTATTTCATTCTATCACACTGTTTAGCTTAGTCCAGCACTGTGTTCTCAAACAATGCATTCTTGCTCACCCTGTGCTTCAGTCAAGGCTACAGTCTGGTACATTGCCAGTAAACGTGGTCGAAGTTTAGTCTCTAGTGTTCGTAGAAAAAACACATCCTTACGTAGGGACATTTTCTTAGAACAACTGCGTGTTAGTTATAAAAACACCGTCTAGTCCTAGTGCACGTCAGAGGGAGATTCCGACCAGGAACCTACAACTAGATGCTGACTGCCCTGTTGCAGATGCTGATGCAGAATACAGGCCTTTGCTCAGGTATGAGGGTTGATGTCCTCCCAGGGGAACCTGAAAGGCAGGCTTAGAGCTTTACATGCTGTGCTCAAAATATAACTTAGAGAGAACCTAACCTCGTTGCACTATGATAGCCTTATTCTTGTGCTTCACTCTTATCGTTACTATTTTAATCCTACTGTGTTGTATAGTTCTGGTTATTGCAGCTCACGCTTTGCTATCTAAAATGCAGTCATTTTATTAAACCAATCTATAAAACTCAAACTGCCTCTGTCATTTATATAAGAGACCGAACTGTGTATGAGAGAACCGGTTGTGACCTGAGTGACCACGACTTCCCTGGGAAGTATTAAGATGTCATGCGCTCGGCTGCCCAATTGTCTCTTCCCTTTGGGAGAGGTGAGGCACTGCTAGTTAGCCGGAGCAAAGCCGGATTTAGATCGACAAGGGTCCTTCACCGTGGGTAAGACTTAGTCCCCCACACTGTGAACGATCTTGCCGCTCAAAATCCAGTAGTCTCATTAGAATAATGAGAGCCTACGCGACAGTGGAATGTGCAGGATAGCAGCTTTCAGAGCGCAAAGACGGCCTCAGAGCCTACCGGTCCACCACACGGGAAATCACTGAGATGAATCAACCACCCTCACAGCAGAATAACTCCAGGTGATGATAGATGGGTCCCTTTGCCGAAGAAAAGACTTAGCAACTCGACTCTGTCATTGGACTCCGGGCGACTCTGGAGCCCCGAGGTTGGTGCCTGGCCTCTGCGAGAGAGCAGTGGCCTGACTCTGAGAGAATGGCGCTAGCCCCCAGTCGCTGCCCAGACATTGCAGCTGGTGGGAACGAAGGAGGGAGATTCGAGATAAACCCGGTCCCAACCCTGAAGGTACACCATGAGGAGAGGTGAACCCCAACCCCCCCGCCCCGGTGAGTGAGCAGCGCAGGTCTAACCCAGCTGACATAGAAGGCCGGGGGACACTCACTGAATGGATCCTGCCATCGCGGGAAAGAGGTGCATTGCGGGGATTCACCAGGCAGTGAAGAGATAGACTCTCCCTCTAAAGAGCGAGAACGGGGCCGGCCAGTCGAGAAGAACATGGTTACACTGCCCCATTCTCTGACAATATTGGTAGAGGGAGGAAGGCCGGGGAAGAGCTGGAGTCTCCTGCTAAGCCAGTCTTTGTGCAGGGACAAAGGAGAAGCACACTGTGAGGCCACGGCAGACAGTAAAAAAGTGGACTTCACCCTCAGAGGGCAAGAGTGGGGTTGAACAGCCAAAAGACGTGCCCTCTCCCCTCCCTATTCTTCTGTGATAACAGCCATCGAGAGAGGGCCAAGGAATAGGAACGGAGGGAGTGTTTAAGACGGCAAAAACTACTGACCTCCAGCCCCCGTGAGAACCCAGCCAGTTGACATTATATGGGGCCACATTTAACATATCTACACAGTAGACTTTAACTAAAACCATCAGAGTACCAGTCTTACCATCATTGGCCAACTGGGAACCCCTGGTCATAAGAAAGCAAATCATCATGTCCCCAGGGCAAATGACCGCAAAAGTGGCCCCTAAACTGTGTATGTGACAATGCACTTTAGCGATACTCGGGGCTGACTTTGCATAGTCGAGCGGCTCCTACTACAGTACCTTGTCTATCAATATAGGGGGAGAGGACATTATAAAGCTCAGCAGGGCAAGGCCTCTCTGGTAGAAGAAAACACAAAATACACGGTGGAGTCAGCAACCACAGTCTCATCCTAGTACTCACCTTAGACTGAGGCAATACCTGGGACTACCTGGTTCCGCGACAGTTAACTCACCTTCTGGCTGATATAATGGCAAAAGATAAAGAGCAGAAAGCCTCCTGACAGGGGAAATTAAACAAGTACGCCAGGGAGACAGAACACCAACAACCAGAGGATGCACAATCACTTCCACCAGACAATGCAACGTTCCTGCTGGCAATAAATCAATATAGAGCAGCATAGGAAACATGCATTAGGGAGGTTTACTCGGAGATCACACTATTGAGACCGGATTTAAGAAATGTTGTGGAGAGGGTCACAGCAACAAAAAGTCATGTATTGGAACTAGAAGATGCCCAGCAAACAATGGCCCAAGAGAAGAAAGAAACCAAAAAAACAATTAAAGACTTGGTATGGAGAGTCAACGACCCAGAAAATCGAGCAAGATGTAACAATCTCCACTTTCTTGGGTTCCTGGAGGGAGGTGAACGACTCAACACCTTCAAATTCTTGAGCAACTGGATAAAGACCACGTTCCCAAGAGATGCACTCTCGTCCTGCTTTATGATAGAAAAGGCCCACAACGCATTAACCTCCCCAGCCACTGCCAGGCGCCCCACCAAGAGCAATAATATTGAAATTCCTTAACTTTCAAGACCGGGATGTACTACTCTGAGAAGCCAGGCGCATGGGGGAAGTTAAATGTGAATCCTCCAAAAGAATGCTCTTCCCTGACTATATGTGTGATGTGCAAAAGCAGCGTAGGTCATTTGATTCAGTGAAAGACAAACTTCGCACTATGCAATTGAAATACATGTTGCTCTTCCTCACCAAGTAAAGGTATATTCAAAGATAATAAGCGTGGGAATGTGTGGAGGAACGACCACAGTTCCACCTGCAGAGCAGAGCTGACAAGGAAACATTTGAGCATCAACTTGGAAACAAAACGGACCATAATAGTGATGACAGACACTCCGTTCGAGATCTGATGCAGGAAGACAGTGATGACATGGGGAACGACTAATCCAACAGAGGGGGATTGATGAAGAACTGGCAGAGGACAGAAGGCCACCATTTCAGGATTCTTCACCCAATGACTTGACTGTGGTAGCTAATAAACATCCACCACTTTCACCCCACCACTTTTTTTATTTCTTAACTGCTTAGCTCCAAGGACTCCTAGAGCCAAGCAAATAGTGTGAATGATGGAGTGTGATACCTATAGTATGTGAGAGTAAGACACAACCAAGACTGACTAGGAGTCTCAGATACAGGACTACCAGAGTGAGTGAGTGAGTAAGTGTGAGTTGTGGGTGCATGAGAGAGGATGGTTAATTGGAGAGAGTGTATTGCTACCAACCGCCACTCCTCCACCCCTCCTCCGGTATTAGTCCGAACCTTAGAGTGAATGTGAGGAGTGAATGAAATTGAAGTAAGTTGGAAAATAAGAGTACATAAGTTTAATGTTGGATAAGGGCGGCTAAAGATCTCTTAGGCCAAGATTTGCAAGTTCGGAGAAGGAATGTGTGCGACGGGCGGGAGGTAGGGTGGCAGAAATAGGAAAGTAATGTTTCTATTATGCTTATGTCATTTGTTATTAGTTCACAATGGTTCACTATGGTTCCCACAGTGGAGAATGTATTTAATAATGACAGAAATCTACAAGGTGAAATTGTTATACATAAACATGCAAAACAATGGACAAGATGCATGACACAGATATGACTTGTAGCCACCATACCATCCTTTGTGGAATGTAAATGGACTGGGTGGCAAAAGTTAGAGGGGTCTAGTAGCAAATTATATTTGATGTACAAAACCTGATGTCGTCCTCCTCCAGGAAACACACCTACAGGGGACCAAGTGCCAATTTCTAGCCCGAGGAGCCTATACACTATTAGCACACGCAGGGTACACATCAGGATCCAGGGGGGTTGCGATCCTAGTCAGGACGACACCTCCTTTTCATATACAGAGGAAATGGGTGGGCCAGCAGGGATCTATGTGGCAGTGCAGGGCCTGTGAGGTAGACAGAATGTCACCATTGTTAGTGTGTATGCCCCCCACGACTCCAACAATCTACTCTCCAAAAGGTGGCTGGAATCCTGATGGATGCCCCTTCTTCCCTAGATATCCTGGGGGAGATTTCAATGATGTCATGTCCCTAAGGATGGACAGATCCAGGGCTCCACCAATAGCAAATACGACCACACCAGTGGCCCGTTTCGTAAAATCCCTGGGTCGCATAAACCCATGGCGATGTAAACACCAAGGAGACATGGTCTACTCCTATCACTCCAGAACCCACAATACTTCCTCTAGATTAGATTATGTATTCGCCCCAGCAGGTGAACTAAGTGAAATACGCCTGGCTGACTACCTTGCAAGGGGGCTATCAGACCACTCCCCACTACTGACTGAATTGGAATGGAAACTCCATAGAAACAACACTACATGGCAACTAAATGCTTGGGAGCAAAGGGCCAGATGTAGCAACCGGTTTGCATGTCGCAAACTGCGAAAAACGCAGTTTGCGACATGCAAAACGGACATCGCGATGCTGATTCACATTCTGCGAGTCAGTACCGACTCGCAAAATGTGAATCCGACTCGCAAATAGGAAGGGGTGTTCCCTTCCTATTTGCGACTCGCACCGCGATGCTGAGTTGCTTTGTGACCGCGAAAGCGGTCGCAAACCAACTCGCAGTTAACACCCACTTGAAGTGGGTGGTAACTCATTTGCATACGGGAAGGGGTCCCCATAGGACCCCTTCCCCTTTGTGAATGTCGCGGAAAATATTTTTTCAGAGCAGGCAGTGGTCCAATGGACCACTGCCTACTCTGAAAAAATTAAACCAAATGGTTTCATTATTTTTTTGAATTGCTACTCGTTTTCCTTTGAGGAAAACGGGCTGCAAGTCAAAAAAAAAAAAAAACGCTTTATTAAAAAAGCAGTCACAGACATGGAGGTCTGCTGTCTTCAGCAGGCCACTATCCCTGTGAATGCATGGACTCGCTATGGGGTCGCAAAATGCGACCCACCTCATTAATATTCATGAGGTGGGTCTTTGCGACCCCATAGCGAGTTGCAGAAGGTGTCTGAGACACCTTTCTGCATACAATTTTGCGAGTTGCAAATTGCGAGTCGGTATGACTTGCAATTTGCAACTCGCAAAACTTTACTTACCTACATCTGGCCCTAAGAGACATAGCGACCCTGAAAGAAATCTGAGTGGAGATTGAGCTCTATTTTGCAGAAAACAAAGACTCAGTAGACTCAGCAGTGACGTTTTGGGAAGCATACAAAGCTGTGATACGAGACTGGGCACAAAATATTATGGCATACAAAAAAAAGGTATTATGGGATCTGGAAGAGCTGGAACACTGCATCCTGCTGGCAGATTCCGATTACACACACAGGTCAACCCCCAAAACAAAGAGCATTCTAGATACACTATAGGAGGAATTCAAAGAGCGTGTGACGGATGAAGTATGCAAACAGACTCTAGCGACCCAACACTGCTTCTATAAGGCAGGGGACAAAGCAGGCAAACTTCTGGCCTGGCTGGGTTGCCACGAGAGAGAGAACTGATGGGTATAGTCTATCAAAGGAAACTCGGGTATGATTTACGACTCAGATGACGACATAGCGAGAGAATTCGCAAACTATTATAAGACCCTTTATAAAGCATGTCCTTTAGCGGACCAGCTTCAAATTGAGAAATACCTGACGGATGCTGAGCTGCCCACCCTTCCTGCCGACAATCGGGAAGCCCTAGATTCAGAGCTTTCCCTGCTAGAAATTCGTACTGCTATAACTAAATTAAACCCGGGCAAGACTCTAGGGCCATGAAAAGCAGGCAGACATACTAGCCCCTCACCTATTGAACTATCCTTTGTACCTGTGACGACAAAATCCTCCCCCCAACCTTCGCACAGCCACTATAGTGGTAATCCATAAAGAGGGCAAGCCACTTAATCACTGTGGGTCGTATCGACCGATCTCCCTACTGAATATCGAGACAAAGATACTCGCCACAGTGCTAATTACTCCTCTATTCCATAAAGACCAATCCGGCTTTATACCGAAGCGATCAAGCAGAGGCAACCTCCTGCAGGCACCACAACTGGATGGCAGAAGTACACAAAAGAGAGGACCCCCACTTATTTCTCTCATTAGACGCTGAGAAGACCTTTGATGCCGTACAATGGCCCTTTATGATGCAAACCCTACGACACATAGGATTTGAGCCCCAGCTTTTGAGATCGGTAAACCCCTCTACATAGGGCTTATGGCGGCAGTAAGGGTCAACTGAATACTCTCTCAAGAATTTCCCATTCAGAGGGGAACCCGGCAGGGATGCCCCCTGTCACCTCTCTTATTTGCACTGGTACTCAAACCTTTAGCCTGTATGATGCACAGCCATCCACAGATTTGGAGATTTGGGCACCCGAAGACAATGGACACTCAGGATAAGATTTTGTTGTATGCCGACGACATACTCCTTTATATCACTCGCCCCAGAACTTGTTACAAGCAATCCTACGAACTTTAAAGTGTTACAGGGAACACTCTGGGTATACCATTAATTGGGACAAGTCTGCCCTAGTCTCTTTGGGTGGGCATTTGGGTCTGGCAGACTTGCCAAAGAAACTGAAAGTAGAAAGAGAAGGCTCTAAATTCCTAGGGAGCTATGCAACATCCCATCAAGAAAGAAGTATAGACCGGAATGTGTGAAGAATACTTGCAAATTTTCAAGCAGATGCGGAACAGTGGAAAATGCTCCCCCTTACGCTCATGGGCAGGGCTGCAGAGTTTAAAATTATCACCCTCCCAAAGTCTCCAGAACACCCACTTTCAGACAGCGGACAAACTGTTTATTAAAATAGAAGACATTCTGCAAAAAATCACTGTGGACATATACAGCCCCCCAGCATAGCCCTTCGAACCATACAACGCAACCAGTACAATGGAGGTATAGCTCTCCCAGACATCTGAGCATATCACTGGGCTTTTTGCTGGGACTCACATTTGTTGTTCATAAAAGAATGGAGACACGAAGAGGATGACAACTGAACCTATGCCCTGGAGAGGCTACAATTCCAAGCACACCCTTATCACCACTATCTCTATGGGGGTAGCGGTAGGAATTGATTGTTACCAGCCACTCGGGTTGCACTGAAGGCCAGGAATAAGGCAACAAAATGCTTAGGCTGGGCTAAGAAACTGACTCGTGAAATACTAGTATGGAGAGGGAACAGTTTTAAAGAACCTGGGAATCTGAGGTTTTGCTACATGGGACCGTATTGGTATCTCCAAAGTGGGGGATCTACTAAAGGAGGGAACTTCCTCTCCCTACACGCAGAATACCAGCTCAGTGACATGGTGCATTATAGATACTTACAGCTTAGCCATGTATGGAAAGCAGAAAACATACTTCCAGATCCCCCCGAAAATGGCCCTCGGGAAGGCAGACTGTTCAAGGAGGCAGTGCCAGACAAAGCTGTGTCCACTATTTACAAAACCATTAATAATAACATGCCCAATACCCTCCACAAACTGAGAAACGGGTAGGAGACCGATATAGGACAACCCCAGTGTTGAATGAAAAAGTGCAACAAATTACTAACAGTAATTAGCACATATTTAACAGTGATGCTAAAGGAGAAAACATTCCTAAGCCATTATTTGAGCACAAGCGTAATAGAAATTTGAAATATAATTTGGTTAGATCACGTCTTCCTACAATGAATCCGTTTGTTAAAAAAACTATAGACGGAAGTGCTCTAATATGTGGAACTTTCAAATGTCTGCAATGTAAAGCCTGTGAAGGAATGATTTAAGCTATATCTTTTTACCATCAATGTCTATACAATATACCTAAAATCATGTGGCAATTGTGAGACCATAAATGTTGCTTACCTAGTAGTCTGCCTGTCTGGATATGGCTATGTAGGTGAGACAGGGCAGAGTATTGCCACTACATTGACAGAAAACCATTCAGCAATTAAGATGGGCAAGCTGAACATACCTTTGGTGAAACATTACCTAGAATTGTGCCATAAACTGGAAGAAATCAAATTGTTAATTTTGGGAGAAAATACTAACAAAGGAGGTATGAATATGACAGAAATAAGGAAACGCAGAGAGGTATATTGTATTTTTACGTTGGACATACACGTGAGGGGGTTAAACAATGAAATCCCTCGGGAAAATGCTATCAAATCCAATTAAAGATTGGACTGAGAGAAGGAGAGATGTTACTAGGAATCAAAATACTTTCTAAAATATGGTTTAGATGAAGACAAATATAGTAAGGTTTACATTGAACTGTAGATGAACTGTGTAACCCTTTCTCCAAGAGCTGATTTATGGCCCATGCTGTGGCCTCATTGTATTTCCCAAACCAGCAGAGCTTTCTGCAGAGGCCTGTGTAAACAGAAAAACACTTAGTTGAATACAATGAAATGTTGTACAGCATTGAATTCACTGGAAACAAACATACAGTTGCATTTCCTCTCCTCCATCTTCACCCAGCACATGCAATAAGAAGGCTTTTCTTCAGTGAAATAGAATACAGGCCTCTCTCATAACTGATTGGCTGTTGCCAGCCAATGAGTGTGAAGGTGTGTTTCACAAAACTGAAAATGTGTTGGTATGACTGAGGGATGAGGAAAGAGGAGTCGGGATGATGGATGAGAAGCAGGGATGAGGGATGAGAAATGGGGATGATGGAAGAGATGTAGGAATGATGAAGGAGAAGTATGGATGAGAAGCAGGGGTGAGGGATGAGAAGTAGGGATGATGTATGATGGATGAGAAGTAGGGATGATGGGTGAGAAGTAGGGATGATGGATGACAGTAAGTATGAGAAGTAGGGATGATGGATGAGAAGTAAGGATGATGCATGATGGATGAGAAATAGGGATGATGGATAAATAGTAGGGATGAGAAGCAGGGATGAGGGATGAGAAGTAGGGATGATGTATGATGGATCAGAAGTAGGTATGATGATGAGAAGTAGGGATGATGTATGATGGATGAGAAGTAGGGATGATAGATGAGAAGAAGGGGTGATGGATGAGAAGTAGGGATGATGTATGAGAAGTAGGGATGATGGATGAGAAGCACGAATGAGAAGTAGGGATGAGACGCAGGGATGAGAAGTAGGGATGATGGAAAAGAAGTAAGGATGATGGATGAGAAGTAAGGATGAGGTATAATGGAGATGATGTATGATGGATGAGAAGTAGGGATGATGGATGAGAAGTAGGGATGAAGGATGATGGATGAGCAGTAGAGATGATGGATGAGAAGTAGGGGTGATGGATGAGAAGTAGGGATGATGTATGAGAATTAGGGATGATGGATGAGAAGCACAAATGAGAAGTAGAGATGAGGCGCAGGGATGAGAAGTAGGGATGATGGAAAAGAAGTAGGGATGATAGATGAGAAGTAGGGATGATATATTATGGATGAGAAGTAGGGATGACGGATGAGAAGTAGGGATGATGTATGATGGGTGAGAAGTAGGGATGATGGATGAGAAGCAGGGATGATGTATGATGGATGAGAAGTAGGGATGATGGATGAGAAGCAGGGATGAGAAGTAGGGATGAGGAGTGAGGAATGAGGATGTCCTAAAATGGATGCTGTACGGTACCTACAATGAAAGGTAAGATAAATGAGGATTTTGTTGTGTAATTTTCATCTCGCTCGAACTTTTGGATTTGAGGCATATTACGTAAAATAGAGATAATAAACAGAACTGAAGTAGCAGGTTGTGGCTCGATATGATCGGTTCCCAATTTTAGAAAGGTGAGCATAATGTGATGAGGACAGATTACTAGACAAGGTAAAGGGGGATGATGCGTAGTAATGGCCAGTTTAAATAAATACCGAATTGAGGCATACAGCATAAAATATATGTAGTAAATAGAACTGAAGTGGCAAGTTGTGGCTTGATACGATGTTCAAAGTAGAGCGTGATTGGTTCCTGATTTTAGAAAGGTGAGCTTAATGGGACGAGGAAAGATAAACAAGATAAGGCAAAGGGTGACGGTGTGCAGTAACAGCTAGTTTAAAGAAATGCCAAGTTTGGTGAAAGGTTTTTGACGAAAGGCCCGCCATAAGGATGCAGACACAATAGAGTCAGGAGTGGTAGGATGTGAAGAAACGGCCATTTAAACAAATGCTGAGAGTAGGAAGGTTATAATTGTTTTATTAATAGTAAGGTTGTTTTATGAGGCTTTTTCCGGGGCCTCTCTATGCACAAGGTATCCAAAAAAGGAACATTGTCAGTAGGTCCAAAGCAGGGAACCCAATGGGAAGAGAAGATTGGTGTGGAAAGGTTCTGAAGATAAAATGTGAGGTGTTCTCCGGATGACGGTTGGAAGGAGGAGAAAAATCAATGAGCAGTGAATTCGCAAATTCTAAGGTATAATACATTAAAATGAAAGCTGCAGAAATGAAAGAATTATGATGTAAAAGTTTATATTCTGGGGATTAAGGATTTTGCATTTTCGAGATATATAGTGAAGATCCACCAAGGAGACAGCAGTGGTTCAGGAGGATCAGGCTGATATAAATCGTCAAGAGGTAATAGCACAAAAGGAGTATTTAAAAATGTATTCCATTGGAACATGGAGCCCCTTTTTGGTTTGCACTAAAAGATTTCATGCACCTTTAAGGTATATCAAGCATGAAGATACAACAGTAGAACAACACTTACTGGTGAATAGAGCACTTCCCTTCACCTATGGGAAGATAATGAATTAATGGGTTTCAAGAAAAGTATGGCTGGTAGAGGAAGTTGTGATTATTGTTACTGTGTTTTTAGATGGGATATCTAGAGGCAACATAAAGTATAATAAAATAAGACAAATGGCTACTCCTGAAGAAGGCAGTTTTGTCGAAATGCATGTCGAGAAGAGAAGCCAAGTTAATTGCCAAAAAAAGAGAGAAGAGAAGTTGAGGTCATAGCCGCACAAGCAATTTTTAAGATTCTTTAACTCCAGTGAAACAATCCTATGATGTTAATGACATATGGAATCAGTCAGAGTTTGTAATAGATTTGTATTTTGACACATGATGAAGGTTTTTAAGTATGTGGTGATGCAGGTATGAATGTGGTTTGATTGAAGATATGGTGTGTATCTGGATGATGTATGAAGTTTTTATTAAAATGAAATATTAATTTCTATGTTTCAAATCAACATATATCTTTAGAACAGTAATAATTAGAAAATATGGGCATTGTGTTTACACTCTGTAGGGTTTATATGTGTTATATCTGGATTGATTGAACTAAAAAACTTTATCTACTGAAATTATAATAAAAAAGTTATCACTACCCAACTTCCTCTAATTTTGCCATATATTTCTTATGAGTCCAGACCTAGGAGGTTCGCCAATATATGTTTTAGGGTAGCCTGGAGTGTTTCTGTGATTTCGCTGTTTGCCCCTGGCCAGGACCCTTATTTTCAAACAGGAAATCCCTCTGTCAAAGTAATACCAGTGGTAAACAACAATGCTAACCAAAGATAGTGTTCAGTAACCATTGTCTTTTAAATTGCAATGACCAAGATGCTAGACTAATTAGTGATATAATCCTCAGAAATGGAACACATTTATTTGTACACAGCTGCACACATGCTCTGTAGATGCTCATTAGTAGAGTGAACTGTATAAATGGCCATTAATTTGTATATAACTAACATATATTGACCTTCTGCACTGCTTTGTGCATGACATTTCCCCTTCTGTAAGGTCATACATGCTCTAAAATGTACTGCTACCCCAAGTACATCTAAATACCAACCACAGTAGTCAGAGGTTACTGGCTGCAACATCTGCATTACATTTCCTTCTCTCTGTTTATCTCCATGAGTGATGTGGGTATGTGCAGACAATAACCTGGCTTACTGTGGGTATAGTTCTAACTGCCCTTTGCCAACGATGCTAAGCAAGGTAGAAGTGATTCTCGGTTGCTAGTTATCTTTTGCAAAGAGGAGTTGCCTAATAGCTTTAAGCTGAAATGCTTATTTTCGATAAGGGTTAAATAGGTTCCACAAGAGATTATTAACTCAACTGAAAATTGTTTGTGACTACAGACAACCGCTTGTAGTAAGTGCAGTCCTACATCATTTCAAGTGATTTGTTTGCACTCCTTGCTATTTCTCATGGTTTTTGTAAAGTGTTGACTCTCAACTAACAAAGTTATTAGCTTTATCACCCACTGACCAAGTATGTACTCACCTATGGCATTGGTGACACATTCTTTTCTGTTTCGCGCAGAGTTCTGATAGTCCATGGAACAGGCTTTATCCTCGACTTTAATGCAGACAGAAGCAACTGGGTACAAAGCTATAAAAACAATGGATAGTATACTCACTGCACATATAAATACACATATCATTAAATGTAAGATCCTATGCCCAAAAAAGCAACAGAGATCAGGTGTGCCCAACATAGATCCAGGATCCAGCAGGTCTGAATCCAGTTAAAATTTTGAAGATGTTCAGAACACATCAGTTCAACAAAATTCTAAAGCAACAAAAATCCAGATCTAAATGTAACTCATCAATAGTCATAGGCACAAGATCGGAATGCTCTCTGCAGAGTGATTAAAGGCAAATGTTGGGAAAATTGCCTTTCCATTGAGGTATGCTAGATAGTTCTGCTACGCAAATCAATGCTGGAGAGGGGTAACACCCTCGAGCGAATGGCAGAATGGCAACTACAAATAGTCTGGAAAAGATGAACACATGCAGCCTGCCTGCGGAATAAGTGAGTACACATACTGCCACAGATTATCCCAGTAATAAAACTCTCCAAGAAAAACAGCACAAGGCCCCTACCACAGGAAATGTCTGAGGAGAGCCAGAGGCACTCAGATATCGTCACTACTGCATGCAGATCATTCAGATTTGGTATTCAATTTACTGTACATGCACACAGAACACGCCTGGGACATCTGCAAGGTCATAAGGATAGAAAGGGGGAGGGTAAAGTTTTCAGTAGAGACATTGCTACAACTGAATACAGACTACACAGACAATGTCACTAGTCTCCCTGGCTTTGTCAATGGTGACTGGGTGCAGAGTTCCCAATCCTATCCCTTAGGTGCACCTCTCTGTTGCACCCTCCCTTTAAGCCTAAACCCCATACTTGTCCCCCTTTCTCTCTTACCCTTCTTCTGCAATACCGACTGCCAAACCCGCTTCTGTGTACCATGCTCTGTTGCTTTGTGTTTAGGCCTGTGCTACACTTGTCTCACAAATACTAATGAATGCAGACCACACACATAATAATTGGGTAATGTAGGTCATGAATGAACTGTCACTAGGTGTGTGTCTGGTCAGGATGTTTCCACTGATGACGGTGCATGACATCAATGTTTTCCCTAAGTAAAGTGGAGATGACATTTCCACTGTTGAGACTGTATGAATGTTGAGTATGGTGAGAAGGAAAATAGAG